>NC_073246.2:38212813-38837813 GCF_029281585.2 Gorilla gorilla gorilla
GCTTCAGCCTCCCAAAGTGCTGGGATTACAGGCGTGAGCCACTGCGCCCAGCCTACAAGCCTAATTCTATATGTGCTTATTGCTGCTAGGTTGCTCATTGTTTCTAGGCCTTTTCAGTGAAGAGCTAAGAGCTAGAAAACACACTTTTTTTTTTTTTCTTGAGACAGGGCCTCCCTTTTTTTTTTTTTTTTTTTGAGACGGAGTCTCGCTCTGGCGCCCAGGCTGGAGTGCAGTGGCGCGATCTCCGCTCACTGCAAGCTCCGCCTCCCGGGATCACGCCATTCTCCTGCCTCAGCCTCTCTAGTAGCTGCGACTATTGGCGCCCGCCACCACGCCCGGCTAATTTTTTGTATTTTTTAGTAGAGACAGGGTTTCACCGTGTTAGCCAGGATGGTCTACATCTCCTGACCTCGTGATCCATCCGCTTCCGCCTCCCAAAGTGCTGGGATTATAGGCATAAGCCACCGCGCCCGGCCGGGTCTCCCTTTTTCACCCAGACCGGAGTGCAGTGGCACAATCAGGGCTCAGTGCAGTGTTGACCTCCCGGGCTCAATCAGTCTTCCCACCTCTGCCTCCCAAGTAGCTGGGACCATAGGTGCACACAACTACACCCAGCTAATTTTTTTTTTTTTATTTTTGTAGAGACAAGGTCTTGCTATGTTGCCCAGGCTGGTCTCAAACGTCTAGGCTCAAGCAATCCACCTGCTTCAGCCTCTTAAAGTGCTAGAGGGGACCCGGTGGCTCACGCCTGTAATCCCAGCACTTAAGGAGGTTGAGGCAGGTGGATCGCTTGAGCCCAGGAGTTTGAAACCAGCCTAGGCAACGTGGCAAAATCCCATCTCTACAAAACAAACAAACAAACATACAAAAATAAGCTGGGTGTGGTAGCACCCTGTAGTCCCAGCTACTTGGGAGGCTGAGAGGTGAGAGGATCACTTAAGCATAGGAGGTTGACGCAGCAGTGAGCTGTGATCGTGCCACTGCACTCCAGCGTCGGCGACAGAGTGAGACTCCGTTTCAAAAAACAAAAACAACCCCACCCCCAGAAAAACCCTCATTAATTCATAGTGATATTTCTGATTCACAGCAAATTCAGATTTGACTTTTTGTTCTTTAGACTTACACGTAAATTTGAATTTGTCTGATATGAGCAGCACAGGTGTGTGGCTGAGCAACTACTGTGGTCAGGAAGTCCCCATAAGCCTTGATGCCTCCAGTTCACAGTCAAAACTGCTGGCTGGGTATTTACTTGACCCTCTATATATTATGTTTATACAGTATGTCTTTTTTTTTTTTTTTGAGACAGAGTCTTGCTCTTTCACCCCGGCTGGAGTGCAGTGGCGTGATCTCGGCTCATTGCAACCTCTGCCTCCCAGGTTCAAGCGATTCTCCTGCCTCAGCCTCCTGAGTAGCTGGGACTACAGGCACCTGCCACCACACCTGGCTAATTTTTGTATTTTTTTTGTAGAGAAAAAATACACCACGTTGAACTCCTGGTCCCAAGTGATCTGCCCACCTTGGCCTCCCAAAGTGCTGGGATTATGGGTGTGAGCCACCGCGCCTGGCCCATTACATCTTTTACATCCCTGATTTTGATTTCTTCCTACAAGTAAATATGTATTTAAAATTCATCATCATCTTTATGTTAATATAGACAGACATTTTGTTTGTCTAATGTTTGTTCTTTGGAAGATTCCTAAAAAAGAAATCATGAGAACAATATTTCTTGAGTTATTGCATATTGATGACAGTTTGTGGCCTTTATCTTGAATCTCACTTTGGCTAATTATAAAATTCTTGGCACATATGTTCTTCCCTTCAGTATATTAAAAAATATATACTATTGAGTTTTCTTTTGGCCTAAAGCACTGCTGGCAAAGTTTGATGATAGTTTGATTTTTTTTTCCTTTACAAATAACTTGGTTATTTTGCCTGGATTTATAAGAAATTAAAGTCCAATAATTTTACTAAAGTAAGCCTTGGTATTGGTGGTTCTAGGTCAGTTTTTTCAGACATTTACTGTGTTCTTTTTTTTTTTTTAAAATAGAGATGGAGTCTTACTATATTGTTGCACAGGCTGGTCTCAAACTACTAGGCTCAAGCAATTCACCAGCCTTGGCCTTCCAAAGTCTTGGGATTAAGGGTGTGAGCCATTGCACCCAGCCAACTGTGCCTGTTTTTTTTTTTTTTTTTTTTTTGAGACGGAGTCTCCTTTTGTTGCCCAGGCTGGAGTGCAGTGGTGCCATCTCAGCTCACTGCAGTCTCCGCCTCCTGGGTTCAAGCGATTCTCCTGCCTCAGCCTCCCGAGTAGCTGGGATTACAGGTGCCTGTCACCATGCCTGGCTAATTTTTTGTATTTTTAGTAGAGACGGGGTCTCACCAGGTTGGCCAGGCGGTCTCGAATTCCTGACCTTGTGATCTGCCCTCCTCAGCCTCCCAAAGTTCTGGGATTACAGGTGTGAGCCACTGTGCCTGGCTTTTTTTTTTTTTTTTTTTTGAGACAGAGTCTTACTCTGTCGTCCAGGCTACAGTGCAGTGGCATGATCTCAGCTCAGTGCAACCTCTGCCTCCGGATTCAAGTGATTCTTGTGCCTCAGCCTCCCGAGGAACTGGGATTACAGATGTGTTTCCACCACACCCAGCTAATTTTTGTGTTTTTAGTAGAGATACCATGTTTACCAGGCTGGTCTCGAACTCCTGACCTCAGGTGATACATCGGCCTCGGCCTCCCAAAGTGCTGGGATTACAGGTACTCACCACCACGCCCAACTAATTTTTTTCTTTTTTTGAGACAGAGTTTCACTCTTGTTGCCCAGGCTGGAGTGCAATGAATGTCATGATCTCAGCTCACCGCAACCTCTGCCACCTAGGTTCAAGTGATCCTCCTGCCTCAGCCTCCGGAGTAGCTGGGATTACAGGCATGCGCCACCATGCCCGCCTAATTTTATATGTTTAGTAGAGACAGGGTTTCTCCATGTTGGTCAGGCTGGTCTCAAACTCCCAACCTCAGGTGATCTGCCTGCCTTGGCCTCCCAAAGTGCTGGGATTACAGACGTGAGCCACCGCGTCTGACCCAATTTAAAAAATACATATTTTTAGTAGAGACCGAGTTTCACCATGTTGGCCAGGCTGGTTTCAAACTCCTGACTGCAAGTGATCCGCCTGCCTTGGCCTCCCAGAGTGCTGGGATTACAGGCGTGAGCCACTGCGCCAGGCCATTTTTTTTTTTTAATTTTGGCAAAGAGGAGGGTCTTGCTTTGTTACCCAGGCGGATCTTGAACTCCCAGACTCAAGCAATCCTCCCACCTCAGCCTCCCAAAGTGCTGGGATTACAGACATGTATTATGGCACCTGGCCATATAGTTCATTTTATTTAAAGAGTAGTCACATTGAGCAGTGGAAGTGGAGAAAGAACAAAGAAATCATACCTTATTTTTATTTTTTATTATTATTTTTTTAGTCAGTCTTGCTCTGTTGCCCAGGTTGGAGTGCAATGACACCATCTTCGGCTCACTGCAACTGCTGCCTCCCGGGTTCAAGCGATTCTTTTGCCTCAGGCTCCCGAGTAGCTGGGATTACATGTGTCCACCACCACGCCTGGCTAATTTTTGTTGTTGTTGTTGTGTTTTTTTTTGTTTTTTTTTTTTTTGAGGTGGAGTCTTACTCTGTCACCCAGGCTGGAGTCCAGTGGCGCAATCTCGGCTCACTGCAAGCTCTGCCTCCCGGGTTCGTGCCATTCTCCTGCCTCAGCCTCCCGAGTAGCTGGGACTACAGGCGCCTGCCACCATACCCGGCTAATTTTTTGTATTATTAGTAGAGATGGGGTTTCACCGTGTTAGCCAGGATAGTCTCGATCTCCTGACCTCGTCGTGATCCACCCACCTCGGCCTCCCAAACTGCTGGGATTACAAGCATGAGCTACCTTGCCCAGCCCATATCTCATTTTTGTATTAAATTAGTTTTCCTGACATTTATAGACGTCGTTTTTCCTTTGACCCTATTGATTCCCTGCTGCTCGGTTGGTTTTCTTCCCAGTACTTTCACCCCATGTGGGGCTTTGTCCTGGAAAGGCACGCTGGTTGGTTTACTTTTCAGAATCTGAGTGGGCCAGACTGCTCCTACTCCCTGAGTCCTAGCTACAGTCTGGTGGTTCTCATTCATTGGTATAGGCACCATCTTGCTGTTGTTCTTTTTTTTTTTTTTTTTAATATACTTTAGGTTCTGGGATACATGTGCAGAACATGCAGGTTTGTTACATAGGTATACATGTGCCATGGTGGCTTGCTGCACCCATCAACCTGTCATCTACATTAGGTATTTGTCCTAATGCTATTCCTCCTCTAGCCCCCACCCCCTGATAGGCCCTGGTGTGTGATGTTCCCCTCCCTGTGTCCAAGTGTTCTCATTATTCTACTCCCACTTATGAGTGAGAACATGCAGTGTTTGGTTTTCTGTTCCTGTGTTAGTTTGCTGAGAATGATGGTTTCCGGCTTCGTCCATGTCCCTGCAAAGGACATGAACTCATCCTTTTTTATGGCTGCATAGTATTCCATGATGTATATGTGCCACATTTTCTTTATCCAGTCTATCATTGATGGGCATTTGGGTTGATTTCAAGTCTTTACTATTGTGAACAGCACTGCAATAAACATATGTGTGCATGTGTCTTTATAGTAGAATGATGTATAATCCTTTGGGTATATAATACCCAGTAATGCGATTGCTGGGTCAAATGGTATTTCTGGTTCTAGATCTTTGAGGAATTGCCACAATGTCTTCCACAATGGTTGAACTAATTTACACTCCCATCAACAGTGTAAAAGCATTCCCTATTTTCCACATCCTCTCTAGCATCTCTTGTTTCCAGACTTTTCAATGATTGCCATTCTAACTGGCATGATATGGTATCTCATTGTGGTTTTGATTTGCATTTCTCTAATAACTGATGATGATGAGCTTTTTTTCATATGTTTGTTGGCTGCATAAATATCTTCTTTTGAGAAGTGTCTGTTCATATCCTTCACCCACTTTTTGATGGGTTTTTTTTTTCTTGTAAATTTGTTTAAGTTCTTTGTAGATTCTGGATATTAGCTTTTTGTCAGATGGATAGATTGCAAAACTTTTCTCCCATTCTGTAGGTTGCCTGTTCACTCTGATGATAGTTTCTTTTGCTGTGCAGAAGCTCTTTAGTTTAATTACATTTGTCAATTTAGACTTTTGTTGCCATTGCTTTTGGTGTTTTAGTCATGAATTCTTTGCCCATGCCTATGTCCTGAATGGTATTGCCTAGGTTTTCTTCTAGGGTTTTTATGGTTTTAGGTGTTGCATTTAAGTCTTTAATCCATCTTGAGTTAATTTTTATATAAGGTGTAAGGAAGGGATCCAGTTTCAGTTTTCTGCATATGGCTAGCCAGTTCTCCCAATACCATTTATTGAATAGGGAATCCTTTCCCCATTGCTTGTTTTTATCAGGTTTGTCAAAGTTCAGATGGTTGTAGATGTGTGGCATTATTTCTGAGGCCTTTGTTCTGTTCCATTGGTCTATCTGTCTGTTTTGGTACCAGTACCATACTGTTTTGGTTACTGTAACCCTGTAATATAGTTTGAAGTCAGGTAGCGTAATGCCTCCAGCTTTGCTCTTTTTGCTTAGGATTGTCTTGGCTATATGGGCTCTTTTTTGATTCCATATGAAATTTAAATTAGCTCCTTCAGGAGCTCTTGTAAGGCAGGCCTAGTGGTGACAAAATCGCAGCATTTGCTTGTCTGTAAAGGATTTTATTTTTCCTTTGCTTATGAAGCTTAGTTTGGCTGGATATGAAATTCTGGGTTGAAAATTCTTTTCTTTAAGATTGTTGAATATTGGCCCCCACTCTCTTCTGGCTTGTAGAGTTTCTGTAGAGAGATTGACTGTTAGTCTGATGGGCTTCCCTTTGTGGGTAACCCGACCTTTCTCTCTGGCTGCCCTTAACATTTTTTCCTTCATTTCAACCTTGGTGAAACTAATGATTATGTGTCTTGGGGTTGCTCTTCTTGAGGAGTATCTTTGTGGTGTTCTCTGTATTTCCTGAATTTGAATGTTGGCCTGCCTTGCTAGGTTGAGGAAGTCCTCCTGGATAATATCCTGAAGAGTATTTTCCAACTTGGTTCCATTCTCCCCATCATTTCCAGGTACACCAATCAAACGTAGGTTTGGTCTTTTCACATAGCCCCATATTTCTTGGAGGCTTTGTTCGTTCCTTTTCATTCTTTTTTCTCTAATCTTGTCTTCACGCTTTATTTCATTATGTTGATCTTCAATCTTTGATATCCTTTCTTCGGCTTGATTTGACTAGTGATACTTATATATGCTTCACGAAGTTCTTGTGCTGTGTTTTTCAGCTCCATCAGGTCATGCATGTTCTTCTCTAAACTGGTTTTTCTAGTTAGCAATTCATCTAACCTTTTTCAAGGTTCTTAGCTTCCTTGCATTGGGTTAGAACATGCTCCTTTAGCTCAGAGGAGTTTGTCATTACCCACCTTTTGAAGCCTACTTCTGTTAATTTGTCAAAGTCATTCTCCATCCAGTTTTATTCCCTTGCTGGCAAGGAATTGTGATCCTTTGGAGGAGAAGAGGCGTTCTGGTTTTTGGAATTTTCAGCCTTTTTTGCGCTGGTTTCTCCTCATCTTCGTGGATTTATCTACCTTTGGTCTTTGATGTTGCTGACCTTCAGATGGGGTGTCTGTGTGGACATCCTTTTTGTTTATGTTTATGCTATTGCTTTCTGTTTGTTAGTTTTCCTTCTAATAGTCAGGCTCCTCTGCTGCAGGTCTGCTGGAGTTTGCTGGAGGTCCACTCCAGACCCTGTTTTCCTGAGTATCACCAGCAGAGGTTGCAGAACAGCAAAGATTGCTGCCTGTTCCTTCCTCTGGAAGCTTCGTCCCAGAGGGGCACCCACCAGATGCCAGTGGGAGCTCTCCTGTATGAGGTGTCTGTCAATCCCTGGTGGGAGGTGTCTCCTAGTCAGGTGGCAGAAGGGTCAGGGACCCACTTGAGGAGGCAGTCTGTCCCTTAGCAGAGCTCAAACGCTGTGCTGGGAGATCTGCTGCTCTCTTCAGAGCTGGCAGGCAGGGATGTTTAATTCTGCTAAAGCTGCACCCACAGCCACCCCTTCCCCCAGGTGCTCTGTCCCAGGGAGATGGGAGTTTTATCTATAAGCCCCTGACTGGGGTTGCTGCCTTTCTTTCAGAAATGCCCTGCCCAGAGAGGAGGAATCTAGAGAGGCAGTCTGGCTATGGAGGCTTTGCTGAGCTGCAGTGGGCTCCCCCCAGTTTGAACTTCCCTGCAGTTTTGTTTACACTGTGAGGGGAAAACTGCCTACTCAAGCTTCAGTAATGGTGGACGCCCCCACCCTTCACTAAGCTTAAGCGTCCCAGGTCGACTTCAGATTGCTGTGCTGGCAGCGAGAATTTCAGGCCAGTGGATCTTAGCTTGCTGGGCTCTGTGGGGGTGGGATCCGTTGAGCTAGACCACTTGGTTCCCTGGCTTCAGCCCCCTTTCCAGGGGAGTGAACGGTTCTGTCTCGCTGGCATTCCAGGCGTCACTGGGGTATGAAAAAAAACTGTAGCTAGCTCAGTGTCTGCTCAAATGGCCACCCAATTTTGTGCTTGAAACCCAGGGTCCTGGTGGTGTAGGCACCCAGGGGAATCTCCTGGTGTGCAGGTTGTGAAGACTGTGGGAAAAGTGTAGTAGTATCTGGGCTGGAGTGCACCATTCCTCAAGGCACAGTTCCTCCCAGCTTCCCTTGGGTAGGGGAGGGAGTTCCCCGGCCCCTTGCACTTCCTGGGTGAGGTGACGCTCCACCCTGCTTCTGTTCACCCTCTGTGGGCTGCACCCACTGTCTAAGCAGTCTCAATGAGATGAGCCGGGTACCTCAGTTGGAAATGCAGCAATCACCTGCCTTCTGCGTTGGTCTCACTGGGAGACAAGCTGCAGACAAGAGCTGTTCCTATTCGGCCATCTTGCTACTCCCCCCTCTGTTGTTCTTAAACGGACACACTCGTGCATGTTGTTCCACTTGCTCCTGTCTTGGGGTTGATGAGGATACCTTTTAGCTGTTTTTTTTATTTTTTTATTTTTGAGATAGAGTCTCACTCTGTTGCCCAGGCTGGAGTGCGACCCTCCCACCTCAGCCTCCCAAGCAGTTAGGACTACAGGTGTGCGCCACCACGCCCAGAAAATTTTTTTATTTTTTTATTTTTTTTGTGGAGATGGGGTCTCACCATGTTGCCCAGGCTGGTCTCCTGGGCTCGAGTGATCTGCCCATCTCAGCCTCCCAAAGTGCTGGGGTTACAGGCTTGAGACATGACACTCAGCCCTCTATGTGTTTTTATGGAGGGATTTATGTAGTGGTATTTTTGGGATGGCTCAAAAACCATGTCCTCACACTATCTTTCCAGAATCCTCTCAACCTTAGGAAAATTTGAAGACATACTCTATTGTACAACAGGTTGTGCAGACCAGTCTGTTGTACAATAGGTTATGTCATCAATTCATCACTATCCTACTGCACTTCATCAATTCATCACTATCCTACTGCACTTCATCAATTCATCACTATCCTACTGCACTTCATCAATTCATCACTATCCTACTGCACTCTCTGCCTCCAATGCCAGGCTCTAATTACACTTGTCTCATATCAGTTCCTCAAACATGAGCAGTCCTTTCCAAATCTCTAGGCCTCTGCTGTTGTTTTTCTGGAATTGCAGAGTTGTGTCTCCCTCGAATGCTGTCCCTCTGAATTCTTTGGAAATTCCTCTCTATCCCGGTTACTTACTTCTTTGATAGGGCACGGTGGCTCACGACTATAATTCCAGCACTTCGGGAGGCCAAAGAAGGTGGAGCACTTGAGCCCAGGAGTTCAAGGCCAGCATGGGCAACACAGCAAGACCCCTTTCTCTATAAAAAATATTTTAAAAATCAGCTGAGTGTGGTGGCACACACCCGTTGTCCCAACTACTTGGGAGACTAAGGCGGGAGGATTGCTTGAACCCAAGAATTCAAGGTTGCAGTGAGCTATGATTGTGCCACTGTACTCCAGCCTGGGCAACAGAGTCTCTAGAAAAAGAAAAAAATCCAGGCCGGGCGCGGTGGCTCACGCCTGTAATCCCAGCACTTTGGGAGGCAGAGGCGGGCGGATCACGAGGTCAGGAGATCGAGACCACGGTGAAACCCCGTCTCTACTAAAAATACAAAAAATTAGCTGGGCGCAATGGCGGGCGCCTGTAGTCCCAGCTACTGGGGAAGCTGAGGCAGGAGAATGGCGTGAACCCGGAAGGCAGAGCTTGCAGTGAGCCGAGATCATTCCACTGCACTCCAGCCTGGGCGACAGAGCGAGACTCGGTCTCCAAAAAAAAAAAAGAAAAAAAAAATCCATTCTCTTTTGTTTCTTTTTCCTTTTTGAGACAAGAGTCTCGCTCTGTTGCCCAGACTGAGTGCAGTGGTGAGATCATGGCTCATTACAGCCTCAACCTCCCAGGGTCAAGTAGTCCTCCCCACCTCAGCCTCCCAAGTAGCTGGAACCACAGGCGTGAGCCCCCAAGCACAATTAATTTTTTTTTTTTTTTGAGATGGAGTTTCGCTCTTGTTGTCCGGGCTGGAGTGCAGTGGTGCGATCTTGGCTCACTGCAACCTCCACCTCCTGGGTTCAAGTGATTCTCCTGCCTCAGCCTCTCCAGTAGCTGGGATTATGGGCATGTGCCACCACACCCGGCTAATTTTGTATTTTTAGTAGAGATGGGGTTTCGCCATGTTGGTCAGGCTGGTCTCAAACTCCCGACCTCAAGTGATCTGCCCGCCTTAGCCTCCCAAGGTGCTGGGATTACAGGTGTGAGCCACCACGCCCTGCCAGCTAATTCAATTTTTTTTTTTTTTTTTGTAAAGGTGAGGTCTCGTGTTGCCCAGGCTCATCTCGAACTCCTGGGTTCAAGAGACCCTCGCAATGTAGCCTCTCAAAGTGCTGAGATTACAGACATGAGCCACTGCACCCAGCCAATTTCTCTTTTTAAAAATAATTAATTAATTTTTTTGAGACAGTCTCACTCTGTCACCCAGGCTGGAGTACAGTGGCACGATCTGGGCTCACTGCAACCTCCTTGTCCTGGGTTCACGCACTTCTCCTGCCTCAGCCCCCCGAGTAGCTGGGATTACAGGCGCCCACCAACAGGCCCAGCTAATTTTTGTATTTTTAGTAGAGATGGGGTTTCACCATGTTGGCCAGGCTGGTCTTGAACCCCTATCAAGTGAACCCCCAACCTCGACCTCCCAATGTGTTGGGATTATAGGCATGAGCCACTGCACCGGCCTTATGCCTTTAGGACTCTTATTTATTTATTTTGAGACGGAGTTTCACTCTTGTTGCCCAGGGTGGAGTGCAATGGCGCAATCTCGGCTCATTGCAACCTCCGCCTCCTGGGTTCAAGCATTCTCCTGCTTCAGCCTTGCGAGTAGCTGGGATTACAGGCATGCACCACCACGCCCGGCTAATTTTGTATTTTTAGTAGAGATGGGGTTTCTTCATGTTGGTCAGGCTGGTCTCGAACTCCCGATGTCGGGTGATCCGCCCGCCCGCCTCGGCCTCCCAAAGTGCTGGGATTACAAGCGTGAGCTACCGCGCCCGGCCCTAGAACTCTTTTTTTTTTTTTAAATCATGAGTTAGATTGATAGTTTTCAGGGCAAATCCAAACAGTCTACATTAATTTCCGTCTTCATTTCGTTAAGGTTTCACATGGACACTGGTGGATATGGAATGGCTTTTTTCTGCGCAATTCACATCCGACCAGGTCAAGTGACTGGAGTTCACCGGTCTCGGGTATACCGCATCTCGCGCCAGGCTTCAAACTCTAGATCCCCGAGTCTCGAGGTCCAGCTGGGTGTCGAGACGGGTACGGGCCAGCCGCGCCTCGCGCATGCGCCCTAGGCCCGCAGGGCCCCGCGCTGGAAGCTCAGCTCCCACTGTACCCTGCTTTAACCAGTCAGGCAATTCATCTTCCCCAAGCTCCCAATTCGGCATTGCCTGGAGGCGGAAGTGGGTGGGAGGGGCCAGGCGCGCGCCCCTCCCCGGAAGTGGGCGGTACCCACAGGGCTCCACAGTCGTTCCGCCACCTCCCAGTCGGGTTGCGGCGGAGGCCGTTCCTGGCTTTGTAGCTCGCTCAAGATGGCGGCGCAGCCACCCCGCGGGATACGCCTCAGCGCGGTGAGCAGCCGCGAGGGGTGGAGCGGGCCGTGTCCCAGGAGGGCGGGCGGCCAAGCGAAGGGGGGCCGGCAGTGGGCGGTGGCGGCTTGTGGGGCCGACGCGGCGGCGGGGGCTGCGGCGGGGCCCGGGGAGGGGGCGGCCATCTCGCTCCCGTCGGCGGATCAGCTCGGCTGCGGGCCGGGCTGCGTTCCGTCGCCTCTGCATTGTGTTTCTGTTTTGCTTCGGGGCGGGCCAGGGTCGCGGCTCCTCCTCCCAGCTCTCTCCTAGTCTCCCAGCAGCTGTCGTCCGCGGGCGAGGCCTCGGCGGGAGATCGGTCTGCTCTCGCGGCCGCGGGGCCCCTGACCCTCTTCTGTCCGCTGGGCGTCGTGGTGGGAGGGAGCGGGTTCCGCGTCCAGAAACGCCGGCGGCCTCGACGTCCCGGGGGCGGGGGGACGGGGCTGCGGGCCGGTCTGCGGGCGAGTGGAGTCGGGATGAGTGTGCCTGATGCCTGTCAGTGCCTGCAGCTTCCTTGGCAGTGGAAGCCTTGGGGCCCAGACCCTAGATCGCTGAGCTCGAGCTCTCCTCTTTATCCCGCGTTGCGTCTGTTTTGGGGCGTTTCGAGTTCTTGGAAACGCTGTGAACATTTCTTGTATCTTAAATCGTAGGGAGCGGTCACACGAGATAACTTGAAATCTCACGTCCAGGAAATGTGGGCGTGGCTTCCCCACCTGATTATCCTAAAAAACTTTTCTACCTTGTGAGCGCAGTTGATGTTATGCTGAAATGTTCCTCTTTTCTGGAGGTTGTTGACTTTTGCCAAAGAATGACTGCCCTAGTGCCACTAATTTTAACATTCGAATGGCTAGTGACTCCTTGGGGTACAAACACGTAGTGAATGATTGGTGCATTGCTCTGGGACTTCTTTCATTCGTTTAGGCAGATTCTAACACCTGGTTTTGACGGACTTTAAATTTTTTCTAGTCCGATATTTGTGAAATGATACTTGCTTTTACTGCGTTTCCTTGACTATTTGTGTTGTTGAGCTCTTCGCATGTATTAGTCTTTGTGGTTTTTTGTTTTGTTTTTTTGAATTGCCTATTCATATCCTTTGACCCTTTTCTGTTTTTCTTTTGGGAGGATCTTTATTGATTTGTAAGAGTTCTTTACGTATTCTGGATAAAGGTCCATCCTTTCGTTATGTAACTGGCTTATTGAGTGAGCTAGGCTTTAGTAGTTTGAAAATAGAGGACAATTTTATTCTTTTATTCTTTTTTTTTTTAACCACTGACTGTAAACATTAATTATTCCCCACTTGTGTGAATCTGGGTTGACTAACGCTTTCCCATTAGCTTAAGGTATTGTAAAGTCTGGCCTTACCTAGTTTAAAATCTCTATTCTCTCTCCCTCCCTTTTCCCCCTCTCTTTCCCCTATCTCCTTTCCCCGCTTCTCTCTCCTTCCCCTCTCGAGGTTGAGTCTTGTTCAGGCCCAGAAACCTGTAGTGGAGAAACGGAGTGAGTTGATTTCCTGTTTCTGTCCTTTGATTCTCTTCTCCCTTCCCGCCCCCAGGCCCTTGTAGACTCTGGCTCTTCAAGATTGAGGGGAGAAAGGAAGCAGAGATAATGGTCAGTGTTTAGAGACCAGCATTGTTAGCGGGCACTCTGGGTGTAGCTGCTGTCCATGTGCTGGGTCTTTGTTTTGTGGGTAGTATGGGCTGTTGGGAACCTGACTGACAGAAATCTCCCATCTGCAGCCTCTTTGCTTTTGCTTTAGGTCAGGAGTTGGCAAACTACATACAGCTCATGGGCCAAATCCAGCCCAGCACCTGTTTTTGTGTGGCCTGAAGGCTAAGAGTGATTTATACATTTGTAAATGGTTGAGAAAAAAAGAAGAATGTTTAGTGACATAAAAATTATGCGAAATACAAATTTCAGTTTCCATAAAATTTTATTGGAATATAGCCAGAAACATTATTTGCTTATAGTTTTCAAATGCATGCGTTAATAGAGATAAAAATTAATGAGCTTATGTATTTGTCAAAAGTCCTACATTTTAAGGCACAAAGGGTGAACCCTTAGTGTATACACTTTTTAATTTAATTTTATTTTTTTGAGGTAGAGTTTCACTCAGTCTCCAGGCTGGAGTGCAGTGGCACGATCTCGGCTCACTGCAGCCTCCACCTCCCGGATTCAAGCACTTCTTCTGCCTCAGCCTCCCGAGTAGCTGGGTTTACACGCGTGGGCCACCACACCCGGCTAATTTTGGTATTTTTAGTATATAGAGTTTCACCATGTTGGCCAGGCTGGTCTCAAATTCCCGACCTCAGGTGATCCTCCCGCCTTGGCCTCCTAAAGCACTGCGATTACAGGCCTGAGCCACTGTGCCCGGCCCAATGTATACACATTTTAAACAGTCATTTAGGAGGTCGGAGATCCCAGGATGAAATGCAGAGTGACAAAAAGTTTTTAAATTTTTTGCTTTTTACCCCTGTAATTCTAGTGAAATGAAATGCATATACTTTGGTTTTTGTTGTTGATTTTTTTTTCAGAAATCCTGCTGTGGATTTAGCTGTTGCACACTGTTCACCACCTCCCATACTTCAATGCTTTTTTCACTTTTTTTGGTTGAATTACTGTATGGTTTGTTATTACTCTTACAAATGAGCTAGCCAGGGTAGTATGATTGCATTTTCTTTCCTATACAAACCTTTTGTTTTTCCTGAAGTTAATTGATTTATATTTTGTTTTGTTAGTTTTTCTCTGTACTGATCATCCAGACATCCAGAGAACTGGGAGCTCTTTTCCAGATGGATTCAGACACACCCAGTGTTTTGTCATTTGGAAGTCAGTTGGGAGTCATCGGCTCAGTCGTAATTTGGGGACTTCCCTTTAACATCTGTCTGGAAATTTCCTTCCTCTTTTCATGTGTCTCCATCTCACATATCCTTCTGTCTGATATGTAGCTTAGTGACTGACATTCTGAAGCCTACTCTCTCGGGTTCAAATCCTGACTCATAACCAGATGTATGTCCTTGGCCAAGTCATTTAACCTCTTTGTGCCAGAGTTTCCAATCTGAATGATGGCAATAATAATCTTACACACCTCAAAGTGTTGTTTTAAAAATTACATGAGCAGATAAATAAAAGGGCTGTGTGTGCCGTAGGTGCACAATAATGTTTGCTGTTTTTGTTATTGTTAGTGGTGGAGAATATCCACCACTAACAATAACACCACTTCCAGAAACAGGTGTAGCTTCCTGAAAAAAGGGTTCATGGGAAGAAAAAAATTTCGTCATTTCTTGAAAATACATTCATGCTACCCTTGCTCTTTCTTTAATTATAATTTGGCTGGATTTGCATTCTGGATGGGAAATTCTTTCCGAATTTTAAAGACGTGCTTGATTGTTTAATAGAGCCTCTGCATTTTATTGGGCACTTAGCCTGGAAGCTCAAGTCCTTAACATCTGGAAAATGTTCTTACTTATTTTGACAATTTTCTTCGCACCATTTTTCTCTTTTTTTATTTACTGTCTTATTGTTTTTCCTCTTGGGGGATTTCCTCTACTTATCTCCTACCTTGCTCTTACCATAGTGTTTTTTTTTTTTAGAGACGGCGTTTCGCTCTTGTTGCCCAGACTGGAGTGCAAGGGCGTGATCTCAGCTCACCGCAACCCCTGCCTCCCGGGTTCAAGCGATTCTCCCGCCTCAGCCTCCCAAGTAGCTGGGATTGCAGGCATGCGCCACCACGTCTGGCTGATTTTGTATTTTTAGTAGAGATGGGGTTTCTCCATGTTGGTCAGGCTGGTCTTGAACTTCCGACCTCAGGTAGTCTGTCCGCCCCGGCCCCCCAAAGTGCTGGGATGACAGGCATGAGGCACCGAGCCCGGCCACCATAGTTTTAATTGTTACAAGCAATGTCTTAGCTTTTGAATGTCTTTTTGAATTCTCCCTGGACAAAATGTTCATTCTTATTGCTAGATACATTAACTGTAGTTTTTTTTTTTTTTTTTTTTGAGATGGAGTCTTCTTGCTCTGTCGTCCAGGCTGGAGTGCAGTGGCACGATCTCGGCGCACTGCAAGCTCTGCCTCCCAGGTTCACGCCATTCTCCTGCCTCAGCCTCCCGAGTAGCTGGGACTACAAGCACCTGCCATGTCGCCTGGCTAATTTTTTGTATTTTTAGTAGAGACGGGGTTTCACCGTGTTAGCCAGGATGGTCTCGATCTCCTGACCTCGTGATCTGCCTGCCTTGGCCTCCCAAAGTGCTGGGATTACAGGCGTGAGCCACCATGCCCGGCCTAACCGTAGTATTTTTGAAGTTTTGTTTTGCTCACTGCATTATCTCTATTTTCTTCATGTTTCTTTTACTGTGTATTGTTTTTGGTTTCTAATTTTAAACACTCTCAAATGTCTGGAAACAGCCTTCTCATTTTTTTTTTTTTTTTTTGAGCCGGGAGTTTCACTCTTGTTGCCCAGACTGGAGTGCAGTGGCGTGATCTCAGCTCACTGCAATCTCCACTTCCCAGGTTCAAGCAGTTCTCCTGCCTCAGCCTCCCGAGTAGCTGGGATTACAGGCATGCGCCACCATGCCTGGCTAATTTTTTGTGTTTTTAATAGAGATAGTGTTTTACCATGTTGGCCTGGCTGATCTTGAACTCCTGACCTCAACTGATCCACCCGCCTCGGCCTCCCAAAGTGCTGGGATTACAGGCGTGAGCCACCGCGCCTGGCAGCCTTCTCACATTTTTAAGTGAGACACTAAAAGCTGACTGCAAGATTTTCATACATGAATAGAGCTAGTCCTTTGGTGGGCTTCACTGTTGGGTGATCACATAGGAAGGAGTCATTTTGTTGCGGGTGCTCTATGTTGGTATTTGTAGACCATAAAAAATGGGAACTGTTGGACCATATGTATATTTTTAAAAACTGAAAATTTTAAAAAGTAATTTTAAAAAACGAGAACAACAAAAACAAGATGCTATCCAGAAAAGCCAGGCGGAATTGTTAAAGAACCAAATAGAACTTTGAGAATCAGCTTCCCAAGGAGGAATTCTGCATCTGGTCTCCTGCCATGGCATAATTCTGGCTGCTAGCTCTTGGAAATTGGCATGAAAGGAAGAAAGGTGTATCACATTGTTCAGCTTGCTGACTTGCTGTTTGTTTGATTATTTGTTTATTATTGTAATAAAACACATGTAGCAAACAGTTTATGCTAACCATTTTAAAGTTTCAATTCAGTAGTGCTAAGTACATTCACATTGTTGTGTAATAACCAGTCTCCAGAGCTCTTCTTGTTGGGAAACTAAAACCCTGTACCCGTTAAATAGTAACTTCTCCAGCACCTGACAAACACTATTCTACTTTCTGTCTAGGAATTTGACTACAGTAGTCCCCCCTTATCTGCAGTTTTGCTTTCTTCGGTTTTAATTACCCAAAGTCAACCATGGTCTGAAAGTATTAAATGGAAAATTGTAGAAATAGTTCATACATTCTAAACTGTGCCCCCATCTGAGTAGCACCTGGAATGTGAATCATCCCTTTGTCCAGTGTATCCACACTGTGGATATATGCTGCCAACCTATTAGTCACTTAGTAGCTGTGGGTTATCAGATTTGCTGTTGTTGTATCATTCTATTTTATTATTAAATTATTGTTAATTTGGGCTCAGTGGCTCATGCCTCAGCACTTTGGGAGGCCGAGGCAGGGGGATCACTTGAGGTCAGGAGTTCGAGACCACCCTGGCCAACGTGGTGAAACCCAGTCTCTACTAAAAATACAAAAATTATTTGGGCATGGTGGTGGGTGCCTGTAATCCCATCTACTTGGGAGGCTGAGGCGGGAGAATCGCTTGAACCCGGGAGGTGGAGGTTGCAGTGAACTGAGATCACGCCATTGCACTCTAGCCTGGGCAACAAGAGTGAAACTTATTCTCAAACAAAAAAAAATAGAATAAATTATTGTTAATTTGGCCAGGCTCAGTGGCTCATGCCTGTAATCCCAGCACTTTGGGAGGCTAAGGCGGGCAGATCACTTGAGATCAGGAGTTTGAGACCAGCCTGGCCAACATGGTGAAACCCCATCTTTACCAAAAATCAAAAAAAATTAGCCGGGCATGGTGACACACAACCATGGTCCCAGCTACTCCAGAGGCTGAGGCAGGAGAATCGCTTGAACCTGAAGGTGAGGGTTGCAGTGAGCCACACCACCGCACTCCAGCCTGGACAACAGAGCAAGACTCCATCTCTATATAAATAAATAATAAAATGTTTATTTCTTACTGTGCCTTATTTGTAAGTTGAACTTTATCATACGTATGTATACTGCAGTTTTAGGAATCCACTGAGGGTCTTGAGATGCATTCTCTGAGAATAAAGGGAGACTGCTGTACTCCTATCAGTGGAATTATACAATATTTGACTTGTGACTGCCTTATTTCATTAATGTTTTCATGGTTCATCCATGTTGTAGTGTGCGTTAGGATTTCCTTGTTTGCTTAAGGTGAATATTTTATTGTATGTCAGAAGACAACATTATAAATTTAAAGATTTTTTTTTTTTTTGAGACTGAGTCTTGCTGTGTCGCCTAGGCTGGAGAGCATTGGTGTGATCTCGGCTCACTGCAACCTTTGCTTCCCGGGTTTAAGCGATTCTTGTGCCTCAGCCTCCCTAGTAGCTGGGTTTACAGGCACCTGCCACCACGCCCGGCTAATTTTTGTATTTTTAGTAGAGACGGGTTTTGCCATGTTGCCCAGGCTGGTCTTGAACTCTTGACCTCAGGTGATCCGCCCACCTCAGCCTCCCAAAGTGTGGGGGTTACAGCAGGCGTGAGCCAGCGCGCCTGGCCTCAAATTTAAATTTAAAGATCTTAATTGGCTTTATTTCTTTTTCTTTTTTTTTTTTTTTTTTTGAGACAGACACTCCCAGGCTGGAGTGTAGTGGTGAGATCTCTCAGCTCACTGCAACCTCTTCCTCCCATGTTCAAGCAATTCTCCTGCCACAGCCTCCTGAGTAGCTGGGATTACAGGCGCTCACCACCACACCTGGCTAATTTTTTTGGCTTTTGGTAGAGACGGGGTTTTGCCATGTTGGCCAGGCTCATCTCCTAACCTCAAGTGTTCTGCCCGCCTCAGCCTCCCAAAGTGCTGGGATTACAGGAGTGAACCACCGTGCTCGGCCTTTATTTCCTATTCTGGAATTGGGCAACGCTTCTTCCATAAAATACAGTAAGTGTTCTAGTGAACTGAACAGAGGAGGCTGGCTTTGTAGACAGAAAAAGACCGAAAGAAAGCAGAAACAAAGAACAAAAAGCAGATACGTCATTTCAAAGTTAAAAACAATAGATAAATGACTGACATCAGGTTACTTTTTGTTGTAAAACAACAAAATGGAGGGAACTTATTATCTATCATACCAGTTGATGACTGAAACTGACCTGTTCGGTAAATTGGCTGTTATCTCCCTTGATTTCTCTGAAGGTCAGATAACAACTTAGTTTCAGTTCGGTGACTGAAATTTTAGCATGGGTGACTCCATTTTGATTTTTAGTCTGTTTTTGGAGGCCTAGAGCAGGAGCTTAGTCCAAAACAGTGGCCTCCTTTTTTTTTTTTTTTTTTTTTTCCTGAGACAGAGTCTTGTTCTGTTGCCCAGTCTGGAGTGCAGTGGCATGATCTTGGCTCACTGCAACCTCTGCCTCCTGGGTTCAAGTGATTGCCATGCCTCAGCCACCCAAGTAGCTGGGATTACAGGTGTGTGCCACCAGGTCTAGGTAATTTTTGTATTTTTAGTAGAGACGGGTTTCACCATGTTGGCCAGGCTGGTCTCAAACACCTGACGTCAAATGGTCCACCTGCCTCAGCCTCCCAAAGTCCTGGGATTATAGGTGTGAGCCACCACGCCCAGCTGTCCTATATTTTTTATTTCACATTTACATACATTTGATATGATCAAAAATGTATATTTGTTCTTTGTCCTGGTTCTTGGCACTGGAGTTCCTGAAATCTTTGGTATTTCCTGATAACTATGAGTGGAACATCTTTTGTTATTTATAATAATAAGCCCCCCCCCCCGCCTTTTTTTTTTTTTTTTTACCACACCTTAGTTTATGCTCCCTCTGTCGCCCAGGCTGGAGTGCAGTGGCGCCATCGCAGTCTCCATCTACTGGGTTCAAGTGATTCTCCCACTTCAGCCTCCCCAGTAGCTGGGACACAGGCGCGCACCACCACGCCTGGATATTTTTTGTATTTTTAGTAGAGACAAGGTTTCGCCATGTTGGCCAGGCTGGTCTTGAACTCCTAACCTCAGTTGACCTACTCACCTCGGCCTCCCAAAGTGGTGGGATTACAGGCATGAGCCACCGTGCCTGGCCAATTTTTTGTATTTTTGATAGAGAGAGGGTTTCACCATGTCAACGAGGCTGGTCTTGTACTCCTGACCTCTGGTGATCCACTTGCCTCAGCCTCCCAAAGTGCTGGGATTACAGGTGTGAGCCACTGGGCCCAGTCTGTAATATCCTTTACATTGTATCTTTTAGCTTCCCTGGGCCACATTGGAAGAAGAATTGTCTTGGGCCACACACACATAAAATATACTAACGATAGCTGATGAGGTTAAAAAAAAAAAATTGTGATGATGGCTGATGAACTATAACAACAACAAAAAAATCACGAAAGAAACTTCATAACGTTTTAAGAAAGTTTACAGGCCGGGCAGGGTGGCTCATGCCTGTAATCCCAGCACTTTGGGAGGCCGAGGTGGGCGGATCGCCTGAGGTCAGCAGTTCGAGACCAGCCCGGCCAGCATGGTGAAATCATGTCTCTACCAAAAATACAAAAAAATTAGCTGGGCGTGGTGGCAGTTGCCTGTAATCTCAGCTACTTGGGAAGCTGTGGCAGGAGAATCGCTTGAACCCGGGAGGCAGAGGTTGCAGTGAGCCGAGATTATGCCATTGCACTCCAGCCTGGGCAACAGAGCGAGACTCCATCTCAAAAAAAAAAAAAAAAAAGAAAGAAAGTTTACAAATTTGTGTTGGGCTGCATTCAAAGCTGTCCTGGGCCACATGCATCCCATGGGGGCTGAGGGTTGGACAGGCTTGCTTTACAATGAGTCAGTGTTTTTTTGGGAATGAATCAGTGTTTTTTTGGGTTTTGTGAGCATTATAGCACATTATCAAACATGAGGGGAATCATGTGAATGCCCAATTTATGGTTGGTCTGTCAGAAGTACAGGAGACTCTAAGGGTTTATAGTAGTTGACTAATAATTTTCTCCTTGTTTGGTAGTATAAACCAAAAATAAAATTCTAAGGCTCTTCCAACCATCTTAATGGACTTCCTTCTCAGCCAGGGCACTCTTAACATTTAATCTGAAAGACTAGTTCAGGTCATGACAGGAAATTGGGGTCAGACCTGCTTCATTATACCGCTCTGGCGTAACATCACATAACAAGGAAAGAAATAAAAATAATTCTAAATAGATTTCCTTGTCATATCTTGAAATTGCCTTGCAAAGTTTGTCTCTTGTGGAAAAAAATGTACATTGTATAGAGAATCCTCTTTTCCCTTTTTTCTTTTCTTTTTTTGTTTTTGTTTTTGAGACGGAGTTTCGCTCTTGTTGCCCAGATTGGAGTGCAATGACCCGATCTCAGCTCACTGTAACCTCCGCCTCCTGGGTTCAAGCAACTCTCCTGCCTCAACCTCCCAAGTAGGTGAGATTGCAGGCATGAGCCACCAGGCCCAGCTAATTTTGCATTTTTAGTAAAGATGGGGTTTCATCATGTTGGTCAGGCTGGTCTCAAACTGCTGACCTTGGGTGATCCACCAGCCTTGGCCTCCCAAAGTGCTGGGATTACAGGTGTGAGCCACCAGACCCGTCCTGAGCCACCGCACCTGGCCATTTCCTTTTTTTTTCTTTCCAGATCCAGGAGATAATCAATTAAGAGTCAGGCACCCTTTTCAGTCTCATAAGAAAACATTTTACAGCCTCTTCTGTCTTATGCCTGCTAGCTAAGAGCTTCCTCTGCGTAGTAAAACTTTGATCTCCACAATCCTTGTCTTAACCCAAACATTTCCTCTCTGTTGATCCCAGGTCCTTAGACAAACTCAACCAATCTTAACCAGAAAATGTATAAATTTACCTATAGCCTGGAAGTCCCCACTTTGACTTGTCTCGCCTTTCTGAAACAAACCAATGTACATCTTAAATGTATTTCATTGATATCTCATACCACCCTAAAATATATAAAACCAGGCTGCACCCCGACCACCTCAGGCACATGTTCTCAGGACCACCTGAGGGCTGTGTCATGGGCCATGGTCACTCATATTTGGCTCAGAATAAACGTCTTCAAATATTTTACAAACTTTGACTCTTTTTAGTCGACAGTAGCCAGAGGTTTTACACCCCAAGGCCATGTCCCATGGTTAAGATGTAGAGTGGGGGAGGAGTGTATCATTCTTTTATCAGTGGTAGAATGATATTTGTACAGGGGAGAAGGTGGGACAGGAAGGTTTTCCTGATGGCTCACTTTTGAGAAAAGACTTCTTGTGCAAGATGAAGAGCTGGAAATTTAGTTTCATTAAGAACTGTTTGTGATGTGTGCTTTAGAAAGTCTGAGTTACCTATACTCCATATTTCATGGATGTATGCTGTATTATATGATGTCTGCCAGAGAAAGTCTAAATTGCATATATACCAGTTTGAACAGTCTTCTTCAGGATACTGTTTCTCACTTGTGTGCTTCAACTTAATGGTAAATGAAGGTTTTGGAATTGTCCAGAAGCAAGTGTGGACAGAGGAGAAGTAGACCTTTCTGACACCTTGTGGCAGCACGTGAGCACTACAGATGTGGTTGGCTTGATCTACAGTCTAATCATATTTTTAGGGCTCTTCACACTGCAAAGTGCTTTCCACCTTTTTTCCCCTTATTAGGAGAGAATCTGTTCAGAATGAACAAAAAAATTGCATGAAAATTCTCTGCATACTGAAATTTTTAAGGCTCTGCCTTTTAAAACTACTTGTGTGTTTTTGGCCAGGCACGGTGGCTCATGCCTGTAATCCCAGCACTTTGGGAGGCCGAGGCGAGCAGATCACGAGGTCAGGAGATTGAGACCATCCTGCCTAACACGGTGAAACCCCGTCTCTACTAAAAATACAAAAAATTAGCCGGGCATGGTGGTGGGTACCTGTAGTCCCAGCTACTCGGGAGGCTGAGGCAGGAGAATGGTGTAAGTAAACCCGGCAGGCGGAGCTTGCAGTGAGCTGAGATGGCGCCACTGCACTCCAGCCTGGGCAGCAGAGCGAGACTCCATCTCAAAAAAACAAAAAACAAACAAACAAAAAAACTACTTGTGTGTTTTTGTACATTTGGTACGTACCACTACTCAGGAACTTAGAGAGTTCCCAATAGCATGAGGTTGGCTGGCATATTCTTCCATAATGAATTGTGAGTAAAATCAGGCATAAAAGCCTTGGGAATTAAGATGCAATGCAAATTTGTTGCATTGCGTTCAAACGAAAAACCTTAGACAAGTTAAAGTTTTATTGAGCAAAGAATGATTCAAGAATTGGGCACATTGGGCATAGTGGCCCACTCCTGCAATCCCAGCACTTTGGGAGGCCGATGTGGGAGGATCACTTGAGGCTGGGAGTTGGAGACCAGCCTGGGCAACATAGTGAGACTCCTGTCTCTACAAAAAAGTATAAAATTAGCCAGGCATAGTGATCCATGCCTGTGGTCCCAGCTACTCGGGAGGCTGAGGGAGGAGAATCACTTGAACTCAGGAGTTCAAGGCTGCAGTGAGCTATGATTGCACTACTGCACTGCAGCCTGGGCAGCAGAGAGAGACTATCTCTGAAAAAAATAAGAGGCTGGGTGTGGTGGCTTACACCTGTAATCCCAGTACTTTGGGAGGCTGAAGTGGGTGAATCACTTGAGGCCAGGAGTTTGAGACCAGCCTGGTCAACATGGCGAAACCCCTTATCTACTAAAAATACAAAAAATTAGCCATGTGTGGTGGTGTGCACCTGTAATCCCAGCTACTTGGGAGTCTGAGGCAGGAGAATCGCTTGAACCCAGGAGGCGGAGGTTGCAGTCAGCCCAAATTGTGCCACTGCGTTACAGCCTAGGTGACAGAGCGTGATTCTGTCTCAGAAAAAAAATAGGACAGGCTTCAGAACCGGAACAGGTTCTAAGCACTCTGGCCTGCAACGTGATCAGGCAATATTTATGGACAAAACAAAAGTGAGGTACAGAAATAGTTTAATTGGTTGCAGCTTGGCATTTTGCCTTATTTAAATCAGCTGGTGACCTGTGATTGACTGAAGATGGGATTCTGTAATTGACTGAGACTCAGCTGTTTGTTACTGGAGTACAAATTGCCCTAAGTTAGAAGAATTTGTACAGTTAGTTTTCATACTATTAGGTTGTAGTTCCTTATGTACTGACTCGAGTATGGAGGCATCCTCAGGCCAAGTTTAGTTTGGTTTAACAATTGGAACTCTTTTTTTTTTTTTTTTTTTTTTTGAGATGGAGTCTCGCTCTGTCGCCCAGGCTGGAGTGCAGTGGCACGATCTCGGCTCACTGCAAGCTCCATCTCCTGGGTTCACGCCATTCTCCTGCCTCAGCCTCCCGAGTAGCTGGGACTACAGGCGCCCACCACCATGCCCAGCTACTTTTTTTGTATTTTTAGTAGAGACGGGTTTCACCATGTTAGCCAGGATGGTCTCGATCTCCTGACCTCGTGATCTGCCCGCCTCGGCCTCCCAAAGTGGTGGGATTACAGGCATGAGCCACCGCGCCCGGCCAACAATTGGAACTCTTATTTGAATTCTTTGAAGAGTTTGTAGATGTATACTACTCCACTGCTACAAGTTCAGCTATAATGAACTTGGAGTAAATAATGAAGTCACAGTGCCAGAAAAGCTTAGTGATCAAGCACAGTTAAGTTTATTAGGCCTGATACACATAGGAGAAAGTGCCTCCTTGACAAAGTCTTAGTTGTGTCTCAGAATAGAGAAATTAGGAAATGGTGTTTATAGGATTTTAGGGCCTTGGCTGGATCATTTTAAGGTAGGTCTTGGCAAGGTATGTCCCTATTTGGGATTGGACAGTTATGACATTGTAGACATAAAGAGGGCAAGGGTTTTGAACCAAGTCTTGGTGAGTAAGCTGTTTAGTTGGTTCCCAGTGTTATCTTCCAAGAATCGTATATTCTAGATTGTATCTTCCAGATGTATCCTGGAGCAAGCAGCTAAGTCACTTTTGTTTGGTCTCAATGTTGTTTAACACAGGGATAAAAATACTGGTTTTTATTTTCAAAAGTAAGACCTGAATTAATTTACATGAACCTTTTGTTTGTTTCAGCTTTGCCCGAAGTTTTTACATACAAATTCTACTAGTCACACCTGGCCATTCAGTGCAGTTGCTGAATTAATAGGTATGTAGTTTGACATTTCATATACCATTTGTTGCTTATAATTGTAGTGTTTTTTTTTTGTTTTTGTTTTTGTTTTTTAAACAGAGTCTCTCTTTGTTGCCCAGGCTGGAGTGCAGTGGCGCAATCTCGGCTCACTGCAAGCTCTGCCTCCTGGGTTCACGCTATTCTCCTGCCTCAGCCTCCTGAGTAGCTGGGACTACAGGCACCTGCCACCACGACCAGCTAATTTTTTTGTATTTTTTTTAGTAGAGACGGGGTTTCACTGTGTTAGCCAGGATGGTCTCGATCTCCTGACCTCGTGTTCCGCCCGCCTCAGCCTCCCAAAGTGCTGGGATTACGGGTGAGAGCCACCGCACCCGGCCTACAAAAATATTTTAAAAATCAGCTGGGTATGGTGGTGCAGGCCTGTGGTCCCAGCTACTCAGGAGGCTGAGGTGGGAGGATCACGTGAGACCGGGAAGTCGAGGCTGCAATGAGCCGTGATTGTGCCATTGCATTCCAGCCTGGGCAGGCGACAAAGCAAGAAAAAAAACAAATACCTTGAATGATAACAATAATGATAAAAATTGCATAGCATAACAGCTATTCACATGGATGTCAGATTAGTCACTGTTCAGCTTTCTCTTTAATACTACCCTAGTATTTCATAGTGTTTAGGATTTACTTTGCTAAGTTCCTGAAGTGTTTATATTGAAAATATTTTTATTTTTATTATAAAAGTAAACAGTGAGAATTATGGGGAGTTCGTTTGTTTATTTTGAGATGAGGTCTCACCATGTTGTCCAGGCTGGTCTCAAACTCCTGGCCTCAGGCGATCCTCCCACCTCAGCCTCAGGAGTATCTGGGATTACAAGTGTGCACCACAGTGACTGGCAGAATTATGTTTATTAGTAGTACAAAAGTATATGTAACATACAGCATGGATTCATTTTTCTGGTATCAATAGGAGGATTGGTATTGTGTTAGATATGTAATAAGTTCTTGCTTCTTTCAATATATGGGAAGTTTAAGGTTTAGGATTGTATTTTAACAGCATTTCAATGAACGTGAGAAAGCAGCAAGGTTGTGGTCTGATTTGCATTTATGGGTCATGATTTTTTTCTTGGGAAAAATTCATGCATAGGCTGGGCACACAGTTGTTCACACCTGTAATCCCAACACTTTGGGAGGCTGAAGCAGGAGGATCACATGAGCCCAGGAGTTGGGGCCCACCCTGAGAAACATAGTGGGACCCCATCTCTAAAAAAATACAAAAATTCTCCAGGGTGGTGGTGCACACCTGTAGTCCTAGTTACTCGGGAGTCTGAGGTGGGAGGATCACTTGAGCCAGGGAAGTCAAGGCTGCAGCAGAGTGAGTCTTCTTCCAGCCTGGGCTACAGTGAGACCCTGTCTCCAGAAAAAAGGAAAAGAAAAAGAAAAGAAAAATTCATGCACACAAACATAAGCCTAATTGAAAAATTTAGACATATGTTTAAGAAACAGATAATAAAGGGAAATTGTATTCTTAGGAATTCTTAGATATATTTTAGAATCTTTTTCAAGGAAGGGTTCTATCATAGATGGAAGATAAAAGAAAAAGAAGGAATTTTTTTTTTTTTTTGAGGCAGAGTCTCGCTCTGTCACCCAGGCTGGAGTGCAGTGGCACAGTCTCGGCTCACTGCAACCTCCTCTACCTCCTGGGTTCAAGCACTTGTCCCTCAGCCTCCCGAGTAGCTGGGACTACAGGCACATGCCACCGCTCCTGGCTAATTTTTGTATTTTTAGTAGAGACAGGGTTTCACCATATTGGTCAGGCTTGTCTCGAACTCCTTCCACCCACCTCTGCTTCCCAAAGTGCTGGGATTACAGGCATGAGCCGCTGCGCCCAGCCCTATTTTTCATTTTTAAACGTATTTCTTCATACACCTATTCTGAGAGAAATGAGTATGCTAAACAAGGATGTTAAATGGAGAAATATACAGAAATAAAAATGTAAAAGCCACCAGAAACTTGGTTTAACTTGGTTAAACTGAAAAGGGTCACAATTTAAAGAAATAGTAGAAAGTAAATCTTCCATCCTTGTATGTAACTTAGCAGAAAATGTTGCTGCTTTTTCATTTATTTATTGATTATTGTGTACCTTCCATTGACACTCAGATCTCTTTGCCCTACAATAGCCAGGTTAGTCTTTTTTTTCCTTTTTTGAGACGGAGTCTCGCTCTTGTTGCCCAGGCTCGAGTGCAATGGCGCTATCTCAGCTCATTGCAACCTCCGCCTCCTGGGTTCAAGCAATTCTCCTGCCTCAGCCTCCTGAGTAGCTGGGATTATAGGCGCCCGCCACCATGCCTGGCTAATTTTTTTTTTTTTTTTTTAATACAGATGGGATTTCACCCTGTCGGCCAGGCTGGTCTCAAACTCCTGACCTCAGGTGATCCGCCCACCTCAGCCTCCCAGAGTGCTGGGATTACAGGCGTAAGTCACCATGGTCAGCTTTTTTGTTTTTGTTTTTGTTTTGGAGACAGAGTCTTGCTGTGTTGCCCAGGCTAGAGTGCAGTGGCACGATCTCCGCTCACTGCAACCTCTGCCTCCCAGGCTTGAGCGATTCTCCTGTCTTAGCCTCTGGATTAGCTGGGACTATAGGCATGTGCCACCATGCCTGGTGGATTTTTGTATTTTTTAGTAGAGATGGGGTTTCACCATGTTGGCCAGGCTGATCTCAAACTCCTGACCTCAGGAGATCTGCCCGCCTCAGCGTCCCAAAGTGCTGGGATTACAGGCGTGAGCCACCACACGCAGACTTAGTCCATCTTTTAATCATCTCTGCAGTGTAGTGATTTTTCTTCCTTTGTACTTCTTTGGTGTGCTGGGTACCAGTCTTTGCTATCTCTTTAACATGGAGGGTGTTAATTCTATAATAGTCAATTAATATATACCAGGATGCAGTTTATTTTCATGTTTTTAAATCTTATTTTCATGTTTAAAATCTTTAAATTTTAAAGCTGCTAAAAATTGCAGCTTTTAAAGTTGTCTTAAAACATAGTCTTCTATTGCTTCTTATAGGATTGTTCTGAACTAATTGCTCTTTTTAAAGTGTAAAATCAGAATTTCTTCAAACTTGTGTTTCCCAGATAATGCTTATGATCCTGATGTGAACGCTAAACAAATATGGATTGACAAAACAGTGATAAATGACCATATATGCTTGACATTCACCGACAATGGGAATGGTATGACTTCTGATAAATTACATAAAATGCTAAGGTAGGTAAAAATGTGCCGCACTTCTTAAAATTGTTGCTTTTACCTAAAGGGTTTTCCGTGCCATACTTACTATTCTTGGTTTTTGTTTTTTGAAATGAAATGCTGTATGTACAGTGTGAGCTGTTCTCTAAGCATGATTTTCTACTACTGGTAGATAATGAGTGAGTCCTCACCACTCTCATCACCTACCCCACCCTACTTCCAACTCCCTAAAAGTCCACCATTCCTTTAGAGTTGTAGTATATTTATATCAATTACTGATAACTTTAGTGTAAATTAGGTTTAACCATTGTTTGTAATAAAACCTACCACTTTGTTGGGAGTAACTTTTAGAGGAAGAGATTCATGGGGTGAAATCTCACAGTCCTGGAAGCATGGGTTATACTCAGCTATTTAGTCAGGGTGTGCCAGCGATGAGTTTGCATGTTAGTACTTGTGATCCTTTTTCTCCCCTGTGATGTAGATTTGGTTTCCTTATTTCAGAGCTGGGAAAACACGTCAAGATAGATTAAAAGTAATCTGCCCGATACATAAAAAATCAACAACAACAAAAAAGTAATCTGCCCAAGATTATACAGCTAGGAAGGGTGAGGCCAGTATTTGAACCCAGGCTTTTTACTTGGTATTACAATTAATGAATTAAAAAAAAGATTATAGGTATTTATTTATTTATTTTTGATTATAGGTATTTATTTTTAAAAATCTTTATTTTCTTCTTAGCTTTGGCTTCAGTGACAAAGTCACCATGAATGGTCATGTCCCAGTTGGATTATATGGGAACGGCTTCAAGTCGGGTTCTATGCGTCTGGGTAAAGACGCAATCGTTTTTACCAAAAATGGAGAAAGCATGAGTGTGGGCCTTTTGTCTCAGACCTACTTGGAAGTCATAAAAGCGGAGCATGTTGTTGTTCCAATAGTGGCATTCAACAAGCACCATATCCTTTTGGTTGTGAAATAAAAGCTGTGGAGAAACTGAAGAAATAATTTGGAAACATTCTATGTTTTTGCCTTCTTCCAGATTATTCCCTTTGAATAACACCTATTCCATTTCTTACCTCTGTCCTCTGCATTTACCCTACACCTGAGGCTAAGGGTTTGTCCCTTTCTCTTCTCTGTTGGAATCCTGCTATGGAAATACTCAACATTTTATGTTAAACTTCCACAGCTCTTCTGTTTACTTCAGGGTTATTGTAGACTAGTAAGACTTTATGGTTTGGCTTGAAAATTTGACTAGTGACCACAAAAGGCAGGATAACTTTAGGAAAATGCCTTTTGTATGAACACATTGGAATATTAGAAAGTATTAAGTTAGTTAGGAATAATAACCTGCTTATTTTTTATTCTTCTTTTTGTTCGTTTGAAATCAAACTGCCATGTTAAAACTTAGAAAATAGGCTGAGCTCGGTGGCTGATGCCTGAAATTCCACCACTTTGGGAGACCAAGACAGAAGGATTGCTTGAGCCCGGAATTTTGAGACCAGCCCAAGCAACGTAGGGAGACCCTATCTCTACAAAAAAAATTTAAAAATTAGCTGGTCGTGGTGGTGGGTGCCTGTGGTCGGTCCCAGCTAGGCTGCAGTTAGCCCTGATCATGTTACTGCACTCTAGCCTAAGCAATAGTGAGACCCTATCTCACAAAAAAAAAAAACACCTTAGAAAATTATTTATAAATAGTTTTTCTGTTATTTAAGTTTATAGAGTTGGTTTTCATATTGTAATTATGAAAACTATGTTGTCAATCTGAGTCTTTAACTTATGATATACGACAGATGATTAATTTAGCAGAATCAAAAGCCAGCCTTGCTGCAATTCTGGAACATTCTCTGTTTTCCACGGAACAGAAGTTACTGGCAGAACTTGATGCTATTATAGGCAAGAAGGGGACGAGGATCATCATTTGGAATCTTAGAAGGTAAATGTGGACATAGATGTTGACCGTTTGGGAAGTAAAGTGCATGTGCAGGGTGGTGGTGTTATATTCATCTCTCGTTACACACAGTAGAAATACGTGGAAAGGTACTCATTTTTTGGTGTAGTTACTGATTTGTCTTTGCCCAGGATATGTTATAGAGGCCATTTCAGCTTCAATTTGAGATATTTTCATCTTGTTAAAAAAAATTTTCCTTTTTTTTTTTTTCGAGACGAAGTCTCACTCTTGTTCCCCAGGCTGGAGTGCGATGGCGCAATCTCAGCTGACTGCAACCTCCGCCTCCTAGGTTTAAGCGATTCTCCTGCTTCAGTCCCCCGAGTAGCTGGGATTACAGGCGACTGCCACCACGCCCGGCTAATTTTTGTATTTTAGTTGAGACAGGGTTTCACCATGTTGGCCAGGCTGGTCTAGAACTCCTGACCTCAGGTGATCCACCCGCCTTGGCCTCCCAAAGTGCTGGGATTACAGGCGTGAGCCACCACACCCGGCCAAAAAAAAACATTTTTTCTATCCCTGCCATTCAGTCTCCATTAGCACTCTATTCTCTCTCATTTATTCCACCCCCTCTTCTCAAAAAAAAAGAAAAAAAGCAATGAGAAGACAAATGTAGGAGGATAAATCTTTCTTCATTGTGTCCATTACTTAAAACTAAAAGTGATGTAGCACCTGATGAGAAAAGTAATATAGGTGAGATTTTTGTGTTGCTAAAATTTATAATCCTTTATCTTTGTGAGGATAAAATCCTTCGCAAATAAATTTTAAAATTTAAGACTAATGTCTAAATACTGAAAGATCTAAGACATACTGAATCACAGGAATAAAGCACAGGTAGTGATAAGCCTAAAGAACTGAAAAAACTTGTGCTATTCTGATACCTGAATTCGTTTTTCTTGCTTTCACTTCCCTACCCCTCCTTCTCCTGGAGGATTTTTTCAGTTATACTTTCTGAGGTAATTGTAGATTCATGTGTAGTTGTAAGAAGTAATACAGAGATGTTAGGTACACTTCATTCAGTTTCCCCTGGTGGTAACATCTAACAAAACTATAGTACAGCCAGGCGCACTGGCTCACACCTGTAATCCCAGCACTTTGGGAGGCTGAGGCGGGTGGATCATGAGGTCGGGAGATCGAGACCATCCTGGCTAACACGGCGAGACGCTGTCTCTACTGAAAATACAAAAAATTAACTGGGTGCGGTGGCAGGCACCTGTAGTCCCAGCTACTAAGGAGGCCGAGGCAGGAGAATGGCGTGAACCAGGGAGGTGGAGCTTGCAGTGAGCCGAGATAGCACCACTGCACTCCAGCCTGGGCGAAAGAGCGAGACTCTGTCTCAAAAAAAAAAAAAACAAAAAACTATAGTACAGTAGTACTATTGATATTGACAGGATTTTGACGTTGATACAGTCAAGATGCAGGACACTTTAGTCATCACAGGAATCCCTCATGTTGTCCTTTTGTAGCCATACCCGCTTCCCTCATAACCCCACTCCCTCCTTAATCCCTGGCAACCTCTTAATCAGTTCTCTATTTCTATAATTTTGCCATTTTAAGAATATTACATAAACAACATGGAAACCTTTGGATTTGACTTTTTTCACTTAGCATAACTCCTGGCGTTTTCCAGGTTCTTGTATGTATAGTTTGCACCTTTTCCTTTTTCTTTTTTTTTCTTTCTTTTCTTTTCTTTCTTTCTTTCTTTTTTTTTTTTTTTTTTGAGATAGAGTTTTGCTCTTTCCCCCAGGGTGGAGTGAAGTAGCGCCATCTCGGCTCACTGCAAGCTCCGCCCACCGGGTTCAAGCGATTCTGCTGCCTCATCCTCCCATGTAGCTGGGATTATAGGCACCTGCCACCATGCCCGGCTGATTTTTGTGTTTTTAGTAGAGACAGGGTTTTGCCATATTGACCAGGCTGGTCTTGAACTTCTGACCTCAGGTGATCCACATGCCTCAGCCTCCCAAAGTGGTAGGATTACAGGCGTGAGCCACCGCACCCAGCCAGTTTGCACTTTTTTCTTGCTGAGTAGTATTTCATTGTATGTATGGAACCCAGTGTGTTTACCTATTCAGGACATCTAGGTTTGTAGTTTTGGGATATTACAAATAAAGCTGTAAACATTTGTGTACACGGTTTTGTGGGAATATAGTCTTCATTTTTCTGAAATAAATATCTAGAAGTGTAATTGCTGTATCATATAGTACTTGCGTTTCTAAGAAATGCCAGACTGTTTTCCTGAGTGTTTTCCTACCAGTAGTGTATGAGTGTTACAGTTTCTCCACATCATCCAGGATCCGTTTTCTTTCTTTTTCTCTTGCCTTTGCACCCCCAACCCCCCACTGACGTGCACCATGTGTAGGTTTATTTATTTGCTTACCTTTTTAATGACTTACAGTGTTTGCTTGCTTATCTTGCTGTGAAGTTAAATTTTGGTTCTTTCTAAAAATTATTTTTACAGCTACAAAAATGCAACAGAGTTCGATTTTGAAAAGGATAAATATGATATCAGAATTCCCGAGGATTTAGATGAGATAACAGGGAAGAAGGGGTACAAGAAGCAGGAAAGGATGGACCAGATTGCCCCTGAGAGTGACTATTCCCTCAGGGTATGTATTCAGCTCTCTTTGTGGAAGTGAGAAAATCATTGAATGTTGGTAGTATTAGGAGAGGTCATGTTACCTGCTTGTGATAGAAAGGCTGCCAGTGCTCTCTAAATGAAAGTATCTCAGACATGATTTTCCCTGGCCCACTCAGCCTGGGCGACAGAGTGAGACTGTATCACACACACACACAAATTTAGTTAAACTTTTCATTAGCACACTGGTTGATTTATTTGTTTGGAAACCCTTTTTAAATTATGAAGTCGTCAGGCCTAACAATGCTTGTAGTTTTTACTATATGCTGACATTATTATCTTATTAGAATCAATATATTAGTCAGTATATGGTGGCCAGACTAATTCAAAAAACAACAAATTCAAAGTCTTATTAAATTTTAACGTATTTGCCCGTGCACGGTGGTTCACACCTGTAATCCCAGCACTTTGGGAGGCCAAGGTGGGTGGATCACAAGGTCAGGAGTTCAAGACCAGCCTGGCCAAGATGGTCTTGAACTCCATCTCTATTAAAAATACAAAAATTAGTTGGGCACAGTGGCAGGCACCTGTAATCCCAGCTACTCGGGAGGCTGAGGCAGGAGAGTCGCTTGAACCTGGAGGTGGGGCAGTGGGGGGCACGGAGGTTGCAGTGAGCAGAGATTGTACCACTGCACTCCAGCCTAGGTGACAGAGTGAGACGCCATCACACACACACAAAAATTTAACATATTCTAGAATACATACCTTAATTGTCCTCCTAAAGCAATAAATTATAGACTATAGTTAGATAAGGTACATTAATATAATTTTGTGATAAATGCCTCTAGGATTTTCCCTTTAGAAATGAGGTTTTTGTTTTTTGTTTTTCTTTTTGGAGATTAGGTCTTTGGGTGTCACTCTCTCACCCAGGCTGGAGTGCAGCGGTGAGATCTCAGCTCACTGCAGCCTCTGCCTCCTGGCCCCAAGCAGTCCTTCCACCTTAGCCTCCTGAGTAGCTGGGACTGCAGGCGTGTGCCACCACACCCGGCTGTTTTTTTGTATTTTTGGTAGAGACAACGTTTCACCATGTTATCCAGGCTGATCTCAAACTCTTGGTCTCAAGTGATCCACCTGCTTCAGCCTCCCAAAGTGCTGGGATTACAGGTGTGAGCCTCTGCACCTGGTCAAAATGAGTATCTGTTTAAGATTAAAAGAAATGGGCTAGGCACAGTGGCTCACACATGTAATCCCAGCACTTTGTGAGGCAGAGACGGGTGGATCACCTGAGGTCAGGAGTTGGAGACTAGCCTGGCCAACATGGTGAAATCCTGTCTCTACTAAAAATAGAAAAATTAGCTGGGCACGGTTGCAGGAGCCTGTGATCCCAGCAGCTTGGGAGGCTGAGGCAGGAGAATCCCTTGAACCCGAGAGGCGGAGGTTGTGGTGAGCCAAGACCGCACCATTACACTCCAGCCTGGGCAACAAGAGCGAAACTCCGTCTCAAAAAATAAAAATAAAAAAAGATTGGAGAAATTAATACCTTGATATAATAATGTCGATAAATTAATATCAAGGTTTTTTGTTTGTTTGTTTGAGACGGAGTTTTGTTCTTGTTGCCCAGGCTGGAGTGCAGTGGCATGATCTTGGCTCACCACAGCCTCCACCTCCTGGGTTCAAGGGATTCTTCTGCCACAGCCTCCCAACTAGCTGGGATACAGGCATGCGCCACCATGCCCGGCTAATTTTGCGTTTTTAGTAGAGACAAGGTTTCACCATGTTGGCCAGACTGGTCTCGAACTCCCAACCTCAGGTGATCTGCCTGCTTCGGCCTCACAGAGTGTTGGGATTACAGGTGTGAACCACTGTGCCCGGCAAATATCAAGTTTTTTAGTTGTTTTGATAAGACATGTGATACTAACTTTTTGCTTTCTTTTTTTTTTTTTTTTTTTTGAGACAGAGTCTCACTCTGTTGCCCAGGCTGGAGTGCAGTGGTGTGATCTCGGCTCACCACAACCTCCGGCTCCTGGGTTCAAGCGATTCTTCTGGCACAGCCTCCTGAGTAGCCAGGACTACAAGCATGCACCACCCTGCCTGGCTAATTTTTGTATTTTTAGTAGAGACAGGGTTTCACTATGTTAGCCAGGCTTCTCTTGAACTCCTGACCTCGTGATCCGCCCGCCTCGGCCTCCCAAAGTGCTAGGATTACAGGAATGAGCCACCTTGCCTAGCCACTTTTTGCTTTATTTCTTGTGTTGGTATTATTCTTTAATCCCAAGCTGTGGATGTATTTGTCATTTACAAATTTTTCATGTAATTTTTGCTAAGGTCTTAGCAATTACATTATTAGTAATAGTAATAGTAAATAGTAGTATTACTATTTACTAAAATAGTAAATAGCAGATATTTACTGTTCCTTGATGTATCCTAATGTGTTCCTAGTGTTGAAAAAGTCTTATTCAAGTATGAAACAGGTTCAGAGGCAGCCAGAGAAGATGGTATGGTTTTAGTACACTACCAAATACAGTGTTTTTTAAATGACGCATAGCACCACTTCCTTTGAAATCAAGAGTCAGGAAAAGTAGGAGAAGCGTTTAAGTTTTAGTTTTGTGTTGAATCTTTTTTTTTTGAGGTGGGGGAGTCTCCCTCTGTCCCCCACACTGGAGTGCAGTGGTGTGATCTCGGCTCGCTGCAGCCTCTGCCTCCATACTTGACAGAAAAATCAGAAAATGTACGTTTTTGTACATATATACATTTTTAAAAATTAAAATGTGATCATACCATACGTGCTGTTTTGTAATCTTTTTCACTTAGTAATAAATACATCAGTGTCTATATAGATCAGTTGATTGTATTCTGCAAGTCATTTTTACTGGCTGCGGTATATTGAGCTTATTTTTAATGAAAAATAACCAAATCAGAATAACATACAGCTTTATAGCCTATTTTATTGAAGAGTTAATTGATCTTTTATCAAGTTAATAGGAGAGCTTCTGTGTAAATCCATGTCTAAGTAATGGTGAGCAAACCTGTAGATACTAACTTCTTATTATGTTATTTTCCAGGCTTATTGCAGCATATTATATCTAAAGCCAAGAATGCAGATCATCCTACGTGGACAGAAAGTGAAGACACAGCTGGTTTCGAAGAGTCTTGCCTACATCGAACGTGATGTTTATCGACCAAAATTTTTAGTATCCTTTTTCTGATTCCTTATAGAGATATGTTAGTCAGGTGTATTCTCTTTTGCCCCTTTCCCCTTATATGCTGATAGGGATTCTAGTCTGCTCTAGCTTTGCCCTCCTTTGTGTGCTTTTGGACTTACCAAATAATGAAATAGAAAGGATGATTTGAACTGAGTGAGGTGTTGTGTTCAAAATTTACCTTAATATTTTAAGTCTAAAACAGTGAGAATTACCTTTGGATTCAACTGCAGAAATAAAGATCATTATGGGATAATGATGTATCACAGAAATAGACTCATCAAAGCTTATGAAAAAGTTGGATGTCAGTTAAGGGTAAGCTTTATTTTTTATTTGAAAAGAAAATGTCTATTTTCCACAAAAGTTAGGATAATATATGCTCTTGAGTCAAATGTTAAATAATTTTATTGTACCTTTTGCCTGTAGCTTTTTAATGTAAATTTGTAAAAAATAACACTGTGGTATTTGAACTTTTATTAACTCCCCTCCCTTCCCCTCCCTTCCTCTCCCCTGCCCTGCCCTCTCCTTTCCTTTTCCCTTCCTTTTTTTTGAGACGGAGTCTGACTCTTGCCCAGGCTTCAGTGCAGTGGCACAATCTTGGCTAAACTCACGGCCATATTCACCTTCTGGGTTCAAGTGATTCTGCTGCCTCAGCCTCCCAAGTAGCTGGGACTACAGGTGCATGCCACCACGCCTGGTTTTTTTTGTTTTTTGTTTTTTTTTTGAGACAGAGCCTTGCTCTGTCGCCCAGGCTGGAGTGCAGTGGCGATATCTCGGCTCACTGCAGCCTCCGCCTTCTGGGTTCAAGCAATTCTCCTGCCTCAGCCTTCCAAGTAGCTGGGACTACAGGCACGTGCCGCCACGCCCGGCTAATTTTTGTATTTTTAGTAGAGATGAGGTTTCAGTGTGTCAGCCAGCATGGTCTTGATCTCCTGACCTGGTGATCCACCTGCCTCAGCCTCCCAAAGTTCTGGGATTGCAAGCGTGTGCCACCGCACTCGGCCAATTGTTTTGTATTTTTAGTAGAGACGAGGTTTCACCATGTTGTCCAGGCTTGTCCCAAACTCCTGACCTCAGGTGATCCACCTGCCTCGGTCTCCCAAAGTGCTGGGATTACAGGTGTGAGCCACCGTGCCCGGCTTTATTTTTATTTTTTGAGAGACTCTACCTGGCTGGAGTGCAGTGGCACAATTTTGGCTCACTGCAACCTCTGACTCCCAGGCTCAAGTGATCCTCGCACCTTAGCCTCCTGAGTAGCTGTGACTACAGGTGCATGCCAGCACCTTAATTTCTTTTATTTATTTATTTGTTTGTTTATTTTTTGAGATGGAGTCTCACTCTGTCACCCAGGCTGGAGTGCAGTGGTGTGATCTCAGCTCACTGCAACCTCCACCTCCCTGGTTCAAGCGATTCTCGGGCCTTAGCCTCCCAAGTAGCTGGGACTACTGGCGTGTGCCGCTATGCCAGGCCAAATTTTGTATTTTTAGTAGAGACGGCTTTACCATGTCGACCAGGCTGGCCTCAAACTCCTGAACTCAAGTGATCCACCCACGTTGGCTTCTCAGTGTGCTCAGATTACAGGCCTGAGGCAATGCGCTCGGCCTAGTATATTAATTTTGTATTTGATCCTGAACAGCCCTGAGGTGGGGACAGAATATTTCTTTTATCCCTATTTTATGCATAAGGAAGTTGGGGACCAGACACAGTGGCTCATTCCTGTAATCCTAGTGCTTCGTGTGGCTGAGGTAGGAGGATTGCTTGAGGCCAGTGCTTCAAGACCAGCTTGGGCAACATACCAAGTCTCTACCTCAGCTGAGTACGGTGCCTCACACCTGTAATCCCAGCATATTTGAGAGGTCTAGGCCGGGGGATTGCTTGAGCCCAGGAGTTCAAGACCAGCCTGGGCAATGGGGCAAAACCCTGTCTGTACAAAAAAATACAAAAATTAGCTGGGCCTGGTGGTGCATGCCTGTGGTCCCAGCTACCAGGAGGCTGAGGTGGGAGGATTGCTTGAGCCCAAGAAGTTGAGGCTGTAGTGAGCCAAAATTGTGCCTCTGCTTTTCAGTCTAGGCAACAGGGTGAGGTCCTATCTCAAACAAACAAACAAACAAAAAAAAATCGTCTCTACAAAACAAAAACAAATTAGCCAGGTGTGATTGTACGTCCTTGTAGTCTTAGTTATTTGGGCGGCTGAGGTGGGAGAGTGCTTGAGCCCTGGAGTTTGAGGCTGCACTGAGCTGTGATTTTTGCCCCTGTACTCCAGCCTGGGCTGTTTTAACAGAGTGAGACCCTGTCTCTTAAAAAAAAAAAAACAAAGAAATTGGGGCAAATAACAAATAGATGAAGCAAGTTGCTTAAGACATAACAGCGTGGATCTCAGACACAAACACATCATTTGACTGCATTTGGATATGGATCCATTGCATATTTTTAAGATTTTAGTGATAATTCTTTGTCTTACTTTATTCTGAGTTTTTTGTAGAATGATGTGAGATCTACACAGTATACCAATACGGATTCACCTTGAATACCACTTAACAGGGGTTCTGACTCTGCTTCACCTACTTTACATGGCATGAGCCCAAATATAGCATATTTGCAGAAGTAAATGAACTTTATGTCTACCACAGAATGTAAATTTTTTTCTTTTTATCACCTATGAATCTGACTTAACCAAGATATATAGCCCATTTTCCCAACCGAGTTAAATTTGCACTGTACATATTTCCTAGTTAAGCTCGACCTTGTAAAGATAGGCTGTTACAGCTAAATTACAATGTTTGTCTTTACCAGATGATGGACTGGGCCTAGTATTTGCATTCTGTGGATTCGGTAAACATTAAATAAGTATCAGATACCCATTGTGATTTGCTGTGCTGGGTGCTCAGCATAAAAAGTTGGTAAAATACAGAGCATGCCCTCAAAGCTCAGTTTTGTGAGGGGACTGTGGAACATCCTTGGAAGTATCAGAAAAGGCTTCTTAGAGAAAGTGTTGATTGAAATGAGTCTCAGTTGATTTCACTGTGCTGCAAAGTCTGGAAGGGCTTTCCAGGCAGAGACAACATGTGCAAAGGCAGAGAAAGAGGCTTCTGAGAGTATGACATCATAAAGGGAGTAATTTGATGTGGCTGGACCATATTTTAAGTGGAGAACAGAGGAATGAGAGAGACGGGATAAGGCTGGAAGGAAGATGGATAAGAACCACAAATTGAAGGATATTGTTATTACTGTAGTTTAAAAATAGTCTGAAATGGTGAACCTGATGGTTTTTAATAGAGCAGAATTAGGATTAGTTGTATGGTTTGGTCTATAGTTGGGTTTATAAAAATTTTCATTTTATGAGTTACACATTTTACTTTTTTCTTCATAGGCTAAGAAGTATAGCTACAATCATGAACAAAATATACTTGTTAGTCACACGTAGATAATCAGAAGATGACTCATATACTTTGAGTTCAACGTTTTAGCTAGCAGATTTAAAAAATAACTAATTTAACCAACCTAGATTTTTACTTCATTGTTAGCAACTGGATACCTAACTTTGGGTAAATGACTTTAACTTTTATCTCACAAACATATGGAATATTGCCTTTCAGAGCCTACACTGAAAGGCTAGTCACTACAAGATCAGGATGAATTATTTGTGGTTTCTGTTCTCTAAGAAATTGTATCCTAGTAGAGGTAGTCCTCTTTTCTTTTTTTTTGTCTTTTTGAAAGATGGAGTTTCACTCTTGTTGCCCAGGCTGGAGTGCAATGGTACGATCTCGGCTCACTGCAACCTCCGCCTCACAGGTTGAAGCAATTCTCTTGCCTCAGCCTCCTGAGTAGCTGGGATTACAGGTGCATGCCACCACACCTGGCTAATTTTTTGTATTTTTAGTAGAGATGGGATTTCACCATGTTGGCCAGGCTGTTCTTGAACTCCTGACCTCAGGTGATCTGCCCACCTCAGCTTCCCAAAGTGTTGGGATTACAGGCGTGAGCCATCGCCCCTGGCAGGTAGTCCTTTTTCTCTTGTATAACATTGGGGATGTTAATACTTGTCTAAATTGATACTTGTCAACAATCAAAGGGTTTTTGAGGAAGGCTCTAGTGTATTTAGAAATTAACTCCCAGGAATATAAATCACCTACCAGTGTTTTTTTCAGTCTAAATTTGATGAGAATTGGCCGGACACGGTGGCTCATGCCTGTAATGCCAGCACTTTGGGAGGCCGAGGCTGGTGGATTGCTTGAGGTCAGGAGTTGGAGACTAGCCATGGTGAAACCCTGTCTCTGCTAAAAACAAAAATTAGCTGGGTTTGGTGGTGCACGCCTGTACTTCCAGCTACTCGGGAGGCTGAGGCAATGAGAGTCACTTGAGCTTGGGAGGTCTCTTGGTTCTTGCAGTGAGCCAAGATCATGCCACTGTACTCCAGCCTGGGTGACCAAATGAGACTCTGTCTCAAAAAATAAAAACAAATAAAAATAAAAATAAATGTGATGAGAATCATACAAGATAAAATATAGAAAAATATACAAACTATAATTCTTTAAGGGTAATTATTTTGAGCATCATGTCTTATGCTTAAAATGCTGATTTCATTTTATTTTTTCAGGCAAACAACATGGGTGTTGGAGTGGTTGGAATTATAGAGTGTAATTTCCTTAAGCCAACTCATAATAAACAAGATTTCGACTATACTAATGAGTACAGGTATGTTACCTATTTAAATTATTGACTGAGGTTCCTAGGAAATGGATTACCAAGAAAGCAGGAACTACTCTATATTTTCTGTGAATCTCAGAAATACCTTATTAGTAAAGAAAGGTTTGAATATATTACTTGTGATGGCGTAGGTTACAATTCCTAGAATGGAAGATGGTTATATTAGTTTTCTATGTAAGTCCCTTACCTACCCATTTTCTTAACGTTCGATAATGTAATTATAATTTTGTAATTAAAATAAAAATCCACAAGGTGGCAAAACATTTAGCTTAAGAGAAGTTATGCAAGTATTTTGAAAATAAACTTTAAAAAGAAGTCAATAATTTAAATAGGTAAATAGAGTGCCTGGCCAATGCTGGCCTATAGACGTGGTCTCTGGTTGACATAGGGTGTGTGGATAGGTTGGAGCTGGTCTGTAGAGGGAGCCTTATGTTGTTGGAGCTAGCAGAAGACTGCTGGTGGGCAAAGCATGGCCTGATGGGCACAGCCGAAGCTCCTCTGGGAGGTCACTGGGCCCTAGCAAAATAGTAACAGAGTACCAGAACTTGGGCTGGATTTGGAGCCTAGAAACAATAAATTGGTAACTGACTGAATCAAAAAAGTCAGCCAGGTGCGGTGGCTCTTTCCTGTAATCTTAGCACTAAGGGGGCCCAAAGGTGGACAAATTGCTTGAGCTCAGAAGGTTGAGACCAGCGTGGGCAACATGGCAAAATCCTGTCTCTACCAAAAATACAAAAAATTAGCAAGGTGTGGTGGCATGTGTCTGTGGTCCCAGCTACTCAGGAGGCTGAGGTGGGAGGATCATTTGAGCCTGGGAAGGTGGAGTGTGCAGTGAGCCAAGATGGCGCCACTGTACTCCAACCTGATGACAGAGTGAGATCCCGTCTCAGGAAAAAAAAGACCACGTACAGTGGCTTACACCTGTAATCCCAGCACTTTAGTAGGCCAATGCAGGAGGATCGCTTGAGCCGAGGAGTTTGAGACCAGCCTGGGCAACACAGTGGGAGCTTATCTCTACAGAAAATAAAAAAATGAGGTGGGAGGATCACTTGAGCTCAGGAGATTGAGGCTGCAATGAGCCGTGATTGTGTCACTGCATTCCCGTGCTGGTGACAGAAGACACCCTGCCTCAAAAAAAAAAAAAAAAAATTTCGGTTCTTTGGTAGGACTAATAAAGTCTATAAGCATTTGTCAAGACTGATTAAGGAAAAGGAGTAGAAAATGCAAATCATCAATATTAGAAATGAAAAAGAAGAAATTACTACAGAGCCTCCAGACATGAAACATTAAGCAGATAGCACAAATAAATTTTCTCCATTTTAGATGACGTGGACACACTCCTTTGAAATTGAATCACTTTTTAGAAAACTTCCCACATACTAAATTCAGACATTTAAGGAAGAAGTGGCATCAGTCTTTTTATTTAAAAAAACTATTTAAAACAATACATAATAGTTCATTTGTATGGAATACATGTGATATTTTGATTCAAGCATACAACATGTAATGATCAAGTCAGGGTTATTGGGATATTCATCACCTCAAGCAGTTGCCTTGTTTTGTGTTAGGAACATTCCAATTTTACTCTTCTAGTTACTTTGAAATATATATATAAGATGTTATTGTTAACTACGGTTGTCCTCTTTTTTTTGAGACTGAGTCTTACTCTGTCACTAGGCTGGAGTGCAGTGGCCCCCAGGTCTTAGCTTATTGCAACCTCTGCCTCTGGGATTCAAGTGATTCTCCTGCCTCAGCCTCCCGAGTAGCTGGGACTGCAGGCATGCACCACCATGCCCAGCTAATTTTCTGTATTTTTGGTAGAGATGGGGTTTACTATTTTGATCAGGATGGTCTTGATCTCTTGACCTTGTGATCCACCTGCCTTGGCCTCCCAAAATGGTGGGATTATGGGTGTGAGCCACCACGCCCGGCCCAGTTGTCCTATTGTGGTACCAAATACTGTATCTTATTCCTTCTAGTTAACTGTATTTTTGTACTCATTAGCCAGCCCCTCTTTATTTCCCTCTCCCCACTACCTGTCCCATGTCCTGAGGTCAGTATTTTTTAGCTCTCAGATATGAATGAGAACATGAGATATTTGTCTTTCTATACCTGACTTCACTTAACGTAATGTCCTCCAGGTATATCCATTTACATCCATGTCATTACAAATGACAGCATTTTTGTGGTTGGATAATATTCCATTGTGTGTATGTACCATAGTTTTTTTATTCATTTATTCGTTAATGGATGCTGACAAGGATGTGGAGAAAGGGGAACCCTCGTACGCTATTAGTGGGAAAGTAAATTAGTATAGTTGCTATGGAGAATAGGATGGAGTTTCCTCAAGTAAACTAATAATAGAATTACCATATGATTGAACAATCACATGGCTGGATATATATCTAAAAGAAAGAAAATCAGTATATTTGAAGAGATACCTGCACTCTCATGTTTATTGCAGCACTGTTCACAGTAGTCAAAGGTTTTATGAAGCCACATAACCTTGTTAGTAAGCTCAAGAGTACAGGAAAGGAAATTTATGTCAGTCTCTTATCATAGAATTAAAAGTCTTAATTAAAATATTGGTAAATACCATCCAGTACATGCTAAAAGAATAATAACATTAAAACCAAGTGGGTTGTGTTCTAAGACAACATGGGTGGTTTTAATGTAAGAAATGAGTATAGTTCATCATATTGATGTTTAATAAGAGAAAGCTCTTATGGTCATATACATAGAGAAAAAGCACTTGCGATTATTTTTAAAAGGAACACCTACAAAAACTGTGAATCAAAGGGCATAATAACAGAGTATTTACACACACACGGCAAGCTACATTACTAATGGGGAACAATTGATAGCTTTCCTTAGAAGGGTGGGAGAGTTAAGGATACCAGCTATTCACTAAATATTCTTGAGGAAATAACTAATGTAATAAGGCCAAAAAAAAAGGTGGGGGGGTGGGTTGAAAAGGAAGACATAAAGCTCTATTACAGGTTGAGTATCCTTATCTGAAATCTTTGAGACTGGAAGTGTTTTGGTTTGGAGTTTTTTTGTATTTTGGAATGTTTGCATTATACCTACTGGTTGAGCATCGCAAATCTGAAAATCGGAAATCCAAGGTGCTTTCATGAGCATTTCCTTTGGGTATCATGTTGGCACTCAAAAAGTTTCAGATTTGGAGCAATTTGGATTTTTGGATTTGGGATGTTCAGCTTGTACCAGTAGTTGACAATGTTAAGTACCATTGACCCTTGAACAGCGCAGGGATTAGGGGGACTGACTACCCCTCAGTCAAAGATCCACATATAACTCCCCAGAACCTTAAGAGCCTGCTGTTGAATGGAAGCCTTACTGATAACATAAATAGTTGATTAAGCTGGGAATGGTGGCACACATCTGTAGTCCCAGCTACTCAGGATGCTCGAGGCAGAATGATCATGTGAGCCTAGGAGTTTGAAGCTGCAGTGAGCTGTGATAGTGCCACTGTTTTCCAGCCAGGGTGACAGAGCAAGACCTTTTCTCTTAAAAAAAAAACCATCTATTAACATGTATTTCATATGTTAAATATGTACTGTATTCTTAAAATAAGCTAATGAAAAAATGTTATTAGAAAATCATAGGCCGGGCATGGTGGCTCACGCCTGTAATCCCAGCACTTTAGGAGGCCGAGGTGGGCGGATCACGAGGTCAGGAGATCGAGACCATCCTGGCTAACATGGTGAAACCCCGTCTCTACTAAAAATACAAAAATTAGCTGGGCTTGGTGGCGTGTGGCTGTAATCCCAGCTACTCAGGAGGCAGAGGCAGGAGAATTGCTTGAACCAGGGAGTCGGAGGTTGCAGTGAGCTGAGATTGAGCCACTACATTCCAGTTTGGTGACAGAGAGAGACTCTGTCTCAAAAAAAAAAAAAAAATCATGGCCGGGTGCCATGGCTCAGGCCGGTGCGGTGGCTCACACCTATAATCCCAGCCCTTTGGAAAGCACTGAATCCTAGCCACTAGACCACCAGGGAACCACAATCCCAGCACTTTGGGAGGCTGATGTGGGTAGATCACTTGAGATTAGGAGTTCGAGACCAGCCTGGCTAACATGGTGAAACCCCATCTCTACTATTTTATTTATTTTTTTCTGAGATGGAGTCTTGCTCTGTCATCCAGTCTGGAGTGCAGTGGTGCAATCTCAGCTCATTGCAACCTCCGCCTCCTGGGTTCAAGCAATTCTCCCTATCTCAGCCTCCCAAGTAGCTGGGATTACAGGCGCCTGCCACCAAGCCCGGCTAATTTTTGTATTTTTTTTTTTTTTTTTTTTTTTTAGTAAAGACAGAGTTTTGCCACGTTGGCCAGGGTGGTCTCTAACTCCTGACCTCAGGTGATCCGGCCACCTCGGCCTCCCAAAGTGCTGGGATTACAGATGTGAGCCACCACTCCTGGTCCCATCTCTACTAAAAATAAAAAAATTAGCCGGGCATGGTGGTGGGCACTTGTAATCCCAGCTACTTTGGAGACTGAGGCAGGAGAAGCACTTGAACCCAGGAGGTGGAGGTTGCAGTGAGCCTAAGTCACGCCATTGCACCCTAGACTGGGTGACAGAGTGAGACCCTGTCTCAAAAAAAAAAAAAAAAAAAAAAAAAGAAGAAAACCAAAAACAAAATCATAAGGAAGAGAAAATATATTTACTGTTCATTAAGTGGAAGTGGTTCATATGTCTTCATCCTCGTAGTCTTCGTGTTGAGTAGGCTGAGGAAGAAGGGGGATTGGTTTTGCCGTGGCACGAGAAGAGGTGGAAGGAGAGGCAGGCACACTCAGTTTAATTTTTATACACTGTAATTTCTGTCTAACTTATTTCCATTTTTGTTTTCTTTCTTTTTTTTTTTTTTTTTGAGATGGAGTCTCGCTCTGTTGCCCACATCTTGGCTCACTGCAACCTCCGCCTCCCAGGTTCAAGCGATTCTTCTGCCTCAGCCTCCTGAGTAGTTGGGACTACAGGCACACGCCATCACGCCCGGCTAATTTTTGTATGTTTAGTAGAGATGGGGTTTCCCCATATTGGCCACGCTGGTCTTGAACTCCTGACCTTGTGATCCTCCCGCCTCTGTCTTCCAAAGTGCTGGGATTACAGGCGTGAGCCACTGTGCCCAGTGCATTTTTATTTTCATAAAAATATCTCTGTACAGTACCAATCCTTCTTACACTGTCTGCTTCAGTTTCAGTGCCTGTATCATAGAAGTGTCCATGTTGTAAAAGAAATCAAAAGCAGTCTTGAATAATTGGAACCCAACTGCCGGATTGTCTAATGTCAGTTTGTTGTCTGGGCACTGCTTCTTCTGTCTTCTTCCTCACTGTCTAACACTGGTTCAGAAACACTCATCTCCATCAAGTAGGCTTCAGTTGATTTCCTCAGGTGTGGTGTCTGTCTGCTCTTGAATTCCTGCAACATCCATATCTTGAAACTTTTTGCCCTCTACCTTTTTTTTCCTGTATATCCACAATCTCTCTGATGATTTCCTCAACTGGCTATCTTGTAAATACTGTGAAGTCATGCACAACATGTGGACATAGCAGGAATTTATTGTTTTGAGCTTGATTTCTTTCACAGCTTTTTCTGTACTAATAATGGCATCTTCAGTGGTATCGTTATTCTAGACTTTCATGATGTTTTCTCTGTCGGAATTGTCTTCCACAGCGTTAACCATCTTTTCTGTAGACTTGCTGTGTGTAATGAGCCTTAAAGGTCTTATGACCCTCCTTGTTATCTAGAGGCTGAATTAGAGACATTGTGTTTCGGGACAAGTAGACCACTTGGATGCCTTTGGTGTTGAAGTCATGGGGTTATGGGTGGCCAGGGTACCTTGTCCAATATCAAAAGAACTGTAAAAGGCAGTCCTTTACTGGCAAGTTAATTCCTGACTTCAGGAACAAAGCATCAATAGACCCAGTCAGAAAAAGAATTTCTCATCCAGGCCTTCTATTTGTGCAACCAAAAGACTGGCAGCTGGTGTTTGTCTTTTCTCTTCAAGGCTTAAGGGTTAGCATCTTTATAGATAATGGCAGTCCTGATCATAAACCTGACTACATTTGCACAAAGCAGTAGGGTTAGCCTGTCCGTTCTTGGACTTAAATCCTGGTTTATGCTCCTCTTTTTTGCTAATAAGTGTTCTTCGTGGCATTTTTTCCCAGAATAGAGTACTTTTGTTTGCATTAAAAACCTGTTCAAACAGGCTGGGCATGGTGGCTCATCCCTGTAATCCCAGCACTTTGGGAGGCTGAGACAAGAATAGCTTGAGGCCAGGAGTTCGAGAGCAGCCTGGGCAAAACAGCAATACCCTGTCTCTACAAAAAATGAAAAAAAAAAAAAAATTAGCCAGGTGTGGTGGCGAGTGCCTGTGGCCCCAGCTACTCAGGCGCCTCAACCTACATATCAAGCAATTTATACTTTTTCTTATATTATGACTTTGCTTCTTGGGAAAACAACTGGCATCACTGGTGGCAGTTCGTGTGGGTCCTGTGGTGTTTTTCAAGGTTTACAGTATTGCACTAAACGATTTTTACTGCAATATAAAATTTCTTGGAGATGCTTACATGGAGATAAGCATGTCATAAGGCACTTGAAGCAAATAAAAAACTTGAGCCCATCAAAATAGCAACAGGAGGTGGCTATGAAATTACTATAATAGTATTGTATGTATATAATTAATCTTATGCAGTTATAATTTAAGACTGCATCTTTGTTTACATTTCTCTTGACTGCAGATGAAACCACCTACAGTCTGTATATGCTTAAGTCTTGATAAATTTTAACTTTTTAAATAGCTTTGTGTATATTTTATGGTAGTAAATTATAAAATAGACTAGTATTTGCATGTTTTATGCGTTCATGACATATCTAACTTATTCTTAATTTTTTGGATATTTCTGGGCAATGCAGTTCTTGGAAGTTTTTTTCAAATTGTTATAACTCTCTAAAAAATTTTATAATTTATTGAAAGAATTGTGTATGAGTGCAGTTCAAACCTGTGTTGTTCAAGGGTCACCTATACCTTGAATGTTCTTTATTAACTATATGTTTTGGAGTTTTTTCTCTTCACAGTGTCTGTGTACTCATTACTAGATTATTTATGATTTATCTTATGTTTGAAAAGAATATTTTTCTTGAATTGATTTTATGATTTACTTTTTAAGACTTACAATAACAGCACTAGGAGAAAAGCTGAATGATTACTGGAATGAAATGAAAGTGAAGAAAAATACAGAATATCCTCTAAATTTGCCAGTTGAAGATATACAGTAAGTACATTTTTAAAACATATCATTTCACTTAGATATCAAGATGTGGTATTAGAGAGTAAAGGGATTGTACAATGTTTCACAAACTTAGGACTGTAACTCATAGGAATAAATTCTGCAACATGAATTAGCACACTGCAAAATCAGTGAATAGAATGTAAACCTGTATACATGCACACAAAACATCCATAAAACAATGTTTACCCATATGTGATGCATGTTAATGTTATTTCATTTTAAGATGCTATGGATGGATTATATAATAGTTTGAAAAACACTGGTATAGTATATCATTAGGATGATGGGGCTGAAACCGAACTTGAGTTCATATTCTCATTCTGCTTAAGTAGCCATGTGACATTGAACATATTACTTGGCCTCTTGTAAGCCTCCATTTTCTTGTGTATAAAATGGGAACATTAAGAGCATTTGCCTCCTCGAATTATATGAATTAAATAATATGCCTGACAGTCACTTAGTAACACATCACAGGATAACAGTCCTATAAATGAATGAATGAACAATGTCTGTGTGTTATCTGTGTGTTCTTTACACATTATTATACATAATTTATACATTATACATATTATTCATAATTTATACATTATTACAAAGATAACCAAGACATATAATGAAAAACAAGAAAGATGCAGCTCAGTGTATCGACTTCCCATCGTACTTTTCAATTTTTTTATATTTAAAAAAAGTTTTATACAGGTGGGGTCTCCCTGTGTTGCCCAGGCTGGTCTCAATGTCCTGGGTTCAGGTGATCCTCCCACCCAAAGTGCTGGGATTATAGGCATGAGCCACCGTGCCCAGCTAGTATTTTTTTAATGTGTCAGTATACACATGCATACTTTATAAGCATAGAAAATTTCTGCTAGTATTTTAAAAATTAACAGTGGTAATTTCCTGAGACAAGGAGTTTATAAAGTATAAAGTTATGCTTTGTAAACCTCTAGATTGTTTTGAAGTTTTGGATTTGTTTGGTTGGTTGGTTGGGTTTTTTTTTTTTGAAATGGAGTCTCACTCTGTCACCCAGGCTGAAGTGCAGTGGCGCAATCTCAGCTCACTGCAACCTCCACCTCCCGGGTTCAAGCAATTCTCCTGCCTCAGCCTTCCGAGGAGCTGGGACTACAGGCGTGTGCCACCACGCCTGGCTAATGTTTGTATTTTTAGTAGAGACAGAGTTTCACCATGTTGGCCAGGCTGGTCTTGAACTCCTGACCTCAGGTGATCTGCCTGCCTTGGCCTCCCAAAGTGCTGGGATTACAGGCGTGAGCCACCGCGCTCATCCTGTTTTGAAGTTGTTTATAAATATCTAAATGCTTTTTCAAAGCTAGATTTAAAAAGCAGGCCAGGTACGCTGGCTCACATCTGTAATCCCAGCACTTTGGGAGGCCAACCGCGGCAGGCGGATCACTTGAGGTCTAGAGTTTGAGACCCACCTGATCAACATGGTGAAACCCCGTCTCTACTGAAAATACAAAAAGTAGCCAGGCATAGTGGCACACACCTGTAGTCCCAGCTACTTGGGAGGCTGAGGCAGGAGAATAGCTTGAACCCGGGAGGCAGAGGTTGCAATGAGCCGAGATTGCACCATTGCACTCCAGCCTGGGCGAAAAGAGTGAAACTCTGTCTCAAAAAAAATAAATTAAATGAAATAAAACTAGATTTAAAAAGCTATTGACATTAAGGTGAAGTTTTCATATGTAAAATAAGTCTACATAGGCTGTATCCAGTGGGTCACGCCTGTAATCCCAGCACTTTGGGAGGCCAAGGCAGAAGGATTGCTTGAACTCAGGAGTTGGAGACCAGGCTGGGCAACGTGGTAAGACCTGTCTCTTAAAAAAATAAATAAATAAAGTAGAAGCAAAAAATAATTTAAAAAATAAAAGAATATATACAAGTTCTTTACAGGAATTATTGTGATTTTTCTTTTTTTTTTTTGAGGTGGAGGCTCACTCTGTCGCCCAGGCTGGAGTGCAGTGGCGCAATCTTGGCTCACTGCAAGCTCTGCCTCCTGGGTTCATACAATTCTCTTGCCTCAGCCTCCTGAATAGCTGGGACTACAGGAACCCGCCACCACGCACGGCTAATTTTTTGTATTTTTAGTAGAGATGGGGTTTCACTGTGTTAGCCAGGGTAGTCTCGATCTCCTGACCTCATGATCCACCCGCGTCAGCCTCCCAAAGTGCTGGGATTACAGGCATGAGCCACTGCGCCCAGCCTTGATTTTTAAATGAGAAAAATATGAAAGCATTTTGTAAACTAAAAGTATACTAATTTTAGTTATTCAGAAATAAGAGGGCAAAAGTGTCTTATTTAAAGTTACTTAAATTATAACAACAGAATTCTGTTTTCTGGACTTAAGTGATTTATTATGCTAATAAATACAATATATTGTAGATTTAACATTGTAGACACTAAACATAAAGTTCAGGGCAAGGCATTTGAAATATTAAGTTATAATAAAAATTTAATGCTATTAAGACATAAGTCACATTGTTCAAATTGGCTTGTGACTTTTAATCTTTTGAAGGTAACCGAAATGGTTGTGTCTTATTTTTTGAGAGATGGGGTCTCACTATGTTGCCCAGCCTGGCCTCATACTCCTGTGCTCAAGCGATTCTCCAACCTCAGCCTCCTGAGTGTCTGAGACTAAGGTGTATGCCACCACACCCAGCTCAAAATAGTTGCTTTTAAAATGTATTTCTAAAAAATATCTTGTAGAGACAGGGTCTCACTGTGTTGCCCAGGCTGGTCCCAAACTCTTGGGCCCAAGCAGCCCTCCTGCTTTAGACTCCCAAATTATAGGCATGAGCTACCGTGCCTTGCCTTGCCTTTTCTCTTTTCTTTTCCTTTCCTTTCCTCTCCTTTTTTTTTTTTTGACAGGGTCTTACTCTGTAGCCTAGGCTGGAGGTCAGTAGCATGATTTTGCAACCTCTGCCTCCTGGGCTCAAGCAATCCTCCCACCTCAGCCTCCCAAGTAGCAGGGACCACAGGTGTGCATTACCATGCCCAGTTAATCTTTGTGTTTTTTTGTAGAGACAGGGTTTCACCATGTTGTCCAGGCTGGTCTCTAACTCCTGGGATTATAGGCATAAGCCATCGCACCCAGCCTAATTTTGAAAGAGTTATGTCATAATTTTTAGGAAAGGAATTAAATAACGGCATCTTGTGGTAGAAATGATGTGGAACATCTGATGAAGTATTTAGAGTCCATATTTCTGTGTTAATATTTTGTTCTTGTTTTGGGACAGGAAGCGTCCTGATCAGACATGGGTTCAGTGTGATGCCTGTCTAAAGTGGCGGAAATTACCTGATGGGATGGATCAACTTCCTGAAAAATGGTATTGCTCCAATAACCCTGACCCACAGTTCAGGTACCATAGAGTTGGTAGTACCCTTTTTGGAAAGACGGAAAGTACTGTTCACAGTGTATGAATAGGCGCTGGTGACATGTTATTCCTATGTGATTTTTCTGAATAGAAATTGTGAGGTTCCAGAAGAACCTGAAGATGAGGATTTGGTACATCCCACTTATGAAAAAACCTACAAAAAGACGTGAGTGTTGTATTGATGTATAGTGGGTAATAATGCCCAGATCATGAACAGTGATGCCTTGGCAACATTATTTGATGCTTCCCCAAGGTAAAGCACCTGTAACTGAAAAAGTTTATAATGTGGAGTGCGTAATATCAAGGGCTTTAAAAACAAAACTTATGCTGTGGATACCTGCTGTTTCTTTCATGCTTATTGCTGCCATATATGCGGATGTTTTGTGTAAGAGCAGTCTGCTGTTTTGAGCTGTATGCAGAGGAATCATTAGTGAATACTCCCCCATTCAAGCTTATAGGGAAGGTGTAACAGAAGAGGTGATACATGAATTTTACCAGTTACGTGTTGGTGAGTGCCACAGAAGCTCTGGTCCAGTGCTGTAAGGAAGCTCATAGGGAGAGTAGTTCTGTCTGGTGGGTGGGAGAGCAGAAATAGATCAGGAAACTTCATGAAGGAGGTCATTTTTGTAATAGGCCTTGAAGGATGGGTACGATGAGAATGTACAGGGAACAAACATTTGCTCAGTTTAGCTAGAGTATGTGAATGGGAATAATGGAAAATGGATGTGGCACTTTGGGAGGTTGAGGCGGGTGGATCACCTGAGGTCAGGAGTTCGAGACCAGCTTGGCAAACGTGGTGAAACCCTGTCTCCACTAAAAATACAAAAAATTAGCCGGGTGTGGTGGCAGGTGCCTGTAATCCCAGCTACTTGGGAGGCTGAGGCAGGAGAATCGTTTGAACCTGGAGGGCAGAGGTTGCAGTGAGCCAAGATCGCATCACTGCACTCCAGCTTGGGCAACAAGAGCGAGACTGTATCTTAAAAAAAAAAAAAAAAGAAAGTGGAAGTGGGACAGATGCTGAATAAGGATAGTCAGCCAGTGGAGACTTCAGGCTAATCTACCACACGCAGAAGGCCAGGTTACTAAGAGCCTTTCAGGTGGCTTTGATTTGTAGTGTACTATTCTTTAGTGAAATCCAGCAATAGTATTGGAAGTATAGAAACCTATGTGGGCCGGTGTGGTGGCTCACATCTGTAACCCCAGCACTTTGGGAGACTGAGGTGGGTGGATCACTTGAGGTCAGGAGTTTGATACCAGCCTGGCCAACATAGTGACACCATGTCTCTACTAAAAATACAAAAATTAGCTGGGTGTGGTGGTGCATGCTGTAATCCCAACTACTCAGGAGGGTGAGGCAGGAGAATCACTTGAACCCAGGAGGCAGAGGTTGTAGTGAGCCGAGCACACCACTGCATTCCAGCCTGGGCGACAGAGTGAGACTCTGTCTCAAAAAAAAAAAAAAAAAAAAAAAAGGCCAGGTGTGGTGGCTCACATCTGTAATCCCAGACAGGCCAGGCGTGGTGGCTCACACCTATAATTCTAGCACTTTGGGAGGCTGAGTTGGGCGGATCACCTGAGGTTAGGAGTTCGAGACCAGCCTGGCCAACGTGGTGAAACCCTGTATCCACAAAAAATACAAAAATTAGCCGGGCATGGTGGTGGACGCCTGTAATCCCAGCTACTCGGGAGGCTGAGGCAGGAGAATTGCTTGAACCCAGGAGGCAGAGGTTGCAGTGAGCCGAGATTGCATCACTGCACTCCATCCTGGGCAAGACTCCCTCTCAAAAGAAAAAACCTATGTGATGTTCTAGTTCAAAAGCCTGTGATTCTGGACTGAGTTATCTGGTCTTAGTGGAGAAAAAAACACCAAAGATCTGCAGTTTATACCGGTGAGGATGGAAAAATTCAGGCTGAAATTAGGGTGCTACTGAGATAAAAGGTAGAAAGTATTTCCTGAAGGGCTTACTGCTGATTATATTGAAATAGAAGCAGAGTTCAGAGTACCTGAGTAATGGCAGGTATGTCATTGGGAAATGGGATTGAGAAATAACAACATGTTTTTCATCTTTATTTTAAAGCAACAAGGAAAAATTCAGGATCAGACAACCGGAAATGATCCCTCGGGTAATTAAGCCTTTTTTTTTTTTTTTTAAATAGAGATGGGGGCTGACACCCATAATCCCAGCATTTTGGGAGGCCGAGGCGGGTGGATCACCTGAGGTCAGGAGTTCAAGACCAGCCTGGCCAACATGGTGAAACCCTGTCTCTACTAAAAACACAAAAATTAGCTGGATGTGGTGGCACATACCTGTAATCCCAGCTACTCGGGAGGCTGAAACAGGAGAATTGCTTGAACCTGGGAGGCAGCTGTTGCAGTGAGAAAGATTGGTGCCATTGCACTGCGGTCTGGGCCACGGAGCGAGACTTCCATCTCAAAAAATAAATAAAATAGAGATGGGGTCTCACTGTGTTGACCAGGCTGGTCTTGAACTCCTGGCCTCAAGTAATCCTCCCATCTCAGCCTCCCAAAGTGCTAGGATTAGAGGTATGAGCCACCACACCTGTCCAAGCTTTCCATTTTATAGCTGTGTCTTATATTGTGTAGTGCTTAGTTTAATCAATAGTGAATGTTAAAGTTTAATACATATCAAAGGGATTTGGTTTATTTAGTTCATTTTCTTCTCTTGTACTTCTGCTTGCCCACCTTTCCAACTCTTCCTAATCCAACATCATTCAAACTGTTAGTTTGATTGTTTAGTTGGGTATCTTCTGAGGAAAGGCAAACAAACTTTAAAAATTGTACTGTTAGATAAGCAGTTAAGGAAGACATCCCAGGAACACCCGGGAAGCCATATTTTAGTGCTAACCTGGACAAAAGCCATAGTGTTTTTCCCAGTGTTGACTACTCTGCCTGGCCTCTCTCTTCTGTCTTAATACTTACTGTGTTAAAGAGCTTTGGTTGAGTATGGATGCTCCTAGGCTTACCATAGAGTTACATCCTGATAAGCCCATTATAAGTTGAAAATGTTTTTAGCCGTGGTGGCTCATGCCTGTGTTCCCAGAACTTTGGGAAGGTGAGGTGGGCGATCACTTGAGGCCAGGAGTTCGAGACCAGCCTGGGCAATATGGCAAAACCCTGTCTCTACTAAAAATATAAAAAATAATGTGGTGGCAGGCACTTGTAATTCCAGCTACTCAGGAGGCTGAGGCACAAGAATTGCTTAAACCTGGGAGATGGAGGTTGCAGTGAGCCAAGATCATACCACTGCACTCCATCCTGGGGAACAGATTGAGACTCTGTCTCAAAAAAAACAAAAAACAAACAAAATATTGTTATCAAAAATGCATTTAATACACTTAACCTATTGAATATCATAGCTTCGCCTAGCCTACCTTAATTGTGCTCAGAACTCTTATATTAGCCTACATTGGGCAGTCATCTGACAGTCTGTTTTATCATAAAGTGTTGAGTATCTCATGAACTTTATTGAATACTGAAAGTGAAAAACAAAACAAAAATGATTGCTTGAGTACTCGAAGTACAGTTTCTGCTGAATGGGTATTGCTTTTGCACCATCATAAAGTTGATGCCATTGTAAATCGGGCCATCTGAATGCAAGTAGGCAGTTGTGCTTCTTGCTTGAGAAGTTTGGGTCTTGATAAGTCTAGTAGCAAAGAGGTCACCACATGGTAAATCTTTTTGGCTTTGTGGGCCACATAAAGTCCCTGTTGCATATTCTTTGTTTTGTTGCTTTGTTTCTTCACACCTTTTAAAAATACAAAGCCATTCTTAGCCTACTTGCAGGCTGGATTTAGTTCATTGGTTTACTTGTTGATTCCTGGTATAGCACAAGGAATTTACATGTTTGGAATTGTTTTTGTGTCTTCTGGGATAAGGGGGAAGAGGAAGATTATATCTTGTGTTTTGGGTATGTCACACTAGAAATAGTTCCTTTAAGGTGATGATTTTTCCCTCCAACAGATTAATGCTGAACTGTTGTTTCGGCCAACTGCTCTTTCAACTCCAAGCTTTTCTTCTCCTAAGGAAAGTGTTCCAAGAAGACATCTTTCAGAAGGAACAAATTCTTATGCGACAAGACTTCTAAATAATCATCAAATTTCAGCCCAGTCTGAACCTGAGAGCAACAGGTCAGTGGCTAAGATTGGTTTTCCATTTGGGGAATATTAAACAGAGCCTTTACTTGACACTTCTATGACAGTGATGCAATTCGGGATCATTGTAGGTTCCATTGTGAATTGTAGGTTCCATGAATGTGAAAATCTTCAGGACAAATTGTCTTGCTTTTATTGTCTAAACTTAGGCTAAACCCTATCTGCCACCTGTTAAATTCGTTAAAAAGTATTAATTGAACAGCCTGGCCAACATGGCAAAACCCCATCTTTACTAAAAATACAAAAAAATTAACCAGGCGTGGTGGCGGGCACCTGTAATCCCAGCTACTCCAGAGGCTGAGGCGGAGGCTGAGGCTGCACCCCAGCCTGGGCAACAAGAGCAAAACTCCGTCTCAAAAAAAAAAAAGCATTAATTGTATTCATTGTAGAGTTTGATCGCATTCTCACCTGTTTGAATTTCTATATAGTATGACAATTCCTGCTTTTAAGATGATCAGGACTTAAAAAAATGTGAAGCAGCCCGGGCGCGGTGGTTCACGCCTGTAATCCCAGCACTTTGGGAGGCCGAGGTGGGTGGATCATTTGAGGTCAGGAGTTCGAGACCAGCCTGGCCAACATGGTGAAACCCTGTCTCTACTAAAAATATAAAAATTAGGTGGGTGTGGTGTTACATGCCTGTAATCCCAGCTACTTGGGAGGCTGAGGCAAGAGAATCGCTTGAACCTGGGAGGCGGAGGTTGCAGTGAGCCGAGATCGCGCCACTGCACTCCAGCCTGGGTGACAGAGCGAGACTCCATCTCAAAAAAAAAAAAAAAAAAACAAAAAACATGAAGCAGTTAACAGTACGACACTATAGTGACCCGGAAGTTCTTTGGAAAGCCTATGGCACACTGTAGGCACTTAATTTATTGGAGGAGTGGATGGAGAAGGAAGGGACAACGAGAAAGTGATGCATGAATTGAATAGTTAACCATCTTGACTGGATTGATCAGCGAAGGCTTTGTGATGAGGTGGTACTTACGTTGGTTCCTGAAGTTCTGAAAACAGTAGTCTTGTAGATGGCCTCTTCCAATTTAATAGAATGAAGAAAAGTGAAGAAGAATGAACGTGATGTCTACAAACTAGTGGATCAGACTGACTATACTGATGTTTGTTATTCAAAGAGGAACATTGAAACAAGCTTCTCTAAGATAGTGGGGCCAGATTTTTTTTGAGATGTTTTGTAACTTTTATCAAATTCTCAAAGGAATTTTTGACCCCAAGGAAGATTATAAATAACTGCCTTTATGCATATATAAATCAAAGAGGGCATATTCTAGAATAGTTTGCTCTTTATTTTTTTGAGTCGGAGTTTCGCTTTTGTTGCCCAAGCTGGAGTGCAGTGGTGCAATCTCAACTCAATGCAACCTCCGACTCCTGGTTCATGCGATTCCCCCACCTCAGCGTCCTGAGTAGCTGGGGTTACAGGCACGCACCACCATGCCTGGCTAATTTTTTGTATTTTTAGTAGAGACAGGGTTTCACCGTGTTAGCCAGGATAGTCTCGAACTCCTGACCTCAGGTGATCCGCCCGCCTCGGCCTCCCAAAGTAATGGGATTACAGGTGTGAGCCACAGCACCCGGCCAATTTGCTCTTTATAACCTGTGTATTGGACACTCATTTTGGAGCTGGATTGCTACTTTATTAAGAACTCATATTTTACAGTTCTCCTTAATATTTTTGGCTTTTCTTTGTAAGGATGGTTTTGTAGTTTACAGATAAGAGATTAAAGGTATTTTTAATGATTTTAACGTTTAGATTCAGGGTACATGCAGGTTTGTTACATGGGTATATGGCGTGATCCTGAGGTTTGGGGTATGAATGATACCATCACCCAGCTATTGAGCAGAGTACCCAATATGTAGTTTTTCAGCCCTGCCCACCTCCCTTCCTCTCTCCCCACTCTAGTAGTCCCCAGTGTCTATAGTTCCCATCTTTATGTCCATGTGTACCTAGCACTTACTCCCACTTATAAGTGAGAACATGAAGTATTTGGTTTTCTGTTCCTGCCTTAATTTTCTTAGGATAAAGGCCTCCAGCTGCATTCATGTTGTTGCAAAGGACATTATTTCTTTCTTTTTTATAGCCGCAAAGAAAATTTTTTAAAAGTTGGCCGTCATCAAAATGGAAGACAAGAATAAAGAGGGAAATTTTTGATTAAACAACTTTTTTTTTTTCTGAAACAGTCTTTCTCTGTCACCCAGCCTGGAGTGCAGTGGCATAATCTGTTTACTGCAACCTCTGCCTCCTGGTTCAAACAACTGCCCTGCCTCAGCCTCCTGAGTAGCTGAGATTACAAATGTACACCGCCATGCCCTGCTAATTTATCGTGTTGTAGTGTAGATGGGGGTTCACCATGTTGCCCAGGCTGGTCTCAAACTCCTAAGCTCAGGCAATCTGCCTGCCTCGGCCTCCCAAAATGCTGGGATTACAGGCGTGAGCCACTTCGCCCGGCCTATTAAACAGTTTTTAAAGCCACATTCTCAAATTTGTAAACCAAAGTTTGTGGAAAGGGTGTATCTAAGTCTTAGGAAATATAAATAGGAATGAGCTTGGTAAGAAAAAGAATAGAGTAACTCCAAATTAAACAGGGCAGAGTAAGCAAGAAGTACTTGATACAGCAAACCAAGGGAAGCTGAAACCTAAGCCTGCTGGAGGATGGTAGAAACCAGTTTACACCACAGGTCCCTAGAAATTCTCCTAACTTGGAAGCATTGGGGACTGCTGAAGGTAGAAGATAGATAGGGGTGAGAACCAGAGGCTTGGTTGGAAACTTAAAGTTGAGACCTCTTTCCAACCTGCAAAGTCTGGTGAGTGCCCTTTCTCTGCCTCTGTTAGAAGATAGGGAATTTACTTTATGGAGCAGTTTTTACTGCTGAAGATGTACATGAGCCATTGTTTTGAAACAGAATGAGTAAGGGGAAGTTTGGATACTGAATGGTCAGAAATCCACTGAATGGTCAGAAATCCACCCTTCCCTCCTCACTGGGCTCCAAGAGAGAAGCCCTAAATGATGATGGCAGTTTGAGCACCCTTTGAATCACAAGCTCAGCCCTAACTACTGCTAGTCAGTTTCACTCTTAGGTATACGCAGATCGCCCTGGATAGCCACATGTGTCATCTCCCACACGGGACAGCAGACTGAAACAAAGGGAATAGAAGAAAACATTGTGAAATTTATTGGGGGAAAGTGATGTAGACTTGAATAAATAAATCATTTAGAATGAAAAGCTTAACAGTCGGAAGATAGAGAAAGAAGAAAAGATACAGTATCTGTACTGGAAAGCCACCATCTGAATAAGGGAGTTTCAGAATGGGACGTAGGCACTGGTATGGTGTAGCAAACATAGCTGCCTTCCAGAATGGGAAATCATACCAGAAAAACTGCATTTCCACTAACTACAGAGCATAATGTCTAGAAGGAGAGCCACTCAAAGACATAGGATCATGACATTTTTTAACACAGGGAATAAAATATTTTTTCAGAAAGAAACAGATTATGTACGTGCAAGAGATGAGGAATTAGAATGGCAGAAACACTTGAACGGCAGATGAAAATGGAATGATGCTTTTAAATTTCTGAGAAAATAATTTTTCAACCTGGAAGCCTATATAACAGTTAAGCTAGCAATAGACTTGAGAGAGAAATAAAGATGTTTTCATCATGCAAAACTTTGCATTTGTTATGTTCTGTGTACCCTTCATTAAGATGCTGTTGCAGGCTGTGCTCGCCCAATATGAGACAGTCCAAAAAAGAGGAAAATCCTTCCTGAGATCTAGGAGGTCTAACACAAGGCCCAAATAGCAAACCAGTAAAAATATTCCTCCAAGTGTGGAAAAAGGCAATCAAATGGTGATAAATAAATGTGAACTATGCACATATTAACATGAATGAACAGGGAATGATGCAAATGAAGAAATTGGGGCAATTTTAATTCAGATAAAATTATTTCATATGAAAGGATAAGAAATACTGGTTTGCTTTATGGCTTATCTTTGATCACTGATTACTGATAAAAATTATTATGGGCAAATGAAAATGGTGGTGCCATTCCCCGAGCTGAAGAATACAAAGAAGGGGCCGGGGTGGGTAGCATTCTGTTCTGGAAATGTGTACATTGAAATGCCTGGAGGTGATCAAATGCAGAGATGTTCGGCAGTAAATAGATCTGGTACTTCAAAGAGATCTCAATAGTCCATTGTCTTCATCTGTAAAAAGAGAAAATAATCTCTACTTCATTAAATCAGTGATTGGTACTATACAATGCGTCACTTTAAAAAATGAGCCTGGGTATTTCTTAGTATTGCAAAACTTATAGGCTGGGCACAGTGGCTCATGTGTCTAATCCCAGCACTTTGGGAGGCTGTGGCGGGCAGATTGCTTGAGCTCAAGGAGTTTGAGACCAGCCTGGCCAACATGGGGAAACCCCATCTGTACTAAAAATATAAAAATTAGCTGGACGTGGTGGCGGGTGCCTGTAATCCCAGCTCCTCAGGAGGCTGAGGCAGGAGAATCACTTGAACCTGGGAGGCAGAGGTTGCAGTGAGCCAAGACTGTGCTATTGCACTCTAGCCTGGGCGACAGAGTGACACTCCATCTCAAAAAACAAAAAAACTGTTACAATACTGCATTTGTTAGAATGATTACTTCAAGGTCATCTATTTTGTCCATATTTTATAATCTTATGTTTTATGTATAAAATTTTTTTCAGCTTGAAACGGAGACTTTCTACTCGTTCCTCAATTTTGAATGCAAAGAATCGGAGATTGAGTAGTCAGTTTGAAAATTCAGTTTATAAAGGTGATGACGATGATGAAGATGTCATCATCTTAGAAGAAAACAGTACCCCCAAACCTGCAGTAGATCATGATATTGACATGAAATCAGAACAGAGTCACGTTGAGCAAGGTGGTGTTCAGGTTGAGCTTGTGGGTGACAGTGAACCTTGTGGCCAGACTGGTTCAACAAGCACCTCATCATCCCGATGCGACCAGGGAAATACTGCAGCTACCCAGACTGAAGTACCAAGTTTAGTTGTTAAAAAAGAAGAAACTGTTGAAGACGAGATAGACGTAAGAAATGATGCAGTGATTCTGCCCTCCTGTGTAGAAGCTGAAGCAAAGATACATGAAACCCAGGAAACCACCGATAAATCTGCAGATGATGCAGGCTGCCATTTACAAGAACTGAGAAACCAGCTACTCCTTGTCACTGAGGAAAAAGAGAATTATAAAAGACAGTGTCATATGTTTACTGATCAAATCAAAGTGTTACAACAGAGGATACTAGAAATGAATGACAAGTATGTTAAGAAAGAAACTTGCCATCAGTCCACTGAAACCGATGCTGTATTTTTACTTGAAAGTATTAATGGCAAATCTGAAAGTCCAGACCATATGGTATCTCAGTATCAGCAAGCTTTGGAAGAAATAGAAAGGCTGAAAAAACAATGTAGTGCTTTGCAACATGTAAAGGCTGAATGCAGCCAGTGTTCCAATAATGAGAGTAAAAGTGAAATGGATGAGATGGCTGTGCAGCTTGACGATGTGTTTAGACAACTGGACAAATGCAGTATTGAGAGGGACCAGTATAAAAGTGAGGTGAGTTATATCATCCAACATGTAGTCGTGGAGTCCAGGGCCATTTAAACCTTAAGAAGCTGCCAGTTGGCTGGGCGCGGTGGCTCATACCTGTAATTCCACCACTTGGGGAGGCCAAGGCAGGTGGGTCAGTCACTTGAGGTCAGGGAGTTCGAGACCAGCCTGGACAAAATGGTGAAACCCCGTTTCTACTAAAAATACAAAAATTAGCCTGGCGTGGTGGTGGGAGGCTGAGGCAGGAGAATCACTTGAACCCAGGAGGCGGAGGCTGCCGTGAGCCAAGATTGCACCACCACATTCCAGCCTGGGCAACAGAGCGAGACTTTGTCTCAAAAAAAAGCTGCCAATTGCTAGATTGGAATGCTTTCACTTAAAAATAATTCTGTTCTTATTGAGTGTCTGTTATTCTACTGGTTCTCAACTGAGGAGAGGGCCTCCTGGAGGCATATGGAATTGTGTAGGGGCATTTTTGGTTCTTCCAGTGTCTTGAGATGTGCATTCCTGAAAAATATTAGGGGTAGCCAGGTATGGTAAATGTCCTGTTCAGAATACCAATATTAACTTAATACCTCATTAATACAGTTAATTATGTTCTTTTTTGGGCATCAATTCTGCTTTTAAGTATAGTTAATCCTTTAGTTATGGAGTCATTCATTTTTCTAGATTATGTCTTTCAAGATTCCTGAGAGAAATTGACTTATCCCTTTTAAAATCTTTGATTAATATACGTATACATACATACATACATACATACATACATATATATATATATATATATATTTTTTTTTTTTTTTTTCTTCTTCTTCTTGAGACAGAATTTAACTCTGTTGCCCAGGCTGGAGTGAGTGCAGCCCAATCTCGGCTCACTGCAACCTCCACCTCCCGAGTTCAAGCGATTCTCCTGCCTCAGCGTCCCGAGTAGCTGAGATTACAGCACATGCCACCATGCCCGGCTAATTTTTGTCTTTTTAGTAGAGACGGTTTCACCACATTGGCCAGGCTGATCTCAAACTCCTGACATCAAGTGATCCACCCATCCTGGCCTCCCAAAGTGTTGGAATTACAGGCGTGAGCCCCCATGCCTGGCCTGAGTTGCTTATGTTCTGACTATCAGAACTGAGTCATCTGGCTAAAGGGTGCCTGGGAAATGCAGTCTTTATGCATGGGTTCTTTTACTGAGAAAGAAGGAGAAAAACGATAAATACCAAGAGACAAATGATAAATATCAGTAGCCTCTTCATATGCCCCTACTTCAAATTCAGGTAGCTCCTTTTAATCTATTTTATACATTTTTGTGTGTGAGGCCTTTGAAAGGATTTTCCTGCTAAAAAGAGTTTGGGAGCCATGGTGTGGTGCTGTGCTGTCTCTTCCTTGGGAATATTTGCTACTCATGCAAACACTAATCTTGATGTCTTGGCTCAGGAGTTGAATGACAAAATACAGATGCTCCTCAACTTATGATGGTGTCAGTCCTGAAAAACCCATCATAGGTTGGAAACAGCATTAACTCCAACATTCATTTAATTACAGCCAACCTCCCAAAATCTTAGCCTAGCCTAACCTGCCTTTAAAGTGCTCAGAACACTTGTATTAGCCTACATTTGGGCAAAATCATCTAACACAAAGTCTGGTTTATTACAACATACTGAGTATTTCATGTAATGTATTGAATCTGTGCTGAAAATGAAAAACAGAATGATTGTATTGGTATGCAAAGTGTGGTTTCTATAGAATGCATATAACTTTCGCACCATCATAAACCTGGAAAATCATAAAGTCAAACCGTTGTAAGGGACCATCTGTTTATAAAAAACATAAACTCATTATTGTAACTTAATTATAAGCTGATGAGTATGCAAGAAATAAAAACCACTGTGACATTAACATAATTTAGGCATTAGTATCTTGGTTTTTCTGTTTTTTTTGTTTTGTTTTGTTTTGTTTTGTTTTGTTTTTGAGATGGAACTTCGCTCTTGTTGCCCAGGCTGGAGTGCAATGGCGCGATCTCAGCTCACCGCAACCTCCACCTCCTGGGTTCAAGCAGTTCTCCTGCCTCAGCCTCCCGAGTAGCTGAGATTACAGGTGGCCGCCATCACACCCAGCTAATTTTGTATTTTTTGTAGAGATGGGGTTTTTCCATTTTGGTCAGGCTGGTCTTAAACTCCTGATCTCAGGTGATCTGCCCACCTCGGCCTCCCAAAGTGCTGGGATTATAGGCGTGAGCCACCATGCCCGGCTGGTTTTTCATTTTCTAGGTACCACTTTTTTAATTAAATCAAGTGGTAATATGTTGTATTCTCTCAGTGTAAAAAGATGTAGAAGTGAAGCTGTAAACGAATGAAGCCTTGTTTATAGAAAACTACTGGTTTTTCTTTGTGTATTTGTTTTTTGATAGTTGATAATGTTATCAAGCAGGTTCTCTATATTAGCTTGAAATTTCACTTTGCCATTAGTATTTTTAAGTTTTACAGTTATAAAGCTCATTTATATTTTTGTTAGGTTGAATTGCTGGAAATGGAAAAGTCACAAATCCGTTCACAGTGTGAAGAACTCAAAACTGAAGTTGAACAGTTAAAATCTACAAATCAACAGACGGCAACAGATGTTTCAACATCAAGTAACATTGAGGAGTCTGTAAATCATATGGATGGAGAAAGGTAATATTAAATGAGGTGTTTTTGTGGGGCTGCAATTATGGTTAGGATACTATTTATTTTTATCTGCTAGCACCCATCAAATAGATACTGTTCTGTCAAAAGAAGTTATTGATTGTTTGCTGTGACCCTGGTGTTATCATAGATACAAAAGAAGTGACACTTCATTTTCCTTCCTTTCCAGTTTCTGACCGTTTAGGTTCTATTTAAGTGGAATAGGAATTTAGAAGGAATAAAGCATTTGATCGGTCAGAGTGGTTTTAGAATGCTTTTTGAAGGAAAATAAAAATGGACAAGATATTGAAGAATAGGGGGAATTTGGCCGTGAGTAGAAGACAGGAGACTTTTACTGAAACTCACTCCTTCAACCTGTTTTTCTTTTACTGTCGTACTTGGTACCATGTCTTTATGGCTTGCTGTCCTTATTTCACTGTATGCTCACTCTAATCTTTTAGGAAATCGCAAAATTATTAAAAATTGCCATAGTACAGATGATATTAGGAAGAAGTCCTATTAAAACAAGTAGACAGGCCAGGCGTGGTGGCTCACACCTATAATTTTAGCACTTTGGGAGGCTGAGTTGGGCGGATCACCTGAGGTCAGGAGTTCAAGACCAGCCTGGCCAACATGGTGAAACCCTGTCTCTACTAAAAGTACAAAAATTAGCCGGGCGTGGTCGCAGGCGCCTGTAGTCCCAGCTACTCGGGAGGCTCAGGCAGGAGAATCGCTTGAACCTAGGAGGTGGAGGTTGCAGTGAGCCGAGATTGCGTCACTGCACTCCAGCCTGGGTGACAGAGCAAGACTCTGTCTTAAAACCAGGCGTGGTGCCTCATGCCTGTAATCCCAGCACTTTGGGAGGCCAAGATGGGTGGATCACTTGAGGTCAGGAGTTCGAGACCAGCCTGACCAACACGGTGAAACCCCGTCTCTACTAAAAATACAAAATTAGCTTGGCATGGTGGTGCACACCTGTAACCCCAGCTACTTGGGAGGCTGAGGCAGGAGAATCGCTTGAACCTGGGAGAAGGAGGTTGCAGTGAGCCGAGATCGCACCACCACGCTGTGGCCTTGGCAACAAGAGCAAAACTCCGTCTCAAAAAAAAAAAGCTGGTATGGGAACGATTAAAGTATTATCAAAGGTCTAGTGGACTCTTACCATAAAAGCTCACAAAAAAACATGCTCAAAATCACATTCTCCGCATTATCAGACTAAGGAAGAACATCTTGATCCCTTCATAGATTTCCACTCGAGAAAAATCAGTATCTAAATTAAATATGGACTTATTATATTGTAGTGGGGTAGGGAACAAGAACAACTGTAACACTCATTTTATGTGTTTGCCATAATATTTGAAGCAAAAGCTGCCTTACAGTTTAGGTGTTTATTGCTTAAATACTTTTGGGCATTTTTTAAAAAGTCTAGAATGTTGATATTCATAAACTTGGAAGGCATAATTATCTTAATCTATGGTTTCCCAGTGTTTTCAGCAAACCATTGTTCTCTGTAAATGCATGGTAACTTAAGCATGTAATAGGATCAGAGCAGTCCTACAATTATTATTATTATTATTTTTTTTGGAGACAGAGTCTTGATCTGATGCCCAGGCTGGAGTACAGTTGCATAATCTCGGCTCACTGCAACCTCTGCCTCCCAGGTTCAAGCAATTCTCCTGCCTCAGCCTCACCAGTAGCTGGGACTATAGGTGTGCGCCACCACGCCCAGCTACATTTTGTATTTTTAGGGGGAGACAGGGTTTCACCGTGTTGATCAGGCTGGTCTTGAACTCCTGACCTCAGGCGATCTGCCCGCCTCAGCCTCCCAAAGTGCTGGGATTACAGGTGTGAGCTTCTGTGCCCGGCGTAAAAAAAAGCTGCTTTAACATTGTTTAACACAATGTTTTGCAAGCTTATTTGACCACAGAACCTTTTATTACCTCTTACACAACTATGGATATCTTATAGAACATGTTTTAGATAATTCTGGCTAAGCATGGTGGTTCATGCCTGTAATCCCAGCACTCTGAGGTGGGCAGAATGCTTGATTGAGTCCAGGAGTTTGAGACCAGCCTGGGCAATATAGTGAAACCCCATTGCTACAAATAATAATAATAAAAATTAACCGGGCATGGTGGTGTGGGCCTGTGCTTCCAGCTACTCAGGAGGCTGAGGTGGGAGAATTGCGTGAACCCTGGAGAGCAGTGGTGCCATCGCAGCTCACTGCAGCCTTGACCTCCTGGGCTCAGGTGATCCCCCACCTCACCCTCTTGAGAAGCTGAGACTACAGGTGTTGTCACCAAGCCCAGCTAATATTTTGTGTTTTTAGTAGAGTCAGGGTTTCACCATGTTGGCCAGGCTGGTCTCGAACTCCTGGGCTCCAGTGATCTCCCTCCTCGGCTTCACAAATGCTGGGAATACAGGCATGAGCAAGTGCACCTGACTCATAAAAGTGAATTATTAAAGTAAATTGAGTTCTCTAGGGGAGGTTTTGCTTTTCCTTTTGTTTAATTGTATATTATTCTATAGAGATTTGATTTTGATATTTTACTTTTTAAGGTCTACATGAATCTTAACTTGTAATGCTCATCTAATAAGTTACATATTTGTATTTGCAGCCTCAAACTCCGATCTCTTCGAGTTAACGTAGGACAACTGCTGGCTATGATTGTGCCTGATCTTGATCTTCAGCAAGTGAATTACGATGTTGATGTAGTTGATGAGATTTTAGGACAAGTTGTTGAACAAATGAGTGAAATCAGTAGTACTTAAAGTATATGTTATATAAGATAAAATATTTGCTCAATTCTTCTGGTTGTACAGCTTTCAAAATATAATTAATTTTGTTTTATAGATATGATAGGCAACAGACTGAAAACTATAATCTTTACTGTATTCTATGCATTCAAATGTGGTCACAAATATTGTGGACACATTATCTTATGTTTTGAAATACCTGTGAATTGTTGGCATTGAGCAGCTGAAGCTAACTCATGACTCTGTTTTGAATGTAAATATTTGTAATTAAGCCTGCACATATTTTTTTATTGCCCTAGAGTACTCAAGTGTTTTTCACCAAGAGCTTTTCAGGTTGCCCCTAAGCTTTGTGCAATTTTTTCTGGTTCCCCAAAGTGTATTTTTCTCTAAGTCGAGGGCTATGCCATAATACAAATGGAAATGTTACCTTTGATTTTCTTATAAAGGAGTTTAAATAGGATTTTTAAATAATGTAGTAACACTCCTGATACAACTCTGGTTATAAGTGAATTGAGCATTAATGTTTCTTTTGTATAAACTCCTATCCTGAAATATTTTATTCATGAAAATAAGGTAAGCAAAAACCAACTCCATTTTGCCAGGATTTTCTTGTGCTGAGATTGCCAATCACGGTTAAACACAAAATGTTTTTATAGAACGAAGAAACAGTCTTTAACAGAAAAAAGGTATTGAAATATTAAATGGCCACCAAGTTTACTTTGAAGCCCATTTTTGGCTGTTTAGTCAGCATGAAGTGGGCATGATAATTTTTTAATATTTCTTTTTGTGAAATTTCCTGTACAGCCTTTTGTAGGATTACTACAGGTTAATGTGAGTTGAGGAAGACAGTCTTTCTCAAACAATACTACATACCTTTTATTATATTACAAACCTAAGTGTTTTATATCCTAGAGTCAAGGAACAAATTTCCTTAGGATTATAGTATTACATGCCATAAAATACTATGCTTTATTGGTCCCATGTTTTGTGCAATTTTAAAGAGATGGCTTTCTATTAAGTATAAACTATGTATATATAAGAACCATATTTTCCACAACTAAAATGTGCATTATTTTTTCCAAAGTTTTATCATTGCTATTTATTTTTACCTTTGTTTTTGAACATTCAATCCGTTCATTTTGTATGTATGCTTAATACATGTCGGTCATATACAGTATTGAATTTTTACTGTATAGTAATTCTGGAAAGAGCAAATAAATGAAGATTGTTTTTATTTGCCTGATAAAGTAATTGAAAGTGTATTTTTGGTATGAAGCTGGTTTTCTGTCACAATTGTAATTTCCCAAATTTTAAAATATCTTATAATAAAATAAAAATATATGATGGCTAACTGTTTAAATGCTACTTTTAAAGACTTAATATTAACCTCAAATTATTTTAAAACTAAAAATGTATTCATTAGACCCTCAACTTGAGCTCATTTTAACTACTTTAATTGCAGTTTATTTTTTGAAGACTGTTTCCATTAAGACTGAGGCTGAGCTCCTCTTTCCTCAGAGTATGTATATTCTGTTTTCAAAAGCTTTTTCTCAGCCTGGCGCGGTGGCTCACGCCTGTAATCCCAGCACTTTGGGAGGCCGAGGCGGGCGGATCATCTGAGGTCGGGAGTTCAAGACCAGCCTGACTAACATGGAGAAATGCCGTCTCTGCTAAAAATACAAAATTAGCCGGGTGTGGTGATGCATGCCTGTAATCCCAGCTACTCGGGAGGCTGAGGCAGGAGAATCACTTGAACCTGGGAGGTGGGGGTTGCAGTGAGCCGAGATCACACCATTGCACTCCAGCCTGGGCAACAAGAGCGAAACTCCGTCTCAAAAAAAAAAGGACTTTTCTTTGTATAAATCATTTACTCTAGAGAAACCTTGCCTAAATAATAGCAGCTATGTAAATCATGTGTAAGTTTTGTGAATATCTAACTCATGCAGTGGTTCTTTTTGGAATTTGCTATTTTTCCCTTTCTTTTGGCCAGCTTCTCTATGTATTCTTCAAAAATATTTCCTGTAGCTGTCTGGCTTGATGGGAAAATTAATCATGGGATTAGTAAGAGAAACTTGCTTGCTAAATTGATTCTTTGGAAGCACTTAGATATTTTTTGCTCTTTATGAAGATATTGAAGTATTGCCAAGATATGAGACTTCGAAAATGTGGCTAACAGTTGCAGACAGAACAACTGTTGTTTAACAGAACAACGTGGGCTTTCATGATGTATGTACCTTTCTCTTTTGTTGCGTGTGGGGGACAGTATTGCTTCAACTAATGTTTATCACTTTAAAATACGAAAGGTATGAGGAAGTAAACCAAAACAGTCCACAGTCTTCAAACAGGACCTAGGGTGGCAAAATCAGTGAAAGCTGAGTGAGCACACAGAGCAGGAGGGCATGGCACGTCCCTGTATGCTTCCTTTGGGCCTCAAATTCTTCATGTGGCAGGTCCAGTTGGTGACGCTGCCTGTGATCTCAGACGCTTGATTCTTGCTGTCACATGAGACGTCTTAAACTTGGGTCATACATCATTGAGGAATCATTTAAGTTCTCACCTCTGGCTACGTAGTAGAATTACTTGGGGAGTTTTTTAAACTCCCAAAGTCAGGCTGCACCTCACGTTAATTAAGTCAGCGTCCTTGGGGTTAGACCCAGATAACAGTATTTTTCAAGGCCTCCCGGGTTAATTCCAGTGCACCATCAGAGCCAAGCACTGTTGAGCTGTCTTCTGTTGAGTATTTATAAATGTTGAACTTGAGTGGTTCACGAAACAAACGGGATCAGCATATCCACTTTCTCACTGGGGCAAGCAGGGGGAGGGAGGGGAAGCAGAGCGGTGCCCCGGTAGAGATGTAAATGAACAGTGAAAAGACTTTCTCCACGGCCTCTAAAGGTAACCACTATTGGCTTTTGTGTGCATACATGCACACATTCATGTGTATGTATTTTATTTACATTAAATTGCGTATATTTGTATCGATATTTACACAATGGGATTATACCATATAATTGATAACTAAACATTTCCATATCATTCTTTCAAAAAGCTTAAGTAACATTTCATCATAGGAATATGCTCCTAATGGTTACTTACTTACTTACTTTTCGTTAGAAAGAATATACTGGCTGGGCGCAGTGGCTCATGCCTGTAATCCCAGCACTTTGGGAGGCCAAGGTGGGTGGATCATGAGGTCAGGAGATCGAGACCATCCTGGCCAACATGGTAAAACCCCATCTCTACTAAAAATACAAAAATTAGCTGGGCGTGGTGGTGGGCTCCTGTAATCCCAGCTACTTGGGAGGCTGAGGCAGGAGAATCACTTAACCCCAGGAGGCAGAGGTTGCAGTGAGTCGAGTCACACCACTGCACTCCAGACTGGTGACAGAGCAAGACTCCGTCTCAAAGTATACTGTGAAGATTAATACATACCACACATGATTTTCCGATTACATCCAGAGTGTAAATTGTTAACAGTGAATATTGATAGGTCGAAGAATGTATGCCATGTACATTTAAATAAATATTGCCATCCAAAAAAAGGTTGCAGGAATTTATACTTAGGATGAGTAATAAATATGAGAGTTTTCCTCAGAGTCTCTCAAACTTACTTTTGCTAATTTGATATGTGAAAATATGACAGCTGACATTTGTCTCAGTCCTTACGTTCGCCATTTTAATTTTCTGTGTTCTATACATGTTCTTTGCCTATTCTTTTCTACTGGGTTCTTGTCTTCTTGCTGTAAAGAAGCTGAAAGCTTGTGTTAATTGGCCACACACCACCCAAAAACTACCCAGACACACTACCCATTTCTTCCTATTTCAGAAAATCCACAGTAGGTTGTCTTTTTTTTTTTTTTTTTTTTTGAGACAGGGTTTCATTCTGTTGCCCAGGCTAGAGTGCAGTGGTGTGATCATGGCTTACTGCAGCCTCAACCTCCGAGGCCCAAATGCTCCACCTGCCTCAGCCTCCCGAGTAGCTGGCACTAGAGGCGTGCACGACCATGCCCAGCTAATTTTTCTATTTTTTGTAGAGATAGGGTTTCGCCATGTCCAGGCTGGTCTCAAGCTCCTGGACTCAAGCAGTCCACCCTTCTGGGCCTCCCAAATTGTTGGGATTACAGGCATTTGAGCCACCGCGCCTGACTGGTTAAGTCCTATTTTGTGCAGTGTCTCATAAACGGGGACTCACTGAAGCGGCTTGAAAATCTAAATAGAATCCTATCTACATATTTGTCTGTTGAATGTTGGTCACAGCTCACAAGATGAATGCTATTAATATCTGATTGGCGTAGAGGAAAAAATAAATCTGTTGCTTTTTAGAATTGTCTATTGATCACAGAGTTAACTTTCACATACTAGCCTGTAGGAAGAAAGTCTGGTTAAGATAAGAGTTAACAAGAAACCTTTTAGAGCCACAATTTCTTAGAGAGTCATCAGGACTCAATGTCTTGGTAACAAGACAGAATAAATTTAAATTTGAATATAAAGGACTTTTATCCCAACCTGGCTAACAATATTTAGGTTATGTATGTGCTTGATATGTGAATATCTAGAATTTGGCTGTAGTTTGTTTTTTTTTTTTTTTTGAGACAAAGTATCATTCTGTTGCCCAGGCTGGAGTGCAGTGGCATGATCACAGTTCACTGCAGCCTCAACCTCTTAGGCTCAAGTGACCTCCCACCTCAGCCCCCACGAGTAGTAGGAACTACAGGCACATGCCACTGCGCCCAGCTAATTTTTGAATATTTTGTAGAGACTGGGTTTGCCATGTTGCCCAGGCTGCTCCAACTTCTGGCCTAAAGCCATCTGCCCGCCTCGGCCTCCCAAAATGCTGGGATTACAGGCGTGAGCCATCACGCCCAGCTGGCTGTATCTTCATAACAAAATGTAATGGTGTTTTATATTCACAAAGGAGTCAAGTTTTCCTAATCTCCCATGGGGTTCCTGTTGGAAGTGAGGCTCTTGGTTTGTACTGTGATCTGAACCATGACTGAATTAAGGTAATATGAGTATAGAATTTTTTCTGTTCTAGGCAATTGTCTCTTGTTTTGTGACTCCCTTGGTGGGAATCTCTCTCAAAATGTGATATTCATGGAGGCAACTGAAGTACCAGCAAGCTTGTCCAACCCGCCTTGCTTGGTTGTTTTTTTTTAGTTTTTTTTCCCCAGGCTGGTCTCAAGAACTGGGCTCAAGGGACCTGCTCACATTGGCCTCCCAAAGTGTTGGGATTACAGGCATGAACCACTGCTTCTGGCTTTAAAAATATATATATTTTTTGAGACAGGCTCTTGCTTTGTCACCCAGGCTCGAGTAGCAGTGGCGCGATCACAGCTCACTACAGCCTCAATCTCCCGGGCTCAGGTAATCCTCCCACCTCAGCCTCCTGAGTAGCCAGGACCACAGGCACACACCACTATGCCCAGCTAATTTTCGTATTTTTTGTGGAGACAGATTTTTGACTTGTTGCCCAGGCTCGTCTCAAATTCCTGGGCTCAAGCGATGCACTCCCCCACCTCTTAACCTCCTAAAGTGTGGGGATTACAGGAATGAGCCCTAACTTAGGGTTTTGTTTTTTTTGTTTGTTTGTTTTTCTGTACTCTGTATACTCCAGGGTATTTCAGATGTAAGGTATTTCAATACATCTAATAAATTTCCTGGTCTAGACTTGGTGACAGCCATTTCTCCAAAAGCTCTGCTTCATTTTGTGGGAAATGCTATTTGAAGATAATAATCTAGGCACAGATATAGTCATTGTTTCTAGTTAGGCCATTTCTTTTTCTTCTTCTTCTTCTTTTTTTTTTTTTTTCTTTTGCGACAGGTCTTGCTCTGTTGCCCAGGCTGGAGTACAATGGCATAATCATAGCTCACTACATCCTCAAACTCCTGGGCTCAAGTGCTTCGCCTTCCTCAGCCTCCCAAGTACCTGGAACTATAGGTGCATGCCACCATGCCTGGCTGATTTTTTTTTTTCTAGATACAGAGTCTTGCTACGTTGCCCACGCTGGTCTTGAACTCCTGGGCTCAAGTGATCCTCCTGCTTCAGCCTCCCAAAATGTTGATATTACCGGCATAAGCCACTGTGCCTGGCCTAGTTTGGGCATTTCTAGGCCTTTTTAGTAGACTGAACTAAAAGAGACTATAGTCTCTTTTGCTGAAAATCTGGGTTCCTAACCACATAAGTATTTGCTCTTCCTAATGTATACATAAATACATAGGTATGCATATATGTAACAATACCAATATTTTCTAGCCATAGTATGACTGAAGGTAAGCTTTCTTTGGGGTAGTATAAAATTTCTGTGTTTGCCAATCACTTGAAATAATAACTCCTTGTGTGCATCACACACATCCATGTTGCTGCCTGTGTCAGTCAGTGTAGAGTTCTCCAGAAAATCAGAGCCCAATATGATAGATGCAAGAGATTGATCAGGAGGAGTGGCTTAAGTGGTAATGGAGGCTGAAAAGTCCCATGATCTGCTGTCTGCAAGATGGAGACCCAAGAAAGCCTGTGGTATAACTTAGTCCCACTCCAAAGCCCTGAGAACCAGGGACACCAGTGGCATAAGTCCTGGAGTCGAAAGACCTGAGAACCAGGAGCTCTGATGTCTGAGGGTGGAAGAGGATGTCCCAACTCAAGAAGAGACAGAATTTGCCCTTCCTCTACTTTTTGTTCTTTTCAGACTCAACAGGTTGGATGATGCCCCAGATACTGCCCAGGTTGGTGAGGGCGGATCTTCTGTACTCAGTCTACTGATTCAAATGCTAAAGTCTTCCAGAAACACCCTCATAGTCAGAAGTAATGTTGACCACCTATTGGGTATGTCTTAGCCCGGGCAAACTGAGGCATAAAATTAACTATCACAGTCAGTATTTCTTTTGGATTACCGAGTAGAATACCGTGGTATGAATATGGCACAGTCTGATTACCTTTTCTCCTGTGGGTGGACATTTGGTGTCTTTCTAGTTTGGGGCTATTATGGATAATGATACTTGTATGAGTTTGCTTTTGTTTTCCTGATATATATGCCAAGGAGTGGAATTGCTGAGTCATAGGGTAGGCGTATCATTAACTTTATTAGACACTGCTGAACAGTTTTCTAAAGTATTTACATCAGTTTACACTTCCACCAGTAGTGTGCCAGAGGTCCCATTGTTCTCAATCTCCTGTATTGATTTCTGTCATTTCTATTTTTCTTTTTCTTTCTTTTTTTTTTTTTTTTCAGACTGAGTCTGTTTCTATCGCCCAGACTGGAGTGCAGTGGCATGATCTTGGCTCACTGCAACCTCCGCCTTCTGGGTTCAAGTGATTCTAGTGCCTCAGCCTCCGAGTAGCTGGGATTACAGGCGCCACCACCATGCCTGGCTATTATTATTATTATTATTATTATTATTTTTGAGATGGAGTTCTGCTCTTGTCGCCCAGGCTGGAGTGCAATGGCGCAATCTCGGCTCACTGCAATCTCCGCCTCCCAGGTTGAAACGATTCTCTGGCCTTAGCCTCCTGGGTAGCTGGGATTACAGGTGCCTGCCACCGCGCCTGACCTATTTTTTCTATTTTTAGTAGAGATGGGGTTTCACCATGTTGGCCAGGCTGGTCTCAAATTCCTGACCTCAAGTGATCCGCCCGCTTCAGCCTCCCAGAGTGCTGCAATTACAGGCGTGAGCCACTACGCCTGGCTTCTCCTAGTTTTCTTATTCTGATAATTTGCTCAACATTTTTTTCCAACCCTGTACTGAATTTTGTATGTCTGTTATCAAAGCTTTTTTTTTTTTTTTTGAGACAGAATCTCACTCTGTCACCCAGGCTGGAGTGCAGTGGTGCCATCTCAGCTCACTGCGACCTCCGAGTCCCGGGTTCAAGGGATTCTCTTGCCTCAGCCTCCCGAGTATCCCGAGTAGCTGGGATTACAGGCACACACTACCACTCTGTATAGTTTTTGTATTTTTATAGAGAAGGGGTTTTGCCATGTTGGCCAGGCTGGTCTGGAACTCCTAGCCTCAAGCAATCTGCCTGCTTTGGCCTCCCAAAGCGTTGGGATTATAGATGTGAGCCACCATGCCCGGGTCAGATTTTGATTTTAGAATGTTCACACTTACAAATGGAAATTAAAATGCGTTGAGAAGTTTTTTTTCGAAGCTGAGTTAAGAGTTAGTCCCTTTATATCAATTTTCATTATTAAAAAGTTCTCAGGAACCAAATAACATTGGTCCCCTTAAATTGAGGCAGTTCTGCTCAAAGTGGATGCTTGGGGCCCAAGCTGAACAACAGTGGTTGTTGAGGAATCTAGTTAGAATTGCGTTATAGGAATTCCCTTTTTTTTTTTTTTTTTTTTTTTTTTTTTGAGACAGAATCTCGCTCTCTCGCCCAGGCTGGAGTGCAGTGGCACGATCTCGGCTCACTGCAAGCCCCGCCTCCCGGGTTCACGCCATTGTCCTGCCTCAGCCTCCCGAGTAGCTGGGACTACAGGCGCCCGCCGCCACGCCCGGCTAATTTTTTGTAATTTTTGTAGAGGTGGGGTTTCACCATGTTAGCCAGGATGGCCTCGATCTCCTGACCTCATGATCCGCCTGCCTCGGCCTCCTAAAGTGCTGGGATTACAGGCGTGAGCTACCGCGACCGGCAGGAATTCTTTAGTCCAACATTTGTGGTGCAAACTTTGAGGTTTTGAGCAAATACTTTTTTTTTTTTTTTGAGAAAATATTTGACAGCCCAGGGCCTCTCTCTAGAGCCGCATCCCCTACCCGTGTTGGCTCATCAAGTTGGCACTGAAGTCGGATCTCTAAAATGTTCGCCAAGAAAGCCAACTCCTTCATGTACTTTTAATACTTAAAGCATGTGTTTTTATCTTTTAAATCCACAGTTCAGAGTCGTGACACTTCAAGAGGTGGGCAGATTATTCATTTGTGAATGAACAGCATTTATGAGAAATTTGGAGAAATTTTATGTTTGAGAGACACGAAGAATCCCGAGCTTTCCAAAACAGACTGATGATCACACCCACCGGGGAGTTTATGAAAATGCAAGCCCCTGGAGCACGGGCCTCTGCTGGATATTCGGAATCATGGGGCTGAGTGGGGCCAGGAATCTGTACTTTTAGAACAGCCATATTATCTAAAGTATATAGTCATTCCCAGTCCAAGCTCTGTAAATCCTGAAGAGAAAAATCTAAAAACTGCATATGTTATTCTAGCTTCCTGTAGAAATCAGGCTTCAAGGAGCATACAGCCATTCTTATCAACATGAGACACGGATTTGTAGGCAATTTCTGTACGTTTCATAAAGCTGGCTAAAAGCATCAGCCGGTATTTATATAAGAATCCATGTCTGTTCTTTTTTTCCAAAAATCCTAGAGCAGTTGGCTCCTCAGATAAACCTGTGTGTTTCTTTTATCCAGTAAAAGCAGCGCATCCAGAGGTACTTGTTTCCTGGCCTTCTGCGAAGCCCACAGATAAATTAGGTCTCATTTGGAAACGTCCCATTTCGAAAAGCCTGAGGTATCTATCTCTGCCTACCGATTGATTTACAGCCTCACTTTAAAATGTTAGTCTGTTCTTAAAAAGGGTTTATAACTGCATCTACTATAATAATAAAATGTAAGCAACCTTGCGCTAGGTACTGAACAATTTCATAGCTTTGAACTCTCCAAAATGTTCTAGAAGCCAATACAGAAAACCCCAAAATCTCAGTTTTTGTTTGCAGAAGGGGCAAGAGAACCGGTTGTGTTCGCCCTCCAAGTGCCCAGCGCCAGCACAGGGTCTGTCTAACACACAGCCCAGGCTCTGTAAACCTTTGCTAAAAGAACGAATCAACAAGGAATAAGTAATTGATAATAATAATAAATAATAATGAATCCATTCTTCCTACGGTCGTGGGTCTGGCAGGCATAAATTCCGGCCGGCATTCCGACCCCCGGGCCAGAGCGGGACTCGCCTTGGCGCCTACGAGTGGGCGGGGCTTCCCTGGGGTCCCGCCCACGTCGGGCGGGACCTGAGGGCCGCTGGAGGGGCGGGGCGTCTATGAGGTCCCGCCCATGCGGGGGCGGGGCCTGCGGCGCGCGGGAAGCGGCGCGCGCTGCGCGGGAGGTGACGGTGTCTCTGACTGTCCGGGTCCCTGCAGGTACGGCTTCCCTGGCCCGGGCAGCTCCGCGGCTCTTTTGGTCGCGTCGGTCCGGGGCCAGAGGCCCTCGCCGAGGGGCCCCGGGATAGCTCCGGAGCGGCGCGCGTTGGGGCGGTAGGGCCCCGTCCACCCCCGGTCCCGCGCGGCCTCCTCCCGGCGGCCTCAGTCCCAGCTTCCCGGGCCCAGCGCCCGGTCCCTGGGAAAGGCGGGGTTCTCCTCGCCCCGCCGCCCCGGTCCCCTACCCCGTTTGGCCCCCTCTTCCGGGACGCTCCTCCCGGGGCGGGCCCCTCCCCGGGCTCTCAGGGCGCGCCCCTAGCCCCTACTAAGCGGGGACAGGCCGTGCAGAAGGCCGGGGCCCCTAGGTAGCCTTTACCTGGGTGTTTCGTTTTGCTTTTCTGGATGTAGCGGCGTATCATAAACTTGTGGATGTCAGGACCCAGCGAAGCATTTTAGGTGGAGCTAGCAAGGTGTTATTGTCAGATGGCAACGTTAACATCCTTTCCCAATGCAGTGTGCATTTTAAATGGCTCCTGGCCCCTATTCAGCGCTCAATAACCCTTTGCTGCTGTTAACACTGTTGTTTAATCCATCACCAGCATTTTGCAGCTTTCTCCTGTCTTGAAGAAGTAGAACGGTGCCCGAGAAACGTTTTGCCCCTTCGAGACTCAGGAGGATGAAAGTCATCACTTGTGAAATAGCCTGGCACAACAAGGAGCCCGTGTACAGCCTGGACTTCCAGCATGGGACGGCTGGGAGGATCCACAGACTGGCGTCTGCCGGCGTGGACACCAATGTCAGGGTAAACTGGGGCAGAGATAGACATCCGGGAACACTGCTTGAAGCAATAGTTTTCATTCTTTTATTTAAAACCAATGTCGGCTGGGCGCGGTGGCTTACGCCTGTAATCCCAGTGCTTTGGGAGGCTGAGGTGAGAGGATCGCTTGAGTCCAGGAGTTCGACACCAGCCTGGGCAACAGCCAGACATGAAAAAGTAGCGGGACGTGGCAGTGTGCAGCTGTAGGCCCAGCTACTTGGGAAGTTGAAGTGAGAGGATCACTTGAGCCTAGGAGTTTGAAGCAAGCAACGATCACTCCACTGCACTCCAGCCTGGGTGACAGAGCCAGACCCTTCTCTTAAGTAAATGAATGAATGAATTAACGTATGTCAACAAACTAAACTACTTGGTCATCTAGCCCAGAATGCTAAATTTCCAGGGCCTGCGGTGAACAATGAAAGCAAAAGAGAGCTGCTTTCTTTTTTTTTTTTTTTTGAGACGGAGTCTTGCTCTGTTGCCCAGGTGGGAGTGCAGTGGTGCAATCTCGACTTACTGCAACCTCTGCCTCCTAGGTTCAAGCTATTCTCCTGCCTCAGCCTCCCAAGTAACTGGGACTACAGCCGCTCATCACCACACCTGGCTAATTTTTGTATTTTTAGTAGAGATGGGGTTTTACCATGTTGGCCAGGCTGGTCTCAAACTCCTGACCTCAGGTGATCCACCCACCTTGGCCTCCCAAAGTGCTGGGATTACAGGCCTGAGCCACCATGCCCGGCTCTGCTTTCTTATTTGATTCATTTTCCCTAGATTATTGTAACTGGACGTTCATTGTTTTGGGATCCCGATCCTGGTTCCTACTGGGTAACAAGTTGCTCTAGAAAGAAGGCGGAGGGGGACAGTAGACATTTATGTTTTAGATAGGGAGTTCTTTGATTTTATGTTTCAAAAGAAAAACTAAATTTTCTTTCTGAAAATAAGCATAGTTGTTTTTTTTTATTTTTATTTTTTTGTTTGAGACAGGGTCTTACTCTGTCGCCCAGGCTGGAGTGCGGTGGCCTGATCTTGGCTCAGTGCAGCCCCGACCTCCGGGGCTCAAGTGATCCTCCCTCTTAAGCCTCCCGGGTAACTGGAACTACAGGCATGTGCCATCACACTTGGCTAATTTTTTAAATTTTCTGTAGAGACTAGGTCTCACTGTGTTTCCAGGCTGGTCTTGAACTCCTGGCCTCAAGTGATTTACCCACCTTGGCCTCCTAAACTGCTGGGATTACAGTTGTGAGCCACCACACCCAGCCCATAGTATTGTTTTAATACAGACAGTATAATATGTGCCCATTCTATGTTTTTCAAATGAATGTGTTGGTATTGACAGATCTGGAAGGTAGAAAAGGGACCAGATGGAAAAGCCATCGTGGAATTTTTGTCCAATCTTGCTCGTCATACCAAAGCCGTCAATGTTGTGCGTTTTTCTCCAACTGGGGAAATTTTAGCATCGGGAGGAGATGGTGAGTATTGCTGTCCTTCAGAGATTCTTCGGGAACCAGATAGATACCTGTGTGTCTTGTGTCAGATAGTGAGATTTGAGCTGGATATGCTTTTTTTTTTTTTTTTGAGATAGAGTTTCGCTCTTGTTCCCCAGGCTGGAGTGCAGTGGTGCAAACTCGACTCACTGCAACCTCCGCCTCCTGGGTTCAAGCGATTCTCCTGCCTCAGCCTCCTGAGTAGCTGGGATTACAGGCGCCTGCCACCACGCCCGGCTAATTTTTTTGTGTGTTTTTAGTAGAGACGGGGTTTCATCATGTTGGTCAGGCTGATCTCGAACTCCTGACCTCAGGTGATCCACCTGCCTCGGCCTCCCAAAGTGTTGGGATTACAGGCGTGAGCCACTGCGCCCGGCCTATATGCTTTTTAGTTCAGGTGTGGCTGACCCTCTCAATCTGTCATTTAGGTAGTTCAGTAAAACACTGTTCTAGGGAATGTGGTAGAGTCGGGGAGGGAGGACAGCAAGATGAAACCAGGAACACCTGTTTGAAAACAGCTGCTTTCCCGCTAGCTCCCACCAGGCTGTTCCAAGACAAGATGGAAAGGCACTTACCATTCTGTCACATCCCAAGCAAGGCGACTGTTCTGGTTTTGTTTGATTGTTAGTTTAACATCTGTGGTGATCAGAGTCAGTTCTGTGTCTCTGTGTAATTAATTAAATGGCTTTAGGACTGTGTTATTAATTAATTGGCTTTGGGAGTTTTTTTTTTTGAGACAGTCTCACTGTTATCTAGGCTGGAGTGCAGTGGCACAATCTTGGCTCACTGCAACCTCTGCCTCCTAGGTTCAAGCGATTCTCCTGCCTCAGCCTCACAAGTAGCTGGGATTACAGGCGCCTGCCACCACCCCCGGCTAATTTTTGTATTTTTAGTAGAGATGGGGTTTCACCGTGTCAGCCAGGCTGGTCTCAAACTCCTGAGCTCAGGCAATCTGCCTGCCTCGGCCTCCCAAAGTGCTAGGATTACAGGTGTGAGCCACCGCGCCCGGGCTATTTGGGCATGAATTCTAAACTGGGATATGAAAGAAATCAGCAATGGCAAAGTTCCTCATGGAGGGGTGCCATGCTCAGAAGTGCAGTGTGCCCTCCCACTGGCCCCTCTTCAGTGGGCCCTGAGTAGCTGCTCGTGTTTGATCTCCCTGTAAGAAAGGCAGTAGCTGAAAAGCACCTAAGCTGCCAACACTGTGGAAACCCCTGCAATGCTCCCTTTCTTCACAGTGACATACTTGTTGTAATACCCATAGTAGCCTCTGAAACGCTCCAGCAGTGCCGGTTGGGGTAAGATCCCGCATCGGTACCCAGCTTGGCAGCTCCTCTGGTTTGACATCTGTGTGTTTTCTCCCATTCCCTGCTGTGACTGATGCTGCTTTGGAGTCCTGGTGTCTGCAGTGCCGGGCTGCTGGAGGGTGCTGGGGAGGGAGCATACCGGGAGTGTCATTAATGAATGGCCTTGTGATTTGTGCTTGCTTGTTTGGTGGGAATAGATTGATTCTTGTTTTCTGCCTGTGCTTAAATGGGATAAAACTATATGGAAAAAGTAAACCAGGCTGGGCACGGTCGCTCACACATGTTGTAATCCCAGCACTTTGGGAGACCGAGGCAGGTGGATCATTTGGGGTCAGGAGTTCGAGACCAGCCTGGCCAATATAGTGAGACCTCATCTCTACTAAAAATACAAAAATTAGCTGGGCATGGTGGCGCGCTCCTATAATCCTAGCTACTCAGGAGGCTGAGGTGGAGAATCGCTGTAACCTGGGAGGTGGAGGTTGCACTGAGCCAAGATTGGGCCATTGCACTCCAGCCTGGGCAACAGAGTGAGAGTCTGTCTCAAAAAAAAAAAAAAAAGTAAACGTTTTTACCATGCTTTAAAACAATCTAGAAACTATTACAAAATAAAACAGAAATCTAAAGTTTTTTTTTGCAGGAGGAGGAAAAGAGACCTGGTTGAGTTTAGTGCCATGATGCCCAGAGTGCATGAAGGGGTGTGTGTGCGTGTGTGTGTGTGTGTGTGTGTGTGTGTGTGTGCGCGTGCGCGCACGCTGATTTGTAGAGGGAAAGGTGGGGAGCAGGAGCGCCACCTGGGGGTGGCTACCTGCTGTCTGCCCTGAGGTTGCACATGGCAGCCCCCATTTTCCAAAGTCCCTTGGTCTTGGAGGCCCAGAAACCTGCTGTTGTCAGCACGTGGAGAGTGTTCATCCATCAGAGCCAATGGCATCTTAACCAAGCTCCCAGACTAATGTGTGCAAATAGGATTCCGGTTAACTTAGCATGGGAATGCAGGCTGGGTGCGGTGGCTCACGCCTGTAATCCCAGCACTTTGGGAGGCTGAGGTGGGCAGATCACCTGAGGTCAGGGGTTCGAGACCAGCCTGACCAATATGGAGAAACCTCGTCTCTACTAAAAATACAAAATTAGCTGGGTGTGGTGGTGCATACCTGTAGTCCCAGCTATTCGGGAGGCTGAGGCAGGAGAATCGCCTGAACCCGGGAGGCGAAGGTTGTGGTGAGCCAAGATTGCACCATTGCACTCCAGCCTGGGCAATAAGAGTGAAACTCTGTCTCAAAAAAAAAAAAAGAAAAGAAAAAGAAAAAGAATGGGAATGCGTATGTCCTCACAACCTCATTCATTCACTGTCCTGCTGTGCACATTCCTAAAAGGGAAGCTAAGGGACGGTCAGAAGGTTACATGGTAATCGTAGAGTCAGAATGTGGGGAGTTATTGGACTTAGACAATGGGTGACCTCAGGCTAAAGTACCTGATATCTATAATGATATTAATAGCTGACACTTACATGGGGCTTACTATCTGCCAGCCATTGTGTTGTAAGTGTGTTATATACATTGGCCAATTTAATCCACAACAGCCTGTGAGGTAGATATATTGTTATCCCCATTTTTGAGATAGGGTCTTGCTCTGTCACTGAGGCTAGAGTGCAGTGGCAAGAGCAGGACTCACTGCAGCCTCCACCTCCCCGGGCTCAAGTGATCCTCCCACCTCAGCCTCCTGTGTAGTGGGACCAGAGGTGTGTGCCGCCACACCTGGCCAATTTTTTTGATTTTTAGTAGAGACAAGGTCTTGCTCTCTTGCCCAGGCTGGTCTTGAGCTCCTGGGCTAAAACAACCCTTCTATCTCAGCCTCCCAAAGTGCTGGCATTATAGGCGTGAGCCACCCCACCCTGCCTATTATCCCCATTTACAGGTGAGGAAACTGAGACATCAAGATGCTAAGTGACTTGCTGAAGGTTTCTGAGCTAGGAACATTTGCCAACCCTTGCACTGGGGGTTCTTTGCTGTTTTGTTTTTCTATTCAGCTATTTATAGGTTATGCCTTCAGATTTGTTAATGTAGCCAGTCATTTTGCAGTGGCATTTGCTGGCCTAGGGACCCTTCTGTTTAAGGTGATTTTGTATAGCTCTGATCTGTTATGAATTTGATTTTGAAGTTTTAGTTCAGAAGGCAATTTGCCTACTTTCCCTGTTGAAATGCTTGGAAGTAAATCATCCTGGCCATAGTGTCCACTGAATAACATAAATGTTGTTTTAATACCCTAAAAATCCTGACGTGCGGCTAATTTTTTTGTATTTTTAGTAGAGACAGTTAGCCAGGATGGTCCTGGGAGGCAGAGGTTGCAATGAGCCAAGATTGCGCCACTGCACTCCAGCCTGGGCGACAGGGTGAGACTCCATCTCAAAAAAAAAAAAAAATGAAAATAAAAATCCTAATATGAAGGAGTGTGGGTGAAGCGTGGATCACTGTTACTGAATTACCCTGCAGATGCTGTCATCCTGTTGTGGAAGGTGAATGATAACAAGGAGGCGGAGCAGATCGCTTTTCAGGATGAGGATGAGGCCCAGCTGAACAAGGAGAACTGGACGGTTGTGAAGACTCTGCGGTAACTTGGGAGGGACCATGGCAGTGATCTCTGTTTACGATGAGTGCATTAAATGGAATATACCTTTTGACTTTTTTTTTCTTTTCTTTTGAGATAGGGTCTCATTGTCGCCCAGGCTGGAGTGCTGTACTGTGATCACAGTACCCTGCAGCCTTGACTTCCCGGGCTCAAGTGATCCTCTCACCTCCCAAATAGCTGGGACTACAGGTGCATGCTATCATGCCCTGCTGATTTTAAAATTTTTTTTTTTTTGAATTCTTTTTTTTTTTTTTAGTATTTATTGATCATTCTTGGGTGTTTCTCAGAGAGGGGGATTTGGCAGGGTCATGGGACAATAGTGGAGGGAAGGTCAGCAGATAAACAAGTGAACAAGGGTCTCTGGTTTTCCTAGGCAGAGGACCCTGCGGCCTTCCGCAGTGTTTGTGTCCCTGGGTACTTGAGATTAGGGAGTGGTGATGACTCTTAAGGAGCATGCTGCCTTCAAGCATCTGTTTAACAAAGCACATCTTGCACCGTCCTTAATCCATTTAACCCTGAGTGGACACAGCACATGTTTCAGAGAGCAGGGGGTTAGGGGTAAGGTTATAGATTAGCAGCATCCCAAGGCAGAAGAATTTTTCTTAGTACAGAACAAAATGGAGTCTTCTATGTCTACCTCTTTCTACACAGACACAGCAACAATCTGATTTCTCTATCTTTTCCCCACATTTCCCCCTTTTCTATTCGACAAAACCGCCATCGTCATTATGGCCCGTTTCAATGAGCTGTTGGGTACACCTCCCAGACGGGGTGGCGGCCGGGTAGAGGGGCTCCTCACTTCCCAGATGGGGCGGCCGGGCAGAGGCGCCCCCCACCTCCCGGACGGGGCAGCTGGCCGGGCGGGGGCTGCCCCCCACCTCCTGGACGGGGCGGCTGCCGGGCGGAGACGCTCCTCTCTTCCCAGATGGGGCGGCTGCCAGGCAGAGGGGCTCCTCACTTCTCAGCCGGGGCAGCCGGGCAGAGACGCTCCTCACCTCCCAGATGGGGCGGCGGGGCAGAGGCGCTCCCCACATCTCAGACGATGGGCAGCCGGGCAGAGACGCTACTCACTTCCTAGACGGGATGGCGGCGGGGAAGAGGCGCTCCTCACATCCCAGACGGGGTGGTGGGGCAGAGGCGCTCCCCACATCTCAGACGATGGGCGGCCAGGCAGAGACACTCCTCACTTCCCAGACGGGGTGGCGGCCGGGCAGAGGCTGCAGTCTCGGCACTTTGGGAGGCCAAGGCAGGCGGCTGGGAGGTGGAGGTTGTAGCGAGCCGAGATCACGCCAGTGCCCTCCAGCCTGGGCAACATTGAGCACTGAGTGAGTGAGACTCCGTCTGCAATCCCAGCACCTCGGGAGGCTGAGGCTGGCAGATCACTCGCGGTTAGGAGCTGGAGACCCGCCCGGCCAACACAGCGAAACCCCGTCTCCACCAAAAAAATACGAAAACCAGACAGGCGTGGCGGCGTGCGCCTGCAATCCCAGGCACTCGGCAGGCTGAGGCAGGAGAATCGGCAGGGAGGTTGCAGTGAGCCGAGATGGCGGCAGTACCGTCCAGCCTCGGCTCGGCATCAGAGGGAGACTGTGGAGAGAGCGGGAGAGGGAGAGGGAGACCGTGGAGGGAGAGGGAGAGGGAGAGGATTTTTAAATTTTTTGTGGAGACAGGGTCTCACTATGTTGCCCAGGCTGGTCTAATTTAGAAGTTTTATTTATGTGAAACAGTCCTAAGACAATAGTTTTAAAGGATGAAAGCATAATTAAAATGGATTTTCTTAGTTTCTGCTATAAATTTTTCTTAGTAAAAAGTATTCAATTTTAAAGATACAGCTATCCTTTTTTTTTTTTTTTTTTTTTGAGATGGAGTTTTGCTCTTGTTGCCCAGGCTGGAGTACAATGGCATGATCTCGGCTCACCACAACTTCTGCCTCCTGGATTCAAGCGATTCTCCTACCTCAGCCTCCCGAGTAGCTGGGATTACAGGCCTGCACCACTATGCCCAGCTAATTTTTTTGTATTTTTAGTAGAGACGGGGTTTCTCCATGTTGGTCAGGCTGGTCTCAAACTCCTGACCTCAGGTGATCTGCCCACCTCGGCCTCCCAAAGTGCTGGGATTACAGGCGTGAGCCACCGCGACCGGTCAGATATAGCTATTCTTGAAAGTAGTTTTTTATAGCTATAGCTAATATAGTGCCAGTGGAAATTTTGGAATCTCATTCTAATGCGTAGTTCTGGAGATTGCCCTTATATTTTTGATAACTTGTCCGTTTTTGAGTTAATAATTGCTTTTTGTTTTGTTTTGTTTTGAGTCAGAGTCTCACTCTGTTGCGCAGGCTGGAGTGCAGTGGCATGATCTCGGCTCACAGCAATCTCTGCCTCCTGGGTTCAGGGGATTCTCCTGCCTCAGCCCCCAAGTAGCAGGGACTACAGGTGTGCGCCACCACACCTGGCTATTTTTTTTTTTGGCTAATTTTTTTTTTTTTTTTTGAGACGGAGTCTCACTCTGTCGCCAGGCTGGAGTGTAGTGGCGCGATCTTGGCTCACTGCAATCTCTGCCTCCCAGGTTCAGGTGATTCCCCTCCCTCAGCCTCCTGAGTAGCTGGGTCTGCAGGTGTGCACCACCACGCCTGGCTAATTTTTTGTATTTTAGTAGAGACGTGGTTTCACCATGTTGGCCAGGATGGTCTTGATCTCCCGACCTTGTGATCTGCCCGCCTCCGCCTCCCAAAGTGCTGGGATTACAGGCGTGAGCCACCACACCTGGCTGATTTTTGTATTTTGAGTAGAGATGGGATTTTACTGTGTTAGCCAGGCTGGCCTTGAACTCCTGACCACAGGCAGTCTGTCTACCTTGGCCTCCCAAAGTGCTGGGATTACAGGGGTAAGCTGCTATACCTGGGGAGTAATTGCTTTTTTCCTCTTTGTTTTTGGATTCTAGGGGCCACTTAGAAGATGTGTATGATATTTGCTGGGCAACTGATGGGAATTTAATGGCTTCTGCCTCTGTGGATAACACAGCCATCATATGGGATGTCAGCAAAGGTAAATGATATATTTTTGTTATTAGCAGGAAGAAATATTCTAAGCATCAAAAAAGCCTAAAAGTCTAACTTGCTTTAACTTTTTTTTTTTTTTTTTTGAGACAGGATCTCACTCTGCCGCCCAGGCTGGAGTGCAGTGGTGCGATCTTGGTTCACTGCAACCTCTGCCTCCTAGATTCAAGCGATCCTCCTGCCTCAGTCTCCCAAGTAGCTGGGACTACAGGCATGCACCACCACACCCAGTTAATTTTTGTATTTTTAGTAGAGACGGGTTTCATCATGTTGGCCAGGCTGGTCTCAAACTCCTAACCTCAGGTGATCCGCCCGCCTCAGCCTCCCAAAGTGCTGGGATTACAGGCATGAACCACTGCCCCTGGCCCTAACTTGCCTTAACTTTATTTTTTATTTTTATTTTTTTGGAGACGGAGTTTCGCTCTTGTCCAGGTTGGAGTGCAATGTCACAATCTTAGCTCACTGAAATCTCCACCTCCCGGGTTCAAGCGATTCTCCTGCCTCAGCATCCTGAGTAGCTGGACTACAGGTGTCTGCCACCACACCTGGCTAATTTTTGTATCATTAACAGAGACGGGGTTTCACTGTTGGCCAGTCTGGTCTCGATCTCCTGACCTCAGGTGATCCACCCGCCTCGGCCTCCCAAAGTGCTGGGATTACAGGCATGAGCCACCACACCCGGCCTACTTGCTTTAACTTTAAAAGCAACACAAAAAATTGTTTTAGTGAACTAAAGTAGGTGGTTGGCTCAACAGGATAGGGGTTAGTCCCATATGCTATGGATTGTCAGAGGGTAAGAGGCTTAGCAGTGGTGCTGCAAGTTACTGATGCTGAAGCCAGGCAAATCCCACATGGTGGGGCCAGCAGATAAGATGACAGGCCCGGGCCCTGCCTTTATGGAGGTTAGGATCTCGGGAAGATTAACAAATCACTTATAATTTATAGGGCATTGCATGCTAGTTGATGGGGTAGGTGGGATCAGGTTTCCATTTTAGAAGATCAAGGAAAGCCAGGGACATTCTGTTCTCTAGTTGGGGAGACAGTGGACATGTGAAAAGTTATAGTGGTGTGAAAATAGCTGTGAAATGCCAAAAGCAAGTAGTGGCTAACTCCTAATCATTTTTATCCCCTGCCATCCTTTACTCAAACTTTGTTTTCTCCCAAACCTCTTCCTGCCAATTCTATAACTCAAGTACCTGGGTAGGGCAGTTGTTGTTGGCTCTCCCCGCAGCACTGTGTCAGCCCAGTTCTCATCCAGTCTATAAAAATTTTTGCTCTTTTTAGTACCATGCTGTCCAGCCAAGCCATCCTCCATCCTCCGTTCTGTCTTGTTTTGTGTTTTTTTTTTTTTTGGATGGAGTCTCCCTCAGTTCCCCAGGCTGGAGTGCAGTGGTGCGATCTCGGCTCACTGCAACCTCTGCCTCCCGGGTTCAACAATTCTCCTGCCTCAACCCTCAAGGTAGCTGGGATTACAGGCGCCCGCCACCACTCCCAGCTAATTTTTGTATTTTTAGTAGAGACGGAGTTTGCCCATGTTGGCCAGGCTGGTCCCAAACTCCTGACTTGAAGCGATCTGTCTGCATCGGCCTCCCAAAGTGCTGGGATTACAGGCATGAGCCATTGCGACTGGCCAGGATTTTAGGTTTTATCATAAGTGTGATGGGTTGTTACTGAACCTCACCAAAAACCTCAAAAAAAAAAAAAAAAAAAAAGAAAGAATGACTTGTCAGGCACAGTGGCTCAGGCCTGTAATCCCAGCACTTTGGGAGGATTGCTCAAGCCTAGGAGTTCAAGACCAGCATGGGCAACATGGCAAAACCCTCTCTCTATCAAAAAAATACAAAAATTAGCTGGGTGTGGTAGTACATGCCTATAGTCCCAGCTACTAGGGCTGCTGAGTCTTGAGCCTGGGAAGTTGAGGCTGCAGTGAGCTCTGACGGCGCCACTGCACTCCAGCCTGGGCAACAGAACCACACCCAGTCTCAAAAAAAAAGAAAAAAAAAAGGAATGGCCAAGGCTTCATAACTCTCTTGTCTTTTTATGCAGGCGATCTCTGTGTGCTAAATATTTTCCCCGAAGTCCCTTTTCCATCCCTGTTCGCATTGTCTGCTCTGGGCCCTCCTCATCTCTCTCCTGGTCTACTCGGTCACCTCCTAACTGGCGTCCCTGTTTGTCATCTTCGAAACCTGTTTCACCTTTAAAATGCAGACAGCTTCTCAGCTTGAATACTCACAGCCTTTTCCTTACACACAACGTCTCTGTAATACTTCTCCTTTCCTCCTTATCTTCTGTTCTTGGCCCTCCTCTGTACCCATTAGCAGTTCTTGGCTACCTCTCCCTGCTCCATATTCACTTCGCTAAGCTGTCTTAACCCGGGGATTCCCTGACAATACCTTCTTCCACCCTTCGTCCCCTCTTCATCCTGCCTGACCTGGGGAACTGAACTTAGATCTTCTCAGACCCTCTGCCCTGTGCTGTCAGCTCCCCTCCCCCGGTCCACATGTGTGATCCTTGCCTGTTGATGGGTCTGTCTGATCTGTGGGCTCCCTGAGGGTGGGGACTGCATGAAGTCATCTTTGTGACCCCAGAGCCTGACACAGGGTTTAGTACAGAGTCTCTCACTTACTGCCTGCTGAGTGATGCGTGGTAAAGGGAATAATATTTAAGTCATAGTTTATACTATTTGGGCTCAAATAGGTTTTGGTAATGCTGTTTTGGTGCGTGTGTGTGTGTTTTTTTTGTAGGACAAAAGATATCAATTTTTAATGAACATAAAAGTTATGTCCAAGGAGTAACCTGGGACCCTTTGGGTCAATATGTTGCTACTCTGAGCTGTGACAGGTAAATTCAGCTTTGGCATTTACTTGGAATTTCTTTGTATTTACTCGGAATTTTCTGAAGAGAGGTATTTATTGTAACTTAGCCAAGATTTATCATAGTCTAACTTTGATTCTTTTGTTCTTGTTTTCATACTCATTCTTACAACATAATCAGAAATTAGAAATTAATTAGGACAAGTGCCTTACACGAAGTTTGTACTTAGTAAATCTTTTTTTTTTTTTAGACACATTCTCACTCTGTCACCCAGGCAGGTGTTGTGGTGCAATCTCACAATCTCAGCTCATTGCAACCTCTGCCTCCTGGTTTCAAGCGATTCTCCTGTCTCAGCTTCCCTATTAGCTGGGATTACAGGCACATGCCACCACGCCCGGTTAATTTTTGTATTTTTAGTAGAGACAGGGTTTCACCACGTTGGTCAAGCTGTTCTCAAACTCCTAACCTCAAATGATCTGCCTGCCTTGGCCAATGTGCTGGGATTACAGGCATGAGCCACCATGCCCGGCCCTGAACTTAGTAAATCTTTATTATTATTACTATTTTTTTTTTTTTTGAGAGAGGGGCTCACTCTGTCACCCAGGCTGGAGTGCAGTGGCGCAATCACAGCTCACTGCAGCTTTGACCTCCTGGGCTCGAGCAATCCTCATGCTTCAGCCCCGCAAGTAATTGGGACTACGGGTGTGCACCACCACACCCGGCTAATTTTTATATTTTTTTGTAAAGATGGGATTTTGCCATGTTGCCCAGGCTGGTGGCAAACTGTTGAGCTCAAGCCATCTGTCTGCCTTGGCCACCCAAAGTGCTAAGATTACAGGTGTGCTACAGTGATTTTCATTTTTATTTTTATTTTTTTTAAATTGTTTTTTGAGACAGAGTCTCACTCTATCACTCTGGCTGGAATGCAGTGGTGCGATCTCGGCTTACTGTAACCTCCACCTCCTAGGTTCAAGCGATTCTCCTGCCTCATCCTCCTGAGTAGCTGGGATTACAAGTGTGTACCACCATGCCTGGCTAATTTTTGTATTTTTAGTAGAGACGGTTTCACCATATTGACGATGCTGGTCTCAAACTCCTGACCTCAGGTGACCTGCCCGCGTCGGCCTCCCAAAGTGCTGGGATTACAGGTGTGAGCCACCTCGCCCAGCCCAGTTATTTTAATGACTCCATTTAAATGGATATAAAAATAAACTATTTTTGTCCTTTCTGAAAAGAATTCTGTTGTCGTGTTTACTGGCATAATTGCATTTAATTGTATTGTTGGAACAAAGAGTTTAAAAAAATGAGGAGTGCCTCCTATATTACTTAATAGTCCTTTTGAATATTTATCTAACTACTTTTAAATAAAACAAATTGAATATAAGATGGCCTTGGAATAAAAGTGGTAGAGAGGAGTTAGTGTTTATTTTTCATAGAATCTCCTGTTGTATTCTAAATGCCATTTATTTTCTGACAAGTGTGTTTTATTCAGACAGTCATCAGTAAAACAATCTGATTAGCTAGTGGGAGTAATGTGACTTACCAATTTTTTTTTTTGTTTGTTTTGAGACAGAATCTCGCTCTGTTGCCCAGGCTGGAGTGCAGTGCCACAATCTCAGCACTGCAACCTCTGCCTCCCGGGTTCAAGTGATTCTTCTGCCTCAGCCTCCCGAGTAGCAGGGATTACAGGCGCCCACCACCACGCCCGGCTAATTTTTTGTATTTTTGGTAGAGACGGGGTTTCACCATGTTGGCCAGGCTGGTCTCGAACTCCTGACCTCAAGTGATTCACCCGCCTCCGCCTCCCAAAGTGTAGGGATTACAGGCGTGAGCTACTGCGCCCGGCCTGTAATATCCTTTAGGTTGTTAATACTTGCTTCCTTCTTAATTACCCAGTTGTGAATATCATTGGTAAAAGCTTTTGCAGGCTGAAAATTGTTGAGGTGGTAATAGGCTGTTGGTAATAAGTTGTTTCTGTGTGAAGCATAATTCATTTACTAGAAGTGGTAAATCAGACGTGTTCTTTCTTCAGGGTGCTGCGAGTATACATTATACAGAAGAAGCGTGTGGCTTTCAATGTTTCGAAGATGCTGTCTGGAGTAGGGGCTGAAGGAGAGGTATAAAATATTTTGCCATTCTTTTTCAGCAGCGCTTTAACTGAGACGTAGGAAGTCATGAGCTCCTCCCATACCCTTGTGGCCAAATCACTGGCCACAAGGAGCCGATTCCAGAACTACAATAGGGCTTCCTTTTGGACATTCAAGGCTCAGTTACTGTGGTGGGCTAGTCTGTATGGAAATGGGGACATCTGGAGACCAGGTTAGAGCCACTGATGGAGGACAGGACAGTGGTTTTCAACCCTGGCTGCACCGTGGAATCACCTGGGAAGAATTACAAATATGGGTGCTGGCTGGGTGCGGTGGCTCATGACTGGAATCCCAGCACTTTGGGAGACTGAGGTGGGCAGATCACTTGAGGTCAGGAGTTTGAGACCAGCCTGGCCAACATGGCCAAACCCCATCTCAATGAATTACAAAAATTAGCCAGCTGTGGTGGTGCATGCCTGTAATCCCAGCTACTCGGGAGGCTGAGGCATGAGAATCACCTGAACCTGGGAGGCGGAGGTCTCAGCTGTGAGCGGAGATCATGCCACTGCACTCTAGCCTGGGCGACAGAGCGAGACTCGATTTCAAAAATAAAATGAAGTAAGGCTGGGCATGATGGCTCATGCCTGTAATCCCAGCACTTTGGGAGGCTGAGGCAGGTGGATCACCTGAGGTCAGGAGTTTGGGACCGGCCTGGCCAACATGGTGAAACCCTGTCTCTACAAAAAATATAAAATTAGCCGGGTGCATGCCTGTAATCCCAGCTATTCAGGAGGCTGAGGCAGGAGAATTGCTTGAACCTGGGAGGTGGAGGTTGCAGTGAGCTGAAATTGCACCATTGCACTCCAGCCTGGGTGACAAGAGCGAAACTCAGTCTCAAAATAAATAAATAAATAAAAATAAAATAAAAATAAAAATATGGATGCCTTGGCCCCAACCTGAGTGGCATGATTCACTTGGCTGGAGGTAAGCAGGGCCTCCATGATTCTCAGGTATAGCAAGGGCTGGTCACTACTGATCTGGGAAGATCCCTACACGAGGCAACAGAAGACAGGCAGGTCGAGCGTTGGATCTGTCTGGCAGCAGGCAGTTTACTATCTTGGCAGGTAGGTAGAGAGTTTTGCTAGCAGACAGCAGAGACCCAGCCAAAACACTGGTATTTAGGAATAGGAAGGATTTTGACTTTCAAATAATTGGCAAATGAAAATAGGACCCTATTTGTAAAGGAATCAAGGCTACTGAGGCAGGCAGCGAGGTGCGGGGAGCAAGCTGGTTACTGGCCTCACACGGGGACATGGTGCAAATGCATCCAAGGAACCAGGGTAAGGCAGTGTGGGCTGGGTGCTGACAGGCACTGAGAGGTCACACCTGTGAAGTAAGAATAGCAATGCTTCCCGGGGGCGGTGGCTCACGCCTGTAATCCCAGCACTTTGGAAGGCAGAGGTGGGCAGATCACCTGAGGTCAGGAGTTCGAGACTAACCTGGCTAACATGGCGAAACCCTGTCTCTACTAAAAATACAGAAATTTGCTGGGCATAGTGGCGCATGCCTGTAGTCCCAGCTACTCCGGTGGCTGAGGCAGGAGGATCACTGGAACCTGGGAGGTGGAGTTTGCGGTGAGCCGAGATTGCGCCATTGCACTCCAGCCTGGGCAACAAGAGCGAAACTCTGGCTCAAAAAAAAATATGTGTATATATATGTTTTTGCATATATTATATATAATATATACTTTAATATGTTATATATTTATATTATATATAATATATATTTTTATATTATATATTTTATATTATATATATAAAATATAGCTATTACATATATATATATGAATAGTAATGCCTGCTTCCTTGTGTTCTTAAGAATTAAATGCTTGTTTGTTTGTTGAGACAGTGTCTGGCTCTGTCACCCAGGCTGGACTGCAGTGGCACGATCTTGGCTCACTGCAACCTTTGCTTCCTGGGTTCAAGCGGTTCTCCTGCCTCAGCCTCCCGAGAAGCTGGGATTACAGGCGTGTGCCACCACACTCAGATAATTTTTGTATTTTTAGTAGAGATGGGGTTTTGCTATGTTGGCCAGGCTGGTCTCGTACTCCTGGACTCAAGTGATCTGCCCGCCTCGGCCTCCCAAAGTGCTGGGATTACAGGTGTGAGCCACCATGTCTGGCAAATGCTTGATGTTTATAAATAGTAGTAAAAACTGTCCCAGAGAGGTGTTAAAGAAATGTTGTTTTAAAAGATTAATGATTACCAGTTTAATAATCCACTATTTCCTTTTTTTAAAGGGTGCATTTATTAATAGCTGGATGTGGTGGCATGTGCCTATAGTCCCAGCTACTCAGGAGGCTGAGATGGGAGGATTGCTTTGAGCCCAGAAGTTCTGGGTTACAGCGACCTATGGTTGCGCCACTGCACTCTAGCTTGGGTGACAGAGCGAGACTCTGTGTCTAAAGAGTGCATTCAGTTGGAAATTCTAATGATTCCACACAGATAGAAAGCAGAGGTCTCCTGGTCATCTTCCCACTGTCTGCCAGTCTCAGGCCCCAGACATGCCGCTGTTGACCCTGTGGTTTGTGTTCTTAAGAGTTTTTAAAAATAATTTTAGAACCACATAAAACACACATATATACATATAGCTTTACCGAACAAAAATGTGTGGTCAGTTTTCATGAATGTTTACCCTTGCGGTGTTGTACAGTTATTTGATTTGTAATGTGTTTCAGTTTCATTTATGATTATGTCAACAATAAATGACACTATGTAAAGAAAACCGTAGGCACATACAGCAGTTGGGAAGCGTTTATTTGTGAGTGTAAAGATTTGGAAAAATGTTTAAGCTTTGTGTGTAGAAAACAAACAAACAAAAAAAAATAAAAATAAATTTTGTGTGCGACAGGCAAGAAGCTACCGGATGTTTCACGACGACAGCATGAAGTCTTTCTTTCGCAGACTGAGTTTCACTCCCGACGGATCTTTGCTCCTCACGCCAGGTGTGTTTCGTAGCTTTGGACTTAAAGGAATGATGGCCGAGTGGGGATATCTGCTCCCGTTTTACGCTGCAGCTTATCAGCTCAGTGAATGCTGATTAGAGTGGGGGTCCCTGACTTACCTGCCCATTGGAACCTCCAGGAGAGCTTCAAAAAACACATTGGTGCCTATGTCCCACCCCTACAGATTGTAGTGTATGTAATTGGTCTGGGTGGCCTGGCTTTTGGAATTTTAAGAAGATTTCCAAGTGATTCTAATGTGCAGAAAAGTTTGGGAGTTATGAGATTAAAATGATAGGCATTTTCTCTTAGATAAATTTAACTTTTGGCTGGGCACAGTGGATCACACCTGTAATCCCAGCACTTTGGGAGGCTGAGGCGGGCGGATCACTTGAGGTCAAGAGTTCATGACCAGCCTGGCCAACATGGTGAAACCCCCTCTCTATTAAAAATACAAAAATTAATGATGTGGTGGCGCATACCCTGTAATCCCAGCCACTTGGGAGACTGAGGCAGGAGAATCGCTTGAACCCGGGAGGCAGAGGGTGCAGTGAGCCGAGATCACACCACTGTACTCCAGCCTGGGCGACAGAGTGATATCTTATCTAAAAAAAAAAAAAAAAAAAAACTTTACTATTTAAACCCTTTCAATGAATGCTTTTTCATTCACTAACATGTGTATGGAAGCCATAGCGCTAAAGCCAAAGATAAAGCTCCTTTATTGTTTTTATTCTCCTCAATAAAGCGCATTTGTGACAGGATTAGACTCATGGACAAACTTGTGGAAGCAGCAGTGGTCAAAATCAAAAGGTCAGCCAAGTAGCAAGGACTAGATAGGTTTATTGTCCCTATGTCCATAGGAAGGCAAGGGGCTCAGCCCAGCAAGATAAGGCTAGGCATTATTGTGGCCACAGTGTTCTCAGAGGAGAATGTCTGCTCTTGCCATGGCTCCAGGACTATCCTGTGCATAGAGATGACAACATAGCCCAGGGTTGGGCCAAACGGGGGGGCACTGGCCTGGTTTGCCACTGAGTCCCATCCCAGCTGAGCCAGGGAGGGCCTGAGAAGGGCGTGAATCACACATGCAGCTGTGTGGGTGGGGCTTTAAAGAACACTGTGGAACATGTGCGAATGACACTTTGGCCCAAGAAGTCTCAGGCCTAAGAATAAGTAGTTGTTTAGGTTATATTTACTAAAGTTAGTTATTAAAAGTTTTTCACTAAACCCAGTAATAAATCCTTTTTTTTTTTGAGACTGAGTTTCGCCCTGTTGCCCAGCTGGAGTGCAGTGGCATGATCTTGGCTCACCACTGCAGCCTCCGCCTCCCAGTTTCAAGCGATTCTCCTGCCTCAGCCTCCTGAGTAGCTGGGATTACAGGTGTGCGCCACCACTCCCAGCTAATTTTTGTATTTTTAGTAGAGACGGGGTTTCACCATGTTGGTCAGGCTGGTCTCGAACTCCTGACCTTGTGATCCGCCTGCCTTGGCCTCCTAAAGTGCTGGGATTACAGGCGTGAGCCACCACGCCCGGCCCTTTTTTTTTTTTTTAAATTTTATTTATTTATTTATTTATTTATTTATTTATTTATTTGGAGATGGAGTTTCGCTCTTGTTGCCCGGGTTGGAGTGCAATGGCACGATCTCAGCTCACAGCAACCTCTGCCTCCCGGGTTCAAGCCATTCTCCTGCCTCAGCCTCCGGAGTAGCTGGGATTACAGGCATGCGCCACCACGCCCAGCTAATTTTGTATTTTTAGTAGAGACGGGGTTTCTCCGTGTTGGTCAGTCTGGTCTCGAACTCCGGACCTCAGGTGATCTGCCCACCTTGGCCTCCCAAAGTGCTGGGATTATAGGTGTGAGCCATTGCTCTGGCCTTTTTTTTTTTTTTTTTTTTTTTTTAAAAACAGAGTCTCGCTCTGTCACCCAGGCTGGAGTGCAGTGGCACCATCTTGGCTCACTGTAGCCTCCACCTCCTGGGTTCAAGTGATTCTCCTGCCTCAGCCTCCTGAGTAGCTGAGATTACAGGCGCCTGCCACCACAACCATATAATTTTTGTATTTTTAGTACAGATGGGGTTTCGCCATGTTGGCCAGGCTGGTCCCAAACTCCTGCCCTCAGGTGATCTGCCCACCTTGGCCTCCCAAAGTGTTGGGATTACAGGTTACAGGTGTGAGCCACTGCGCCCAGCCCCAGTAGCAAATCCTTTACTATGTGGCCACTCTAAAAATATTTTCAATTAAAATCAAGTAGCAAATGGATGTCTGTTATCAACGTTATTGTTCTTTGTGGTGTTAGTAAGTGTGGGAAAAACAGGAAAATGAAATTACAAAGATTGGAAAAGAACAGATAAAAAACTGCAATAGGATTGTATTTCTAGAAAATCCAAGAGATTTAAAAAATAGTATTAGAATTTTAAAAATAATTTGATAAGATGGCTGGATATTGTAAAATATATAAAAATTCATATCTTTCGTCTATATTGGCAGTGAGTACTTAGAAATGAAAGGAGGAGAAATATTTCATTCAGAGTAGTGCAAAACCTGCAAAATACATAGAGTAAATTTATTTATTTATTTATTTTTTGAGACAGGGTCTCACTCTGTCACCCAGGCTGGAGTACAGTGGTGTGATCATGGCCCACTGCATCAGCCTTGATCTCCTGAGTTCAAGGAATCCTCCCACCTCAGCCTCCCTACTAGCTGGGACCACAGGCGTGTAGCACCATGCCTGGCTAATTTTCTTATTTTTTTGTAGAGACATGGTCTTGCTATGTTGCCCAGGCTGGTCTTAAACTCCTGGGCTCAAGCACCCCTTCCGCCTCAGCCTCCCAAAGAGCTGGGATTACAGGTGTGAGCCACCACACCCAGGCAGAAGTAAATTTAATAAGAAAGGGGCAGGACCTTTATGGAGAAGTCTAGAAGGTCTTACTGAAGGTTATAAAGCAAGTTCTGAACAAATGGAAAGATATGTCGTGTTCTAACAATTAACATACTAATTTCATTTCCAATTAGAATTGCATTAAAGTTTTTTTTTTAATTGGATGAAATCTCAGCTTTGTTTAGTAGAATAAATGCTGAAGAATAGCCAAAGAAGTATGAAAAAAAAAAAAAAGCAGTGATACTTGGGAGGGCATTTGCCTCACCACATATCAGAAGATCCTATAACACTACTTTTATCCAATCAATATGGTGTTGCTATAGGAGCAAACAAATAGATTAGTGGACCAGAACACAGAATCCAGAAAAAGATCTCAGGATATAAGGCGATATAATATATGACCTCAGGTGCTGTTCCAGTGGGAAAAAATCTATTATTTATTTGTAATTAATTGTATGTTACTTAAATAATTCTCAAGAGAATTAGACACTGAAGGCAGATAGGACGAGTATGTCATTAAGAAGGTTGGGAAGTGTTGAGATTGGACAAAGACCTATTCCTCTTTTTTGAGAGGGTTTCACCCTTGTCGCCCAGGCTTGAGAGCATTGGCGTGATCTTGGCTCACTGCAACCTCCATCTCCTGAGTTCAAGCGATTCTTCTGCCTCAGCCTCCCAAGTAGCTGGGATTACAGGCGCCTGCCACCATGCCCAGTATTTTTGTATGTTTGTATTTTTAGTAGAGATGAGGTTTTACCATGTTGGCCAGGGTGGTCTCAAACTTCTGATCTCAGGTGATCCACCCGCCTCAGCCTCCCAAAGTGCTAGGATTACAGGCGTGAGCCACTGCACCTGGCCTCCTTTTTTTTTTAATTGACAGATGAAATTGTATGTAGTTGTGTACGACATGATGTTTTGAAGTATATATATGTTGTGGAATGACTAAATCTAGCTAATTAGCATAGCATGGTCTCACATAATTAGGATTTCTGTGGTTTGAACACTTTATATCTCTTAGCATTTTTCAGGAATATAATACATTGTTATGAACCATAATCATCATGTTGTACAAGAGATGGATCTTGCAAAGGGAGGACTCTATTATTGAATGAGTAGTGCTGGGGTAGCCAGCTATGTGGAAGAAGGTAAAATTGGACCCCTTGCCTAGATGTAAAAAATAAATTCCAGGTGAATTCAGTACTTAAACACAAAAGGTAAAAATAGAAAACTCTTGTAAGGAAATATATGAGGACATTCTAGGAATGGAGAAGACCCAATTAAGACTGGAAACTGGCTGGGCATGGTGGCTCAAGCCTGTAATCCCAGCACTCTGGGAGGCCAAGGTGGGTGGATCACCTGAGGTCTGGAGTTCAAGACCAGCCTGGCCAACATGGCAAAACCCTGTCTCTACTAAAAATACAAAAATTAGCCAGGCATGGTGATGCACACCTGTAATCCCAGCTACTCAAGAGCCTGAGGCAGGAGAATCGCTCCAACCCAGGAGGCAGAGGTTGCAGCGAGCCAAGATCGCACCACTGCACTCTAGCCTGGGCAACAGAGTGAGACTCTGTCTTAAAAAAAAAAAAAAGTATATGTTCAAGGATGCTTATTGCAAGCATTGTTTATAGTGGTAAAAAACCAAAAGCCAAAAAAATACTCATTAACAGAGGGTGGGTGAATGAATCTTGCAGTAAATATGCAGCTACAAAAAAATAATGCATCAGTGCTATGCAAGTTAACTTTCATGAGTGGTTGATTGAAACAAGCAAAATAAGGAGAAGTGTCAGTAATACCCTGTTTTGTAAAACAAATGGACTCAATAAAAAATATCATAGAGGTATACATGTGATTGAGTTATAACTGATTGTAATGATTATGTGAGCATGGAGGAAATATACAGATGACATAATGGTTTGTTGAATGTTAAAATGGATTTCTTGGGGATGGAAGAATGGAGTGGGATGAAAAGAGGGGCCTGGGTGCAGTGACTCACGCCTGTAATCCCAGCACGTTGGGAGGCGGAAGAGGGCAGATCACTTGAGGTCAGGAGTTCGAGACCACCCTGGCCAACATGGTGAAACCCCCTCTCTACTAAAAATACAAAAATTAGCCGGGCATAGTGGCAGGCACCTGTAATCCCAGCTACTCAGGAGGCTGAGGCAGGGGAATTGCTTGAACCTGGGAGGTGGAGGTTGCAGTGAGCCAAGATCACGCCATTGCACTCCAGCCTGGGTGACAGAGCAAGACTCCATCTCAAAAGAAAAAAAAAAGAGGGTAGCTATGTAGAATGTATTAATAATAATAATAAAAAAAGACTATTGATACTGTCTACTGCCCTCCCTGGTGGATATGAAACAGTCATATGTAAAGTTACGTGTGTGTATATGTATCAAGAAATAGCATAAAACAGGGAGATGTTTCCAAGAGCAGCAGTGTATGATGGTCACTCTGACAGGGCTGAACAGTTTTAAGTACAGCAGGGGGTGAGTGGAGAAGAGCTCTCAGATGGGGACTGTTCCCCAGAGTGAAGTCAGGTTCTGAAGGAGGCTGGAGGTTTCAGCAGAGGGCAAGGTCTCCTGGCAGCCTCATGGCTGGATAGGGAAGTTGGGGAAAGGCGAGTCTCAGCCTTTGGATGGCATCCAAGGCTGGAATCCAGGAAATAGAGATGAGGGTCCTAGGGAGAAAGGAGCCTGGGCAGCTGAATCTAGTCACGGTGCTTCAATCGAGGAATTGCCTGGAGGCTCAAAGGTGCCCTATGGCAAAGGCTCACTATGTTCTCCCGGCCCAAGATCAGAACCAGGTCCCCGGGGATTGCCCACAGGTAGGTGGAGATGACAGGTAGGTAGAACTGGAGTAAGGGCTGAGAACAGACAGTGCCGGAATATTTGTTTTTGTGCTCTGTCACAACATTGTCCAGAGAATATAACTGCAGGGGGAAGTATTTTGCAAACCGGAACTGAAGGCTCTTGAGTTTCTGTTGGTGAACAGCTTGCTGAAACAGTGACTTTTCTTTCCTCTCCCTCCCTTCCCTGTTCCCCAGCTGGATGTGTGGAATCTGGTGAAAATGTAATGAATACCACTTATGTTTTCTCCAGGAAGAATCTTAAAAGGTATGCAGTCAAGGAAATGTTTGAAATGTTTACGTTTTTTTTAGATGGAGTTTCGCTCTTGTTGCCCAGGCTGGAGTGCAATGGTGCGATCTCTGCTCACTGCAACCTCTGCCTCCCGGGTTCAAGTGATTCTCCTGCCTCAGCCTCTCGAGTAGCTGGGATTACAGGTGCCCGCCACCACTCCTAGTTAATTTTTGTATTTTTAGTAGAGATGGGGTTGCACCGTGTTGGCCAGGTTGGTTTCAAACTGCTGACCTCAAGTGGTCCGCTTGCCTCGGCCTCCCAAAGTGCTGGGAATACAGGCATGAGTCATTGCACCTGGCTTGTATTTTTTTTTTTTTTTTAGTAGAGATGGGGTTTTGTCATGTTGGCCAGGCTGGTCTTGAACTCCTGACCTCAGGCGATCCGCCTGCCTCCTCCTCCCAAAGTGCTGGGTTTATAGGTGTGAGCCACCATGCCCTGCCAAAATGTTTACCTTTTATTTTTGCTTTTGCTTAGTCACAGTGCCTTTTCCTAACACTGCAATTAATCCATTAGGCCCATCGCTCATCTTCCATGTCCTGGAAAAGCCACTCTTGCTGTTCGCTGCTGTCCGGTCTACTTTGAACTGAGGCCAGTGGTGGAAACAGGTATCCTCAGAGCCTCAGGGGTGTGTTATGTTTTCTCTCCGAAACAGGTCACCAGAGTGGGGTGGAGATTTGGATTCTGTCTTATGGGGAAAGGTGGGTATCTGGGTTTGGTTCAGTTCAGTTATTTTTAAAATATTTTATTTTTACATTTAAGTCTATTTATTTATTTATTTTGAGACCAGGTTATGAGCCTGGTTAATTTTTGTATTTTTGGTAGCGACAGCGTTTCACCATGTTGCCAAGGCTGGTCTTGAACTCCTGGACTCAAGTGATCCACCTGCCTCGGCCTCCCAAAGTGCTGGGATTACAGGTGTGAGCCCCTGTGCCCGGCCTGGTTTAGTTATTTTTAAAAGCTGGAGCAGAGACTGGGGTTATCAAAATACATGTCAGTTTTTTTTTCTTTTTTCTTTCTTCAGGATATATTTTCTTGCTTAAGGCACTTTAAAAGGAATGGACGTACTCCTTTTGTTTGTCTATGTCTCTGATTATCAATTTTCTTTTTCTTTTTTTTTTTTTTTTGAGATGGGGTCTTGCTCTGTCGCCCAGGCTGGAGTGCAGTGGTGCAATCTTGGCTCACTGCAACCTCTGCCTCCCAGGTTCAAGGGATTCTCCCTCCTATCCTCCAGAGTAGCTGGGATTACAGGCGCATGCCACCACACCCAGCTAATTTTTTGTATTTTTAGTAGAGATGGGATTTTGCCATATTGGCCAGGCTGGTCTCGAACTCCTGACCTCAGGTGATCCACCCACCTTGGCCTCCCAAAGTACTGGGATTATAGGCGTGAGCCATCACGCCCAGCCATTTTCTTTGTTTTCTTGTGCTTGGGGTTCATTGAACTTCGTAGATCTATCCGTTTATAGTTTTTATTACATTTATTACATTTGGGAAGTTTCAGCCATTTTTCCTTCAAATATTATTTCTGTTATTCCCTTCTCTTATTCAAATACTCCCGTTACACATGTATTATATTAGGTTCTTTGAAATTAGTTCCTGGCCTTTGATACTGCTTACTTTTTTTGTTTTTTTCTTCTTCCAGTGTTTGATTTTGGAAGTCTCTATAGCTGTGTTTTGAGTTTGCTAACCCTTTCTTCTGCATGCTCTGCCCTTGGTCCCATCCAGTGTGTTTTTCTTTGTTGTGGTTCTCATCTCTAGAGGTTCACTCTGGGTTTTCCTTATATATTCTGTGCCTCTCCATGCTCCATTTTTCCTCTTGCTGCTTTCTTTTTTTTTTTTTTCTTGCTCTGTTGCCCAGGCTGGGGTGCAGTGGTATAATCTCGGCTCGTTGCAGCCTTCGTCTCCCAGGTTCAAGTGAATCTCCCACCTCAGCCTCCCAAGTAGCCAGGATTACAGGTGTGCGCCACCACACCCAGCTACTTTTTTTATTTTTAGTAGAGGCAGGGTTTTGCCATGTTGGCCAGTCTGGTTTCGAACTCCTGACCTCAGGTGATCTGCCCGCCTCAGTTTCCTCTTGCTTCTTAAGCATATAGAATGCAGTTATAATAGCTCTTTTAATGTCCTTGTATACAGGTTGGTTTTGATTTTTTTCTCCTCATTGTGGGTCATATCTTCCTGTTTTTGTTTGCCTGGTACTTTTTGATTAGATACCAGACACTGACTTTTACTTTAGTGGATGCTGGATGGATTTTTATTCTTATAAATATTCTTTTTTTTTTTTTTTTTTTTTTTTTTTTTTTGCGACAGAGTCTTCCTCTGCCGCTAAGGCTGGAGTACGGTGGTGCAATCTGAGCTCACTGCAACCTCCGCCTCCTGGGTTCAAGCGATTCTCCTGTCTCAGCCTCCTGAGTAGTTGGTACTACAGGCACACACCCCCACGCCTGGCTAATTTTTGTATTTTTAATAGAGACGGGGTTTTGCCATGTTGCTTAGGCAGGTCTCAAACTCCTGAGCTCAAGTGATCCACCCAGCTCAGCCTCCCAAAGTGCTGGGATTCTAGGCGTGAGCCATTGCACCCGGTCAGAAGCCTTGTTTCTGTGGTTTTACTTTGTCTCTGTCCCCGACCCCCAGGTGTGGAGCTGATGAGTCTGCCCTACCGCCTGGTGTTTGCTGTGGCCTCGGAGGACTCCGTGCTTCTGTATGACACCCAGCAGTCCTTCCCTTTTGGTTACGTGTCTAATATACATTACCACACCCTCAGTGACATTTCATGGTGAGTGGCTGCTAATGAGGGAGAGTGAGTGAAGGAGACCGTGGCTGTATCCTGGAAGACACCCCGGGGTTAGGGATCATTTCATTACTAAAGATGGCTTTTGGGGACATATTCACCAATTTTGTTTCTTATTTATTTTTTTGAGACCAAGTATCACTCTGTCACCCAGGCTGGAGTGCAGCGGTGTGATCTCGTTTCACTGCAACCTCCACCTCCCAGGTTCAAGTGATTTTCATGCCTCAGCTTCCCAAGTAGCTGGGATTACAGGTGCACGCCACTACGCCTGCCTAATTCTTGTGGTTTTAGTAGAGATGGGGTTTCGCCCTGTTGGCCAGGCTGGTCTCAAACTCCTGGGCTCAAGCGATCCTCCTGCCCCAGCCTCCCAAAGTGCTGGGATTACAGGCGTGAGCCACTACGCCCGGCCCCAATTTTGTTTTTTAAAGGAATCAACATTAAAAGGAAAACCGTTTCTAGTTTGCCACAATACTTGCTTCTTATTTTCACACTAGTGGGTTTTGATGGCATTCAGATTGCCTTGTGGGGTTAACTGGACTTTGATAAACTGAGGGGAGGCCTTGTAGACTCCCTGGCCATTTGGGGACTTCTGCGGCCCTCTGGGAAGAAGCCCTTGGCTGCATGCCCCTGCTGCCCAGGACAGGGAAGTGCCCCAAGCTGGGCCTGTGTAGAGGATGTCACTCAGCACTGCCCTTCTGCCACCTTTTGGTCCCCAATTCAGCCCCCGTGGCCTGCTTGGCCCAGTGTGAGGTTTTTTTTTTTTTGAAACGGAGTCTCACTCTGTCATCCAGGCTGGAGTGCAGTGGAACGATCTTGGCTCACTACAACCTCCGCCTCCTGGGTTCAAGCAATTCTCCTGCCTCAGCCTCCCGAATAGCTGGGATTACAGGCGCCCACCACCATGCCTGGCTAATTTTTTTGTATTTGTGGTAGAGACAGGGTTTCACCATGTTGGCCAGGCTGGTCTCTAACTCCTGACCTCAAATGATCCACCTGCCTTGGCCTCCCAAAGTGCTGGGATTACAGGCGTGAGCCACCGCACCCAGCCTATTCAAGTGAAAATTGCTAGTAGCACAGATAGGTTGCAGCGACTTAGCAAATCGCGATGAAACTGCATGAGTGAGTCGCTATCACACACTCTTTTCCAGTTGTATCTTTTCCCTGGTTTTTGCCTTCAAACAAGCTTGTGATTTTGCTCGAACTTCCCTCTTCTAACTAGATGTGAGAGTGTTGGTAAGGTCTGTAACTTTTCCCTGTTTTGGGGACGAAGGTCCAGCGATGGTGCCTTCCTGGCCATTTCTTCCACGGACGGTTACTGCTCATTTGTGACATTTGAGAAAGATGAACTTGGAATTCCTTTGAAAGAGAAGCCAGTTTTGAGCATGAGAACTCCTGATACAGCAAAGAAAACCAAGAGTCAGACACATCGAGGGTCTTCGCCAGGACCCAGACCGGTAGAGGGAACCCCTGCCAGCAGAACCCAAGACCCCAGCAGCCCCGGCACGACCCCCCCTCAGGCCAGACAGGCCCCAGCCCCAACAGTCATCAGGGACCCTCCCTCCATCACTCCTGCTGTCAAAAGCCCCTTGCCGGGGCCTTCGGAGGAGAAGACCCTGCAGCCCAGTAGTCAAAACACAAAAGCCCACCCATCCCGGAGGGTCACTCTGAACACACTGCAAGCCTGGAGCAAGACAACACCCCGGTAAGAACTTGTTGGAACAAGATGTCATTGCAAAATGAAACACAAAATGCAGACAGAACGCTCCCACCCTGCTGCAGGTGAAATTTCAGGCGGCGAATGCTTCATGCCAGTAGGTTGCCAGAGAGATTCTTAACTTCAAATCCGAGAGTGTCATTTTTTGCATATAGGCCTCTGTTTGTTCCTCCATTTCCTGCCTGTCAGATAAAGCCCAGGCTCCTATGCACACACACAGACTGTGATTTGGCTGCAGCCTGTCATCCAGGACTGTGGCCACTCTCTCTCCTGAGTCCGTGGCCTTCATCTCCAGCCTAGTCCTGAATGTCATCTTCCCAGAGCACTCTCTGCCCTTTGAGGCCTCTGTCCTTCCCTTCTCTGGGGAAGCCCTGGACATCTCTTCCTCTTGGTGATGCCAGGAGTCTCCTGAAAGACCCATTTGAATGTACCCTCTCTGTTTGCAGTCTTTGTGGCCCTTCAGCCTTTCCCTTGTCACCACACATCAGATTCCGTAGCAGGTGCTTTGATGCTCCAGTTTCCCCTGCTGGTTGTGAGCCCCCAAGGACAGGAAGCAGGTCCCATTTTTTATTTATGCTGTTCTGCCCAGGATGTAGGCAATTCCAGGAGTGTCTTCCTGAGACCGCATTTGATGTCTCCAGCAGCCTGGTCGGTGAGAAACGGAGGTCCTGATCTGATAAATAATCCCCAGGAGGTGCAGAGTCGTTTCTTCCCTGCTTACATCAGCGTGGCTGGCACTCATGCCTGTGTCTGCCACTTCTACTGGATACAGAGCCACTTAGCACATCCTTCTGCTGTCAGGCAGCACAGCCTCCTGTTTCCATCCTTCCCCTGCAGCTGATGTCCAGTTACCCCTCTTATCCTGTATAGTTCCTTCTCCACCAAGCCCTCTGCCTCCCAACCTTCCCATAAACTGAGTCACGAGGAGAGCTGGGAAGGGGGATGCAGAGGGGAGTGGTGGGGATGGTGAGCTGGACAGAAGCGCCCTGTGCCTCTCAGCCTCTCCTGCGCCAATAGGTCTTCTTTGGCAAGTTCATAATATGTGTATGGGTTGCTGGCTTTAACGCCCTCTTAAAATCTCTCATTTCTTTCTGCAGATTAGCAATGTATTTTACAATTTTTCTGTTTGTTTTTATGTGATGGAAGGTATTCCTTGAACTATTTTTGGTATTAAATTATTTTTCCCCTCTTGATTTCTTCTGAATTATTTACCAAGCTTCTTGAAGGTGTAATCTTTTGCAAACAAGAATAGTTGTTGAAAATTAAGACTCTGGGTTTTTATTTATTTATTTATTCATTTGAGACAGGGTCTTGCCCTGTTGCCCAGGCTGGAGTGCGATGGCATGCTCTCTGCTCACTGCAACCTCCGCCTTCTGGGTTCAAGTGATTCTCCTACCTCAGCCTCTCAGGTAGCTGGGATTACAGGCATGCGCCACCATGCCTGGCTGACTTTTTGCATTTTTAGTAGAGACGAGGTTTCGCCATGTTGGTCAAGCTGGTCGAAAACTCCTGACCTCAAGTGATCTGCCCGCCTCAGCCCGCCAAAGTGCTGGGATTACAGGCGCGAACCATCTTGCCCGGCCCAACGCTCTGGATTTTAAAAAAGTATTACCTGTGTTTCGGCGCTTTCTATATATAGAAACCATATCTGACTGCCTTTTACAGCAGCCAGCAGAGTGTTCACAAGACCATGGGTAATGAACAGAACACAGGTTTTGAAACTTCTCGATGACTGGTTATGGTTTAAGTTGACTGTTATAAATGTGATGGTTTAACTTAATACATGAATGTAATCCTCAGTTATTAAACAAGTGGGCACATCTTACTATTTAATGCCTTGAACCATAAGTTCAGCTGAAAATTTAAGAATTTCCTTTGGTAGTTTTGAAGGTTGGTATCATACATAAACAATTCCTGTGATACTAATGAGCCATCACCCCTCTACTTTTTTTTTTTTTAAATCAAGGAGAATAAACTTAACACCCTTAAAGACAGACACTCCACCAAGTTCTGTACCAACCAGTGTGATTTCCACCCCTTCTACAGAAGAAATTCAGTCAGGTAAGTAATATTGTTACTGGTTTAATATAATTAAAGGTAGAGTATCTTTTCTTTTGTTCTTTTGGAAATTAATGCCGTCTAATTTTAAGTCAGTTCTGAGACAGCAGGGATGCATCTCATTGGAACCATTGTTTAAACCCACTGGCTGCCTGTTTACACCTCAGCAGGGGGGCACCTGGCCAGTGAGAGCATCCTGGTGAGCCAGGGAGTGGGTTCAGTAGGAGATCGTCTAGATCAGGTTTCTCCACCTGATGACTATTGACCTTTTGGGCCAGGTAATTCTTTGTTGTGGAGGACTGTCCTGTGTATTATGGATGTTTAGCAGCATCCCTGGGTGCTACTTCTTGCCCATGACATTCTTTTTTTTTTTTTTCTTTTTTTTGAGATGCAGTCTTGCTCTGTCGCCCAGGCTGGAATGCAGTGGCACGATTTCGGCTCACTGCAACCTCCACCTCCCACGTTCAAGCAATTCTCCTGCCTCGGCCTCCCGAGTAGCTGGGACTACAGGCATGTGCCATCACACCCGGGTAATTTTTGTATTTTTAGTAGAGTCGGGGTTTCACCACGTTGGCCAGGCTGGTCTTGAACTCCTGGCCTCAAATGATCCACCCGCCTCAGCCTCCCAAAGTGCTGCGATTACAGGCGTGAGCCACCGCGCCCAGCTTGCCCATGACATTCTAAAATGCCACTAGACATTGCCCACTGTCCCTTGAGAGGCAAAATCGCCCCTGGTTGAGAGCCACTCTATAGAACTTCCATTATATCAGTATAGGATCTTGCCAGGCAGCTCAGTTCCGTGTCTTGGCTCTGTATTCTGTAAATGTCAGCCCTTGACTTCCAGAATTCTTCATTTACTTGCCAACCTTATGTTTGTTAATGTTGCAGAGACGCCTGGAGACGCTCAGGGCAGTCCCCCAGAGCTAAAGCGGCCCAGACTCGATGAAAACAAAGGAGGCACGGAAAGTCTGGACCCTTGATGGGACCTCGGCTTCTGCTCGAAGCCTACCAGGCCCCCGGTGTGTGCAGGGAGACGGTAAAGCTGGAGGTGCCTGAGACCAGGGCTTCCATGGAGCGGGACACACTGTAAATGGATTTCTATAACAGAAGTGACATGTGTACTGATTTTTCTCCAGAAATATGGATGCTGTTGTATTCAGTATCCATTTTTAACTCGGGGACATGAACATTTTAACATAGTAAATCCTCTTTTTGATGAGTTTCTGAAACTGGAGCGGTTCAACGTTATCCAGTGTGAAAATCAGTGAGTCCTCCCTGGCATCCTCGTGAAAGTGCACACACTTCATGGAGGGACTCCTTTTCAATAAGAGTTAGGAAGATGAGAAAGTAATTTGAGATTTTACTCTGTCGAATTTTAGAGTATTTGAAGTGATTGTTAGATTTCACTTCTAAGGAGTTGATTGATTAAACTTTGGAAGGTAGTTGTGTTTGTTTTCTGATTTTAAAGGTGACGATGCTTATTCTGTTAGTAACTAAGTGAAGTGAAAAAGATGGGTATCACCCATCATCTTCCCACCAGAAGTAACCCTCGTTAATGTTGTAGTATATTTCCTTAGCATTTTTGTGGATCTATTTATTCTAAAAAGAGTTGAGATTTTATTTCATATGCAATTTGGTATCTAAATAGGTTAGTTTTTTAGATTGGTTTTTCAAAGCAAAAAAAGTATCTTTTTTGTTTTTTGAGACAGGGTCTTGCTCTGTTGCCCAGGCTGGAGTGCAGTGGCGCTATCTCAGCTCACTGCAGCCTCGACCTCCTGGGCTCGAACGATCCTTCCACCTCAGCTTCCCGAGTAGCTGGGACTACAGGCATGTGCCACCATGCCATGCTAATTTCACACACACATGCACCCACACACACATGCACCCACACACACACATATATATGATACATATATATATATATATACAAACACACACACAAGTATGTGTTTTATATATATATATTTTTTTCTTTTTTTTTTGAGATGGAGTCTCACTCTGTCGCCCAGGCTGGAGTGCAGTGGCACAATCTTGGCTCACTATAATCTCCGCCTCCTGGGTTCAAATGATTCTCCTGCCTCTGCCTCTCGAGTAGCTAGGATTACAGGCGTGTGCCACCACATCCGGCTAATTTTTGTATTTTTAGTAGAGATGGGGTTTTGCCATGTTGGCCAAGCTGGTCTCTAACTCCTGACCTCAGGTGATCTGCCTGCCTCGGCCTCCCAAAGTGTTGGGATTACAGGTGTGAGCTACTGCACCTGGCCTAATTATTATATTTTTAGGGGAGACGGGGTTTTTCCATGTTGCCCAGGCTGGTCTGGAACTCCTGGGGCTCAAGTAATCCTCCCTCCCCAGCCTCCCAAAGTATTGGGATTACAGGCATGAGACACCATGCCTGGTCAAATGGTATCTGTTTTGACGGGTGGTTCTCAACTGTAGCTGCATACTGAAATCACCTAAGAGCTGACATACCAGTGCCTGGGTTCCGGCTTCGGAGGATTTGGCCTAATCGGTCTGGGGTATGGTCTGAATATTAGGATTTCTTAAAGCTCCTGGAGTAATTCTGATGCGCAGCCAAGATTGAGAAATCTAAGGGAAAAAACTTTACCTGGATACGATCTGTTCTGGTTAAATGCATTTCCACTGAAAGCATTTTTTTTTTTTTTCGAGACAGAGTCTCGCTCTGTCACCCAGGCTGGAGTGCAGTGGCGGAATCTCCACTCACTGCAACCTCACCTCCTAGGTTCAAGGGATTCTCCTGCCTCAGCCTCTCCAGTAGCTGGGATTACAGGCATCCGCCACCACGCCCGGCTAATTTTTGTATTTTTAGTAGAGATGGTGTTTCACCATGTTGGTCAGGCTGGTCTCCAACGCCTGACCTCGTGATCTGCCCACCTCAGCCTCCCAAAGTGCTGGGATTACAGGTGTGAGCCACCACGCCCAGCCGAAAGCATTTTCTTGATTATCTCTGCCCCGTCACTGATTGACATCCTCTTTTGCTGGGGCCGCGGACTGAAGGACAGTATGCAGGAGGTGCCATCAGCTCTTCTGAAAAGAGACAGCTTTCAGTGTCATGCGGCTGGCATGAGGTGCGGTTTGCAGTTGTTGATCCTGTGCAGACAGATGAATGACCATGGGTCCCCTGTCCTTATTGAGCAGCCTGCTTCCTGGCCATACCTGGGAAGGAACAGTATTAGGTTTTGCTGGGTGTGATGGCTCACACCTGTAATCCCAGCACTTTGGGAGGCCAAGGTGGGTGGTCACTTGAGGTTGGGAGTTTGAGACCAGCCTGGCCAACATGGTGGAACCCCGTCTCTACTAAAAATACAAAAATTAGCCAGGCGTGGTGGCACACACTTGTAATCCCAGCTACTCGGGAGGCTGAGGCACAAGAATCGCTTGAACCCGGGAGGAGGAGTTTGTAGTGAGCTGAGATGGTGCCACTGTACTCCAGCCTGGGCGACAGAGCGAGACTCTGTCTCAAAAAAAAAAAAAAAAAAAAAGAAAGAAGAACAATATTAGGTTTTACAAATCTGTTTCTTGTGCATTGATAGTGGGAGTTGGGGTGGGGGACCCCGATGGCCTGCCTGTTCTCAGCCATCATCCTTAAATATAAATCAAAATTGGCAATAAAAGACCAAGTGAAGTCACCTCAGTGTCATAGTCTAAAACTGCCTGCAACCATCTGGGCAGTGTATTGGGAAAGCTTTTGCAAAGGGAGCCCAGCCTGAAGGTTGGGCAGGCTTCCACCTTACAGTGGCTGCTGGGTTGAAGATCCTTCTCATGGTTCTGGATCTGTACTTGGAGGGGTCTTTGTTTCTGTTTTGAGCAGTATTTCCAGATGTCTCTAGCAACTCTACTGTTGAATATTAGTTCCTGCTGCTGGGGGTGCCTAGAAGAAAATCAGGCTCAGGCTTGGGGAGACTGCTTGGGAGAACTTGACCTGACTTCCCTGGAATCTGGGATTGTGAGGATAGGTCGGCGTTTGAAGGAAGAAAGCTGGAGGCTCAGCGTGGGCAGCAGAGGGTGAAGCCTCCATTTTATGCAGTGGCCCGTACGGTGGACAGGGGTATGCGGTGCCTCCTCGGGTTATCGTGGATAACGGGCCCAGCCATCCTCAGCAAGTGCCCACAGGGCCAGGGCCCTCCAGCAGGGAGGGGCAGGAGGATGTGCCACGGGGCAGGGGAGAAAGTCTCCTGGGGCCCTCGTTTACTCCAGTTTCCTCCCTTATATCCACTTCCGTCGTCTTTGCTGAAAGCACATCTGTGTAACGATGCCCTTGGCCCTCCTTACCTAAATAGTTGTCAGCGTTCACTTAAACAACATAGGTTCCGAGTCCTTGGCTCTGGAAACATCAAATGGGGAGAAGGAGGAGGTGGAGGATGAGCTGCTCCAGCCCCTTCTTCCCTGGTCTGGGGTCTCCCAGGACTTCTGCAGCCTCCCTGGTTATTAAGCTACAGTTCAACGTTCGGTGTGTGTGTCGGACAGACAGACTTGGACAAATTACTTCATGGGTCTGTGCCTGTTTCTTCACCAGAAAAAGTCTCTACAGCTAGAAAACCTTGGACTTTGCTTGCTTTGGTAGGGGAGAGGGGTAAGAGAAAATGTAGGGGGGGTCACCCACAGAGAAACAAGAGACTGAGTTAATGCAGCTGGAAGCTGAGCCAGATCGCACTTCCCTTGCCTGGCATATTGAAGTAACACACTTGTTTTCATGCACAAATTCTCAGTGGCCACTGGGGGTCACTGTCCCCACTGAATCCACTCAGCAGTCCTGCTTCCTTAGGCCTGAAGGTCCCATGTCTCCGCCACACCTCCTCTAAGTGATCCGCGTCCCTGTCCGGTCTTGGGAACAGAGTGGCCTTAGATGCCGGCTTCCGCCCCGATGGCCAGACCCAGAGTGGAACACTGTTGAGCAGACAGGGGTGGGAGAGGATGATGAAAGCAGTATGTGCATGGCCATGCCTTTGTTCATTCATTCATTCATTCATTCAAGAAATGTCTATCAAATATCCTCTGGGTACCAGAGGACACCTCAGGTACAAACCAGACAAAAGCCGGCACCCTCTTGGGGCCTACATCCTGGCTTGGGGAGACCAACATAAGTAAATACAGGGAAAACAGAGTGATGAGGCGCCCTGGGAGAGCTGGGTTGGAGACTGGGTTGTAGCCTGGAGTGAGAAGGGCCGAGCCGAGAAGGTCGAGAGGCAACGCAAGAGAGAAGGGAAAGTGATCGGATGGGGCATTCTAGATTTTTCTAGGAGCAGGATATCCTTGTCATCTAGGGTACCCGGTGTGTTCTCTGGGCAGGCTGGGTGTTTTGGGGTCCCCCACGGCTTCCCCACTTGGCATGAATCCCCAGGTTGGCTGGAGTTGCCCTGTTCGTCACCCGGCCTCCCTGTCACCCTCGCCTTGGGAGTCGACCCCACGCCTGCCTGTGTGCAGCCTCTGGGGATGCGGTTGGGTGGCCCTCCGTCTCTGGCCTGGCCCTTTTGTCCCAGATCGAAGGCAGAACCACGTGTCATCTAGCTGTTACCTTCCATGTCCTGCTTTTAGCAAATTCTGTGGTGGTTTTAAGCACTCAGTTGTGAGAGGTGGTGGTTGTGGAGGGCATGTTCTTCTGCTGGCCCCTGTACCTTATGTCCTGCCTTAGCGTAGACAAGGTCAGCATGGAGGGGAAAATATTTCCACTGGTGTGGGTCCCCTGCAGAGAGGGCTGTTTTTCCCTCAAGTTTCAGTTCTGAGTGATGGCGTGAAGCAACAGGTGTTGCCCGTTTCAAAGAGTCTGTAACAAATTTGTAGCAATGATTATACAGAGGGGGTAATAGACTGGCCCTTTTTTCTTTTTTTCTTCTTTTGAGCTAGGGGTTCATTGTTGCCCAGGCTGGAGTGCAGTGGTACCATCTTGGCTCACTGCAGCCTCCAGGGTCAAACAATCCTCCTGCCTCAGTCTCCCGAGTATCTGGGACTATAGGCATGCACCACCATGCTCATTTTTAAATTTTTTCTTTTGTAGATCTCATTCCTGCGGTCTCACTATGTTACCCAGGCTGGTTTTGAACTCCTGGCTTCAAGCGATCCTCCCACCTTAGCCTCCAAAGTGCTGGTATTTTTTTTTTTTTTGAGATGGAGTCTCTCTCTGTTGCCCAGGCTGGAGTGCAGTGGCGTGATCTCGGCTCACTGCAACCTCCGCCCTCCAAGTTCAGGCGGTTCTCCTGCCTCAGCCTCCCGAGTACCTGGCACCTGCCACCGTGCCTGGCTAATTTTTGTATTTTTAGTAGAGACGGGGTTTCACCATGTTGGTCAGGCTGGTCTCGAACTCCTTACCTTGTGATCCACCCGCCTTGGCCTCCCAAAGTGCTGGGATTACAGGCGTGAACCACCGCACCCAGCCAGCCTCTGTTTTCTTAATACCCAGAACAACCTGATGTCTCCTTCCGTCATCAAATATTATCTATAAAAGCCATTTCAAGTGTCATCACAGGTTCTTTCTTTGAAATCACTCTGGTCTCTGTTCCTGGTCAGAGCCCTTGGTGAGTCTGTATAGTCTGGGATGAAGTGAGGGCTGGTGTCAGCCCCTCCTGCTCCAGGTCTTCTCTTCCCGCGAGTTCCTCCTTGTCTCCTCCGGCCCTCTGAGTCTGTGGAGCTGGCTGTGCTCAAAAGCAAAACAAAAGAACATCACCTCAAGCCTGGGCTTTGTCCAGATCCGGAGTCAGCCTCTGCAAGTGAGCTGGACACATGCAATCTCCAAAGCTCAGGAGACTCCAGGCCCTCAGCGTAGGGAACCCCTGATGGGGGAAATTGGGAAGTCTGGAAAATTTGAAGGGGAATGGAATACTTTGAGCTCAGCCATTTCATGACAAGCATCCATATTCCACGACCCAAGAGGCTGAGTGTTGGAGAAAAGTCACCCCCCACGCCGGTGTCATTCTGCTTTCACGTGACAGTTACAGGAAGGAGTAAATGCCCTGTGACTGCAGCCATCCCCAAAGCAAGGAACTCGGGTTCCTAACAGGCCGGGCACTTGCGGAAGCCACTAGGGGGTGGTATTGCTAATCCTTCTCTCCTACTTGCCCCAAAGAGTCCTGTCCCTGTCTCCTTCCCGGGCCCAGGTCTCTTGTCCCTGCTCTCTGTGGGGCTCTGCTGTTGGAAACTGCTGTGAATTCCCTGGCGGCCCCTTATCAGATAGGCAGCTGTCCCCGTGACTGTCCCATCCAGAGTCCGACCATGCCTCCAGGACTGACATGTCTGCTGGTTGTTATTCACACCAGAGGCATTTGAGTTGTTTGTCCTTTTGATTTCTCCAGAATCCTCGATATTCAAGGCCGCCTTAGACGTGGGCTGTCTCCTAATCCTTGATGTCACTGGGCCACTGCCCTGCCACATTGCCTGGCTGGCCAGGTGGCCTGCCCACCCCCTAGCAGCGGCCCTCTCCCCACGGCCCCTGCACCAGAGGTGCATTTTGATCGCCTCCTTTCCACTCTGTTGGTGAGGGAGGGATTCCCACACTGGGGTTTCGGGATGGTCAAACAGCACCCAACACGGGACACCTGAGGTGCACAGCTGTTTGCTAGTCGCATCACTCACAGCTCGGGAGGAGGAGCACTGCAGGCCAGGCAGGGCCACACGGGGCAGCACTCGAGGGCAGAGTGAACCGCAGGGGTGGTGGGCACCCGGCTTTGCAGTAACAAGAGGACGGGGTCCCCCTGGTTCCCACAGGAGGATGTGATGGGCTCATGTGACTAATTCCTGGGGTGGTTGGGAAGTGAAGCCTGCTGCTCAGGGATAAACAGGAGATGCACCTGGGGCCATGATAAGGCCCGGCTGGGGGGACCTTATCCGTGGGAGGAGAGTGGGGAGGGGAGATTGCAGTTAAGCCATTCAAGGCCCTTCCAGTTTTAGAGGCCAGGCAGCACCTAATATTAGCGTTAGACCTTAAACCAAGCGGGTGGGTGGAAGGCTGGCAAGGGAGTTGTCCTTGTTGGTGGCAGGGGACCTTAGGCCAGCGAGCCAAGTGATTGTCAGCTTCTCCCCCAAGTTGGGGCTGCCGGAGGGTGTGGGATGGTGAGAAAGGGGGTGTGGGAGGTGAGAGTGGAAAACCATGGACTTTGGAGCTAGAAGAGGGGCTTAATTCTGTCTTAAGCAATAAATTGCCGTGGGTCTTTGCACATTTCACTTCACCGACCTCGGCCTCCATTTTCCTCTCTGTAAAATGGGGATGCAGCATATGCCTGACGGTGTTTGAAAGGATTACCTGAGACAGGTAGCTTCCTCTTTTTTTTTTTTTTTTTTTTTGAGACGGAGTCTTGCTCTGTTGCCCAGGCTGGAGTGCGGTGGCTCGATCTCAGCTCACTGTAACCTCCACCTGCTGGGTTCAAGCAATTCTCCTGCCTCAGCCTCCCGAGTAGCTGGGATTACAGACGCATGCCACCATGCCTGGCTAGTTTTTGTGTTTTTAGTAGAGACAGCCTTTCACCACATTGGCCAGGCTGGTCTCCAACTCCTGACCTCGTGATCTGCCCACCTCGGCCTCCCAAAGTGCCAGGATTACAGGCGTGAGCCACCGCACCCGGCCTAGCTTCCTCTTAAGTTGAGAGTTCTGTTTTCTCACAAGAGAAGTGTAGATTTCTGGAGAGATACGTAACCACTATCAGTCACAGTTCTACAGGATGTGTGTAGAGAGATTTACTATAAGGAACGGACCCATGCGATTGTTGGGGCTGACAAATCCAAATCAACAGCGCGGACTGGCAGCCTGGAGGCCCTGAGAGCCAGCAGTGCAGAGGAAGGCCAAGGCCATCTGCTGGAGAGTCCCCTCTTGCTCAGGGAAGGTCAACTTTTGTTCTAGTCAGTGCTTCAACAGATTGAGTGAGGCCCACCCACATTATAAAGGGCAATCTGCTTCCTCAGAGTTCATGAATCTAAGTGTTAATTTCTCCAAAACACCCTCCAAGTTGACACACAAAATCAACCTGCACCCAGGCCAGCACTAGGAATTGGGAATTGAGAACGTGTGTGGCCTGGTGGGCTGACCAACAGTCTAGACTCCAAACAGCCGTGGGTCTGGATCCTTAATCCGTGGCTAACCTGGCCTCCCAGATATTTAGTACAATACCCTCTCTCCCTCCACATTTTCTCATCTACAAAATGGGAATACTCTGAGGATATCAATCAAATACCATACTCTGATAACCTCTCATAACAATTCAGGAACTATTCAAACAGAGTTAAGCTGGTTCCTTCCCTGTGAGCAGGAACAACCCAAAGAATTTGTGAGTTAATACGTAGCTGAATCCAGCACAACACAGGTTCTCAGCCATCACATGGTTTAAAGGCTACAGACTCCCAGCCAGTGTGCCCGGGCTTGGATCCTGGCTCTGCCAATTGCTGTGTGACCAAGGGTGTGTTGCTTAACCTCGCTGAGCCTTGCTTTTTTCATCTGTAAAATGACACGACAGAGAGCCCTGGGCTCGAGGCCTTGCAGTGCAGATTAAATGAGAGACGCTGTGTGGAGTGCCTGGTGTTGGTGTCCCTTGTGGTGAGCCTCAGAACCCATCAGCCAGGGCTACTCCTTTCCAGACCCCGTCACCGTCGCCACTGACCCCCTCATGGGCACACATGCTACAGGGGTTTCAGTCCAAACCAATGCTTTTGGGCCCCAGCTCATATTGCTCTTCCTAGTAGACCCTTGCCCTGTCAAAAGCTATCAAATTAACATCTCAAAAGCCCTACATGGACGCAGTGACGAGAGCCTGTAGTCCCAGCTACTCAGGAGGCTGAGCCCGGGAGTTCAAGGCTGCAGTGAGCTATGGTCATGCCACTGCGCTCAAACTTGGGCAACATAGTGAGACTCCATTTCTTAAAAAAAAAAAAAAAAAAAAAAAAGCCCTTTGCTGTTGGGTTTCTTGCTATTGAGAAGCAGATGTTGGGAAGAAAGTCCCTTTGGGGGACGGTGGGATTCGTACTGTTCACCAACAAAGGAGCAGCTGCCCATGGCGGGCTGGTGGCCCTGGACCACCCTGAGGGATGAGTGAGATGCACATTCTCAAGCTGCAGTCATTACACCATCCCCCGACCCGCCACGGCTGGCTTTGACACCCACCAGAGAAGCCCAGGCCAGAGCAGCCTCCAGGGGAGCTGACTCAGGCAGGGTGGGAGCCGTGAACCAGAGGCAGCTGCAGAAACGTCCAGTGATGTAAGGCGGACGAGGCTGCTACGTGTGGCACGGCTTCTGCAGCTGACAATGCTGAGTGAGGCTCTCATGCACACGGTTGCAAAAAGGCCTTTAAAACAGCCACTATGTAGAAACAAGCATTTAAAAAACAGAGCAAGCCTGGCTCACGCCTATAATCCCAGCACTTTGGGAGGCCAAGGCGGGTGGGTGGATCATTTGAGGTCAGGAGTTCAAGACCATCCTGGGCAACATGGTGAAACCCCATTTGTACTAAAAATACAAAAAAGTTAGCCAGGTGTGATGGCACCCGCCTGTAATCCCAGCTACTTGGGAGGCTGAGGCAGGAGAATCACTTGAACCCAGGAGGCAGAGGTTGCAGTGAGCCGAGATCGTGCCACTACAATCCAGCCTGGGCAACAGAGTAAGATTCTGTCTCAAAAACAAACAAACAAAAAACAGAGCAAGATTCTATCCACCAAGCCAGTGTGAAATGGAATACTGGAGCTCATGTGTATTAGTTTCTAGGGCTGCCATAATACTTCGTCAAGAGTGGCTTGAAACAACAGAAATGTATTCTGTCAGTTCTGGAGGCCAGAAGTCCTAAGTCGAGGGGTTGGCAGGGCCCCACACCTTCCAAAGGCTGCAGGGGAGAATCCTTCCTTGCCTCCTCCAGCTCCTGCCGGCTTCTGGTCTTCCCTGGCTTGCAGCCACGTCACTCCAACCTCTGCCTCCATCTTCACATGGCCTTCTCCTGTCTTCCCAACTTTTTCTTTCCCTTCTCTTCTAAGTACACTTGCCATTGGCTTTAGAGTCCACCCTAATTCAGGATGATATCTCAAGATTCTTTTTTCTTTATTTTTTTTGAGATGGAGCCTTGCTCTGTCACCCAGCCTGGAGTGCAGTGGCATGATCTTGGCTCACTGCAACCTCCGCCTCCTGGGTCAAGTGATTCTCCTGCCTCAGCCTCCCGAGTAGCTGGGATTACAGGCGTTCGCCACCACACCTGGCTAATTTTTTATATTTTTGGTAGAGATGGGTTTACACCATGTTGACCAGGCTGGTCTTGAACTCCTGACCTCAGGTGATCCACCTGCTTTGCCCTCTCAAATTGCTGGGATTACAGTTGTGAGCCTCTGTGCCCGGCCTCAAGATAATTCCCACGTGTCATGGGAGGGACCTGGTCGGAGGTAGTTAAATCATGGTGGCAGGTTATTGAATCATGGGGGCAGGTTGTTCCTGTGCTGTTGTCGTGATAGTGAATAAGTCTCATGAGATCTGATGGTTTTATAAAGGGCAGTTCCCCTGCACATGCTATCTTACCTACTGCCATGTAAGACGTGACTTTGCTTCTCCTTTGCCTTCTGCCATGATTGTGAGGCCTCCCCAGCCATGTGGAACTGTGAGTTAATTAAACCTCTTTTTCTTTATAAATTACTCAGTCTTAGGTATTTCTTCATAGCAGTATGAAAATGGACGAATACACGAATTATATTTGCAAAGATGTGATTTCCAAATTAGGTCACATTCTTAGGTTTTGGGTGGACACAAAATTTGGGGGGACAGAATTCAACCCTCTACACTATACCATGAGATAGGCCTGTGAGGAGGGCTGGCTGGAAGATGGACAGCAGTTTCACAACATATAGTGGCTAATCCCAAGCCAGGAAGAAACCACTGTAATTGCAGAAATGCAGCATGTCCTTGGAACTGTCCTCATCTGGCTAGGCATGGCCCCTCTGAAGGTTCCTTTGCCTTGGCTGGTGGTGGCTGGAGGAGAGGAGGCGATGGTGTGTGGGCAGCCAGAGGGGCTGCTGAAGTTAGCCGCACGGCACCAGCATTAGCTCCCAGATCATCACACAGTTCTTGGAGGTATGAGGAAACCGAGGCACAGGGAGCATAAGAAACTTGCTCATAGTCTTAAACTTGCAGGTAGTAACTGACTGGGAGCTAGCTGGCTCCAAAGTCTGTGGTCCCACCCACTCTGATACCTGGCTGGAATCCCATCTTTACCTGGGGAACGTGGGCACATAGCGAGCCAGAACCTCGGTTTCCCAGGGCATAGGAGAAACTCCAGGAGCTCAAGTGAAGCTGGACCAAACTCACTCCATCCCTCCTCGAGGATGGATTTTTCTTCCACTAGTAAAAGGGTGAAAAGATGCACTTTGGGAGGGTGAAGTGGGAGAATCACTTGGGCCCAGGAGTTTGAGATCAGCCTGGGCAACATAGCAAGACCCCATCTCAAAAAAAAAAAAAAATGAAAAGACTTGCCACCTGACAGTCTGGTGAAGGTGGCAGGCGTCTGGCTTATCTTTTCTGAGCTCAGCTCTACCATGAGAGGTTGGACTGGGTCACTCCAACCCACAGGGGACCATGGAGACAGCTTGTGAGAGAGCCCTAAAGTAGAAGGGAAGATGAGGGATTTTGAGGTGGAGGCTTCAGTGAAAGAGAAAAGGATTTCTGGGCTTGACTGTGGTCCCCACCCCATGCAGCAGGTGGTCCCAGAAGGCCGCAATGGACAATAGGGGTAGGGGAGTCACAGGAGAGTGGACCTATTTTTATTTTATTTATTTTATTTTATTTATTTATTTTTTTGAGACAGAGTCTTGCTCTGTCGCCAGGCTGGAGTGCACAGGTGCGATCTCGGCTCACTGCAACCTCCGCCTCCCGGGTTCAAGCAATTTTCCTGCCTCAGCCTCCTGAGTAGCTGGGATTACAGACATGCACCACCACGCTCAGCTAATTTTTGTATTTTTAGTAGAGACAGGGTTTCACCATGTTGGCCAGGCTGGTCTCGAACTCCTGACCTCAAGTGATCCACCCGCCTCGGCCTCCCAAAGTGCTGAGATTACAGGTGTGAGCCACCACGCCTGGCCTATTTTTATTTTTTAATTTTTTTGAGATGGAGTCTTGCTCTGTTGCCCAGGCTGGAGTGCAGTGGCACAATCTCAGCTCACTGCAACCTCCACCTCCTGGGTTCAAGGGATTCTCATGCCTCACCCCCCTCCCCCCCCAAGTAGCTGGGATTACAGGCGTGTCCCACCACACCCAGCTAATTTTTGTATTTTTAGTAGAGATCACCATGTTGGCCAGGCTGGTCTCGAACTCCTGACCTCAGGTGACCTGCCCACCTTGGCCTCCCAAACTGTTCGGATTACAGGTGTGAGCCACCGTGCCCAGCCGGACCTATTTTTAAAAGCATGTTTATATAAGGCTGACTTGAGGGATGACATTTAAGCCAGTAGAGGCTTGAAATACAAAGAGAAGTGGAGGCAGGCATTTCAGGCACAGGAAATAGCCAGAAGGCCTTGAAATGGGAAGACCTGGGCTATTTGAGGAAGAGACAGACAGACACTCGTGTGGCTGGAGCTTTGTGCGGCAGCAGGCAGAGGGTGTGTGCTGAGGACAGACGGGAGTCTGAGTGTATTCACAGCACACCTGGGACTCCTCATCTGCATTTTAGAAAGCTCTCTGGATGCCATGTGGGCAATGAACTGTGGACAGAATCCTAGCCAGGCAGTGACTGCAATAGTCCAGACAGCGGGGACGGACCTGGGCCAGATGCTGGCTTGCGGGGTGGAGGGATAGGCGCATTTGAGGGGTGTTTTGGAGCTCAAGATGGCAGACATGACTGCTGATGATGTGAAATTTTAGGACTGTGTTATTGGAGAGGCCTTAGAGATTTGAATTTTACAGCCAGAAGCAGCCAACCCAGTGGGATTGCCCATGTCCGCCCAATTTCCCTGAACTCCCCTTCTGGGTGAAGAAGGGACTGAGGCCCGGGAAGGGTAGGTGCTTGTGTTGATCTGTCCAAGGAGCAGACACCAAATTCGCTTTCAAGGAAGTGGAGCCCAGGGCCGGGCTATTTTCCTCTTTTCCACAAGGGACACTGTTCACATAACCCACCCTCCTTCCAACACAGGGATACCGTTCACTCCATCGTGCTTCGTCTCACTCAGCCTCAGCTTGAAGCCCTCTGGCAACGGGGAGCTCATCACTTTGTGAGCTCAGCCCTAGACACTTTTCCCAGTCAGCCCTAGGCAGGCACCTCCTCCACATGTGGAATCAAAACCCAGCTCTATGGTCAGGCATGGTGGCACACGCCTGTAATCCCAGCACTTTGGGAGGCCAGGGCAGGCAGACTGCTTGAGCCCAGGAGTTCAAGACCAGCCTGGACAACATGGTGAAACCCTGTCTCTACAAATTACAAAAAATTGGCCAGATGTGGTGGCACGTGCCTGTAGTCCCAGCTTTTCAGGAGGCTAAGGTGGGAGGATCATCTGAGCCCAGGGAGGTTGAGGCTGCAGTGAGCCGAGATCGCACCACTGTGCTGCAGCCTGGGCAACAGAGTGAGAACAAAACCCCAGCTCTAGGTGTGCCCTCGGCCCCTCCAGGCAGCCTGTGTCCTCTCCCCAGGATTTAAGATCATGCCGCTCTTGTTTTGGGCTTTTTCAGGACAGTTAACTCTTAGGAAGAGGGGACCTCCAAACCTCTAAGTCGCCAAACCACCGCACCGCCCTGGGTGGAAGAAACCGCTTCGGCAGCAGAGGAAACAGCAGCTTCGCAGAGCAGCCTGGCCCCAGTGGCTACACAGGGTCTGTCTGGTCTCAGCTCTGGCCTCTGAGTCATTAGCGTTGTTTTCTTCTGAGGCCAGGGCTTCAGATTAGTCAGGGGCTCCTGTTTCCTGGCTGATGAAGCAGGTGGAAGAAACACAATCTGGCCGCCTAGAGGCTGCATGAAGCTCGTGACCCTGCGGGGTGACTACCGGAGCTCAGCTGGGTGGGACCAGAAACCACGTCTGGGCACTCCTGAGTCACAGGCTCAGAAGCCTTCACCTCCGCCTTCAGGCTGGCCCTCAGGCTTCCCTGCTCAGAGGCAGGGAATTGTGCAGCTGGAGTTTCATTTTCCAAGGTAACGTAGGGTTTTTATACTGTGCTAAATGAGAGAATGGGAAATGGAGCTTGGGTTGAGATGCCCACAGTGTAACACAAGCCTGCGGCGGGGGAGTCGGTTTCTCTGGGCGAGTACTTTTTTTTTTTCTTTGAGACATAGTCTCACTCTTTCACCCAGGCTCCAGTGCAGTGGTACCATCTCGGCTCGCTGCAGCCTCGACAGCCTGGGCTCAAGCAATCCTCCCACCTCAGCCCCACAAATAGCTGGGACTACAGGCATGTGCCACTACACCTGGCTAATTTTTGTATTTTTTGTAGAGACGGGGTTTCACTATGTTGCTGGATCAAATGACGTAAAGGGTTGAATTATGTACTCCCAAAAACATACTTGAAGTCCTAACCACCAGTACCTCAGCATGTAATGTTATTTGGAAATAAGGAGGGTCTTTACAGATGTAATCAACTTAAAATGGCACACCCTAAAGCAGTATGACTTGTGTCCTTCTAAAACAGGGAGATGTGGACACACGTAGACATGTATGGGGGGAGGATGTTGTGGACACCCAGGGAGAAGGTGGCACCAACAAGCCAGGGACGCCAAAAGCTGGGAGAGCCTGGAACAGATCCTTCCCTTGTGGAAGGAGCCAACTCAGCCAAGACCTTGATATCGGTTTGTTTTGTTTTGTTTTGTTTCTCAAGACGGAGTCTGGCTCTGTTGCCCATGCTGGAATGCAATGGTGTGATCTCATCTCACTGCAACCTCCACCCTCCAGGTTCAAGCAATTCTCCTGCCTCAGCCTTCTGAGTAGCTGGGATTACAGGCACCTGCCACCACACCTGGGTAGTTTTTTGTATTTTTAGTAGAGACAGGGTTTCACCATGTTGGCCAGGCTGGTCTCCAACTCCTGACCTCAAGTGATCTGCCTGCCTTGGCCTCCCAAAGTGGTGGGATTACAGGCATGATCCATAGTGCCTGCCAAGACCTTGATTTTGGACTTCCCACCTGCAGAGCTGGGAGACAGCATGTTTCTTTGTCTAAGCCACTAAGTTTGTGGTGCTTTTTTATGGCAGTCCTAAGAAACCAATTCTGTTTAGGTTTTTGAGGAACTGCCAAATCACTTCCCTCCACAGCTGCACCACTTTCATTCCCACCAACAATGTAAGAGGCCGCCAATTTCTCCACATCCCCGTCAAAACCTGCTATTTTCCATTTATTTATTTATATTTTGAGTCGGCGTCTTGCTCTGTCGCCCAGGCTGGAGTGCAGTGGTGTGATCTTGGCTCACTGCATCCTCTGCCTCCCAGGTTCAAGTGATTCTCCTGCCTCACCCTCCCAAGTAGCTGGGATTACAGGCGCCTGCCACCACGCCCAGCTGATTTTTGTATATTTAGTAGAATTGGGGTTTTGCCATGTTGGCCGGGCTGATGTTGAACTCCTGACCTCAAGTGATCCACTCGCCTCAGCCTCCCAAAGTGCTGGGATTACAGACGTAAGCTACCATGCCCAGCCTTCCTTAAAAAAATTTTTAAAAATTGCTGTCCTAGTAAGCATGGGGTGGGCTCTCACTGTGTCTTGATTTGCATTTCCCTAGTGAGCGCAGTGCTGAGCATCTTCACTGGCCATCTGTACGTCTTCTCTTATTTCTTATTTTTTTGAGATAGTCTCGCTCAGTCGCCCAGGCTGGAGTGCAGTGGTGTGATCTCGGCTCAATGCAACCTCCACCTCCCAGGTTCAAGTGACTCTCCTGCCCCAGCCTCCTGAATAGCTGGGACTACAGGCACCCGCCACCACGCCCAGCTAATTTTTTGTATTTTTAGTAGAGACGGGGGTTCACTGTGTTAGCCAGGATGGTCTCGATCTCCTGACCTCATGATCCGCCTGCCTCAGCCTCCCAAAGTGCTGGGACTACAGGTGTGAGCCACCACACCTGGCCCCTCTTCCTCTTATTTGTATTTAAGTCCCCAGTGCACAGCGCCCTGTCTGGTTTGCTCAGTCACTCCGTTTGGATGTGTGAGTGGATGGAAAGCCCTGGCCTTGGGCTTCCCCACCGCTTTCATTCAGTGTAGCCGGTTCATTAGGAACGTTACAGCAGCCCCATCCCGTTGCTTCTCAGTGGGCTTAGAATAAACCTGAATTCCTCACACAGTCGTCATGGGGGCTCCCCCGCTCCCCACCCACTTCACTTCTTACTATTCCCCTCTCATGATCAAGGGAGACTATGAAATATAGTGTGCACATGGGGATGTTTTTGAAAGATACACGAGGACAACAGACATCCACTGGGACTGTCTTAAGCACACCAGGAGGGGAGGTCAGCCTGGCCATTGCTCTCAGCCACACTGGCCCTAGTCTGTCCTTGAGCGTCTCAGCTCTTGCCCGTGTGGGGCTTTTCACAGGCTGCCCTGGAGCCCGGATGGCTGTTCTCTTGCTTTTCTCCCTTCTGGCTCTTTCCTGGCCTGCGGGTGTCACCTCCAGCGTCTCCTTCTCAGGATGCCTCTGCCAACATGCCTGTCTAGGGGAGACCTACCCTGTCACCCTCTCACTACTCCTTGCCTATTTTTTTTCATAGCATGGATCACAGTTTAGGATGATCAGTTCATTGCTTACCTGCTTTTTGTCTGCTTACTCTAGACTGTATTTATTTTTTATTTGAAACGGAATGGAACCAGCATGTTGCCCAGTGCCTGACAAAGTTAGATGACAAATCAATAGCTGTTGAAGGGATGAGTTACTCATAATGGTAAGAAAGGCACTGTCGGGTGGCTGTACAGATGACAGCTGGGAACTGATCAAACTTGTCTGAAGATCCACATTCTGTGAAGAGCAAACTCGCAAGCTGGAAAATATTAAACCAATGAGCAACGTTTGGCTCTCAAATTGTACTTTAACCAGGGCATGGGTTGGAATCATTGTCAATGGTGGTCATTTCTCCCTTAAGCTGTTGTGAAAATGGGTTTTTACAGCTCCTGGCTTCTTTCTTGTAGTTACTCATCCCCCCCCACCGCCATTCACTACCACCCCCACAATCCACCTGACACCTACCCATCCACCCACCCACCCACCATTCCAACCAATGTCCACACACTGTGCACCGTCTGCCTACCATCTAACCTCCCACCCCCTCCCGCACCCATGAAGCCAGCACACACCCACCCATCCGTGGCACTTGGGCGTGGTCGCGTGGCCCCACAGGAGGCTGAGTATTGCCAGTGGGGGGAGTGGTTGGCTTAGGGGAGCTCCCCTTCAAAGTGTCCAAAGATGAAGGTTATATGTGAATAAAACAATGAGGAGAGATACCTGAGATTTCTGTCCAGACCTGGTGATTTGGGGACACAGGAAGGCCCAGCCACAGAGGCAGGCATGGTTATTCCAAAGATCAGCCTGTGCCTCTATCTGCCTGGACCCAGTGGTTCTGTGCTTGACAATCTCCCACCCAAGGGGAGAGTCGTAGGGTGTCAGAAAGGGCCTCGAGGACGCTGCTGCTTTCACACGCAGCCCTTGCTTCTTTTTTTTTTTTTTGAGACAGAGTCTCGATCTGTCACCCAGGCTGGAGTGCAGTGGTGTAATCTTGGCTCACTGTAACTTCCACCTCTGGGGTTCAAGCAATTCTCCAGCCTCAGCCTCCTGAGTAGCTGGTATTACAGGCACACAACACCACGCCTGGCTAATTTTTGTATTTTTAGTAGAGACGGGGTTTCACCATGTTGGTCAGGCTGGTCTCAAACTCCTGACCTCGTGATCTGCCTGCCTCGGCCTCCCAAAGTGCCAGGATTACAGGCATGAGCCACCACCCGGCCAGCCCTTGCTTCTTTCTTGCCACCAGAAGATGAAAGAGAAAGTGTTTGGAGCCATAGAATGTTGAGCGTTACCAGGGCCTTCAGCTCCAGCCAATCCCTCCTTTGCAGAGGAGGAAGCCTGGGCCAGGGGCTACTGTTACCAAGGCCAAGCACAACCTTAGAGAGGATGCGATTCTGTTGTTTCATGGGATGTCCCCTTCTCTAACTCCGTAGTCTTTGGGAGATCACCATGCCTGCGTGCCATTTAGCTGGTAGTAAACGGTTACTTTCTTTGTGTCTTTTAAAGTTTTAAACGCTTGCTACAGACTAGGGAATTCTTTGTGTCTTAAACACAAGGGTGCTAACATCTATTGAAGAAGTCACACCAATGCTGTCAGGGGTTTTAATTTGCACTGGCTTATCTTATGCCTGGAGAGCCCCTTCTGGAAAAGTCTGCAGTCAAAGGGAAGCCAGAGCCCTAGTTCAAGGGAGGGAGGTTGCTGAGAATTAGCCAGGTGGTTTAAGCACCCGGCAAGCCTCAGTAATGGAGCGTGATGTATAACCCTGGGCTCTCCCTGCAGCCTCTCGGCATATCACTCACACCTTCTAGGCTGTCCTGTTGAGACTTGTGCCTGCTCCTGCAGAGCGCTGGGGCCTCTGAATGTTATTTCTCCTGCCTGACAAATCCAGACTTTCCCAAATTCAAAAGCACACCTCAAAAGAGAGATTACTTTATCGACGCCCTGGCAAGTACATTTTCCACCCCCACCATCCTGCCAAGTCCCCCATATTCTGCTATGGATTTGGCTTTTCACAGACTTATTTATTTAGTCCATTTAGAAAAACTGTACCTTTGGAGATAAAAGGTAGGGTAAAGAGAGGAAATAACAGTGGGAATACAGAAAAAAACAAAAGGCAGTGACCAGCATGCGTTAAAAGTCAATAAAATGCGGCCAGGTGCAGTGACTCACGCCTGCAATCCCAGCACTTTGGGAAGCCAAGGCAGGCGGATCACTTGAGGTCAGGAGTTCAAGACCAGCCTGGCCAACATGGTGAAACCCTGTCTCTACTAAAAATACAAAAATCAGCCAGGCATGATGGGGGGCGCCTGTAATCCCAGTTACTCTGGAGGCTGAGGTGAGAGAATTGCTTGAACCCGGGAGGCAGAGGTTACAGTGAGCCAAGATCACACCATTGCACTCCAGCCTGGGCAACAGAGCGAGACTCTGTCTCAGGGAAGAAAAAAAAAACCAATAAAATGCCTATTTGAAAGGGTTCTTCTTTGGTTCTCTTGTAATGGATTGACTGAGACTCCCCTCTCCGCAGTGCTAATGCTCAAAGGGAAAAGTGTCTTTACAAGCAGGCCCCATTTGCAGTGATATTCCAGAAGGCAGATGCCCCGGCCTGGGTATGTGTATGTCTGTGCTTCCTGGCCAGCTGCAGTTGAGGCTTCTCCTGCATGCATCTGTTATTGGTCCCCAGTTTTCTAGCGTGGGGATCAGAGGTGGTATCAACTGTTAGAGGGTTGGGGCAACTCTTAGAATTATGAATTTTCAGCCAGGCACTGTGGCTCATGCCTGTAATCCCAGCACTTTGGGAGGCTGAGGCGGGTGGATCACCTGAGGTCAGGAGTTCCAGACCAGCCTGGCCAACATGATGAAACCCTGTCTCTACGAAAAATACAAAAATTAGCCAGGTGTGGTGACAGACGCCTGTAATCCCAGCTACTCGGGAGGCTGGGACACAAGAATGGCTTGAACCTGGGACACAAGAATGGCTTGAACCTGGGAGGCGGAGGTTGCAGTGAGCCTAGATTGTGCCACTGCACTCCAGCCTGAGCGACACAGCAGGACTCCATCTCAAAAAAAAAAAAAAAAAGAATTATGAATTTTCTTTTTTTTTCTTTTAAAAGTCATTCTTGGCCAGGTGTGGTGGCTCACGCCTGTTATCCCAACACTTTGGGAGGCCAAGGCGGGCAGATCACCTGAGAGATCAGGAGTTCAAGATCAGCCTGGCCAACATGGTGAAATCCCATCTCTGCTAAAATACAAAAATTATCTGGGCATGATGGTGCACGCCTGTAGTCCCAGCTACTTGAGAGGATGAGGCACGAGAATCACTTGAACCCAGGAGGTGGAAGTTGCAGCGAGCCGAGATCCAAGATGGCACCACTGTACTCCAACCTGGGCAACAGAACGAGACTCCATCTCAAAAAAAAAAAAAAAAAAAAAAATCATTCCTTGCCAGACCAGCAATTCAGGCAGGTTACGGCAACAGGAGAGGATCCCACAGCTTGCTGAGCTTTGGGGTCATCTATAAATCTGTTTGCTGCTAATTTTCCTGGCACTTTGGTAGGTCAAGGCCGGCAGAGACCAGACTGGCCAACACGATGAAACCCCGTTCTACTAAAAATACAAAACAAATTAGCTGGGTATGGTGGCATATACCTGTAATCCCAGCTTCTTAGGAGGCTGAGGCATGAGAAATGCTTGAACCAGGGAGGCAGAGATTGCAGTGAGCCGAGATCACCCCGCTGCACTCCAGCCTAGGCAACAGAACGAGACTCTGTCAAAAAAAAAAAAAAAAAAAAAAAATTAGAAGGAGCCAGAAGCTAGACCTGGAATGCAGTAATGTCAAGACAGCTAATATTGGTCTCCTGGACAAATAATAACTGATCAAGTAAACTTTAAGTTGTGGCTTAAAAATGACACCCCACTATGTATGTGTGTGTGTGTGTGTGTATATATATATACACACACACATATATATACACACACACACACACACATATATGTATATATAAGTGAATACCAGATAGTTGAAAGATTTAAACATAAACTACTTCATGTCTGTTGCCTCATGGTCACAAAGTGGCTGCTCACCTCCAGCATCACGTTTTTTAGGCATTGTTAAAAAGCTGCTAAAATGACTTCCTCGAAGCCTTGGTAATTTCCACTTATATTTCACTGGCCAAGATCTAGCTGTAAGGGAGATTGGGAAAAACGAATGTCTTTATGTGGGTACATAGCTCACCCCAAACAATACTGGAGTTTTTTAAAGAAAAAATGATGGAAGGGATAATAGGTATACAACTAGTAGCATCTGCCCAGTGTCTCACTGACTAATTGTTGTAAGATGTTGGGGGAAGAGAGAAACAATGACATCTGGGCTCTAGGCCCCAGGGACTGGAAAGCCAATGACACTGTCTACTGATTTGGAAACATAAGGTTGGGAAATCAATACTTCTCTTTTAGCCATATTCAGTTTGAGATGCCTGTGAGATTTCTGAGTAGAGAAATCAAGGAGACAGTGGAACATGCATACCTGCAGCTCCAGGATATACAGATTTGAGAGAGCAGCATATGAATGAAATTTTAAAACCATGGACTGGATGACATCACCAGGCAGAGAAGAGGAGAAAGTCTAGGACAGGCTGGATACAGTGGCTCATGCCTGTAATCCCAGCACTTTGAGAGGCAGAGGTGGGTGGATCACCTGAGGTCAGGAGTTCAAGACCAGCCTAACCAACATGGCGAAAACCTGGTTCTACTAAAAATACAAAAATTAGTCGGGCATGGTGGCAGGCACCTGTAATCCCAGCTACTTGAACCTGGGAGGCAGAGGTTGCAGTGAGCCAAGATCGTGCCTCTGCACTCCAGCCTGGGCGATAAGAGTGAAACTCTGTCTCAAAAAAAAAAAAAAAAAAAAAAAAAAAAAGGTCAGGACAAAGACCTGGGTCTGGAGGGAGGAAGAGCAAACGAAGAGATTGCATCAGAACCTGCAGTGTTCCCCCAAGCCCCAGGAGGAAGGTTTCCAGGATGAAGAAGTGGTCAAATATGTGACTTGGCTGCTGCCACTGTGAGTAAGATAAGGATAGAAAACCAGCTGGTGGTTTTGGCAAAATACGGGCCATTCGTGTCCTTGATAAGAACTTTTACTCACTGTCTGGTGGACGTAGCCACTCCCTTAATGATGCACACTTGACTTGTCTATTTTTTTTTTTTTTGACCCCCCTAGATCCCATAGACTGAGAGTTGTATCTTTTTTCTCTGCTTTTTTGCTAATGAAGGCAATGCTACAATGAGAATCTTGTGCATATATGTTTGCAAACCTGTGAAAGTATTTCTTTTGGATAAGGCCTAGAAACCATTGAGTCAAAACATATGCATATGTTAAATTGTAATCCATATCGTCAGATGTCTACTAAATAGTTATACCGGTTTACATTCCCACCAGCAGTGTTTTTGAGTTTTAGTTTCACGTAAAATTGTATCTTTGCTAATCTGGTAGTTGAAAACTCTTGTTAACTTCATTTGAACTTCTTTTTTTTCCATTGGATATTTGCATTCATATTTTTCCCCATGTTTCTTTTCAGTTATTCTTTTTTCTTTTCTTTTTTTTTTTTTTTTGAGACGGAGTCTTACTCTTTCATCAGGCTGGAGTGCAGTGGCGTGATCTCGGCTCACTACAACCTCCACCTGCCGAGTTCAAGCGATTCTCCTGCCTCAGCCTCCTGAGTAGCTGGGAATACAGGCACCTGCCACCACGCTCAGCTAATTTTTGTATTTTCAGTAGAGATGGGGTTTCACTATGTTGGCCAGGATGGTCTGGATCTCTTGACCTCGTGATCCGCCTGCCTCGGCCTCCCAAAGTGCTGGGATTACCGACGTGAGCCACCGCACCCGGCTCTTTTTTCTTGTTGATTTATCAGAGCTCATATATATACATATATATTTATATATACACATACACATATATAATTTTTTTCCAGTTTATGGTTACCTTTTGATTTGTAAGTGGTTTTTCTTGCCAACTTTAAATTCTGTATTTATTACATAGTTAAATTTGTCAGTTTTGTTCTTTTTTGCTTGGAAAGGCCTTCATCACCCCAATATTATAAAAATATTCATTTTCTTCTATGTTTTATAGTTTCTTTTTAAGATCGAATATTTGATCTCCATAGAGTTATTCTGGTATCAGAAAAGAGGTTGAAAGCCAGGCTTTATTTTCCAAGTGGTTAGCCAGCTGTTTCAACACCATTTCTTGAACAATTTATTTTTCCCCAATCAATTTAAAATGCCACTCTTATTATTCAATGAATATCCACATATTGGTGGCTCCATTTCTGAATTATTTTTTGTTCCATGAGTCTACCTATGAATTTGTCTACTGCTGTACCAGTACCGTACTGTTTTAATCACTGTAGCTTTATGTGTCGGTTAGGAAGCCTTTCTGTTGCCAGTGCTGGAAAATCCATCTTAAACTGGTTTACGCACAGGGCAATGTATTGACTCAAATAAATGAAAAGACCGGGAGTGCTGAAAGTCACCAGGATCCTTTCTTTTTCCGTCACTTGACTTTGCTCCCAAACTACGCCAGAGCCTGTCTCTTTGAAGGTTCAAGTCCAGCTGCCTCTCTCTGGCTGCTGCACGAGCCCTGTTGGCTCTTATGGGCATTAATGGGATCACAGGCACATCCTGGGGCAGGCCTGAGTCAATGCCAGGGTGGAGTCAGCTTCACCCAAAGTACTTGGGCTAAGAGGGAAAATGGGGTCCCACGCAGGGAAAGTGGGTGTGTCACCGGAATGGAAGGTAAGAGCCAGTAGTAGCTGGGCAGTGAGACCAAAGGATGTCTTCCATTAGTGAATCACTGTCGGTCCCCTGCAGACCATGCGTCCCTTGTTTCTCCTCATTTCCATAAATTCCCTGGCTATTCTCATGTGTTAATTTTTTTTTTTTTTTGAGATGGAGTTTCGCTTTTGTTGTCCAGGCTGGAGTGCAATGGCACAATCATGGCTCGCTGCAACCTCCACCTCCTGGGTTCAAGCGATTCTCCTGACTCAGCCTCCCAGGTAGCTGGGATTACAGGTGCCTGCCATTACACCCGGCTAATTTTTGTATTTTAGTAGAGACGAGGTTTCACAATGTTGGTCAGGCTGGTCTTGAACTCCTGACCTCAGCTGATCCACCCACCTTGGCCTCCCAAAGTGCTGGGATTACAGGCGTGAGCCACCACGCCCGACCTCATGTGTTAATTCTTACATTTGAATTCAGAAAATAATTTTTTCAAGTTCTAAAAGAGAAAAATGAAAGCTTATATTCGATTGCATTGGATTTATAGATTGATCTCAGGGAAAAGGACGCCCTTACAGTACTGAGCGTATTGAGTCATCCTATCCAAACGCATGGGCTACTAAAAATACAAAACTTAGCTGGGTGTGGTGGTGGATGCCTGTAGTCCCAGCTCCTCAGGAGGCTGAGGCAGGAGAATCATTTGAACCTGGGAGACAGAGGTTGCAGCCAGCCGAGATTGCGCCACTGCACTCCAGCCTGGACAACAAGAGTGAAACTCCGTCTCAAAAAAAAAAAAAAAAAAAAAAAAATCACGATTTAGTTCTTCTTGAAAAACAAAGTAGAAAGATCACAAACTCGTTTTATCGTTTTTTTAAAAGGCAGGGGTCGGGAACACAAATAATAAAATTAGGATCAAGTAAGGGAAATAATTACAAGACAATATTTAGGCAACCTGTGCTAATTAAATGGTCTTCTAGGAAAGTATGTCTTACTAAAATTGACCACAGAAAAGATGGAAAGGGTTACTTAGTAATTTTGGTAAAAATGGAAATAGTTGTCAATGAACGATTCCCCCACAAAGACTTCACATTCAGATGGTTTCATGGCAATTCTGCCAACTTTTTGTTTTGAATTTCCAGCTTTTACTTTAAGTTCAGGCGTACATGTGCAGGATGTGCAGGTTTGTTACACAGGTAAATGTGTGCCATGGTGGTTTGCTGCACAGAGCATCCCATCACCTAGGTATTAAGCCCAGCATCCGTTAGCTACTCTTCCTGGTCCTCTCCCTCCTCTCACCCCTCACCCTCCCACAGGCCCAGTGTTTGCTGTCCCCGCCCCCACCCCCAGCCCCTCACCGTGTGTCTATGTGTTCTCATCATTTAGCTCCCACTTATGAGTGAGAACATGCAGTATTTGGTTTTCTGTTTCTGTGTTAGTTTGCTAAGGATAATGGCCTCCAGCTCCATCCATGTCCCTGCAAAGGACATGATCTTGTTCCTTTGTATGGCTGCATAGTATTCCATGGTGTAAATGTACCATATTTTCTTTATCCAGCATCTATAAGGAACTTAAATAAATTTACAAGAAAAAAACAACCCCATTAAAAAGTGGGCAAAAGGCTGAGCATGATGGCTCATGGCTGTAATCCCAGCATTTTGGGAGGCCAAGGCGGGAGGATCATTTGAAGTCAGGAGTTCGTGACCATCCTGGGCAACACGGCGAAACCCCATCTCTACTAAAAATACAAAAATTAGCAGGCATGGTGGCATGCACCTGTAATCCCAGCTACTCAGGAGGCTGAGACAAGAGAATCGCTGGAACCCAGGAGGTGGAGGTTGCAGTGAGCCAAGATCATGCCACTGTGCTCCAGCCTGGGTGACAGAGCAAGACCCTGTCTCAAATAAATAAATAAATATTGATACAAATGCTAAATAAAACATTAGAAAATAGATCCCATAAAGATAAATGTACACCATAAATGAATTTATTCAAAATCCATCCCAGAGGACTCAGTAGTTCAAAGGAGAAAAATAATACAAGCATCACAAGATGAGCCATTGAGACATTTGATAAACTTCCACCGCCTTTTCTAATCGGAAAGAGAAGGCAATCGTGAAGAAGTTCTTGCCTTCTACTCCAGTGACACACCCACTTTATCTTCCTGGTACCTTCTATTCCAGTGACACACCCACTTTCCCTTCATGGCACCTGTTTCCCTCTCAGCCCAAGCACTTTGGGTGAAGCTAACTCCACTCTGGCATTGACTCAGGCCTGCCCCAGGATGGGCCTGCGACCCCATGAATGCCAATAAGAGCAAGTGGGGTTCACGAAGCAGCCAAAGAGAGGCAGCTGGACTTGAACCTGGGAAGAGACAGGCTCTGGCTTAGGTTGGGAACAAGGTTGAGTGACAGAAGTTAGAAGTTCTTTATGCCTTTTTTTTTTTTTTTTTCTGAGAAAGAGTTTTGCTCTTGTTGTCCAGGCTGGAGGGCAGTGGCGCAATCTCGGCTCACTGCAACCTCCGTCTTCCGGGTTCAAATGATTCTCCTGCCTCAGCCTCCCGAGGAGTTGGGACTACAGGCATCTACCACTATACCCAGCTAAGTTTTGTATTTTTAGTAGAGACGGGGTTTCCCCAGGTTGGCCAGGCTGGTCTTGAACTCCTGACCTCAGGTGATCCGCCCGCCTTGGCCTCCCAAAGTGCTGAGATTTCAGGAGTGAGCCACCGTGTCCAGTGATAAATCATGAATTTGCTAACAATTCTTCTGTTTTCCCTTCTGTTTCCTTTAAGTTTTGTATTAATTTTTCTAAGTCCCTCCTCCCTGCAGAATACTGGGTTCACTTTTGCTTTCCGTGAAGTATTTAAGAATATAAATATCATTTTGCCTTCAGCTTTGACCTTGTCCCATGAGGTTTTGATATATAATATCCTCATTATTGTAATTTCCTAGATAGGCTGCAGTTGTAGTTTTATTTCCTCTTTAAAATGAGGAAAAACAAGATTTTTTTTACATTTCCGATAGGTTGAGTATTAATTTTCTTTTTGCTTCAACCTTATTATTTTTAGTTTTATTGTAGCTTGAGAACGTGGTTTCTATTTCACTTCTTAGAATTTATTGAGGTTTTCTTTGTGATCTAATATATTGTAAAATTGTGTAAGTCTCCTATTGTTTTTGAAAAGACAGTGTATTCTATTTTCTCTTTCCTTTCAGGACACAGAATTAGACATACATGTACAGTGTAAGATCAACCTTGCCCATCTTCTTATTCAGACCCTCTGCATCTTATTTTTTATTTTATTTATTTATTTTTGAGACGGAGTCTTGCTCTGTCGCCCAGGCTAGAGTGCAGTGGCGCGATCCCGGCTCACTGCAAGCTCCACCTCCTGGGCTCATGCCATTCTCCTGCCTCAGCCTCCCGAGTAGCTGGGACTACAGGCGCCCACAACCACGCCTGGCTAATTTTTCTATTTTTAGTAGAGACAGGGTTTCACCATGTTAGCCAGGAAGTTCTCGATCTCCTGAATTTGTGATCCACCTGCCTCGGCCTCCTAAAGTGCTGGGATTACAGGTGTGAGCTACCGTGCCTGGTCAGCCTCTGCATCTTTTTTACCCGCTTACTTGATGATAGGGACTGAGAGAAGTGAGTTAAAATATCCTACACTAATATGTTACTGTCCTGTTGCAGATCCTGAGAAATATCTTTTCACTGTGGATCATGAGGTTCATAATCAAGTGATCTTTTCGTATAACTTACTGAGTTTTTCTTGAATTCAGCTTTCTCAGATGTGACTATTATACACTTTCCCTTGCTTCCTTTTTATTCAGGGACCATCATTTATTTAGGTACCATCATATTATTTTGCTTGTAATTTGACTTTCAGCTGTTCTGAACCACCTTGTTTTAATATATCAGCATATATTTAGAGTTATCTTTTTAAATGTAATGCGAGGCCGGATGCGGTGGCTCACACCTGTAATCCCAGCACTTTGGGAGGCCGAGGCGGGCGGATCAACTGAGGTCAGGAGTTCATAGGCCAGTCTGGCCAACATGGCGAAACCCCATGGTGGTGAGCGCCTGTAATCCCAGCTACTCGGGGGACTGAGGCAGGGAGAAGTGCTTGAACATGGGAGGCGGAGGTTGCAGTGAGCCAAGATGGCACCATTGCGCTCCAGCCTGGGCGACAGAGCGAGACTCAGTCTCAAAAAAAAAAAAAAAAAAACAAGTAATGTGAGAATTTTTAGATTTTATCAAGCTTATTTGACTATATTATAATTGATTACCTCTATCTAAAACTCTCTCTGTGTATGTAATTTTAGTACTTTCTTGCTCTTTCTTTGGTTTCTATCTTTTGTTATGTTTTTCTCTTCTTTGAATTCAGAAGGCAGATAGTCTTTGGGGTTCTGCTAGTGATTACTTGCACAACTTTTTTTTTCTTTATTTCTTCTAAAAAAATAAAACCGAGATACATGTGCAGAGCGTGCAGGTTTGTCACATAGGTATCCGTGTGCCGTGGTGGTTTACCACACCCATCAACCCATCCCCTAATTCCCTCCCCTCACCCTCCACCCCTGACAGGCCCCGGTGTGTGATGTTCCTCTCCCTGTGTCCATGTGTTCTCATTGTTCGACTTCCACTTATGAGTGAGAACATGAGGCGTTTGGTTTTCTGTTCCTGTGTTTGTTTGCTGAGGATGATGGCTTCCAGCTTCATCCATGTCCCTGCAAGGGACATGATCTCATTCCTTTTTATGGCCGGCTACTTTCGCAACTTTAAATAGTATCCTTAAACCTATTTTTCACAATGTATGAAATTCAGTAACATAACCATCCCTCTTTATTTTCTCATATAAAAGATGAGAAAATGGGCCAGGTGTGGTGGCTTATGCCTGTAATCCCAGCACTTTGGGAGGCTGGGGCAGGAGGATCGTTTAAGCCCAGGGGTTCAAGGGTGCAGTTATCTATGATTGCACCACTGCACTCCAGCCTGGGTGACAGAGCAAGATGCTGTTTCAAAAAAAAAAAAAAAAGAGAGAGAGAGAAAATGTACTCTTGGAGCATCTATTTCTCCATTTCCTAATTTTATTTACTTGTTCTGGAGTGTTTGTCCTACTTTATATCATTGTCTGTTGAAAATAATGAAATAGTCCTCTCTTTCCCAGGAATTACAATATTCTTGTAATTAGAGCTTCTGCATTACTTGGATGTAATTTATAGTTAATAGATTCAATGCTCTGTGCTGATTTTTAATCATATGACTTCCTCATTTCTAATTTATTTATTTATTTATTTATTTTTAAAACAGAGGTGAGGCCTTGCCCTCAGACCCAGGCTGGTCTTGAACTCTTGGGCTCAAGCGACCCTCCTGACTCAGCCTCCCAAAATGCTGGGATTACAGTCATGAGTCACCTCATCCAGCCTAAGTTAATTATTTTAATCTTATCTTTAAAATAGATTGTGTCTTCAAGTAGATTTTTTGAATCTTATTGAGGTATACTTGCAGTATACTAAATTGCATGTATCTAAAATGTACAACTGGATCAGTTTAGGTTCACACACACCTATGAAACCATCACTGCAATAAAGAGAATAGCTATTTCCATCTGAGGAAAAGCAACTCTCTATATGGAGGATGGACAACCCAAATATCTAATGTACCGCTAATTTTATAGACCTAAAAATACAATAGAACAAAGGGAATAGAAAAAAATTAAAAGCATAATAAAAACAGAATTTCCTGAAATGAAGGAAGACATAAATGTTTACATCAAAGAAGTCCTTCATTATAATAAAGAACTATAAACTCTGAGTGAAATTTTTGAAAGACAAGCTTAAAAAGAATATGGCAAAAATAAAGTTATATGCTAAGAAAAGTAGTCTAACTTCAGATTTCTTCTTTTCTTTTCTTTTCTTTTAGAGGCAGGGTCTCAGTCTGTCACCCAGGCTGGAGTACAGTGGCACCATCTTGGCTCACTCTAGCCTCGACCTCCTGGGCTCAAGTGAGCCTCCTACCTCAGTCTCCCAAAATGCTGGGATTACAAGCATGAACCACTGTGACTTGCCTTCTTGGAAATTTTAAATGAAAGAAGAAGATGGAATAATGCCTACTGAGGACTATGTTTGAGGGGTGTTGTATGACCCCGTTTTCCATACCCAGCCAACTTGTCACGTGACAAGTCCACAGAAAGATATTATATGGCCAGGAATCTATGAACTAGTCTGCCCTAAAATGTACCTGACTACAGCTAACATCATATCACATGATGAAAGACCGCGTTGTTTTCCCCTGAGGTTGGCAGTAAGTACACTCACTTTCAATACTTCTGTTCCCCATGGTTCTGGAGGTTGCAGACATGGCAATAGGTAAGGAAAAGACATAAACATAGGAAATGACAAAATATAGAGTTTTATGTAAATGGAACCATATGGTAGTTACCTGGGGATGCGGTGGAGAGAGGGAGAGGTTGCCTAAACTTGTGGGTGATAGAAATATTTATCTTAATTGTCAAAAATAATATGGGAGAAATTTCCCTTTCCTGTCTTCCTGAGCACGGCTGGAATCATCCCCTTAGCATTTACTCTGCAAAGTGGCATCTCACCGTCTCTTTTCTCTTTAGATCTTTAGTTGTTTGAGTGGTTGCCTTAGTGTTTGGGAGGAGGACGGAGGCTGTGGTTTCTGGAAACTCCGGCCCTTTGGCTTCTCTCTGAATGTGTTGACTCCGTGGGAAACTGGCTGTTCTGTGCATGTGGGGGTAACCTTTGTATTTCAGTTTGTTTTTCTGCATTGGTGTGAGGCAGTCACTTCACTGAGGAGTTGAGCTGGAGTTGTGCCTTGCAGCCTGGCCTGGAGACTTCTGTTGTGTGTGTGAGCGCTTGTTTTTATCCAACAGTCGCCGCTTGCCTGCAGCTGCGAAGTATGTGTGTGTCTCCAGATCTCCCCGGTTGAGAAGGGAGGGCCTCTCTGAGGAGTCGACATTTGAGGAGAAACTTGAATGAAGGAAAGGAAGGAGCCATTTGGAGATTGTGGGGAAGAGCATGCCAGGGAGAGGGAACAGCAGATAAGGAAGCGCAGGGCCGTGGGGGCTTCGTGCTGTTTGGCCAAGAGCCTCTTCCTCCTGTCTCGCTGGTCTGCAGCGGGAAGAGTGTCCGAATGAGCCCACTCATGCCTTTAGCTCTTCTAGGCCAGCAGGGATTTCAGGGTTGCAGGGAGCCCTTCGGAACTTCCTTCTCTTCCTGTGACGACCCTCACCGTGCTCCCAATCACATGTCTGTGTGTATCCCTGGTGTGTTCTTTCTCACTTACACCCAGCCAGTGGCCTTTGATGTTTATGACAAGAGGCCGAAGCTCTTCGTATTTTCAGATGAAATGGAGTTTTCTTTCTCATGGAACTCAGTTATCCATCGTCCCTTTGTCCTTTTGCTCCTGAGAATACATGTGTCTGCTCCATGCTGCGCCAGCCCAGTCATGGAACTCAATGTTTCTGCAGTTTCCCTCCGAACATTTCTAGTTGCCCAAAGGCATTCGTGGTTTCACAAATTTTACTGAAGGTTTAGTATGGAGACGGCAGAGAGTTGCATCTTGTACTCCATTGCAAACAATGGAAAATCCTCCTTCGATGCTACTCTGTAGGTTACCCCTAGGTTACCCCTCAGTGGGTGCCACCCCTTAGAGATCGTTCTCACTCTGGGAGTGGTCAGAGAGGAGCGCAGGGCTGTCCATGTCCCTCCCACATGGCTGCTGCCTCCTCCTTCCTGACTGCAGCCTCGGGCTGGGAGCTCCCGTCTTCCTCCCTGGTCACAGCTTGGGAAATCATCTCCTATTACATGTTTTAAAAATTGAGGTGAAATTCACATAACATAAAATTAACCATTTAAAAGTGTACAATTCAGGCGTCCAACATGGTGAAACCACGTTTCTACTAAAAATATAAAAAATTAGGCGTGGTGGTGCACACCTATAGTCCCAGCTACTTGGGAGGCTGAGGCGGGAGGATTGCTTGAACCCAGGAGGTGGAGGTTGCAGTGAGCCAACATCATATGACTGCACTCCAGCATGGGCAACAGAGGGAGACTCGGTCTCAAAACTAAATAAATACATAAAAGTGTACAATTCAGTAGCATTTAGTACATACACAATGTTGTACAATCACATCTATCTAGTGAAAAATATTTTACTCTTGAAAAATGTCTTAATCATCCCCAAAGAAAATGCCATATTTCATTAGGAATTCACTGTCTATTCCTCTCCTCACAGCCCCTGGCAACCACCAATGGGACTGGGCTGATGCAGTGGGGCACACACATGGCACATGGGACATCTGTACATTGGACTATTATTCAACCATTTAAAAAAATGGGCCAGGTGCTGTTGCTCAGGCTGGTAATCTCAGCACTTTGGGAGGCCAAGGAAGGAGAATCACTCAAGGCTGGGAGTTTGCGACTAGCCTGGGCAACATAGAAAGAACCCATCTCTGCAAAAAAAATTAAAAAATCAGCCAGGTGTATGGTGCATGCCTGTGGTCCCAGCTACCTGGGGGGCTGGGGTGGGAGGATAGCTTGAGCCTGGGAGGTCCAGGCTGCAGTGAGCCACATCTCGCCACTGCACTCCAGCCTGTGTGACATAGTGAGACCTTGTCTCAAAAAAAAAAAAAAACAACTCTGTTTTTGAGACGGAGTCTTGCTCTGTCACCCAGGCTGGAGTGCAGTGGCATGATCTCGGCTCACTGCAACCTCTGCCTCCCAGGTTCAACCAATTTTCCTGCCTCAGCCTCCTGAGTAGCTGGGATTACAGGCACCCACCACCACGCCTGGCTAATTTTTTTTTTTGTATTTTTAGTAGAGATGGGGTTTCGCCATATTGGCCATGCTGGTCTTGACCTGCTGACCTCAGGTGATCCACCCGCCTTGGCCCCGCAAAGTGCTGGGATTACAGGCGTGAGCCACCGCGCCCACCAAAAAAGGTAGTTCGGATCTGTGCTACAACATGAATGAATCTTGGACATTATGCAACTTCATATAAATGCAGTCACATAATATGTGGCCTTTTGTATCTTTTTTTTTTCATTTAACGTAATGTTTTCTTGGAGGTCCAGCCACACTGCGGCATGTATCAGAATGCACGTGGAGAGTTTACTATCTCTGTATGGCTAGACCATATTGTGTTCCTCCATTGGTCTGTTGATGGACATTTGAGTTGTTTCTTCCTTTTGGCTATTGTGGGTAATGCTGCTATGAACATTTGTGTAGAAGTGTTTGTTGAGTTCCTGCTTTCACCTGTTTTGGATATATTCCTAGGAGTGGAATTGTGGGGTCATTATTGCATTTTAATTAGAAGGACTCTCTACTTTCTGAAATGTGTTGGTGACATCATTGTCTGTGGCTTTTTGAGGATTCCTGTCCATCATTTCACATTTTCTGAATTCTCCAGTTTCACCTACTTGAAGGTCTCCCATAGAACCACTCATGGACTCCAAGGTGCCTGTTGTGAAGGCCTTGACCCCTCTCACATGCTGCTCTTGTTTTGCACTGAAATACTAAATAAGAGGAACAGTGCTTTGCCGTTGTCAGGGGCCGAGGGGGAAGGAGGAGACAGAGATGGGGTGAAGCTGTCCTTTTTTTTTTTTGAGGTGGAGTCCTGCTTTGTCACCCAGGCTGGAGTGCAATGGCGCAATCTGGGCTCACTGCAACCTCTGCCTGCCGGGTCCAAGTGATTCTCCTGCCTCAGCCTCTCGAGTAGCTGGGATTACAGGTGCATGCCACCACACCTGGATAATTTTTTGTGTTTTAGTAGAGATGGAGTTTCACTATGTTGCCCAGGCTAGTCTCGAACTCCTGAGCTCAGGCAATCCACCTGCATTGGCCTCCCAAAGTGCTGGGATTATAGGCATGAGCCACTGTGCTTGGCTGAAGCTGTCATTCTTTAGCTGCCATTGGACCCTCCCTTGCCAGCAGAATCAGAGTCATTGCTGCAAGACCAGTGACCTGGAGCAGCCCTATGAGGGAAGGAAGGTCAGTGCTACCACCTGTGGCTCTTGGATCAGGCAGAGGAGTCTGATGAGAGTGTCATCTGCTAATCGGAGTGTGAACTTGAGCCTGCAAGAGGGTGGAGTCTATTATAGATGGACAGGGCAGCTAAGGAGCCCACTGCTCCTGGGCCTCCCAAAGTCTCCTTCTCGTCCCATTGCCCTCATCCCTGTGCTCCATTCTTCCTCCTCCAGACTTCATGCTCTAGGAAACCAGATTAATTTTGTAGTTAACCCAACCTCCAAAGGCAGCTTCTGGGCTGAGGCCTCTCCCAAGGATGTTCTTGGGTTGTGTAGGCTGCCAGGTGGTTCTAGACTTAAGTCTATCTCAGAGCCAGCCCCTGGTTGTCCCTTTTCGTGCCCTTTCCCCTCCACCCTCAGGCAGTTGAGCTTGCTGAGGCATCAGGCTCTATACCTTAGTGGGAGTCAAAGCTGGTTTGCTAGCTTTCCAAGGAACAACTCCAGCCTCCTGCCTTCCCTGCATCCCCCTCCAATTAAAATACAGACCTGGGTCGGCAGTGGCTCAGGCCTGTCATCCCAACATTTGAGAGGCCGAGGTGGGTGGATTGCTTGAGGCTAGGAGTTTGAGACCAGCCTGGCCAACATGGTGAAACCCCGTCTCTACTAAAAATACAAAAATTAGCCAGGCATGGTGGCGCAAGCCTGTAGTCCCAGTTACTCAGGAGGCTGAGGCATGAGAATTGCTTGAACCTGGGAGGTTGGAGGTTGGAGGTTGCAGTGAGCCAAGATTGTGCCGCTGCACTCCAGCCTGGGTGACAGAGTGAGACTCAGTCTCAAAAAAACAAAACAAAACAAAACAAAACACAGACCTGAAATTTAGCTGGGGCTATGTCTGGTCCTGCACATACAAGAGCGAATGACGTGGACAGTCTCTGAACTCAGACCCTAGAGTCTAATGGAAGATTCAGAAAAACGTGTGTTCCAATTAATAAAATACTTACACATTCTGAGAAAAACTGTGTGGGAAATGAACAGTGTGCTGAGATAATGACTCACTGGGATGTGGGGGCTGCTTTGGGTAAGGAGCCAGTCACTCCTTCTATATGATCTGTATTTAATCCTTCCTTCTGGAGTTTTTTCAGGTCCTTTTTCTTTTATGTTCAGAAATTTCATGAGGATGTATCTTAATTTTTTTTTTTTTTTTTTGAAACGGAGTCTCGTTCTGTCACCCAGGCTAGAGTGCAATGGCTCGATCTCGGCTCACTGCAAGCTCCGCCTCCCGGATTCACGCCATTCTCCTGCCTCAGCCTCCCGAGTAGCTGGGACTACAGGCGCCCGCCACCACGCCCGGCTAATTTTTTGTATTTTTAGTAGAGATGGGGTTTCACCATGTTAGTCAGGATGGTCTCAATCTTCTGACCTCGTAATCTGCCTGCTCGGCCTCCCAAAGTGCTGGGATTACAGGCATTAGCCACTGCGCCTGGCCAGGATGTATCTTAGTTCTTAATGTAGATCTTTGTTCGTTCATTCAATCTGATTCTTTTTAAGCCCTTTCAATTTGGAAATTCAGGTCCCCTTTTAGTTCTGGAAAATCTACTTCAATTTTTTTTTTTTTTTTTTGAGATGGAGTCATGCTCTTGTTGCTCAGGCTGGAGTGCAGTGGCACAATCTCAGCTCACTGCAACCTCTGCCTCCTGGGTTCAAGTGATTCTCCTGCCTCAGCCTCCCAAGTAGCTGGGACTACAGGCATGCACCACCATGCCTGGCTAACTTTTGTATTTTTAGTAGAGATGGGGTTTCACCATGTTGGACAGGCTGGTCTCGAACTCCTAACCTCAGGTGATCCGCACGCCTTGGCTTCCCAAAATGTTGGGATTACAGGCGTGAGCCATTGCGCCCAGCCTATTTCAACATTTTTAAAGATAATTTTCGCTCATCCGTTTTCTGTATTCTTTTCTTTTAGGGACTCCTACTTGTCAGATGCTCCACCTCCTACAGAGAAGTTCTGTGTCCTTCATCTTCTGGTGCATGGTTCCCTTTTATTTGTGTTGTAATCTTTGTTATGCTCTAGATTGTTTTCTCTGCTGTATATTCCAACCCTTTTGTTTACTTTTAAAAAATGTATTTATTTTATTTTAAACTTTTAAATATTTTATTTAAATTTTTTAAATTTAAGAGACTTTTCCATTTTCTAAGCTTTTCATAGCTCACTGCAACCCTCACCTCCCGGATTCAAGCAATTCTCCCACCTTAGCCTCCCAAGTAGCTGGGATTACAGGCACCCGCCACCACGCCTGGCTAATTTTTGTATTTTTAGTAACAATGGGGTTTTGCTATCTTGGCCAGGCTGCTCTCAAACTCCTGGCCTCAAGTGATCTGCCCGCTTCGGCCTCCCCAAGTGCTGGGATTACATAGCATTCTATTCTTATAGACAAAATGTGACCTTGAATTTTTCTGAGAATAGAGATTTTTTTTTTAATTTTTTTAGACAAGGTCCCACTCTGTCACTCAGGCTGGAGTGCAGTAGTGCAATCATGGCTCACTGCAGCCTCGACCTCCTGGGCTCAAGAGATCCTTCCTCCTCAGATCCCAAGTAGATGGGACTGCAGGTGCAAGCCACTACTCCCGACTAATTTATTTTTTGTATAAATGAGGGTCTTGCTGAGTTGCCCAGGCTGGTCTGGAACTGCTGGCTTAAAGTGATACTCCCAACTTGGCCTTCCAAAGTATTGAGATTACAGGCATGAACCATCACACCTGGCCTAAATTGAGATTTTCTTCCCTGAATCATCTGTTTCCTCTGGTGTCAGGTGTTTTCTCTTTGTTCGTCTTTTCTCTCCCTTTCATGATGCAGTATTTCCTCAAATGTCTGGTGACTCTTTGGTGTGTGAGGCAATACAGAGGCTGGCAGGGAGTGTTGCTTACATAAGCAAGGTTTGTCAAAAGGGGGGCTTCCCTTTAGCCAGAGAAAGTAGGAAACTGGGTTTACCCCCAAGGATTTCTCAAATGCCAGAAGTAGAGGGCTTCGTGGGGAGGTGCCAGCACTTGTACTACCCACCTTATAAGTTTCTTTCCAAATGGTTTATTTGTTTTTCTGTTTTGTTTTGAGACGGAGTCTCACTCTGTTGCCCAGGCTGGAGTGCAATGGCGTGATCTCGGCTCACTGCAACCTCCACCCTCCCAGGTTCAAGCGATTCTCCTGCCTCAGCCTCCCAGATTCAAGCGATTCTCCTGCCTCAGCCTCCCAGGTAGCTGGGATTACAGGTGCCTACCACCATGCCTGGCCAATTTTTTTTTTTTTTTTTTCCATAGAGATGGAGTTTTGCCATGTTGCCCAGACTGGTCTCGAACTCCTGAGGTCAAGAAATCCTCCCACCTCAGCCTCCTGAGTAGCTGGGACCATAGGAGAACATCACCATGCCCGGCTAATTGCTTTATTTGTGGAAACTGACGTCTTGTTACATTGCTCAGGCTGGTCTTGAACTTCTAGGTTCAAGCAATCCTCTCACCTTGGCCTCTCAAAATGCTGGGATTACAGGCCACCATGCCTGGCTCATTGTAGTTTTAATGGGAACCAGATTTGATTTTGGAAAAATAAAGGCATGAAATGTTCTGCCTGGGTACTATGGAGCAATTTGTAGTTATTACCAAGGTGAATGCTATTTTTTCTTTTTCTGAGATGGAGTTTTGCTCTTGTTGCCCAAGCTGGAGTGCAGTGACGCCATCTCGGCACACTGCAACCTCCACCTCCCGGGTTCAAGAGATTCTCCTGCCTCAGCCTCCCCAGTAGCTGGGATTATAGGCATGTGCCACGACACCTGGCTAATTTTTGTATTTTTAGTAGAGACGGGGTTTCACTATGTTAGCCAGGCTGGTCTCAAACTCCTGACCTCAAATGATCCGCCTGCCTTGGTCTCCTAAAGTGCTGGTTACAGGCGTGAGCCACTGTGCCCGGCCAGAATACTAAATTTTATAACAGAAGTATCTGAGGGGCTATAAATGGAAAAAGAGGATACCGCTTCCACTCAGAGGGTTGTCTGGGATGTCACCACCATGCACACATATCAGGAGGGAGCTGGGAATCACTTGCCATCCAGGTTCAAGGTCATCCAAGTATAGCACTGGATGTTCCCATTCTCACAACCTCTTCCCCATTCTGGGCCTTCACTGCCTCCAACTCATGTCAGCAAGATCATGATGAGCTCCTACCTAAGGCGGGCCTCAGCTTCCCCAGATACCTGTTGAAGCCACTAGACCAAAACTCTCCTATATTTTCCGGGCTGGTCAGTCTTACCTTCTGGCTATGTCTTATGCTGGTTGGGAACTTACACAAATGCTTTATTTTGGAAAAATGCCTGGGATGACAAAAAACAAATCCGAGACCTCCCCAGAGCTGGAGGCCTTGGAGGCTCCCCGGCAGGAGCTGGTGGGCTCCCGGCAGGAGGGAGAGCTTGAGCCAGTCAATCATTTACCCAGCAGGCATGGGGAAGGTGGTGAGCTTTTCAATAGAAAGCCCTCAGGAGAAAGGAATTAAAGTGCGTATTGTGCTGGGCTTTCCTGGGGTGAAGCTGGCAGAGCAAGAAGTGAGGCGAGGAAGAGGCAGGTGATTAGCCCCCGGAGGGGCTGGGCCTTCCCTGATTTATGGGGTGACCCTCACTGGCCTTTCCCAGGCAGGAAATGGGCTGTTTACTAATGCCTTCCCCCTGCCACACACCTGTGAAAGCCAGTTGGTAGTATTTTAAAATAATTTACTAGAATGAAGTTTCTGTGTTTTCCTTTGGATAGTTGCCCAGTAACTGGCTTTGTGTTTTTTATTTTTTAAAAAATGGCTTAAAATATGCAGGATCTTAAGCTTCAATATTTCTGTTTGTCTCTGTCTTTGTCTCACTATCTGTCTCTCTCTCATACACACACACACACACACACACACACACACACACACACACTCACCTGTGTCTCAGGCAAGAAAGGGGTCCTCACCCTAGGAGATGTAAGATGGCTTTTCTTTAAATCATGGAAGTCTTAGTTAATTCTTTTTAAACTAATTCGCCGCTGGCTCTGGGGCTTCTCTGCTTTCTCCTCCTTCCTGCCACAGTGACCTTAAGCCACAGAGCATTGCCAATTCTAATTTTGTCTAAAATTGGTGCTTCTGGCAGAAGAAATGTGCTGTTGGCTTGCCTTTGAGCTTTGCCTGCCTCGGGTTAGCAAGGCCTCGGTCAGGGACTCTGTCTCCAGTCTACGCAGCATGCAAAGACAGCCATGCTACCTGCCCTGACAGGGGCATCTGATGCCAGGTGAGGAGCCACCCATTCTGTTTGTAAGAGATGCAAAAACTGCCTTTGGGGGAATTGCAATTCATTCCCTTCAAGGCACTGAGATGGCCCTTACAGTGCACAGATGAAAAACCACTGCCAACTTAGCATTGTATTCTAGGACAAATAGGGGAAGGCTCACTCTGAGAATGAACGATGGGCCCAGGTGCTTGCTGGCCTCAGGAAAGGTGCTCAGCTCCACCTCCTGTTCTGCTGCCCTCTCCTCCCCTGAGACCCACACACATGAAGTCCTATTGGGTCTCCATGTAGCTCTTAGGAACTATTTTACTAAACTGTTGCTTATATGCAGTAGGATATTTGAAGTTCCAGTTGCATGAAAGTTTTCTCATGGTGAAGGGACTTTACGGGCATCTTCAAGTCACGCGAGCAAATGCTTTACTTTTCTCAGCCCCAGTTTTCCCGTCTGTGGAAGGAAGGTGAGGATGGTGCTGACTTCTTGTGTGGCTGTGAAGATCAAAGGTGGTAAATCTGTGCTGTTGATTGCTCCCTCCTCCTTGAAACAGGCTCTGCCCTTGGCTTCCAGGACGCTGCTCTTTTGGTTCCCCTTGCCCCCTGGGCATTTCTCACCTGGCTCCTGTGCTGAATCCCCCGGCCTGTGCTAGCTTCTATATGCCACTCTCTCTAGGGCTCGGCCCGGTCTCTCGGGTTCCTCATCTATATTCACTTCCAGTGTGATCTTTTCTAGTTGCATGGTTTAAATTCCATCTCTGGGCCAATCTCTCCAGCTCAGGGCTGTCCCTGAACTTATATATCTAAGTACCCACTCAACTTCTCCACTCAAGGCAGCTCACACCAAATAGATGAGAGCAAACTTGATCTACCTCATCAACACCCATTCTTTCTGGAATCTTCTTAATTTCAGAAAATGGTAATGCTCTTCTTCCAGTCGATCCAGTCCCAAGCCTTGGCGTCATCTTTAAAGCATCTTTCTTTTTTCACTCTGCATGCCTGGCCATCAGGAAACCCTATCAGCTCTACCTGCAGACCCATCCCCATCTCTTCCCACCTCTCCACTGCCACCACCTAGTCCAGACCCACATGGAGTCTACCTGCCTGGATTGTCACCATCCATGCTTCTCCTTCTGCCTGGCAGTGGGGGACAGGGGGACTAAGGCAGGGAGGCAGGATGGCATTGTGGCCAAATGTGGGACTTTGGGGCCAGGATTTTTGGGTGCAAATTCTGGTGCTGTCTTTGATTTATTACTATCAAGAAATTGATTGTTATTATACACATTTCAAATTGTGCTGTAGTTTTCAAATTATTTCCATTCAGGACCACAGTGGTTGACATGAAAGTGGGATTTCTGGGACATTTCAGAAGCCTTTGATTTCAAGAGGCTAAATCTATGAAATCAATTAGGGCGTGTTGTCCAAGAGGGGAAACAGGTGCTTTCAGTATAGGAGGGGGCGGCTCCATCTCGGGAAACAGCTTCCCAGAAATTGCCTGGGAAAAAGGTTACTTTTTCTCTAGGGTCCTACAGGGTGGAAGATTCCAGTGCCTATTTAAAGGGAGGGATGAGGAGCACTGGGAGCTCCTAGGCTGTGAAGGCATCAGGCCTGGCAATCAGTGGGAAACCAGGGCGACCCCAAGGACTGAAGACCGACGCCCCCTTCCCTTCTAAGTCTAGAGCCTCCCTTAGTGCTGGGCCCCTGAGACCCCCTCAATGCAGGGGTAGGGGACCAGAAAACATGGCTGACTTTAATTTACATTTTTTCCCCATAATGACTTTAGATCTCTCTGGATTGGAGCCAAATTTGATTTGATTAAGAGAAATAAAGAAATGCAGCATTCTTAATCCATAAGAGTCATGCTGTAAATTTACGCCTATAACAACGGTTTTCTGGAACACATGAGTCAGACTCATGTTCCCTTTTCAGTCTGAAATGTGGGGTTGTGCATTGTACTTCCACAAGGAGATCATGCTTGTGTTGAAACAACCTTGGTTAAGAAATCCTAGTCCCAAAGATTTGGGTGGATACAGGCATCTCTCATGGCCAAGGTTGTAATGTGGCAAAGAGGGGCTCAGAGGACCCGAGGAATGGCGAGAGCCAGAGAGAAGGGAGAGCCGGGTGCTGCATTCTTACACCTGTTTCCTGAGTGTGGGAACCAAGGTCTTACGAAGGTCAACTTCCTGTCTGAGCTGGCCAGCTTTTGGATGACGGAGCCACGCATATCCCTTCCTGTGTGCCAGTTCCTGTTTCCCATGGGATTCCATCTTGGCCCTCTGGGTCTGACATCACCTTTCATCCAATCCAGCTAGGACCCAGTTAACACAAGCCCTGTAGAGTGATGGTTCTGCCAAGAGCCGAATATGGCCACGAAGCAATTCCCTGAGTTATTTGGATATAGTCTGGACATAAATGTGCTTAGATTATAGGTCACATGTCTTCTTGAGTTAATGTATTCACCCCTTGCCTACCTGTCTGGGTTCAAATCCTGGGTCTTTTTCTCACTTGCTCTGTGACCCTGGGCAAGTAACTTAATCTCTTTGTGCTTTAGTTTTCTCCTTTGTAAAATGGGGTTAAGAATAATATTTAGCTAGTTCGGTGGCTCACCCTTATAATCCCAGCACTTTGGGAGGCTGAGGCAGGAGGATTGCTTGAGCCAGCCCAGGAGTTGGAGATCAGCCTGGGCAAAACAGTGAGACCCTGTCTCTACAAAAAAAAAAAAAAAAAAAAAAAAGTCAGCTGTGTGGTGGTGGACACCTGTAGTCTCAGCTACTCAGGAGGCTGAGATGGGAGGATTGGTTGAGCCCAGGAGGAGGCTGGACTGCAGTGAGCTGTGATTGAGTCACTGAACTCCAGCTTGGGTGACAGAGCAAGACCCTATCTCAAAAAACCAAAACAAAACAGAAAAAAAAATACTATTTATCTCACATTGGATCAAATTAGTAAATGAAAAGTATGCCTGATACATAGTAAGTGATCAATAAATAGTAATCACTATTACTTTCACCTGAGGAGGAAAGCGAGCCATATGTTATTTCAGTAGTGACAGAATTCAGAGAAAGAGTTTGAAAAAGCTATTTTTTCATGGCAGGGTGCGGTGGCTTGCTCTTGTAATCCCAGCACTTTGGGAGGCCAAGGTAGGTGGATCACTTGAGGCCAGGTGTTCCAGACCAGCCTGGCCAACATGGTGAAATCCCGTCTCTACTAAAAATACAAAAATTAGGCAGGCATGGTGGCAGGTGCCTGTAATCTCAGCTACTCAGGAGGCTGAACTGGGAGGATCCCTTGAACCTGGGAGGTGGATGTTGCAGTGAGTCAAGATTGCGCCACTGCACTCCAGCCTGGGTGACAGAGCGAGACTCCATCTCAAAACAAAGTTATTTTTTCTTTCATTTGTAACAGGTCTATTAACTAGAATAACTTCATAAAACGCTTTCTGGATGGTGCCCATCAAGCCAAGACTGATAGTATCATTCTGTTGGTAGAAAATTTTTTTTCTCCTCTTTATGGATTCAGATTTATTCCTTTTTTATAACTTAAAGAATAGATGACAACTGCTTGTTTTATCCTAAATAAATGAGGACCTCTCAGATCTCAATGCCTGGCCTAAATAGCATGGCAGATCCCAGCGTCCTCAGCTTCTCTGTGGTCAGATAAAGGCCAAGATGTGTGGCACCCACTCCTTCCAGAAGAGTCATCTGTTGCCTGGGGTCTAGAGGTTCATACAAAACAAACAAGAAACCAGAAGCAGTGGCTCATGCTGGTAATCCCAGCACTTTGGGAGGCTCAGGCAGGAGGATCATTTGAGGTCAGGAGTTCAAAACCAGCCTGGCCAACATGGTGAAACCCCATCTCTACTAAAAATGCAAAAATTAGCCGGGTGTGGTGGCGTGCACCTGTAGTCCCAGCTACTTGGAAGGCTGAGTCAGGAGAATCGCTTGAACCCAGGAGGTAGAGGTTGCAGTGAGTGGAGACTGTGCCACTGCACTCCAGCCTGGGCACACAGAGCAAGACTCCATCTCAAACAAACAAACAAAAAAGAAATATGTAAGTATGTGTACAGCTGTTCCTTCAATCCTCCGCTCTTCAATATTGCTAGGAGGCCCCTGAGGGATTTTATCACAACATAGTTTATTAGGTATAAATCAGAGCCTAAAGCAATCAGAAGAGGGCTGCCTGGTGGGCACATGTTACTGGTGTGAGCCTTGGCCAGTGGAGAAGCAGGTGCCTGACCCACTCAGGCCAGGAGGAGGCACCAAGTCAGGAGAGCATTAGCAGGCCTCAGGCCTTGCTGATTCCAGGGCTCTGGGCTGTGGGCTGCTTGGCCTTCCCTTTTGACACCAGTTCTCAAGCCTCTTGACCACTGTACTAGAGCCTCCCTGGCACTGATGCCAGGGTCTCAGCAGGCCACTCAAGCGAGCCTGGCCAGCTGGCTACCGGGTCTCTTCCCTGCACGCAGTGACTGCTGGAACCCTGACTCCCAGACCGCAGAGAATAGAGGGACTTCACGTGACAGCCCCTCTGTGTGTAGGTCTCAGGCCAAGCCCTTCCATGGAGTGAGCTGTTTCCTTCCACATTCAGAGCCTCAGGTTCGGAACAGAGGCATGAGCAGATGCTGTCCGAGGTGGGCCAAGGACATGAGCCCATGTCAATGTGAGAGCAGGCCCAGGCTCCCTGGGCTGCTGGGGTTTGTGTGTTACCATGTGACTTAGATCACTGCCAGCAGGGATCAGCAGTGTTCTCAGAGCCATCAGGCTTCCCCCAGCTTCCCAGACATTTTTCGCAGCTGCAGGAAGAGCCACAGATGCTAGGACCTGTTCTCATGGCAGCCAGGATTGGCCACCCCAGAAAAGAAGCCAGTGAAGTCCCAGTGGGGCCCTTGGGGGCAAGCGGCGCTCCTAACTGGGCTTTTTGCCAAAGCCTAGAAAGCTAAGACACCGGCCATGTTTCACTCCGTTTTTCCTTTTTTTTTTTTTGAGACAGAGTCTCACTCTGTCGCCCAGGCTGGAGTGCAGTGGTTCAATCTCGGCTCACTGCAACCTCTGCCTTCTGAGTTCAAGTGATTCTCCTGTTTCAGCCTCCTGAGTAGCTGGGATTACAGGTGCCCATGACCGCACCCAGCTAATTTTTGTATTTTTATAAGAGATGAGGTTTCAGCATGTTGGTCAGGCTGCTCTCAAACTCTGACCTCAGGTGATCCGCCCGCCTCAGCCTCCCAAAGTGCTGGGATTACAGGCATGAGCCACCGTGCCCGGCCCCGTTTCCTTCTGACTCTTGTTTTTTTACCAGTGGGGACCTATTGCTCACAGGAAGAAAACAACATCGTCCTTATTTAGTGACTTCTGGCAACTGTCTTTTTCCGAGGAAGCCCCTTCCCTTCTGCCCTGCCTCTGAGTTCAAGCCGGGATGCAGCTCCTAGTGTTTTCAAGCGTCTTACAGATGGAGATCAGCCCCGTCTTCCTCCAACATCCCCATCCCACATCGGAGTCAGGACTCCACGGTGCTGTGGTCAGCACGGCTGCACGGTCCTGCAACCCTGAGCCCCAGTGGGCTCTGACTGTGGTTACCAGCGCCTTAGGAGACAGAATAACAGTCTGGAAGCAGAAACAGAGACTGTCCATTTCATAAACAGCCACATCCACAAGGTTTATTCCTGGATCACAAACCAACCCCACTGACCAAACTCCCAAGTCACTTTATATTAAACTTGTTATCAAATCGCCCACATAAATATATATAATAAATACAAAAACAGACAGGATTTTTTTTTTTCAGTCTTTGGTATAGAGAGCTTTCTCCTCTTATTTCCCCCTCTGTCCCTGTGCTCTAAAGACATTTCCTCGCATTCACATTATTTCCTTGGATACAAAAATTGCCCAGAAGTAAACTTTGTGCTGGAACCCCTGCCTCCATTGACAGTCCCGCCGGGGACCCAGCCCACAGCAGCCCAGGGGAGAAGCAGGCCATGGGGACTCACACGTAGTCGTTCAGCCTGTACCCGCTGTGCGTGGCCGAGGTCACTGAGGGGGCCCGATTGTCTTTGTAGGCAGCTGGTGGCTGGTAGGCAGGTGCGGTGTTTGCAGTGGTCATGGTGGCCCTGGGCGGGGCCTGGTAGGGCCTGTAGGGTGCCTCGTCCTGGCAGGACAGGCAAAGCAGGGTGCCACCAATGAGCGAGAGGGACGAGGAGATGAAGCCCAGGTACAGGGCCTGGCCAATCTCGAACTTCATGCCGCTGGGCAGCAGCGGGTTGTAGAAGCTCTGCACCACGTCGTTGGTGGTCCAGGAGACGGCCACCATGCACAGGAGGCCGGCCAGGATGAAGAGGGTGCCACCGAGGATGGCAAAGGTGGTCTTGGCGGGTGTGCCCTTGGCACAGCGCGTACACTTCATCCCGATGACGGCGCAGGCGCAGGCTATGCCCGAGAGCAGGCAGGAGATGACCATGAGGGCACGGGCAGCCTGGAGGTCTTGGGGCAGCGCCAGCAGGGATCGGTAGATCTGGCACTGGTAGATGCCCGTGCTGTGCCACACACACTCCATCCAGAGCCCTTTCAGGTAGGACACGGCCGTGAGGATGTTGGTGCCCACGTGCGCCGTCCTCCGCCAGTGCGGCAGGATGGTGGTGATCAACGTGCCCACCATGCCCAGGAAGCTGAGCAGGAAGCCCAGGAGCTGCACGGCCGTGCTGGCCATGGTGCGGCTGCCTGCCTAGGCCAGCCAGGCAGCTCCCTGGGCCCTCGGGGTCACGCCGCTCCTCAGGTGCCAGCCGGAGCCCTAATGAAGCCAAGGGAGGCGGGAGCAGGGAGAGAAAGGAAATGGGTTAAAGATTATCTCATGCACTTATTTCTGTCACCGAAACCAAGTTTTTCATAGGCGGTTGGTGTGGCAATTAGCATGTTCTCAAAAATAGTTTCTGAGACTTCACTGGGTGGGAGAGTAACTGCTTTCCTGGGAAGGCGGGATCTGAAGGGATGACAGCTGGACGCTGGCCTCAGGGAAGGGTTCCAGCCACCTGCCGGAAGTTCTGCTTATGTCCACCCTTGAGCACTGCTGCTGCATTGGCATCTCCTGTCCTTCCTGGTTCATCAGTAACCAGGAATAACAGTTGTTAAATCAACATGTATTATTCATGCCTTGGACTGACAGTGCTAAGGTGTGTGCCAGCTGTGACTTAGAATATGCCCCTGGGTGGTTGTCGGGATGAGGGGTTTTCTGAAGTAGGCAACTTCCCCACCCACGTGCTCGGGCAGGGAGAGGTTTAGTTCCCTCGGCAAGTCAGATGCTGCCTTCAGAATTCCAGAGCTGGATGTGACCTAGAGATTGTCAGCTGATGCCGGGGCAGGAATTTCCAAGGTCACAGCTCCTCAGGAGCTGCTGCAGGAGCACGGGCCAGCATCCCTCCTCTCCAGCACGGACCTCCGCTCCCAACACGCTCCCCATTCACTATGCCTGCTTGTGACTGGTGAGGGCTGTCCGAGGGTGACTTTATTATAAAACAGAGGCTGCTACCTGGCTTTCAGGGATATGGGAATGCCGAGCCCTTTCAAAGGCTTTTAAAGAATTCTTAGCATACCAACATCCAGGATACTTTTTCGGGACAAGGACCCAGCATCTATATAGGGCCAGGCATATAGAAGACACTAGGGGCCAGGCACGGTGGTTCACGCCTGTAATCCCAGCACTTTGGGAGGCCGAGGCAGGTGGATCACCTGAGTTCAGGAGTTCAAGACCAGCCTGGCCAACATGGTGAAACCCCGTCTCTACTAAAAATACAAAAATTAGCCAGGTATCCCGTAATCCTAGCTACTCGGGAGGCTGAGGCAGGAGAATCGCTTGAACCAGGAAGGCTGAGGTTGCAGTGAGCCGAGATCGCACCACTGCACTTCATCCTGGGCGACAGAGTAAGACTCCGTCTCAAAAAAACAAAACAAGCAAACAAAAAAAAAACCACTAGGAAATATAGAAGGAAGGAAGGAAGGAGAGAGGGAGGAAGAGGAGGGAGGGAGGAAGGAGAAAGCAAGGAAGGGGGAGCACAGAGAAAGGAAGGAAAAAAAGGAAGGGATGAAGGCAGAAAGGGAAGGGAGTGGAAGTCTTGAGTGGACCACTAGCTTTTCTCTCCTGCCTGGGGCAAGGTAATCAGCGAGACCGGGCATTAGCAGCGAGCATTAGGAGGTCCCGGCCCTGGCTGCGCCCATCCAGTGGGCGACCTGGGGCTCAGCTTCTTTTTTGGTTCTGAAGGGAGAAAAGGGAAGCGTCTCTGCTGATGACAAGTCACTTCAGCGTCCCAAACCAGCAAAGAATCAGTAGGCAAAACCTGCTTCTTCTTCTGCAGAGAGCTGAGCCTCAGTTAAGCAGTGCAGGCTGCAGGCAGGAAAAGCGGGGCTGCAGGGTGTTGCCCATGAGACCCTGGGACATTGTCAAGAAATCCCCAGCGGGGCTCGGCGGCTCACGCCTGTAATCCCAGCACTTTGGGAGGCTAAGGCGGGTGGATCGCTTAAGGTCAGGAGTTTGAGACCAGCCTGGCCAACATGGTGAAAACCTGCCTCTACTAAAAATACAAAAATTAGCTGATCGATGGTGGTGTGCACCTGTCATCCCAGCTACTCAGGAGGCTGAGGCAGGAGAATCGCTTGAACCAGGAGGCGGAGGTTTCAGTGAGCCTGGATCGTGCCACTGCACTCCAGCCTAGGCAACAGAGCAAGACTCTGTCTTGAAAAATAAAATAAAATAAAATAAAATAAAATAAAATAAAATAAATCAATAAATAAATCCCCTACTAGATGTAAATCACTTGGTAAGTAAAAAATTAATAACTGATGCTTCCACTGGGAGTCTAAACCATCATCTTGCTAATTTAAAAACATATACTGGGTTTAAATACTTTGGCATTGTAGGGGGTAATTGGTTCTGTCCTGGTGAATGAACAAACAAAAATAAATAATAACAAAACAACGTGGTGCCTCACAGGACACGGAGTGGACTGAAGGCGTGTCCAGGTGATAGGGTTTGGATTTGTGTCCCCACCCAAATCTCATGTCGAATGGCAGTCCCCAGTGTTGGAGGAAGGGCCTGGTGGGAGGCAAATGAATCATGGGGGTGGACCTCCCCCTTGCTCTTCTTGTGACAGTGAGTGAGTTCTCACGAGATCTGGTTGTTTAAAAGTGTGCAGCACCTGCCTGCTCCCCTCTCTCTCTTCCTCCTTCTCCGGCCGTGTCATGCCTGCTTCCCCTTTGCCTTCTGCCATGATTGTAAGTTTCCTAAGGCCTCCCCAGCCACGCTTCCTGTACAGCTTGTGAGAGCCAATGAAACCTCTTTTCTTTATAAATTACCCAGTCTCAGGTAGTTCTTTGACTCAGGTTGCATTGCGAGAACGGACTGATACACCGACTATTTTTCTGCTGCTGTTTTTCTGCTGCTGCTTTGGATGACTATTTGTTCACAGCCCAGAATTTGCCACACGCACTATGCACGATGCTGGCTTTGCACAAAGCCTCTCTTCCCTCCACTCAGCAAGCACTCACTCTGTCCAGGGGCTGGGGATGCCATCACAGTCCTTGCTGGCCAGAGAAGGACCGGGGCCGGCTGTCCTATGGTCACTGCCCTGGGGGAGGTGCTGGCAACAAGGCCAAGGTGGCCACCCTGATAGGCACAGCCAGAGGGGGTGCCAGCGGACCCACCCTGCACCCTGAGCACACCGATGGCACCAGCTGACTGAGCCTGAGCATGGTTTGAACACTGACACATTTCCTAGTTTATTCCCAACAACCTAATGTGGCAGTGACTGTTACCATCCCCTTTTTACACATGGGGAAACGAGAGGAGCAGAGGATGAAAGTTCTATGCCTGGCCTGGCTAGTGTTCTTCTTGGTGTCATTTCCCCTTTAAACACTACCTGCTTCAATGACATAGGACTGAAGTTAGTGCAAGGGCTGAGGGATGGTGTGAGCGACAGATTCTCCTTCCCACAGAGATCTCAGAACAATGGCCTTGCCCCTTTTGCAGTGGTTTGGGCAGCCAGGGCAACCAACTGCCCTGCTTTGCTAGGGACTGAGGGGTTGCCCAGGACAGGGACCTTCAGGGCTGAAACTAAGACAGTCCCAAGGAAACCAGGACCAGAGGCTCCTCCAGGTGCCCAGATCTCCGAATGGCCTCTGAGATCTCTTCCTGCCCTGCTTTGAGGCTGCCTCAGGGCTGACGGCCACACAGGGTGTCCCTGGTCCAAGCATAATGGGGCTTCTTGCAGCTCTCACTGTCAAGGTCAATAATTAAGTATACAGACCCTAAAGAATGTGGCATAAAAGCCAAGCCCATTCGGCTAGGCAAGTGGACCAGAGGTTTATTGGATGTCTAAATATTTATGGAGAGCAATGATGGCTAATTTTAGAAACCATTAGGTTGCTATTTTTAAACGTGTGCTATAAGGATTTGCTAATTTAAGAAGTGAGTGTTAATGAGCCCCCAACTCCCAGACACAAGCTCCCCAACCTGCTTTCCTTCTTCCTTACCAGCAGCTGCTATTGGCATTAGGTAATAATTCAACTTCCCCGCAACTACTTTTCACTTTGGGGCCTTTCAAGGGAAAAACAACTTTAACTGAACGCATCTCCCTGGAAGCCACATAAAATTCCTCCGTGATGCTCCGGAAGCGCCCTGCCCTGCAGGGCTGTTTGTATAGGAAGGAACTAGCCCAAGCCTGGCCTCCCAGGGGGAGCAGCCCATGCAGGGCTGAACTGGTGTTCACCTGTGGGCTACCATTTTCCTGCAGCCATGTGTGTGCATGTGGGAAGATTTGCTAGAGAGATACGGGTCCAAAACAAATAGGGTTCCAAGCATCAAGCTCTAGAAAGCCCTCGACAGGCTGAGTAGTGGTGGGAAGGCAGAATCTAACAAGATGTGTTAGAGGATCAGTGCTGGGTCCTGCATTTGGGTTCACAAAACCCCAAAAGTACAATCCTGGGTGGGGAGTATGTGGCTTAGCTGCACCTGAGAGCAGGATTTAGGGCTGAGTTTCCCAACGACAGCATCTTGGAATGCTGCATTTGCAGGATGTCTTGTGTGGAGGACACAAATGTCAAATATGTTTAAGAAAACCTGCGTGACTGTAGGACTTCTCATAGCTGGAAACGTGTCAATGTGCATCGTGACTCTCCCAGAAAATGTCTCATGTGCAGCATCCGCTAAACTTATTTGAATAGGGACACCCCCCTGCACCCCCTTTACCAAAGAACAATTTGCAATGAAATCACTTTGGCACAATAACTTGGACTTGGCAATGGTGAGATAGAGTGGGTTGCTGTATTAGTTTGTTCTCATGCTGCTATGAAGAACTGCCCGAGACGGGTAATTTATAAAGGAAAGAGGTTTAATTGACTCACAGTTCTGCAGGACTGGGGAGGCCTCAGAAACTTACAATCCTGGCAGAAGGTGAAGCAAACACATCCTCTTTACATGGCAGCAGGAAGGAGAAGAATGAGGGCTGAGCCGAGGGTGAAGCCCCTTATAAAACCATCAGATCTCGTGAGAACTTACTATCATGAGAATAGCATGGTGGAAACCACCGACATGATTCAATTACCTCCCACTGGGTCCCTCCCCACGACACGTGGGGATTATGGGAACTACAATTCAAGATGAAATTTGGGTGGGGACACAGACAAACCATATCATTCTGCCCTGGCCCCTCTCAAATCTCGTGTCCTCACATTTCAAAACACAATCATGTCCTTCCAACAGTCCCCCAAGGACTTAACTCATTTCAGCATTAACTCAAAAGTCCGAGTCCAAAGTCTCATTTGAGACAAGGCAAGTCCCTTCTGCCTATGAATCTGCAACATCAAAAGCAAATTAGTTACTTCCTAGATAGGATGGGGGTACAGGCATTAGGTAAATACCCCTATTCCAAATGAGAGAAATTGACCAAAACAAAGAGGCTACAGGGCCCATGCAAGTTCGAAATCCAATAGGGCAGTCACTAAACCTTAGAGTTTTGGTCGGCTTCATCCCCAGCAGAGAGAGTATCAGAAAACGACAGAGCTGTAAAGAATTTTGAAAATCTGTGAAAGGCACTTGTGAAATGCCAGAGCTACTATAGGCGCTTCCAACTGGCTCTGGTTTCAGGATCACCAGCTCTGAAGGGAGGGGGTTTTTCTGTGTGTGTCCATATAAACTTTTATGTTGTCTCCCTCTGTTTTCTCTGAGCTATGTTTTTCTTTAAAAAAAGCAGGGTTCTGGAGCACACAGTAGGGTGCCCTCATTTTGCTCACCTCCTGGCCCACCTGGACCCCAGCTGCGTCAACTTTGGCTCCAAATTAATCATCATTTCAACAGCAGTGGCCATGGGGATCGCCTGGCCAGGACTGAGGGGTGGACGTGTTGTTTACCAGCCTGCGTCTTGACTGCCTGGGGTCCCTCCCTGGGCATGTCTGTTTCATCCTTCACTTTGTCCTATCTTCGGAAGTCCTTTCTCTAGTTCTTCAGGGTGTGTGCTGGGGCCTCTGTCAGTCCAGGCTTCTTGGAGGGGTGCGGGGGTGGGACGGGGCCACCCTATCTCACCATTGGTCCAAGTGACTGTGCCAAAGTGATTTTACTGCAAGTTCTTCTTTGGTAAAGGTGGTGGTGGGGGGTGTCTCTAGTCAAATAAGTTTAATGGATGCTGCATATGAGACCAGGCTTCTTGGAGGGGTGCAGGGATGGGATGGGTGGGGTGTTTGAGTCCCTTACTCTCCTTAACGCTCAGCAGTCTCACCTGCTACTGTCACCTCATCCCTTGCAAAATCAGCCCCTGTGATGAAAGCTTTCCTATGGACACGCATTGCTCCGTGGCCCTTGTCTACCCACCTTGGTGAAAGAAATGTCAGCCCCAGATGGGAGGGGTGGAGGTCATCAGCGGGGAGCTGGGGCACAAGCCAGGTGTGTGGTGGAAGTTTCTTTACCCAGAACTGCCCTGAGCCCTACTGTGCAGGTAGAGAATTGGAGGATGTGGCCACCAGTGCCTTTTGCCTGCCATGTGGTCTGAACGGCTCTCGAGATGTTTGGGAATGAGCCATTATATATGTTTGCCCTCAAATGCTCTGACATGATGTTGGGTCCATTATAGAAACAGCGTAAAACTTGATTTGCTTTCTGTAAACTTATTAGAGAAAAATGAAGTGCCACCTTCAAATGAACATAGTCATTGGCCCTTCAGCATTGATGTTCAGCCACTTAAGAAAATGTCTGGTTCAAAAACCTGAATGTCCTCACTGTCACCCCAACCAAATGGCCTCTTCATTACTGTTTAGCTATTTCATAAATGCTTTAGGCTGGAGATGGTGGCTCACACCTGTAATCCCAGCATTTTGGGAGGCTGAGGTGGGCAGACTACCTGAGGTCGGGAGTTTGAGACCAGCCTGGCCAACATGATGAAACCCCGTCTCTACTAAAAATACAAAAATTAGCCAGGTGTGGTGATGCATGCCTGTAATCCCAGCTACTTGGAGGCTGAGGGAGGAGAATCGCTTGAAGGTTGCAGTGAGCTAAGATTGCATCACTGTACTCTAGCCTGGGTGACAGAGTGAGACTCTGTCTCAAACAAAATAAAATAAAATCATAAATGCTTGAATTTAGGAACTAAAAATAAACTCAAGGGAGATTTGGATTCATTTAGATAAGACATATTAGCAAAACTACCTAACACAGAGAAAAGAAAGTAACTCTTACGCTATGATGTATCTGCATGAAGTAACTTCAACTAGTATTACTTTTTTCTTTTTCTTTCTTTCTTTCTTTTTTTTTTTTTTTTTTGAGACAGAATCTCGCTCTGTCACCCAGGCTGGAGTACAGTGGCACAATCTTGGCTCAGTGCAACCTCTGCCTCCCAGGTTCAAGTGATTCTCCTGCCTCAGCCTCCTGAGTAGCTGGGATTACAGGCCCCTACTACCACGTCCGGCTAATTTTTGTATTTTTAGTAGAGAGATGGTTTCACCATATTGGCCAGGCTGGTCTTGAACTCCTGGCCTCAAGTGATCCACCCACCTCTGCCTCCCAAAGTGCTAGGATTACAGGTGTGAGCCACCGTGCCCGGCCTCAGCTAGTATTTCCTAAGGGCATCTTGGACACTGTGTTTCTTGATCATCTGAGAAACAAATGCATATCTTTTCAAGAAGCTTAGGGATACTTTAGAGGGGCTATTTTTAGCACATCTTCTTACGGAAATATGTAAGAATGATGAGAAAGCGATCAAGCAATACCTTGGAAAAACCACTTCATATTCATTTCAGATGGGCTATACTGTGGGGTGTTGGCTCTAAAAATAATATTTTCTTCATTACTATTCCAAACTTTCTGTAACTTTCCTTGGGTTATTTTTCAGATTGGCAGGCATCTAGATTTTAAATGTGTGAGGACTTTCTATACCATCCGCATAGAGTCTTTGATGCACTCTTTGCATGAGAGGCAGAGACGGGATACTTACATGACTACGACTTATGACTATCATGATAGTTACTGCTTGCTATTGTTATTTAGGAAAACCAATGTGAAATATCTTACTCAAAATCACACGGAAATGACACGTTCCATGAATTCCTCCTGTCTCTTTTGGATGAAGAAATAAAAATCTATTTTTTTATAACAAGAACTGATTCGAAGAAAAGTTTATGTGAATACAAATGAAAACCATGGATGCAGTTAAATGCTAACAGAGGCTATTTTCAACTCAGTAAGACTGAATGACCTATTGATTTACCGAAAACTACAAACTTAAGTCACCATGACCACAAAAATTAAAACCCTTCCCGGAGGCATTATCTCTCTCATTTCAACTCACCAAATTTCATTAGAATTCATTTAAAATGCAGTAGACCAACATTTAGAAATGAAATGAGTTTCATTTACTTAAATACATGGGTGCCTTTTCGGAGTGATTTTTCCCGACAAGACAGTCAGGCAGGTTTGCTGTGTTGCTGGTTTTTTGTTGTTGTTGTTGTTGTTGTTGTTTTTCATTTTTCAAGGTGCAGGTCATTAAAAACTTGTCATCTGAGATAAAAAAAATACTAGAAAAGTAAAACAAAACAAAAAAACAAAAACAAAAAACAATACCCCCAAAAAACCCAGGTGGACATACAAACATTTCCTCAAGCCTTAGCTGATTATTGGATGACTTATGGTTAAGTGTTCTGTGGGAACACTTTATCTAGGGGATGCGATGGATTGACCTGGTCCCCCAAAAGAGATATGTTGAAGTCTTCCCCGCTCCCAGTGCCTCAGAATGTGACCTTATTTGGAAATAGGGTCATTGCAGATGTAATTAGTTAAGATAAGGTCATATGTAAAATAGAGTGGCCCCTAAACCAATAGGGCTCGTGTCCTTATAAGAGGATGGGCATATGAAGACGGAGATAGAAAGAACATGTGCAGACGGAGGCAGAGAGTGGAGCGAGAAGTTACCAAGTCAAGGAACGTGGAGGATCGCCAGCAACCCGCGGAGAATCGCCAGCAACCCGCAGAGGCCCAGCAGGAGGCCCAGGACAGATGCTCCCTTACAGCCCTGGAAGGAACCAGCCTGCCCACACCTTAGTTTCAAGCTTCCAGCCTTCAGAATCATGAGAGAATAAATTTCTGTTGTTTCAGGCCTCCCAGGTTGTGGTGCTTTGTCATGGCAGCCCCAGGAAACAAACACAGCAGAGTAGCTGAATGGCGGCACGGGGAATTACAGAGAAAATGCTCGGCCAGGCCCCATGGCACAGGCCTATAATCCCAGCACTTTGGGAGGCTGAGGTGGGAGGATCACTTGAGCTGAGGAGTTCAAGACCAGCCTGGTCAACATGGTGAAACCCTATCTCCACTAAAAATAAAAAAAAATTAGCTGGGCATGGTGGCTCAAGCCTATAATCCCAGCTACTTTGGAAGCTGAGGTGGGAGGATGGCTTGAGCCTGGGAGGCATAGATTGCAGTAAGCAGAGATTGTGCCACTGCACTCTAGCCCGAGTGAGAGAGCAACATCGTATTTCAAAAAGCAAACCAACAAAAAAACCTCATTTGTGATTATAAGAACTGCGTCCCCTTCCAGGACAGGCATTGAGTGTGATCTGGTGGCTTCACATTTGTCATTGATAAAAACAGGCCAGGTGCAGTGGCTCACACCTGTAATCTCAGCATTTGGAAGGCCAAGGTGGGAGGATTGCATGATTCCGGGAGTTCGAGGCCATTCCTGAGCAGCATAATGAGACCCTGTCTCTACAAAACACAAACAAACAAACCAAAAAAACAAAAAACAAAGCCATGGTTAGCTTCATGTCCCACAGTGTGGAGGACAAAATCTAAGGAAAAGGTAGAGGACATGGAGAAAGAAGAATCTGGAAAGTCCCCTGCAAATTTGAAAATTCAAGTGCAAACACAATCTATAGTAAGTAAGCCATATAGTAATCAAATGACTCAGCTTCTCCAGGCTTAAAAAGTGTGTGAATTCGCTTAGCTCACAGAGAGTTTGGGGGGGCTCATGTCTCCAGCTTGTGTGCAATTGGCTGGGGTGTACCCAAATTGGTGACTGACCTTTTCAGGCTGGGTGTCTGGTTTTCTTAAGTCAACATGTCTTGATTTCATAGACCATAAAAGCCCCAAATTTGGGGCAGAGTCCAGATTTGAATAAGGTGACTCAGAAGCCTGCTGAAGCTTTACCTTGGAAATCCAGCAGAGCCCACTGGGCTCCCCCTTTAGTCAGGACTTACACCAAAATAGAAAAACAAAGCAAACCCCAAACAAGCAATAGGACATTGTCACACCTGGCTGAAAACCTTCATGAATAAGACAACTATTCTGTGAATTTCGTAAGCCTCTGAAAATTATTTACTTGAGAATTGAACTGGGGATAAATTGCAGTGGTTAAAATGTGGTGTCAAATGAAAACATAAGGCTAAGATTTTCTAATGGTAAGGAAAATACTATTAAACATGAGGTTTAAAACTCATTCTCTGTAAATTTAGCCTTTGAAGCCCAGGTGCTCCAAAGCAGTTAGTTGTTAATGATAAGAGTAAAAACAGTCATAGTTAAAGTTCCAGAGTGTTTATGATATGCCAAACATGTGCTAAGTGCTTCTATGGGCATGTAATGAACTCTTAAACAAATCTCAATATGCATTTTGCCATCTTTATTTACAGATAGGGAAACTGAAGTGTAGAAAGGTTACATAACTTGTCCAAGGTTACGTCTGGGCTGAATTAGGGAGACCCAACAGGAGGTTCTTGTGATCTTTCAGGTAAGAGATGCCAGGAGGCCGAGCCAAGGTGGTGGAAATAAAGGTGGGTGCCAGGAAGAGGTCAGTTTCTATATTCAGGTGAGGCTAGCGGGATGTGCTGATGGTTTAGCTGCGGGGTGTGAGACACAGGTGCCTAAGGTTATTGTCTTGGGCAACTGGAGGAATGGAGTTGCCACTTATTGAGAGCTTGAAGAGGGTTGGAGATCTGGGTTTGGAGGATGTGATGATCAATTTTTTGTGTCAACTTGGCTGGGCCGTGGGGTGCCCAGATATATGACTGAACACTATTCTTCATGTTTCTGTGAAGTTAGTCCTTGGACAAGGTTAACATTGAAAGCAGATTGCCCTCCATAGTGTGGGTGGGCCACACCCAGTCAGGTGAAGGCCAGACTGGAACCAGAAAAAACTGGTGTCTCCATCAGCTCAGGCTGCCACAACAAAATACCACAGACTTGCTGGATTAAGCCACAGAAATTAATTTTCTCACAATTCCGGAGGCTGGAAAGTCCAAGACCAAGGTTCTGGCTGCTTGGATTCCTGGTGGAAATTCACCTGACCTCTTCTTTGCACGCAGGCAGAGAGAAATCTTTCTCTCTTTCCCTTCTTTTTAGAGCACGAATCTCATTGTGAGGGCACCCACCCTCATGACCTCATTGAACCCTAATGACCTCCCAAAGGTCCCGTCTCCAAATACTATCACATCGGGGCTTAGGGCTCCAGCATAGGAATTTTGGGAGAATGCACATGTTTAGTCCATAACATGCAGCCTCCCCTGAGCAAGAAACTCTCTCCAGCAGACTGTGTTTGACCTTTATTTCCAACATCAGCCCTTCTCAGCTCTATAGCAGGCTGCCTTCCAACTGAAACTGCAGTGTCAGTGATCCTGGGTCTCCAAACTACTAGCCCACCCTGCAGAATTTTATTTTATAGATGGGGTCTTGCTATATTGCCCAGGCTGGTCTTGACCTCTCAGGCTCAAGTGATCCTCCCACCTCAGCTTCCTGAGTAGCTGGGACTACAGGCATGTGCCATCACGCTTGGCTAATTTCTAAAAATGTTTTGTAGAGATGGAGGTCCCACTATGTTGTCCAGCCTGGTCTTGAACTCCTGGGCTTAAGCAATCCTTGGCCTCCCAAGGCTGTTGGAATTACAGGTGTGAGCCACTGTGCCTGGCCCACCCTGCAGATTTTGGACTTGCCAGCCTTGAGAATCATGCAAGCCAATTCCTTAGAATAAATAGATCTCTTTCTATATAAATGCACATCCAATTGGCTCTGTTTCTCTGGAGAACTCTGACTGATACAGAGGATGAAGGGCAGAAGAGAGGAATTTTCTTTTGGACTTGTTCAGTTTGAGATGTCTGTGCCTACCCACCTGGGGATAACCATGGTTGCATATGTAAGTGCAGAGTTCAGGGAGGGACTGAACTGGAGGAGTCTGTTTGTGTCACCACCGCATGGAGATGGGATTAAAATATGGGATGGAGTCTCTTAGGAGGGAACGTTAGATAGAGAAGAGCAGGGGCTCCAGGGCTGATTCTAGGAACCCTCCAACATCAGGGGAGGGATGAGGATAGAGGTAGGAAGAGGAGCCAGCCACGGGCTGTAGGAATGGGCGATAGTGAACGATCGACCCAGAGGAGACTGGTGAGGGAGGACAGAGCTCCATGTTGGAGAGAGCAATCTACTGTGTCAAGTCAAGTAATCTGATAAATCAAGTCATCTGATTGCTGAGAAGTGATCGCTGGATTAGCAACATGAAGGAAATTGGAGACCTTGATAAGCTCAGTTTCGGCGGAGTTGATTGGAGTGGGTTCAAGAGAGAATAGGGACAGAGGGACAGGAGAGAATGAGCCCAGAGAATTCTTTCAAGAACTTGGACCCTCCAGGGGAATCAGGAAATGAGGCAACAGTTTTAGGACGGGGTCCAGGGCCCATAGACCTCAGGATATCTGTCAACTCAGCTAGGAAAAAAAGTGACATCTTCTATTTCATCTACCTCTCACTGACAATTAGCATTTCCTTCAATCCTGAATGGAGGCAGCCACCTACAGCAATATGACCAGTGCCTGTGCCTTAATCAGCAATAGAGACCATGATATTTTGCATCGCATTACAGGCGTTGCAGATACCTGCAAAGGACATTTATCACTGTAACAATTTCAAATGGTACTTATAAGATGCTTGCTAGACCTCATGATGTAATGCATTAATAAGGAAGGTCATCCATTACTAGGAACAGAATTGCACTAAAATATTTTGATAACTATGTTTTACTATAATTCACTTCCTTTATAATCCTGCCTGTTATGTGTTATATTACACATTTAAAAGCATTGTGCCGAGAAGAATACATCAGCTTCGCCAGATTGCCAAAGGAATCCCAGGCAATCCCCATCCCGCCACCCAGAACAACACCGATAACAAAAAACAAAACCAAAAGAGTTAGAAACCTCTGCCAGTGGGATGTGTAGGCAAGAGAGGACCCTTGTTTTGCTGTTGTTTTGAAGATGAGAGACACGGAAGCATGTTTGCATGCCTGAGGAAATGGTCCAGCGAGGAGGGAAACATCTGTAGGGGCAGTAGGGATCCTGTGTGCACATGGAGAGACCAGCTCTGACCGGCATGCAGAGAGCTCACTCCAGAACGGCAGGGGAGGCAGGAGCAGGAGGCTGGGGGAGATGTCAGTGGGCAATAACGCATGTTCTGAGTTTGCTCTAAGTTTCTCAGGGAAATAAGAAGCAACATGATGTCTTGAGACAGGAGATGGGGGAGGAGGTGTGGGAGGCTTGAGCACAGAGGAGGAGACCACGGTCATCCAGGAGAATGACAGCAGGCCTGGACCAAGTCAAGGGGTCAAGTGCTGGTCAGTGCCGGGTGCAGGTGGGGCAAGTGGTCCTGCGGGTACCATAGACTATCACGCCGGACAGCCTTTCCCAGCACCATCAGCTGCACTGTGAGGGTCCCAAGTGGACAAAGGGGTGGACTGGACCTGGTGGGGATTTTCCTAGGGGAAAATGATGAAGGCAGACAGCCAAGGGAAATATGCGTGCACACAAAGGTGTGGACATCATGGCGGGCCGTGGAGTCAAAGCTGGGATGGAGGGACATTGAGGACAATAGAGAAGGTCTGTTCATCCTGGAGAAGTCACCTGGATCAGTGGCCCTCCACCCTCCTGCTGTAGCTTCAGCCCTTGGAGATCTTTAAAAAGATCCGGATGCCCTGGCTACCTCCAGAGATTCTGATTCGCTGACTGGGGTGGGGTCCATGCATGGGAATTTTCTAGCTCCTCTCCCGCACTCGGTGATTCTGATGTGCAGGCAGGTTTGAGAACCACTGGCTTATTTATTTCATTAAAAATTACTTTTCACTCTGTTGGCCAGGCTGGAGTGCAGTGGCGCAATCATGGCTCCCTGCAGCCTCGACCTCCTGAGCTCAAGTGATCCTCCCGCCCCAGCCTTCCGAGTAGCTGGAACTACAGGTGTGAGCCACTGCACCCAGCCCCGCTGGCTTCATTGATTTAACTTTATTTTATTTTATTTTATTTATTTTATTTTATTTTTTTGAGACAGAGTCTTGCTCTGTCACCCAGGCTTGGAGCGCAGTAGGATTACAGGTGCACGCCACCACACCCAGCTAATTTTTGTATTTTTAGTAGAGACGGGGTTTCACCCCGTCTAGGCTGGTCTCAAACTCCCGACTTCAAATGATCTGCCCTCCTCGGCCTCCCAAAGTGCTGGGATTACAGGCATGAGCCACCACCGTACCTGGCCTGATGTAACTTTTAAAGGTCCTATTAGGAGCTTTAAAGAGTCCAAAACGGTTTAACAGAGAGTCATAGTTCAGATGTCTGTTCTGCTGGGCCTGCCTGCTGAGTGCAGGCTCTCTTTGGGATCTCCTGAGATGGAGACAGGTGTCCCTGGCCTGTCCCTGGAATATTGTCTCACCTACCCATAAGGCTAGGCTCTCCCACTCCCTTTGCTTGAGATCCTCTTCTCCAGCTACAATCTTACCTTCCCTCATGTGGCCCTGCACCCTTGCCTTCTGCCATCTAGAAAAAGTGGTTAGGGGGAGGTTCTTTATTTATCTTGTTACCTTCTGGCTCTTACCTTCCCAGAGCCCCACGGAAGCCTGTTCTTACAACCTGGGTCCTCTTCCTGGGACCCCAGCCCACTGTGGGCAATGAGCCTCCCTCATTGTTAATCTTGGCCAAGAAGTTACCCCGCAGGCATTTATATTCTAATGGATGACTTTTTTTTTTTTTTTTTTTTTGAGTCAGAGTCTCACTTTGTCACCCAGGCCGGAGTGCGGTGGCGCGATCTCAGCTCACTGCAACCTCTGCCTCCCAGGTTCAAGTGATTCTCCTGCCTCAGCCTCCTGAGTAGCTGGGATTACAGGCGCCTGCTACCATGCCTGGCTAATTTTTGTATTTTTAGTACAGACCAGGTTTCACCATGTTGGTCAGGCTGGTCTCTAACTCCTGACCTCGTGATCCACCCGCCTTGGACTCCCAAAGTGCTGGGATTATAGGCGTGAGCCACCGCCCTCGGCCCATGGATGACCTTTGAAAACAAATCTCCTCCTGGCCCAGGCCCCAAAGGATACACTCACAGTGGTGAGAATGATTGGGTCAGTCTTCCAGAAAAGCCTGTGATACTTTGATATAAAGACATTTAGAATTAATTGGGTCAGGTATGAGATTTCAGATTGCAGAAATCCTTGTGTAAGCAAAGGCCTTGCAGATAAAGTAGTGCGTGGCAGGTGTGGCTTAGTCTTTAGACATACACACAGTGGCCAGGTTGTGCATTTGCTCTGAAGAGTACCAGGCCCTGTAGGTTACCTTTGCCTGCCCTCAGGACTTGCTAGATAATTTGCAGAACCCAGTGCCAAATGAAAATACAGAACCCCTTGTTCAGAAATTATTAAGAATGTCAAGATGGCGTCTGCAGAACATCAAGCCAAGTGCAAGCCCGTCTGAGCATGGGGCTCCCTGTAACTGCACAGGTCACGTGCCCATGAAGCTGGCCCTGCCTGTTATGGACATGCTGGGAACTGGACATAGGGATTTTCCCCCCTTAAAACAATGAGTGCATCGAGTTAGGATGTTGAAAGGAACAGAGACACTCTTGCAGTGTTCTGTAGAATCGAAAATATGGTTTCATATGTTTACTTTACCTTCATTTAAGTGTAGCCCTGATGCCTCTGCGAATATCTGCCATGGAAGAGCCTTTTGAAAACAAAGCTCTTGCTGGTCTCCAGTGCCCAAGAGTGGCCGCCGGTGGAAACAGACCTGGTGTTCTAAATCTCAGTTTTTGTTTCTTTCTTCTTCCAAGAAAGCTGTAGACGAGCATGTGCACTTCCAGGCCTAGAAAGGAACAGCTGCCTCCAAGTGGCTTGCCTCTTTGCACAAGGGGCTCAGCTCAGAGCTTCCCCTAAGCCTGGCAGGTCCCCCTGGCACTTCTCTTGGGAATCAAGTGGACAAAGTGAGTGAATGAGCCTCAGTTTCTCCTGTCTTTCTTTTTATAGAGTCACCCAACAGAGACAGATAAAGGAGGTGGTAGCAGCTTAGGCCCAGGAGCCCTCTCAGCAAATGGCCCGGAGTAGAAAATTCCCCACACGATGTTGCTGTTGGTCACCCAGTGAAAAGTCCTTGGCCCTGGCAGCCACTTGTCCTGCAAATGGTGCGAGTGAAGAATCCACAGATTAGCTGGAAGGAGGAACGTTTGAGTTTGAAAACGCCAAGAATCATTCCTGAACTGGCAAGGCTGGCCACCTGCATTTTAAAAACACATTGGTACTAGCCTTGAAAACAGACTTTTAGACTTCTTACTCTGCGTAATGAAAGATCTTTTCTGATATATAGGCAACAGAATGATTTTTTTAAAACAATAATGGACATATTCCATTTTATTGATCTTTACCTAAAAACTAAAAACTAACTGGAAAACAGGAAATATTTAATAGTGACATTTTCATAGCACCAAAGGAAGAATCTACGTGTCTTCCTTTTTATAGATTTTTCTGTAGATGTCTTAAGAAGCATTGAACCCATTATACAGATGGGTAAATAAAACACAGTAAGCTTGAGATATGCAAATCAGATTGGAGCCAGATAAGGATGGGGGCTGGCGCTGGCTTCAAGTCTGACTAATCTTGGGCAAGCTGCTCAGCCTATTACTCACTGTCTACACAGGAATGACTGTCTACATAGGAATAGCTCCTCCGCAGAGACATCTAGAAGATGCTGAGATAATATATGTAAAAACTGACAAGCCCTTTGGGACAGATACCAGCAAATGCAAGGCGTATGCTATGGAAGTTTTATCATCCTAACAGATAAGCCCGTCCCCAACTCCAGTGAGTGACTGAGAGACACAGGCATGAACGCTGAGCTCAGACGACAGCATCTTTTCACAGCAGACCCGGGCCCAGCCCCTGGAAGCACACGATGATGAACTGTCCTCTGGTTTCCCAAGACTTCAAAAATGAAACCCAGTGATCAAGAGATGTTTGGCTTTGAACACTGCAGGAATGAAAGCCAGCACTCAGTTAAAGCCAGTGAGGACAGCACTCCAAGGTTTGGGGACCGTCTCAGGACGCTAATCCTGGTTCCTTTTCTATTTTGCCTGGGTCCCTCCTGCCCATCCTGGGAAGCCGTGGCAGCTGTTGGGGATGTGGGGCCCCAGGTAACTGAAGGATTAACTCACGTCTCAAATTGCATGGCATTTCTCCTCTTCAGCACCATTTTTTACCCTTTTTGAGAGAGATCTATCACTTCCCCCCATCTCCTGCCATGCCAATATGTGTCTGTGTTGGAGGGCAGGGGTGTATTTAGGGAGCAGGAGAATGTTCCCAAGTCTGGAAACTCGGAACAGTCTGCCTGGCCCTCTTTGCAGAAAAATGAGGGAGTCCCAGCAGACAGAAGGGGGCAGTGGCGCTGAGCTCCCCGAGCTGACCTGTGGCCTCAAAACACTGAACAGATTCAGTCCTTCCTCCCAAACAGGCCTGGTAAGCGATGAAAAGAGTTCTGCCCAAACACTCAGGAACTGGATTATTGTCGTTCCTGGCTCATTAGGAGCCTGGCTGCCCTCATGCCAGCTGCGTGGGGTCCTCTGGAGGCCACCCAGACCAGCCTGCAGCTTCCTTTCCTGTAGGGGCCAGCACGGTCCCTTCCTCTGGAGAACGCTCGGACCCCTGGCTGCACGCACATCTAACCAGCAGGGCCTCAGGGCTTCCAAAACAGATGACTGTCAACCCCAGCCCTGCCCACCCCACATCCACAGCTTCACCCCAAACTCACATGCAGAAAACCTCGAGTCCCATCTTCCTGTTCAGGTCCCTTGCCAGCCGGAGCCGCTCTGGAGCCTGGCTGGACTCCAGCTCCCATGTGCAAGAGGACTCAGCCGGAAAGCTGCCACCCTCCTGCCTTCCCTCTTCTGCCGACCAGACACTTCCAGGACGGAGTATTTGAGAGAAAATTGTCTAGACAATTACAGTGTTCCTTAGAACGGCCTGTGTGGGCACACGTGCCACTTGGTTAGCTAGCATGAGAGGAGGTGGCTTGGCCAGAGCAGACATTCAAGACCAACCAGAAATGTCATTTCTGCACTGTGGAAAAAAAATGCACGATACACCTGAACCTGGGCATCTCCTTCCTAACACGCCCTCAGGATCAAGCCTCCCCTTCCCAGCCTGGCAGGGTTGCAGGGCGTCCATAGTCCAGCCTACGCCTGCCCAGACTCTCAGCTCCGGGTCCATTGGCTGTTCACACTCACTTCCCTGTGTCCTGGAACTGCCTGATTGTTGTAGATTACTAAAAATCCACAGCTCATTCCCTCCTGCGCCCTGACCACCTGCCCACAGCGACTGTGTGCTCCTCTGAGCCACCACCTGGTAGTGGTCCTCACACTGCTTTGGGCTTTTCTGCTGTTGAGTAACTCAGCTTCTCAGCCTTTAGGCTGCTATGGGCCCTAGATGCATGCTGGTCGATTCTGATCAACGAGCAACTGCTTTTGTTTGTTTGCTTTTTTCTACAGCTGCAGCTGTGGGTGATTGAGATGGTCTGTTGGTGGAATGTGGAGCTGGACGGGTCAAGGAACAAGTGTGGACAGAGGGACAATTTGCTACGAGTTGGAGATAAGAGATATGGCATACTGTGAAACCAGTGCTGACAGAAGAAGGTGACTTTCTTGGAAGGTCAAGACACTTGCTTGTCAGCGATGTCTAGGAGGGCTAGGGAGAGTTCTGCTGGAAGTGAAGGCAGCACCTGAGGGTGGCTGAGGGAACTGGTCAGGGCTGGGAACGCCTCCAGCCCTTTGAGGAATGATTCGGTGATTAAGAGATGTTTGGCCTTGAAAATTGCAAGAATGAAATCTCTTGGTGGGAATGTGTAGCCGAAAGCCAGCACCCTGAGTGGCTCCAAGGTTTGGGGACCCTCTCAAGGCACAAATCCCAGTTCCTTTTCAATTTTGAAAATCATTGTGGGCGATTCTGCAATTCAGAAGTGTGCTGAGAGCCACGGATTTAACATGACAAGAATTTCCACCCCTTCCTCACTGAGCCCACCGCACATGCTCCAGGGCCAGGGACTTCCTTGGGCTTCTGCGTGTCTTCCACAGTGTGCATCAATCCGCCGGGCTCTGGTTGGTGTTTTAAAAAAAAGATGCAGCAAAGGAATCTGGTGTGGACAAACGCCCTGGGCATGGACCAGAAGCCTGGCCCCTGTGTCCCTGGCAATGGGACGGTGAAGGACAGAAAGACAGCATATCCAGTAGTGTCAGGAGCTTGGAGCAGGCATTCGGAAGCATCTGTTAAATGTTATTGATGGAGGATTGACATAACCCACACCTGCATAGGTTTTTTGTCTTTTTTTGGAAGTGAACAGTCACAAACAAAAACAACTTTGGTTCAGGTCATTTACAGGCCCAGATCCTCTATCCTTAGAGGTTTCCCACCAGATATACTATTTTACCATCCATGCCAGGCAAGTTACGTAAAACCACGCAGAATTTTACCTGACAACGAAATAGACCTTTTCGTTAGATCCTCCACCCCACCTAAAGCAGTTACACAGGCTGAAATGAAACTGTTAAAGGAATGAACTAACTTGGAGATAGAATCATCGCCTTTGCTGAACATCATTTTAAGAATATTGGAATATATAGGGGTACCAGCATAATAGTAAAATGTGCCCATATTATCTATAATTTTATGCTGGGCACTTTTTAGAAATTATTTTTTATAACTTTGTCTTTGAGAGGATTTGGCTACAAGTTCATTACATTTAGTTTACAACTGGCTTTGATTTCTTGGCATTCGTTGTGTATTATTAGGAAACCCCACAGACAGAAAATGTAAACTCCAAATTGCTTTAAAATATTATGATAGTTTTTAGGGATGTTACACTATGACAGTGAATGAAATGGACATAACGTTCTGTTTTGTAGATATTTCGTGAAATCTTTATTAGTCTTGATTTTCTTTGGAACAAGTCATTCCTGTTCTGGGCTGAAGCATGAAAATTCCCTGACCTGTGACCCTGGCCCAAGGCTCCTCTTGGATAAAACAGTGTTTCCTGGACCAGAGGGCAAAGTCACAGAAACATGATGTGACGAAATCTAAATAGAAAGGTATTGATTTGTTCTTCGTTCATCAAATAGTTATTGGACTCCAGCACGTATGAGTAGCAGGGAGCCTGGCTAGCACTACACCTTCCCCTCCTGCCTCTCAGAGTCAGGGCCACAGGCACACACAGAGCGAGGGAAAATGAGGTGGTAGAGAGGCTGGTCCCGAGGCTCCAGCCCTTCTCTCCCAATCCTCTCCCTGACTGGGCAGGGAACTCTTCTCTTGGCTCCTCCAACTTCCATCAACGTCTGCCCTTGGGTCTGGTTTTAAACTCTAAGGTGTAAATAAATGACTCATAATGGCTCAACATTTTGTCCCTCCCAGGAGGTACTTTTAAGTCTAAGGAATAAAGATTTAATAGTAAAACTTCGAATGCCAATCGGGGGTAAGTGAGGATTTGGAAGAGGAAGGTCTTGAGCATTTTCCTAACACTCCTAAAATCATCCCATTGAGTTAGGGCAGCAACTATCCTGATGGGGTGGGTATGATGGAAGTTAGTCAGTGTTTCAATAGATGGATGGATGGATGGATGGATGGATAGACTGACGGATGGATGGATGGACGGATGGATGGATGGATGGATGGATAGACTGACAGATGGATGGATGGATGGATGGATGGATGGATGGATGGATGGATAGACTGACGGATGGATGGATGGATGGATGGATGGATGGATGGATAGACTGACGGATGGATGGATGGACGGATGGATGGATGGATGGATGGATGGATAGACTGACGGGTGGATGGACGGATGGATGGATGGATGGATGGATGGATGGATGGATAGACTGACGGATGGATGGATGGATGGATGGATGGATGGATGGATGGATAGACTGACGGATGGATGGATGGACGGATGGATGGATGGATGGATGGATAGACTGACAGATGGATGGATGGACGGATGGATGGATGGATGGATGGATAGACTGACAGATGGATGGATGGATGGATGGATGGATGGATGGATAGACTGACGGATGGATGGATGGACGGATGGATGGATGGATGGATGGATGGATGGATAGACTGACGGATGGATGGACGGATGGATGGATGGATGGATGGATGGATGGATAGACTGACGGATGGATGGATGGATGGATGGATGGATGGATGGATAGACTGACGGATGGATGGATGGACGGATGGATGGATGGATGGACGGATGGATGGATGGATGGATAGATGGGTAGATGGATGGATAGATAGATCACCTTTATTCTGATCTCAACTGGTCTTTGAAGCTTGATTCATTTTTTGATTTCTCACGGAGCCAGACTAGGGTCTGACACATTAGGAAGCTGGCGAAAGTTTGTTGACTAAACAAATTAATGAAGGGAAAATTATGTATGCAGAGATGCCTGGGGTTTGGGTTACCGTTTTGGGTCCCCTTTGATTTGAGTGACACACATGCTGACAACTTGAGTCTGAAGTTAGTGGATCCTTAGCTAACTTGCTAGAGTAAAGTTGTGGTAAAACTTGACCTTGCTCTATTCATCAACAGCATATCCTGTGAAAGTCACTACGCTTCCATGAAAACCTTGGTGCTAGGCCTGTGATATCTTTGCAGAGGTCTGACCTAAGGAGACTGTGTCAATAGTAACAACAATCGCAATGGTCCTGAACACAAAGGCAGCATTCTTTGTGTGCTAGCTGTGGTTTTAAGCATATTACATCTATTTACTAATTTAATCCTAAAACAACCTTTGCTTTAGGTACTCCTATTAACCTCATTTTATGGATGGGAAAATAGACTGTGAGAAGTGAAATCGCCCGCCCAAGGTCATACACCTGTAAGTGGTGGAGGCAGGGTTTGAACCGAGCACACTGGCCTCACCTTGTGGGCTCCTACCACTACGCTGTCTCATGTTACTACCCTGTATCCATCTCCAGAACGAGTTGGCAGCTGCAAGTTCTCCCCAAGGCCTCACTGCAGCCCTTGCATCTCAGCATCAGCTCCTTGCACGGCCAGGTGGTGTTGTTTCTGACTCGGGGTCTGCATCTCTCTCTGTGCCGCTGGGTTCAGAGGCCCTGAGGAGCGAGCCCGGTCCAGTGCTAGCTTCGCAGCTCACAGCCCTTGGGCAAATGTTACAACTGGAGGGCTGCACAAATGCATCATGTGGTTTCAAACCATGGGTCTCTCTGAGTAGGAATTGCTGGAATGGGCCTCAGAAAGTTCCTGACCCTTTGTGTGGAGTCACAGGGTCTGTGTCCAGTGAGGCCTAGAGGCCACGTGAGGTCCAGAGAGAGAAGCACAAGGCAGCTGCTGAGGCCTCATAGGAACCACGCAGTGAAGGAACCAGGGTTTCTTCTTTCTCCATGGCAACTAGGAGTGCAGGTCGGCCTCGGAAAAGGATCCTCCATCTTTGGTTAAAAGAACGGTGAGCCCAGGTTTGGTAATGATGTAGCTGTGTGAGTTGATGGATGCAAAGTGCCCAGCGTGGTGCCTTATCCATCGTAGGTATTGCCGAAGGAGAGCTTTTGTCATCCCTTCCTGGAGAGGGGTGTTGTGGTTTGTGGGTTGAGACCTTTTGGATTCCTGGCATTGACAATGGCACTATTTGGGGTGGGGACCTTCTTGTTGGAGGAGTCTCCTTCCCTCCCTGCTGGTGGTATAGGCAGGAAAAGAAGCCAGGAACTAGGCCAATTGCAATAAAGAAAGAAAGAAGCAGCTTCTGAGCCTCTCTTGCCCTGTAAGGAGCCAAGGGGGACAGGGCCAGATACGGACCCACTGCAGGGATGGGCAGTCTCCGCCCTTCACTGAGGAGGACGCAGGACTTATGGCCCCACTGGGGGGCAGGGATACAGGAACCTAGACTGTCCGTGCTCAGACACGGTCTGGATTTAGAACTGTAGGCCTTGGGGCCGTTTTCAAAAAATAGACCCTTTCCTTAGGAAAATCCCACAAAACTGCCCCAAAGACGAGTGAGGTAGGAAGAGCATGAGGCTCGGATTCTATTTATGCATGCATGTCCATTAGATTCTGGATTCAAAAGCCCCATGTTCTTGGGTTTAAGATTGTACTTTCTGACTTGAACAGTGAATTGCAAATTCAGACTTAAGAGATGGTTACTTTTCCACCAAGAGAACAGCCCCGAAACTTGGCCAGAGCATTGGTGTTTTGGTGCTGCTGTAACACAGCGCCACATGCTGGGAGGCTTGAGACAACAGACATTTGTCTGTTGCCTTGCAGTTCTGAAGGCCAAGAGTCCAAAACCAAGACGCTAGCAGGGCTGTGCTCCTCTGAGACTGGGTAGATGCCTTCCTGGCCTCCTCCAGCTTCTGGTGGTGGCCAGCAATCCTTGGCATTCCTTGGTTTCCAGCATGACCACTCCAGTCTCTGCCTTTTTCATCACATGGTGGTCTTTCTGCATGTCTCTCCTCACATGTCGTTCTCTTCTTATAAGGACACCTGTCAGATTAGATTAGGGCCAATTCTAAGAAGCTTTTTTTTTTTTTTTTTTTTTTTTTTTGAGACAGAGTTTCATTCTCTCTTGCCCAGGCTGGAGTGCAATGGCGTGATCTTGGCTCACCGCAGCCTCCGCCTGCCAGGTTCAAGTGATTCTCCTGCCTCGGCCTCCCGAGTGCTGGGATTACAGGCATGCACCACCATGCCCGGCTAATTTTGTATTTTTAGTGGAGGCGGGGTTTCTCCATGTTGGTCAGGCTGGTCTCAAACTCCTGATCTCAGGTGATCCTCCTGCCTCGGCCTCCCAAAGTGCTGGGATTACAGGCATGAGCCACTGCACTGGGCTGATTAGGGCCAATTCTAATGGCCTCATCTTAACTTGATGACGTCCACAAAGTCTCTGTTTCCAAATAAGGTCACATTCACAGGCACCAGAAGGTAGGGCTTCAATACGCATTTTGGGGGACAGACTTCACCCACTGACAGCCATATGTGTTCCTTACAGTTGCCACTATTTCTATGACTTGGAGCGAGACTGTGATTTTGTTTTTCTTTTTTTTTTGATGGCATCTTACTCTGTCACCTAGTCTGGAGTGCAGTGGCGTGATTTTTGGCTCACTGCACTCTTTGCCTCCCAGGTTCAAGCGATTCTCTTGCCTCAGCCTCCCAAGTAGCTGGGATTACAGGCATGCACCACCATGTCTGGCTAATTTTTGTATTTTTAGTAGAGACAGGGTTTCACCATGTTGGCCAGGCAGGTCTTGAACTCCTGATCTCAAGTGATCCACCCGCCTCAGCATCCCAAAGTGTTGATATTACAGGCGTGAGCCACTGTGCCTGGCCAAGGCTCTGATTTTCGTTAGGATCAGACGGATCACTTCTGTCACCAGCGATACCTGAGTACAGGTTAATCAATACAGCAAGATGTTGCACTAGTGATCGCAGCAGTCAAGTTCATTTCCAAATACAGAGTGAAAGCAAGGTGCCTTCCCAATCCTCTGCTCTGTCCTGTTTTCTGTCTCGGGACACCCTGTCATCCTCAGACAAGTGACAATGAAGTGACAGTAAAGGCAAACCAAGTCACTGTCCAAAAATTGCACCACCTAGCTTGGAGAGCCTCTCATTTCCCATCAGATATGAATGAAAGATCAGATATAAACCTGATGGGAAATGAGAGGTTCCATTTCCTTTTTTTTTTTTTTTTTTATGTTGCCAAGCTTTATTTAGGCTGTAATGGTTACAGATAATACACATCTAACCCTATATTCTCTGCGTCCCATGCAGTCCCCTGAGCAGGCTCAGCTACCCTTTCCCTCCAGTCTCACTTCTTGTCTTCCTCCTTCTTGTCCTTCTTGCCATCCTTGGTGGCCTGGGAGGCCAGGGAGCCCACAGCATTTCAAATGGCTTCATTGTTGGGATCCACACCTGGGAGGTTCTCCAGGACACTCTGAAGGAACTCAGGATCCTGCATCACGTCGTAATCCTCCTCCTCCTTGGCTGGCTGGCAAGTGTCCATGGCTGAGCTGGCATCAATGTCTGCTGATTCCGCCTGGCCAAACTCTGCTCCTGTAGGGACATCTGCATGACATAAGCAATCCCCTCTTCCTCAGTCACACTGCTTAGGTCAGGAAGTCCGGTATGGCCAAACTCTTGTTGGCTAATGGTCATCTTCAGCAGGGCCTCGTCTGAGCCTTCAGTCCCAGTTATAGCAATCCTGGCCTCAGCAGCAGAAGCTGCAGCTGCTCATCTGGGCTCCTCATCCTGCCGCTGCTGCTGCTCCTCCATAGAAACTCGAGGGCCAAGGCCAGCTCAGGATCAGCACTGGGATCTACTCCAAATTCAAAGTCACTGGCACCGAGACCTAGCATGGCACCCCCTTCCCCAGCCAAAATAGGAGAACTGATGAGAGCATCAGCCAAGCTGGGCCCAGGAGGCACTGCCACCAGATGAGAACCGCTTCCATCTTTGCCATTCAACGTGTTTACAAAGGCTGTCAGCTTTTCTGTGTTCACCTCCTCTTCCCCCAAATTTATCATGTCAACATTTACTGTCTCCTTCTTGAGGAATTTAGCCAGTTTCACCAGATCCTTCTCATTGTCTTTGGGCTTCCCACGAAGGCAATGATGTGCGTCTTGTGATTCTTGCCCCGTCGGCGCTTCAGAGCCAGATGGGCCATGTGGATGCCAGTGCAGAAGGTGATCTTGCCCTTGGGTTGGATGGTGTGTAGCTTGGACAGGATGCGGCCGGTGTCTGGAGTGAGTGTGGTCAGCACTTCATAGTCATTAGCCAGTGTGATGAGGGCCATGTTGTTCTCAGGGTTGCTGTGGATTTTAATTTTTTTTTTTTTTTTGAGACTGAGTCTTGCTCTGTCACCTAGGCTGGTGTGCAATGGCTCAATCTCAGCTCACTGCAACCTCTGCCTCTCGGGTTCAAGGGATTCTCCTGCCTCAGCCTCCCAAGTAGCTGGGACTACAGGCGCCTGCCACCACACCTGGCTAATTTTTGTATTTTTAGTAGGGACGGGGTTTTACCATGTTGGTCAGGCTGGTCTTGAACTCCTGACCTCATGGTCTGCCTGCCTTGGCCTCTCAAAGTGCTGGGATTACAGGCGTGAACCACCGCGCCCGGCCTGCTGTGGGTTTTGAATGACATACTATGTTGACAGCGTCTTGCTGGGCCTGCAGCCGGGTGGGGAAGAAGTCCTCATTCCGCACATACTCACTGTTGTCCACACACACCATAGCGCTTTCCAACACCATCCTGCCACCCTCCTCCCTCCCATTTCTTGAAATAATCCTTCATGTATAACTTGGGTTAATAGTGCCTCATAGTCTACTTAGAAAGAATCAGATAGAATTTTCTTTAGTAAGGAAATTTCGAAATAGAGAATAGAAAAGTTAATTGATGGCAATGTATTTAATAGCGAAGATCAGTGAGGAAATGAATTAAAAAGGTTCCTTTTACACTCTTCTTCTCTGAAGCTAGGTACACCTTAGTTCATGTTGCAGCTTCTTGGGTGCTGTCAGTTCATAGTCGGTATGAAATGGGAAGTTTCTGAAAGTCAGATGACACATTTGTGAAATGCAGCCTCACTGTTATCTACCCGGCACCCATCATTTAGCTGACAACAATTTCAGCAACAGGTATTTCAATGTGGTCCTGCGTTTGCTAATTGCTGGTGTGTACTCAGGACACCAGAAGATTTAACCTTTTGGATGAGACAGATACCAGTAACTTCCCAGCTGAGCTTCCCAGGAACGAACTGATGAGAAGTGACATCCAAAAAACTGTCTCTTAAAATATAAAGAGATCAAAAGCATGAAGTAGAGACTCAAACAGGTGTGTGCACACTCACATTCATAGCAGCATTATTTGCAATAGTCAAAAGGTGGCAGCAGGCCAGGCGTGCACTGAGAGACGAATGGATAAACAAAATACGCCGTAACCACACAATGCAACATCCAGCCGGAAAAAGGAAGTTCTGACACAGGCTCCAACACGGATGAACCTTGAGGACGTTATGTTAAGTGAAATATGCCCATTGCAAAAAGACAAATACTGTGATTCTCCTTCCTTCCTTCCTTCCTTCCTTCCTTCCTTCCTTCCTTCCTTCTTTCCTTCCCTCTCTCTTTCTTTCTTTTTGAGACAGAGTCTCGCTCTGTTGCCAGGCTGGAGTGCAGTGGCGGGATCTCAGTTCACTGCAACCTCTGCCTCCTGGGTTCAAGCGATTCTCCTGCCTCAGCCTCCCGAGTAGCTGGGATTACAGGCGTGCACTGCCATGCCCAGCTAATTTTTGTATTTTTAGTAGAGACGGGGTTTCACCATGTTGGCCAGGATGGTCTCGATCTCTTGATCTCGTGATCCACCCTCCTCGGCCTCCCAAAGTGCTGGGATTACAGGTGTGAGCCACCACGCCCGGCCTGTGATTCCACTTTTATGAGATACCTAGTATAGTCAAATTCATAGAGACAGAAGGTAGAATTGCGGGTGCCAGGGGCTGAGGGCGGGGGGATGGGGAGTTACAGTTTAATGGGCACAGACTTTCAGTCTGGGAGGAGGAGAAAGCTCTGGAGAGGGATGGTGGTGGATGGCTGCACGATATGCGTGTACTTAATGTCACAGAACTATGTACTTCAAATGGCTGAAATAGCACATTTTACGTTATGTGTGTTTTACTACAATAAAAAATACAGAAAGAGGCCGCGCACAGTGGCTCACGCCTCTAATCCCAGCACTTTGGGAGGCTGAGGTGGGCAGATCACCTGAGGTCCGGAGTTCAAGACTAGCCTGGCCAACACGGTGAATACAAAAATTAGCTGGGTGTGGTGGCATGCATCTGCGATCCCAGCTACTCAGGAGGCTGAGGCAGGAGAATCACTTGAACCTGAGAGGTGGAAGTTGCAGTAAGTCGAGATCAAGCCACTGCACTCCAGCCTGGGCAACAGAGTGAGTAAGACTCTGTCTCAAAGAAAAAAATAAAAAATAAATAAAAAAATATATATATATGGAGAGAGAGAGAGAAAGAGAATGGGGGGCGGGAGAGAGAGAGAAAGAGAGAGAGAGAGAGAGAACATCCAAAACTGATACTAGCCATTCTGAATTGGACTGTCCCATCAAATGTGGTCTTGCAGCTGTCCACTTGTTTAGGAGTAAGGAGTTTTATTGGAATAAATGTTCTCAGATATTAGTCAACACAGTACCTCCCTCCCTTCTCAGTTCCAGCTGATGCTGAGACACCAGTGGCAAATCTTGATCCATGCCCACCCCAGGAGGATGAGCGACAGTCAGGATTTTGGGCCACAACACATGCAGCTTCCTGCAGTGTCCTCTTCTCCAGGGTGTGCTGTGGGAAGGCCTCACCAGCTTGGGCAGGGGCTCGGCTCTCACGGGATGAGGCAGCTGAGTAGCTGACGGCAGGGCCTGGTGGGGGGCCGGGGACGACGGCAGAGTCATCCACTGCCACTCTGGACAAAGGCCAAACCTGTTCTGGATGCCACCTAGTTGCTGCCCTCTTAACCTGACCCTCTGGCCTGCCTCAGGCCTTATAATTTCCTAAGCACGTCTGCATAGACTGTTATTTAGTCTTGCCAATGACCGCAAGGGAGCTGTTATCACTGCCAGGCATCATGTCCAGTCCTCACGGCTGGCCATAGGAAGATCCAGGCCTCACCTGGGCCTCCCATCCAAGCCCCAAGCTCTTTCCTCCCCCAGTAGCCAGCCAGAGCCACCAACCCTCCCTCAAGCCATCAGAGGAAGCAGCTGTGATGAGCACTGAGCCCTCAACCAGGAGCCGTTGAATGAACAGGTGTGAATCTCGAACACAATTTTCTGCAAGGTCTTCTTCTCCACTCCCAGGCCCAGCTGTATTTCTTACAGCTGCGGGATCAGGAAGACTTTGCTGCGGCCTCGCTGGAAGCACCTCTTAGATTGCCACGGACCAGGCAGCCTAGAGATGAGGAAGTCAGAGGCTCCAGAGACACTCAGATATCATCAGATCCCCTCCCAAAGGGAGAAGAATGCTCTGTTTTATTTTATTCTATTTAACTTTGTTAATTTAATTTTTAGAGGCAGGATCTTGCCCTGTTGCCCAAGCTGGACTGCAGTGGCGTGATCTTGGCTCACTGCAACCTCCACCTCCTGGGTTCAAGTGATTCTCCTGCCTCAGCCTCCCAAGTAGCTGAGATGACAGGTGTGCACCACCATTCCAGGCTAATTTTTGTATTTCTAGTAGAGACGGGGTTTAACCATGTTGGCCAGGCTGCTTTCAAACTCCTGACCTCAAGGGATCCACCTGCCTCGGCCTCCCAAATTGCTGGGATTACAGGTGTAAGCCACCATGCCTGGCCAAAAAATTTTTTTTACTTATAATTTTTTGTAGAGATGGGGGTCTCTCTATGTTGCAGAGGCTGGTCTCGAACTCTTGGCCTTAAGAGACCCTCCCACCTGGGCCTTTCTCTGACTGTTCAGTTTGATACACGTGGAACCAGGTTTGCTTGCACCCTCCTCACCGCTTCTGCTTTCCGCTCCTCCCAAACACATGAACATATTCAGATATGCATCAACGTGCACATGTGCCAACACGTGTGGGCACACACATGCAAGTGCACAGACAGACAGACACACACACACCCCTGGACACACACACATTGTTTTCTCGAAATGACTTTTGGCAGCAGCAAAGCCAAACCTTTCCAAAGGCCGAAGAAAGGCCTTCATTTGCATCACGTTAACTTGGGAGGCTGCATCTCCTCCGTTGTTTTTAGTACAAAACATGAGTCAATGGTTCAACCCTCACCCCAGCAAACTAATTAGGGTCAATGTGATTAAAGAGCTCAGCTCTGGTGCAGGAACTAGGATCCCCAGATACCCTGAAGAACTTCACTCACAGTCTCTTTCCTAAGGTTTGTGCCCTAAAACAAGGCACTGACTCACTGTGTTCAGCTCTTAATAACCTCAAGAACCTCCCTTCCCAGCTGGGGTCCTCTTCCATAAAGGGGTTACCAGAAAACAAGAAGCAACACACAAAGCTTTCAAAAGCAAAATGGCGAGGAATGTAGTGTGTGTCAGCGAGTCAACAAAAATAAGAAAGGGGCCTGATGTCAAGCTTAACACGATCATTTTAATTTCCGCGTACTTTTTGGGTCTTTTCATGTTGGCTTCATGGAAATTTATGTTTGCTGAGAAGACTGTATTTGCTACAGAATCTCGCTGTGTTCATTTAGCCTGGTAATAAAAACCATCTGCCTGAAATCCTTTTTGGAACAAGGAGGGGTATAAGCAAATAAGCAAATGGTCATAAAAGATCTGGAGAAGGGTGGGGCTGTGTCAGGAAAGTGGGGAGCCTGGAGTACATGCCTCAGGCCTGGCAACTGTAGGAGGCCGGGGACTACTGAAGGTCCTGTGTGAGGCTGTACAGCTTTCCCAGTAAATATGGTGCATGTTGGGAGGACAGGTGCATGTGAACAGGCCGCCTCTCTTCCCAGGCACCCGCTCTGGGCTGGGGTCTCACCACTGGAGTAAGAACGGTATCATGATGCCTTAAGTGAGGAGTCCTTGACGTGGGTTGAATAGTGTCCCTGCAAAACTCACGTCTACCCAGAACCTCAGACTATGACCTTCTTTGGAAATAGAGTCTTTATGGGTGTGATTAAGTTAATATGTGGCTGACTGCGGTGGCTCACGCCTGTAATCCCAGCACTTTGGGAGCTTGAGGTGGGAGGATTGCTTGAGGTTGGTAGTTCGAGACCAGCCTGGGCAACATGGCAAAACTCTGTCTCTAAAAAAAATGCAAAAATCAGCTGCAGGGCATGGTGGCGAGCACCTGTAATCCCAGCTACTTGGGAGGCTGAGGTGGGAGGATCTCTTGAGCCCGGGAGGTGGAGGTTGCAGTGAGCAGTGATTGTGCCACTGCACTCCAGCCTAGGTGACAGAGCAAGACCCTGTCTCAAACAAAACAAAACAAAAAAAAGGTAAAGATGAAGTTATACTGGCTTCCAATGGCTGCTGTCCTTACAAAAAAAGGATAGGCACGGAAGAAGGAAGACAGCCACGTGACGACAGAGGCAGAGACAGGGATGATGTGACTACAAGCCAGGGAAGGCCAAGGAGACCTGGAGCCACCAGGGCCTGGGACCAGAAAGGAAGGGGCCTCCCCTAGAGCCTTCAGAGGGTCATGGCCCTGCAGGCACCTTGATTTTGGATTTCCAGCCTTTGGAGCTGTGAGAGAATGACGTTCTCTGTAGGAGGAAGCTCTCAGAGTCCCCCTCTTTGCCTGGGAGCTCTGAGCCACTGTGTCTTTGTGGGGAGAGACGAGTCAGACAAGATCGCAAAGAAGCATCTCAAACTCTTGGCCTTTAAATCAGGCATTGAAGACCATGAGCAGGACAGAACCAACCCTGAGAGGATACTGTTGAGCACGTGTTTTGTTTACCGGTTTGTTTTTCTGCTCCCCCCGGGAGGAGGTCAAGCCTCCTGGACTCAAGGAAATAAAAGGGCAGCCTCCTGGAGAGCAGCTGTGAGGGGCTGTGAGAGGGGCCTTCGTCCTGTCCTGGTCTCTGGGTCTACCCCACAGTTGGGGGTGTCACCACAGGAGTCCTGAGCTGGGGTCTGTGAGTAGAGAGGGCTGCTCTTCTGCCTTCCCTGGGAGGCAGGGCACGGAGGAGAAATGGCAAGACACATTAAGCTTTCTTAATGTGGGTTCTAATAACATAGATTTTTATGTTCTCAGCAAGACAGTGTTCTTGTAAGCCAGGCGTTGGTAAGAGATAATCTTCAAGGTTCCTTTAGCTCTGATTACCATATAAAGACCTGGGCCTGCAGGTCTGATCTTTGAGGTTCTTATAATCCAGAAAACTCAGGACATTGCATGCCAGTGTCAGCTTCAAGGAGCAAGGGAAGCTCAGTTCTTCCAGTCCTGGGGCACGAGGAGGAGGAGGGAGGGCGAGGAAGGGAAGCCTAGCGGCCGCACACTTGTCATAGTCTCTCTCGCAGCTAACATTGTGGAGCGGGAGCCTCTGCAAAATGGGCTTTTTTTCTGCCCCCTGCTTGGAATCATTGGAGGAGGCCCCATTTCAGAATGGGAGTGTGGGTGGGTACTGAAGGAACACACGTGGCTGAAGGAAGGTGGGATGGATGAGCACACGCTAGGATTCCTCACAGCCTTCATCTCCTCCATGGTGTGGAGGGGACCCAGGATCCTCATGTGTTCCCAAAGCAGGTATAGAGTGGCTGGGCACCAAGTCCTGGCTGGAAGCCAGTGGATGCCAAGAGCCCACTTTGGCGAGGATGGGTTGGGAATCCCACTAGATCTTGGGGGGATCACCATGGTGGACTTGCTCACACGTGAGAGCCCCCAAGAGCAGGACCTCAGGATCTTCTGCGGGGACATCAACTGGATTCGCAAAGAGCCCACCCGTGCTGGGTGGACACCTGCTGGGCAGCAGAGGCTGATGTCGGACTAGCCTCTGGCACAGACCGGGAGACCATCCTCTCTCCCAGGGGGACTGTGAGATTTCCTGCACACTGGTCGCCATGTAGGATATGACGCCAGGGAAGAGAGAAACAGGACTGACGAGAGTGGAATCTACAAACAAATATTTATCTAATAAGGCCCATTTCAATCAAAGAAGCTTGTTTCAAACAGACAGGGCTGAGAGGATATTCCTAACAAACTAAAGTCCCCTGGGCTGGCCGTGGGAGAGGGTCTCACGAGGAGGAGAACTAAAGAAGCTCTGTGGTCCCTGCACACTGGCATGTTCGAGAGAATCTGAGCTGTTACTGCCTTGGCACGAAAAGATGATTGTTAGGGCCTGAACTGTGTCCCCTCCCAAACTGATATGTTGAAGTCCTGGCCCCCAGTGCCGTAGAATGTGGCTGTACTTGGAGATGGAGTGTACAAAGAGGCGATTCAGTTAAAACGAGTTCGTACGGGTGGGCCCTGACCCAATCTAACTGGTGTCCTCCCAGGAAGGGGAGACCACTTCACAGGCACATGCAGGGGGATGACCCTGGGATGGCACAGGGACAAGACAGCATCTATAAGCCAGGGAGGGGGCCTCAGGAGAAATCCACCCTGTGGGTGCCTTGATCTCGGACTTCCAGCCTCCAGAACTGTGAGACAATAAATGCCTGTTGTTTAAGCCGCCCTGTCTGTGGAACTTTGTTACAACATTCTTGGCAGATGAATACAATGATTCTGCTCAAGGACCACAGGTCTTCCTGTGCATCCCCGTAGACGTCTGTATCCAGACGAGGACCACACAGGAGGCCTGGATGTTCCCAAACTTCCCTCAGATGCCTGCTGTTACCTGAGTTCCCTGGGTGGAGGAACAAATCCCCACACACAGAAAGGGGAACCAGAGGCCCAGCACGGTGCCTCACGCCTGTAATCCCAGCACTTTGGGAGGCTGAGGCTGGCGGATCACCTGAAGTCAGGAGTTCGAGACTAGCCTGACCAACATGGTGAAACCCCTTCTCTACTAAAAAATACAAAAATTAGCTGGACGTGGTGGTGGACACCTGTAACCCCAGCTACTCAAGAGGCTGAGGCAGGAGAATCGTTTGAACCCGGGAGGCGGAGGTTGCTGTGAGCCGAGATCGTGCCATTGCACTCCAGCCTGGGCAACAAGCATGAAACTCCATCTCAGAAAAATAAATAATAAATAAAGGGGAACCAGAAAGTCTGATTGGATCAAGTTTATCCTGAATTGACTGAATTTTGTTTAATTGTCAAGTTTAAGAACTCCATTATGGGGTGGGATGAAGGCTTGAGACAGAAATCATATTCAGTTATGGAAAAGGGAATCTGAAATTTTTTGCTACCCATTTGAGTTTTGGAGTCTCAGGAAATCACACTGACTTAATCAAAAAAGCAGGTGCTGCCATGCACATTCGATCAATGCAGATGCTGATGTTTACAATGAGCAGTTGCAGCTTCCCTCCTGACAGCCTGGAGCTTGGGGCTAGAGCCCCTGGCCCACAGGCTAAGAAGCAAGGGTGATTTTACAATGCATGCACTGAGTTAGAGAGTGTTCTTACCCCACAAAGTTCTTGTCCACTCAGAACCTCAGAACGTGACCTTATTTGGAAGTAGGGCTGTAGGTGTAATGAGTTAAGATGAGGTCTCAGTGGATTAGGGTGGGCCCTACACCAATGCCACTGGTGTCCTTATAAGAGCAGAGGAGACACGGGGAAGAGGGCTATGTGAAGACTGAGGCGGAGATTGCAGCTGTAGGGCAGGGAATGCTGGGGATGGCCAGGCCCCACTGGAAGTTGGAAGGGGCAAGGAAGCCTTCTTCTCTAGAGCTTCAGAGACAGCATGGTCCTCTTGGCACTTTGATTTCAGAATTCTGGCTTCCAGAACTGGGAGTAAATTTCGGTTGTTTTAAGCCATCGAATTTGAAGTACTTTGTTACAGCTGCCCTAGGATGCTAATATACTGTGTTATAAAAATCAGGGTTTCTGCCGGGAGCAGTGGCTCCCAAAATGCCTGTAATTCCAGCACTTTGGGAGGCTGAGGAAGGAGGATCATTGGAGTCCAGGAGTTTGAGATCAGCCTGGGCAACATAGTGAAACCCCATCTCTACAAAAAAATACAAAAATTAGCTGGGCATGGTGGTGCACACCTGTGGTCCCAGGTACTTGGGAGGCTGAGGTGGAAGGATCTCTTGAGCCCAGGAGGCTGAGGCTGCAGTGAGACATGATCACACCACTACACTCCAATTAGGGAGACAGAGTGAGACCTTGTTTCAAAAAAACAAAAAAGTCAGGGTTTCTAGAGCCTGTGCTCTATCTGAAATGATTTAGAAGCCTTTCTTCTAGGGACGAATCCCTCCAAATTTAGAACCAGGCAGGAGATTTAGGCACAAGAGCATCCCCTGCTCCCCCTTCCTAGTCTAAATCAGATGACGTGGACCCCTGAGAGCGAATGCTTGCAAATCACTCAGGATACCCGACCAGCCAATGGAGAAGAAAGCAGAGGAAGGAAGGAAAGAACGGAGGAAGGGAGGGAGGGAGGAAGGGAGGAAGGGAGGAAGGGAGGGAGGGAGGGAGGAAGGGAGGAAGGGAGGAAAGAAGGGAGGGAGGGAGGAAGGGAGGGAGGGAGGGAGGGAGGAAGGGAGGAAGGGAGGAAAGAAGGGAGGGAGGGAAGAAGGGAGGAAGGGAGGGAGGAAGGGAGGAAGGGAGGAAGGAAGGGAGGAAGGGAGGGAGGGAGGGAGGGAGGAAGGGAGGAAGGAAGGGAGGAAGGGAGGGAGGGAGGAAGGGAGGAAGGGAGGAAAGAAGGGAGGGAGGGAAGAAGGGAGGAAGGGAGGAAGGGAAGAAGGGAGGAAGGAAGGGAGGAAGGGAGGAAGGGAGGAAGGGAGGGAGGAAGGGAGGGAGGAAGGGAGGGAGGGAGGAAGGGAGGGAGGGAGGGAGGAAAGGAGGGAGGGAGGAAGGGAGGGAGGGAGGGAGGAAGGGAGGAAGGGAGGAAAGAAGGGAGGGAGGGAAGAAGGGAGGAAGGGAGGAAGGGAAGAAGGGAGGAAGGAAGGGAGGAAGGGAGGAAGGGAGGAAGGGAGGGAGGAAGGGAGGAAGGGAGGGAGGAAGGGAGGGAGGGAGGAAGGGAGGGAGGAAGGGAGGGAGGGAAGAAGGGAGGGAGGGAGGGAGGAAGTGAGGAAGGGAGGGAGGAAGGGAGGGAGGGAGGGAGGAAGGGAGGAAGGGAGGGAGGGAGGGAGGAAGGGAGAGAGGGAGGGAGGAAGGGAGGGAGGAAGGGAAGGAGGGAGGGAGGAAGGGAGGGAAGAAGGGAGGAAGGGAGGAAGGAAGGAAGGCAGGCGGCAGGCACACGCACACAGGCTCTCTTTGCTTTCCAACAGGAAGGGGCTCAGGGTCTGTTTTCTTTTCCCTTCCTTTCAGATGGATCTTTCATATCTCCAATAACTCTTATCTTTCAGCAAACGCCAACAGGCCCCAAACGAGCTGAGAAAATATCCAACTTCAAAGGTTTTGCACAAATCATCTTAAAGGCCTGACCTAAGCCCGGAAAGCCGGAATGAAGCCCAGAAATCAGTCCTCATTTCATCGCCGTTTAGCCAAGACACCTTTCCCGTCCACAGATCACATCTGCCCCCTTCTGCCCCCGCCCAGGTCCCAACCACCTTGAGACACCTGCGTGATCCACCCTCAAAGCAATGAGTTAGGAGCCGCACTCCTGGTCCTTGGCTGGTGGCTTCAGTGTTATTCCAGGGGGCTGGGTGGGGGCACCTGTGGGGGCTGCCCTGTGAGGGCTGTGGTTTAATTTCCTTTGCTACTTTCCTTAGCTCTTCAGTCTCAGTCTCAGCCACTGAAATGTGTCTTGGCCACTGGTGGTACAGCACAGGGTGACACTGTTGTCAGCAAGAGGAAGATGCTTTTTTTTTTTTGAGATGGAGTTTTGCTCTGTTGCCCAGGCTGGAGTGCAGTGGTGCAATCTTGGCTCACTGCAACCTCCACCGCCTGGGTTCAAGCGATTCTCCTGTCTCAGCCTCACGAGTAGCTGGGATTACAGGCACCCACCACCATGCCCAGCTAATTTTTGTACTCTTAGTAGAGATGGGGTTTTGCCATATTGGCCAGGCTGGTGTCGAACTCCTGACCTCAGGCGGTCCACCTGCCTTGGCCTCCCAAAGTGCTGGGATTATAGGCATGAGCCACTAAGCCCAGACAGGAAGATGCATTTGTGAGCCGGGACAATTGTGAGTGGAAAGAGAAGAAAAAAAGTAAAATAATAATACTAATAATGCCTTTTCTCTGGTCCTGGAAGATCTATATGAACTTGTATTTTACATCTCTTGTCTGGATTTAGCTGGGAAAGACCAGTAGACCAACTGGTGGGAAAAATACTTGCACGGCAGCAGGTTGTTTGAATAAAATAGGAGATTTCCAGTCTCAGATTGGATACATGCACTTAATATCAGCAGACTTGTTGTGAGTATAAGCCTCTATAAACTGAGCACTGTTGCAGGCGATGGGGACGTGGAACTGGTAGGACTGATGGCTAAGCTATCTTCCCCTCCACCCTGGAAAAAGTGAACATAGGATCTGGCTGTGGCAGACAGCAGCCTACAGAAAGGTGGGGGCACCTCTCAGCTGGCCTTCAGCTCCAATACAGACACGGGAAAACCAGTCTCAGTTCAGGTCTGGGCCCCACTGGCTGCGTCTGCCTGGACACCATCAGCCCTGCACGAAGGTGGCCGCTGAGGGGCCCTCATGGGAGCTGAAATTCAACCAAGGCTTGATTCCTGCCTGAGGTGCCAGGAACCTGTCCCTTTCTTCTAGGTGGTTCGCTCAGCAAGGGTACTTTTTGTAATTCAGCCACCCAGATGGGAGTGTCCTCTTGCACTCCATCCATCTGGATGAAGCACCTTTATTTTCTAATTTGGCCAGTTTCAGGGCACATGACAATCACTGATATGACAGAAGGGTAACCTTTCTGAGGTTGCATCTTAGGAAATTTCACTGAAGGAGGAGTAGAGAGATGATATCATTGACCACAGGACTCAAGAAATAAGCCCAGAGCACACATCGGTTTTGCGGGGGCAATGAACCCCGCAACTGCGGGAAACTGACCTTCAGCACTTTGATGTGAATGGGGCCATTGCTTTCAGCTTTCTCCAAAGTTTTTGTTTGTTTGTTTGTCGGTCTTACTCTGTCGCCCAGGCTGGAGTGCAGTGGTGTGATCTCAGCTCGCTGCCACCTCTGCCTCCTGGGTTCAAGCGATTCTCCTGCCTCAGCCTCCCAAGTTTTTACTTGAAACCTGCATACACAAAGCCTTTTGGTTTTATGGGCTGGGTTCCTACAGAGAGTTATGAATGGAGGATTGAGTGCATTTAGGCTATTAGTAGAAAGTGATCAAGATTAGAATAGAGTGGCTTATCTGTGTTTAGAGTCTCTAAAGTTGTTGCAGGGGACTTGTTGCAATGTCCGTACCAGGGCCCCAACCCAGACCTACCGAATCAGAATTTCAGGAGGGGAGGTTAGGAATCTGTGGTTTTATGTCAGCCCCTGTTCCAGTCCACGTGACTCTTATGCATCATGATGTTGAGATTCACTGATTTAGACACATAGACAATAAATACTGATTCTTGGACTACAGAGCCAAAGACAAATCGAGTGACGTATTCTAGCTCATGGAGCCAGCTGGGCAAAGCCAGCAGGGATTTATTGCTCCTTAGATGATCAATGCTGCCACCAGGGCTGCTGTCATCTCCTGATGACGAGCAACATTTTCACAACATCAGGGGGCTGGTGGAGAAAATCAGGGGGTCTCCGGAGCAACCCCGGGAGCAGTACTGGGCCCAGAAGCCTGCCCCAGCCGCGCACACAGAGTCTACCTGTCTTCCAATGCGAGTCCCGCGAGGTGAAGAATTAGAGCATGTTGTTCATTTATAATGTTTGCTTTGCTTTTGGAAACACCCTGGGGCAACTCAGGCAAGGTTTTCAATGTGGTGTTTGACTTGGCTTAGCTGCAAAGTTCCCCCTTTTTGGTCTGTTTATGGCAAGTTAGCACATGGCCCCATATCCAGGAGCCTAACACCAGAGCCAGCAGAAATCAGGGAGCGGGCAATGAAGTGAAACATTGGGAGGGCTGGGTTGGGCTTCCCTGTACCCGCCCTCTCAGCCGGGAGCTCGCCTGAGGTCAGGCTGGGCACCAGGCCACCTCAGACTTTGCAGCCTCGGACCTGTTACTGCAGCCCGAATAACAGTGATGCCTCGGACAGTGACACGTCCCGCTGACCAACCACAGGGTCTGGAGGATAATTTCCCAGGAAAGAGATACATTCCATTCATTTTTTAAAAATTTTATTTTAAATTTAGACAGAGTCTTGTTCTGTTGCCCAGGCTGGAGTGCAGTGGTGCAATCTCGGTTCACTGCAACCTCCACCTCCTGGGTTCAAGCAATTCTCCTGCTTCAACCTCCCTAGTAGCTGGGATCACAGGTTTGTGCCACCATGCCTGGCTAATTTTAGTATTTTTAGTAGAGATGAGGTTTCACCATGCTGGTCAGGCTGATCTTGAACTCCTTGCCTCAAGTGATCCACCCGCCTCGGCCTCCCAAAGTGCTGGGATTATAGGCGCACGTCACCGTGCCCGGCTGATACATTCCATTCTTTAGCTCCCTCTTTCTTACATATTTTCTTTTCTTTTTACAAAGTCAACCCACTTTCAGTAGGAAGTTGCCGATTCTTTTTCATGTTTACTTTTGAGTTTCAAATAGACACCGCCTTATATTTTAATAAGACTTGCTATCACTGTGCCAGCCACTCCATTTACATCATTTCATTTCATCTGCACAGAACTCTACGCAGGGGGTATGATTAGATCGCATTTAATGATGAGAAAGCAAACTCGGAGAGCTTAAATCAGCGGCCCAAGGTAGCCCAGCTAACACCCGGGGGGTGCGGCTCAGCCGCAGGTCTTCTCAGCGATGTGGTTGCTGTCTGCCTGGCTAATGGCCTGCCACATCCTGAACCCTTCAATGTCACCCTCATCTTTCCTTCTCTGCCTTGGAAGAGAAAAGGATGATGGCTTATCTGAGGGCTGAAAGATTTCATCCACATCAAGCCCCATTTGCATGAAATGTATCTGCCCAGTTTATATCAGCAACATGAAGAGCAAAGAAAACTGCCTGTTTATATTGCCACATCTGCAGGGCATTGAAATACATTATTAATGGGAGTTTCAGTCAATATCTCACTTTTTTTTTTTTTTTTTTTTTTTTTTTAGAAAAGCGAAACCATGATTGGGTTACATTAGTGTGAGTCGTAGAAACCAGGTTAAATCTGACCTTTGGGACATGGAGACGGTCATCTGACCCAGGGCGGGTCACATTCAAAGAGCACAGACAAGGTCCCCCTGAAGTCAGTGAGACATTTGGGCCTGAGACTATGAAACTGAACTAGAACTTATGGGCTTTAGGGAACAAGCCCAAAAGCTCCTAAATTTCCTCCTTGAAGGAGGAAACTGTTTTTCTTCTAGATATTCTGCTGCTTTGACAGGTACGCCACCCCCTGACTCCAAACTCACACGTTCAACCCAGTGATGGGTGGCGACTGGGAGGCTCTGTTAGTCTCTCTTTTCAGTAGCCTGGCCCTAAATTAAAGGGCCCATGGTTTTCTCTAGTTGAACACACCCCAGGCTCCCAGCCAGCCCCTGGCCCTCGAGAGGGGTTGTTTTTGATGGCAGGAGGGAGATAAAAGTGAATGTATTTTAGGATCTTGTTACTAGGCCACAAGGAAACACTGGATGGAAAGTCTTATGAATTTGAAAAGACCTTTTTTTTTTTTTTTAAATCAAATCCAAGGAACCCAAAAGGCGTTAAGCTATTGTTTAAACATAGACCCAGTGCCCAAACCCTGCACACTAGTTTGTAGAGGTTGGAAGAGGCAGGATGGAAGGGGTTAATGATGCTATTCTTTCTTGAATATTCTGTAACACACCACAATGAGCCAAAAGCAGTCACAGGGAACCGTCATGAGGAGTAGCATGTTTTTACCTATGTTAACTCCAACATCCGCAATAGCTGAACCTTAGAATTATTATCCGAATTGTGCATACCAGGAAACAACAGATTTGATGAGTTTAATAACTTGTCCAACATTACAAAGTTAGCAAGAGGTAGGGCCCAGAAATGAACAGGGTCCTTTCTTCTGCAAGCTGGCTCCCATGAAATACTATTCTTATGCCTGTTGAGGTCTGATGTGGTATCACATTATACTACTGGACCAGCTAGGGGGTCAAGAGCATTATGCCATCTCTGTAGTATGCTTAGGGGTCAGTCCTGAAATGAGCAGAGTTCACTTTCAGCCATGAAAAGGATATTCCGAGGAACTGATATCTTAGATTGCTTTCTTTTAGTGCATAGACATCACTTGAGAGGCTTCATGTTACTGAGACATCTTGTAAACTTTACAGCTACTGTTTTACACTTCATCAGCATTCCTGATCTTATTATGGTGTTCACTTCAAATAATGTTGGGCATGTAAGAATCAAATGCAAATTGTACAGTATTTGACACGGATGTCTTTAGGAGCCAATATTTCCTTAAATATCATGGTTTCAGTGTTATCCACTAATGCTTTAATAGATAGAGTTTCTTTGCATTCATAAATAGTAATAAAAATACGAATTGTCTACTATAAAACCAAACACTTATATTTCCCAACTACTAAAACATCTATGTAATCTTGAATCCATCTGACCTAAAGGAAAGAAAATGTTCTCAACCCAGGCTACACATTAGATCACTTGGGAAGCTTTGAAAAATTCTTAATGAATGGGCCCCACTCCTAGACCAATTAATTCAGATCTCTGAGAAGTGTGGTCTGAGAACTGATGGTTTAGAAAACTGTACAGACAGTTCTAACATGCAGCCAGCTTGAGAACTACTGGGTTTAGACAAGAATGGATTTTTTTGTTTTTTGAGATAGAGTCTCACTCTTTCGCCCAGGCTGGAGTACAGTGGCATAATCTTGGCTTACTGCAACCTCTGCCTCCTAGGTTCAAGAGATTCTCCTGCCTCAGCCTCCCAAGTAGCTAAGATGACAGGTGTGCACCACCATTCCGGGCTAATTTTTGCATTTTTAGTAGAGACAGGGTTTCATCATATTGGCCAGGCTGGTCTCGAGCTCCTGACCTCAAGTGATCCACCTGTCTTGCCCTCCCAAAGTGTTAGGATTACAGGCATGAGCCACTATGCCCAGCTAATATGGTTTGGCTGTGTCCCCACCCAAATCTCATCTTGAATTCCCATGCGTTGTGGGAGGGACCTAGTGGGAGGTAATTGAATCATGGGGCCGGGTCTTTCTCACGTTGTTCTCCTGATAGAGATCTGATGGTTTTAAAAATGGGAGTTTCCCTGCACAAGCTCTCTCTTTGCCTGTCGCCATCCATGTAAGACATGACTTGCTCCTCTTTGCTTTCCACCATGATTGTGAAACTTCCCCAGCCACATGGAACTATGAGTTTTCCATTAAATCTCTTTCCTTTGTAAATTGCCCAGTCTTGGGTATGTCTTTATCAGCAGCATGAAAATGAACTAATACACCAGCCAAGAATGGATTTTTAAATTAATGGAGTTAGGTCTGATTAATATCAATGCATTAATGTATAAATGTCTACATTATGCATTACAATAAACAGTTTTGAACATAACACAACTAAAATATATGCAATGAATACAATACATACAGTAAGTCATTAGCTTCCAGGTATAAGTAGATGCTCAATAAATATTACTGAGTTACTGAATGAATGGCATCCTACAAAGTTTTATATGAAAAATTATATTTTGATGAAATTAAGATGCCATCAATTGTAAGATGTAGTATCACTGATAAAGAAAATAGATTCATTAAATTATGACATGCTATCTAGTATGTCACACCCTAACTTCAAAAATGTTAAAAAGCCCAGATGTGGTGGCTCATGCTTGTAATACCAGCACTTTGGGAGGCCAAAGTGGGAGGATCACTTGAAGCCAGGAGTTCAAGACCAGCTTGGGCAACATAGCAAAATCCCATCTATATGTAAAAATAAAAAAATTATCTGGGCATGGTGGTGCACGCCTGTAGTCCCAGCTACTTGTGAGGCTGAGGTAAAAGGATCACTTAAGCCTAGAAGTTTGAGGCTGCAGAGAGTTATGATCGTGCCATTGCACTCAAGCCTGTCTCAGAAAAAAAGTTAAAAACAAGAAAAAAATACAATATTTTGAAATTACTGTATTCTCTTTTTCTGCTTAGTCTAGGCCAACTGTTATACCATTAACTTCCACTAGATGCCGCTGTGACCTGCTACTTCAGGTTCCGAAAGGCAATCTGAAAGCCAATTTTCTCCAAGGATTTAAAATTGAAATAATTCACCCCCTTTAAAGACAAAAGATATTTTAACCACCTCATATTTTAGGGGGTTGTGGCTCATTCTTTCTTTGTGTTAAGACCTATCTGAAGTATCTCATGAAGTGGACAATTATTTAAAAAGGAAACTGAAAAGTTTTAATGGCTTGATGGAAAACAATTGCTTCCCTTTTATCCACATTCCCAAATTTCACATTTTGCATGTAACTCATGACTAGTCTGCAGTGGGTTATAGAGAAGAGATGGTAACACTGATAGGAAGGCTGATGTTGACTTCAATGAAATAAGAAGTAAAACTTGAAGGAAAGAGTATGACATCTTCCGATTTGAAGACAGCAGATCATGGTACCCTGTACCCATGAGTCACCGCTCCCAGAGATAGGAAAAGCTGGGTGGAAAAGAAAATTTGGGCTGATAGGACTGGGTCCTGAGCTTGAAGCCAAGCCCAGTGTTAACCCTGGGCATTGACCCAGGCCCTCCCTGACTGAAAATCTGGAAGATTTTCCCTGCTGGGTGAGAATCACTTTTTCAGCAAAACAATACAAGCTTTAGGGCCAAAAGGAAGCCCATGAAGCTTCCAGAGACGTGCTTAGAGCAATGCTGCTCAAATTCTTACCAATCTCCACTATATGAGAACAGAAATGGACAATAAGTATCTCAAAACTTATATAACAAATTGAAACAGTTTTACGTCTGCTAAATCTAATAAAAAGAAATCAGGATTGTATTTCATATGTCTTTGTTTCATATTTCATTTTTCCAGTAATTCAATTCTTTTAGTATTTTACAAAAGTATTGGTCCATAATAGATTGGAATTTTTAAAAAAATAGCCCTTCAGCCCAGATAGCTTTTGAAGCACTGCAGAGAGCCCACCCCAAGCTGCTGGAGGAGGCAATTCCAGGACGATGAAGCCATCACACTCCTGAATAATGTTCTAGTAGACCAAACAGCTAAGAAAGGGCTGAAGAACAGGAGCACTTAGATGATAAAGGACAGGATGACTGGAGAGCTAAAAAGAAATCCTAAGAACAGAACACCTCGGGGAGTCCCAGCCTCTGAACCCACAGTCAGCAGCTCACCAGAACCTAACATTTCTGCAAAGGCTCAGAGATTCCACCATTGCCACTCCCAGCAGCTCGCCTGCCCAATGTATAGACAATCAGCCTAGCACTGACTTTGGGACAAGAAGATCTCAGGTGGTTACAGTGAAAAGAAAATGCAAAACCATTCAGGATTGCCCAAGTCTGACATATTTAGCTTCAGAAGAGAAACACACAGAGAGGTCCATTGTTAACCCCTTCCTGGTTTGATCCACCCAAAGCCAGCTGGCTTGGATGGAGGGGAGGCGTAAGGCACTGTGGACTTCCATTTATGGGTAACTGTGAGCTGGCTTTTATCTTCTCCGAAAAATGCCCTGTTACACTAGCATACTGTCAGTGCCTTTTTTGGATAGCCATTTGGTAATATCTATCAAAATGTAAACTGTGAATACTCTTCAACTCAGCTATTTCTCTGCTAGAAATTCATCCCCCAGTTATACTCCTAAAGTAAGCAAAGACATAAATAATACAGGATTCAATACTCTCTGGCTCTTTCTGAGAGAATAAAACTGGATAAAATGTAAATGTCCTTTATAAGAGATTAGTTACATAACTACGGTACATCCACACAGATTAGTATGCACCATTAAAAGATTAAATGCTTCTGCAGTTACTAATATGCAAAGAGTTCCAAGACACAATGTTAAGTGAAGGAAGCAAGTTGAAGTGCAGTGTGTACAGCATGATCCTATTTGTGTAAACAAGAACAAATGCAGTCAGGTACGGTGGCTCATGCCTATAATCCCAGCACTTTGGGAGGCCAAGGCAGGTGGATCACCTGAGGTCAGAAGTTCAAGACCAGCCTGACCAACATGGCAAAGCCCCATCTGTACTAAAAATACAAAAATTAGCTGGGTGTGGTGGTGGATGTCTGTAATCCCAGCTATTTGGGAGGCTGAGGCAGGAGAATCGTTTGAACCCGGGGGGCGGAGGTTGCAGTGAGCCGAGATCGGGCCACTTCACTGCAGCCTAGGTGAAAGACCAAGACTCCGTCTCAAAAAAAAAAAAAAAAAGAAAAGAAAGAAAGAACAAATGCATTTCTGTCATGCAGAGAGACCTTCTGAGGGCTGCACAAAAAGCCGTTCACAGCGATCACCTCTGGGGGGTGGAGCCAAGGGTCAAGGTCAGGGAGGACTTTCATTTTTAACTTCACACCCTTGTATGTGGTCTGACTTTTTAAAAAGCAAAATTGTTATCAATTTAATATGGAGCAAGGTATCTATTGCAGAGTATCAAGAGTTACAAGAGGCCAGGTGCAGTGCTTCACACCTATAATCCCAGTGTTTTGGGAGGCCAAGGCGGAAGGATTCCTTGAGGCCAGGAGTTTGAGACCAGCCTGGGCAACATAGCAAGACCCTGTCTCTAAAAAATAAAAATAAAAAATTACCTGAGCATGGTGGTGTGTACCTGTAGTTCTAGCTACTCAGGAGGCGGAGGCAGAACTGCTGCTTGAGCCCAGGAGCTCGAGGCTGCAGTGAGCTATGATCACGCCACTGCTGGAGTGCCTGGGCAACAGAATGAGATGCTCCCTCTTAAAAAAAAAAAGCACTACAGGAAATGGCAGCAAATATCAGTCAGCCAAAGACACAACCTGACACAAGCGGCTGCACAAAATAGTAGTTGCCCTTAAGCTCAAGGGACATCAACAAGGAAAAAACACACAATTCCCAGTGTTCTCTCAACCCATGGCTGTGTATATCTTTTAGTGATGAGCCTTGGGGACCCCATAAAACCCAGAGGAACATGTGGCAGAGGACCCAAGGCTTCCAGGGATTGTGGCCATCACCAGGTGAGAAAGCCCAGAGACAACCACTTGAGTGTTTAATTACTATGTGAAAATGGAATGAGAGGGAAGGAAATTGGGTTTGGTTACTTCAATAAAAAATGGTTGACCGGACGTGGTGGCTCACACCTGTAATCCCAGCACTTTGAAAGGCCAAGGTGGGTGGATCACCTAAGGTCAGAAGTTTGAGACCAGCCTGGCCAATGTGGTGGAGTCCCGTCTCTACTAAAAATACAAAAATTAGTTGGGTGTGGTGGCACGCACGTGTAATCCCAGCTACTTGCGAGGATGAGGCGGGAGAATCACTTGAAACCAGGAGGCAGAGGTTGCAGTGAGCTGAGATTGTGCCACTGCACTCCAGCTTGGGTGACAGAGTGAGACTCCATCTCAAAAAAAGAAAAAGGTTGCCTGGCCCTGGTTCATAAGTAGAGGGAGTGTCTTGTGTCTTGGGAACCAGTAGTATGGTTAACATTTACAAACGGGACACACACATTTCCTGTTTAATTCCACCCTGCACAGTGCTGATTCACTATGATACCGTTGGTCTCAGAAACACTTTTCTTAAAAGTTGTATATAGTTACCACATCTATACACATAAATACAAATATACACACATATATGTGTATACACGCACACACACATACATATCACACTCTGTGCTCTCAGCCAGGGAGAGCTGGGGAAGGAGATTGTCTTTGGAGCCCTTAGCACATTACACTATATTACAAATGCTCTTGGCCGAAGAGTATTTTCAGTGCTGTCCTGAGTTGTGTTCTGCAAAATGCACTGTTTACTCCACTGTGATCTTCCTTTCTGCCACTCATTTCATGTTCTAGGGAACAGTTTTGACTCGCAGTTATGGGTAAAAGGTGTTTGAGTGATTGTTCTAGACTCACCCTAAAGAGACCAAGGAAGAATATTATGCCAAGTGTCAAAAAGCTACTTTCCAGGCAGCTCAAGTTGCCTTCATGGAAATGATGAAGGAAGCAGAGGGTGAAGTTTAAGGACAGGTGGAAATCCTTGACAATCCTATCGGGCATCATTAACAGCACTGTAAGGCTGGGAGAGATGACCAAGGGGATTTGAAAAGAGCATTAGGGTAGGAAGCAGGAATTAAGCTTATAAAGACCCATAGAGCACGCAGTCCTTCTATGTCATGGCCTATCTGACAGATGCGTTGGGGGGCCCCGGAGAGCCAGGAGTAGTGGGCAGAGGGCAAGCAAGCACAGAGCCACCCTCTACAGTGGGCAGAGGGCAAGCAAGCACAGAGCCACCCTCTACAAGGACACCGGAGCACTGAGGCCATTGCTCTTGGGAAGAAACCACCAAGGTTTCTGTTAGCCAGGGTGGGCCAGCTGAATGTCTGCAACATCACTGAAAACAGTCACAAGTTGGAGAGACAATGGTCTTTTTTAGCACTCCCCTTGGGGGAAGCAGTGTGGGAGATGGAAGGTTCTGGAGTAAAGGGTTATACCTCGAGGGGCTGGCTTCAGGACATTGTCCTGTGGGTCGGTAGGCGTCCTTAATTGTGGGGCTTTTGTTTTGCTGAGAGGAGGCTGCAAGTTTGAGGCAAAAAATGAATTCTCTGGAGGTAAAGAAGCCGCTGAGGCTGCTCCTCTCTGGCCCTTTCTTCCTGCTGGGCCTTTCCTTTATTTATTTAGAGTACTCAGCCTTTCCTCTAGGTAAATATTGAAAGAATATATAAAAACCAATAGTTTAAACAGTGTCAAATTATTATCCTGTCTCCACCTGGCCCTGGGCACGGCTGCGGTGTGTATTGTGCTAGGTTCTGACTCTCTTTGGTTGAGCAGGAGACGGCCCTAGCGCCACAGGTGGAGATGGCTGCCCACCTGCTGTGAAGGCACTTCCGGTGTCCGCCATCTTGGGAGCAGCTCAGACCGGAAACCACAGGCTGGAGAACGCAACTGGGAATGGAAAGCAGGAGTGGCTCTTTGTGTTGCTTTGGGCTGAATTAGGAGAAGGGTAGATGTTTGGAGGTGGTGTTGGCTGCAGGGAAGAAGGAGTTAGAATGGGATGAAAATTTTTGGCCCAGAGAAGGGGAGCAGTGGTTGTTGGCTGAGGCATTTATTGAAGGACTCCCATGGAGAAGATACATATGGTTGGGGGCAGAGTCCCTGTTGAGAAGGAGTGCTGCCGGTTCCACACAGAAATTCCTTCTCCCTGACAACCGTAGATGTCTTAGCAGCATTGCTTTTATTTTTTATTTATTTATTTATTTTTGAGACTGGGTCTCACTCTGTCACAGGCTGGAGTGCAGTGGCGCGATCTCTGCTCATTGCAACCTCCACCTCCCGGCTTCAAGTGATTCTAATGCGTCAGCCTCCCGAGTAGCTGGGACTACAGGCACACGCCACCACACCCAGCTAATTTTTGTATTTTTGGTAGAGACGGGGTTTCACTGTGTTGACCAGGCTAGTCTCGAACTCCTGACCTCGTAATCCGCCCACCTCGGCCTCCCAAAGTACTGGGATTACAGACGTGAGCCACCGGCGCCTGGCCCAGCAGCATTGCTTTTAGACTGACAGCTTAGAAACCAAAAGTCTATTTACTGGCCACCTACACAACCTGTCAATCCCTAAACAACCTGAAGGTTTAGGGCCCTACCATAGACACGCTGTAACCCATTAAGAGGTCCAGCCTTTGCTACAGCAAATGGTGTAAACTCCCACGGCCCAGTTATGTCCAGGGCTCAGTTGGGTTTTCGGCCTCCTTATCCTCAAATGGGGAAAGCATAGCTCTGGGCCAGTCAAGCGCTGAGCTGATCCAAGACATTCTTCCACCCGCCAGACTGGAAATACCGGAAAAGTGGTGGCAGCTGCCCTCAGAGGCAGTGTCAGTATTTTCTTTCCTTTTGGCCAGTTCCGTTTCGACTAGAAACTGGAATCATAATTATAATGCTACATGTTTACAGATTTTAACTAATTGATCCCTTGGAGTCCTCTTTTGGGGGAAAAGCATTCTACCCACCTCATACATCAGGAAAACAAGAGGCCATATGGTTTGGCTGGGCTGGGTGGTCTCTGGTGTCAGTAGGAGAGTGGAGACTGCGGCTTCAACAGTTCTTGACTTCCTGGCCTGTGTCCAGATCTCTGGGCCTTGCAGCCCCTAGAAAGGTGACACATGAGAAACCGAAGTGGACCAGACCATAAACTCTCAGGAGCAGTTACCTCTAGAGAGGAGGGCAGGCCTCGTGGCCCTGCCTGTGCCTGTTTCTCTTGGAGGGACAGGTTGGAGAGGAGGAAAACCCCTTACTACAGGAGTGTTTCACCCACCTTTAATTACCAGTTAAAACAAAACATTCTGTAATGAAAATTCCCCTTGAAAGAAACTCCAAGTTGCTGTGAAGGTTTCATCTTTCCTTTTTGAATCGCAAGGTCTGCAGCCATATAATCCAATGTTGGTCTGGAAAAATATCTGGCTACAGAAAAACCCACATGGGGTGTTGGGGACGCCAGTAAAGGGCAGGAGGTTGGATCTTGTACAGTAGCCCTTAGCAAAATCCTTCAGGTCAAGCCCTGGCCTACTTATTAAGAACCCTCTTAACCCTTTTAATAAGAGGTGGATATGTTTTCTTCTGATTCTACCTTCTCTATTGCCAGCAATGTTTGTCCTCAATAAATTAATGTGAGTTGGTGGTGGATGTAGAAGAGGGGAGAAGGGAAACCTAGTTCTCCAATGGTCATGGCTATTTCAAGATAAGGGAAGTGGCAGAAACACAGAGGGAGGCCGGGGAGCCTCCAACCCCAACAGGTGAAGACACACATAGAGGCGTGCAAGTCAGCAACCAAATTCAGGCTGGGTTCCCAGAGGGAAATGTTTGTGTTTTTTCTAAGTGAGCAGGTGTAGTTAAGCACACCCTTTTCACGGTGCGTTGAAGCAGATTTCCTGCCCTGTTTTGAAGCACAACGTTGCCATCTCAATGGGTTGTCCTTCTGAACCCATAATAGCTGTTTACTTAGACCAGATCCCATATTGCCTTGTGTCATTGTCCAATTTTCCTGTGTGGGTTTTACCAATTCAATTGTAGATGTCTTAGTAACAGGGACCAGAATTTTTCCATAATCAATAGTAGTTTAAATGATTGAACAAAAAGTTTCCTCTTGTGTGCAATCAGCTGAGGAACGTAAACTAATTTCAGTCTCATTCCTAGTGCCTGATTTTTCTTCCGTCATTCTAGGTTTCCTGTCTGGCCCACACTTCGAGAGTCCTCCCTGCTGCAGGGAGCACATCTGTGAGCCATGTGTTTCCTTTCTTTCCTCCTGTACAATGGCTAATTTTTTTCTTAGCTACTACAGGAAGCCCAGCAGATTCAGATGTACAAGAAGCCACACCAAGACCTAAGATGATATTCACTGATGTTATCAGCAGGTTGATGCCAACATCTGCCTAGAGAGTGGTTACCCTGAGAAGTTTATCCCAGTTCTAAGTTTGGTTGGTCTGTTCTGAGGTGATAGCCTCATATTGAAATAATTTCTCCCCACCAAAGGGTCTAGAATAGGTTTATTTGTAATCTATTTTATGTAGCTGTGACTGCCTTAATACACCTCAAAGGGTTATTAAGAGTGTGTGTCTAGGCATGTGGGTAACTGTTCCAGCTCAACAGTCTGTGAACACCATTAGTAGCCCTTGAAATGGATCTCCAGGAAGTGCTGACTGTTAATGACTCTGCCCTGATGCTCCTATGTGAGCAGAACAAAGAGATAATGTCTAAGTTTGCAGGTAGCTGAGTGCTCTAAATTGATGACTAGCTCAGGGAGAGGGAGGTGCTGTGCCGTCCTAAGCCTAGAAGACATCGCCAAAGGAACAGTGGGAGATTAACAACTCTCCCATGCTAGGAGGTTGACTTGCCAAACTGATGGAAGAGTGACAAACTGATAGACTGTGGTGCTGTGTCCCTTCTACGAGCTGAGGGAGGGCTTCACCTGAGGCAGTCATAAGTGCTAAGAGAAGATTTATGTGGTAAGGGAGAGGGAATCTTTCCAACAATAGCTATTAATTGACTTTCATTTTGTAGAAGAATATTGGATTAAGTGTTTGGAGATAGGAAAAGTGTGGCATGCTCTCAGGATGTTTGTAATTTACTTGGGGAGATAAGGCACATGATTGAAAAGCTAGTTAAAATACAAGACAATAGAATATCCACTCTCCGGAATAATATTCAGCCATTAAAATGGATGAATTGGATCCGTATGTACTCAGACTTGAGCGGGAAAAGGTCAGTAGCAGAACAAGACACCATCTATGTAAAAATTAAAGCAAAGCACACAGATGTGTGTGGACATATATGTGTATGCATGTGAACATATCTGTGTATGCCTGTGAACATATGTGCGTATGCACACGGCTGAAGGGGGACTGGAGGACAGCATGTGGAAAAAGAGCCAGAGGTTCCTCCTGGGGAGGGAAGTGAAATTGGGGAGGACGGAGAAGGGCACCTTTCATATTTTTACCACACATACTTTTGTATTGAATACATTATTTAGAACAAGAAAGTCTTTCTATATTTCTTATGTAAAAAAGGAAAAGAATGAAAAACGTAGCAACAAAGCAAGTACATGATCGATGCCAAGGGGTGACCCTAAAGGTAAAAGTGGTGGCGTAGTCTGCCCATCACCTCACAAACTCTGCTGCCGCTCCTCTTCCTCCTTGTTTACAGAATCCCATTTTTGCTCAGGAATCTACCTGCCTGTGTCTCACGAGATATCTGGAAAAACATAAAATCATGGTGGTCCCATCCCATCCCATCCCTCTGCAGTGATTTGTGGCACTTGGTCATGTGATGCCATCAGGGCCAATGAGATTGGAGGGACTGTCCAGGGGGCTGCTGAGTAAAGCTTCTTTGCTCTTAAAAAGAGGAACAAAGAAGCCAGAGGACCACTTTTTCCTTCAACAGGATAGCACCGTTTCTGGATGTGATGACTGGCAATGCGGCAGCCATTTGAGCCTTAGGGAGCTATCCTGGGGACCAAGCCAGACTCTGAGAATGTTGGTAGAAAGATGGAAAAGCCTGAATCCTTGAAGATATTGTTGAGCCACTGAATCAACCTACCCTGGAGCTGTCCTAGCTCAGGACTTCAGCTCCAGTGACAGAACACATTTTTCTTTTTGTTAAAGCCAGCTGTGGTGGGGATATCTATTACCTTCCAACTCACATGCCAGTCACAGGAAGCCCTGTTTGTGAGGCTTCAAGCCCCTCGGGTGCATCTGAGGGGAAGTTTGAGTCCTCAGGGACATGCCCTCTGGGAACAAGAATGAGAAGGGGTCATAAGCCCTCTGTGGCTGGGGAGGCAGAGAAGTCATCCTGAGCTAGGGTCACTCTTTGCCCTGGCACCTCAGTGGGTGAGAGGAACTGCCAGGGTGAGGTAGGGAGATATATTTAATACAAGCAGCCCCTCAGTCTGGCCCCTGGGATATTTGATACGAGTTCTTTCTTTCTTTTTTAAAATTGAAACAGGGTCTAACTTTTTCGCTCAGGCTGGGGTGCAGTGGCACGACCTCCGCTCGCTGCAGCCTTGACCTCCCGGGCTCAAGCAATCGTCCCATCTCAGCCTCCCCAAGTACCTGGGACCACAGGTTCACACCACCATGCCTGGCTTATTTTTATTTATTTATTATTTATTTATTTATATTTTTTTGTAGAGACAGGGTTTCTCATGTTGCCCAGGCTGGTCTCAAACTCCTGGGCTCAAGTGATCCTCCTGCCTCAGCCTCCCAGAGTGCTGTGATTACAGGTATGAGCCACTGCACCCAGTCTACAAGTTCTTAACAGAATCAGAAGGCGTAGCTGGGAGATAAAAGACCCATCACAGCTTCGTGATATTTGGAGGGAAGTTTTCTTCCTTCAGAGCAGAAAGCATCACTGCTGTCATGGGGGAAGAATATTAGCAGCCTCATGGGAGCTGGAGTGAGGCTGGAGTTGGGACAGTGGCCAGCCTTACAGAGCCATGGGTAGGTTGCAAGGGCTGGGCAAGCAGAGCCCCATGGCCGTGCTGTGGTGGGGAAGAGGCAGGTAGGGGGAAAGCCCACTGCAGGTGTTTCCACAGTGCGCCAGAAGCAATGATGGTTTCAATTGGTTGGTAGATGAGTCTTCCTGAATTAAACTCCACTCATCCCAAACTGGTATTGATTTAAAATATCTTAAACTGGGATAATCTCTTGCAGTATGTTGGAGCTGTGCCCCCGAAGAGAGAAGGGGAAATAAAGTCTTATTGTGAGTGTGTGTGTGTGTGTGTGTGTGTGTGTAGAGAGAGACAGGAGGGAGGAAAGAGGAGGGCATGGGAAGAGAGGAGAGGAGAAGGGGGAGAAGGGGGAGAAGGGGAGAATGAGTCCTCATTTAACCTGGTGCTGAGGAGGGGGTGGCTGGTTTCTGCACTGAGATATAGCTGTTTCCTTCTCTTGCCTTGCCTCCAGCTTGAAATCAACCACTTCCCTCATTTCCTTGGAATGAAGTCAAGGAAGGCTTGCTTACTCTTACAGTGCAAAACCCGGCCCCGGGTCTTCCCACTGTGATCTACTGAACCCTAAGGTCACTCAGAACGACTTGAAAGTGTTTCAGGGGCCATAAATGCTCAACTCAAATCTCATTTAAAAATTTTCCCACTTTATACCTGTTAGGATAGCCTGTATCAAAAACCAAAACCCTTGAAAACAGCAAGTGTTGGTGACTGTGTGGAGAAATTGAAACGCTTTTGCACTATTGGGGATGTAAGATGGTGCACCGACTATGGAAACAGTAGGGAGGTTCTTCCAAAAATTTAGCACAGAACTACTACATGGCCCAGCAATTCCGCTGCTGGATACATGCCCAAAAGACTGAACGCAGAGACTCAAACAGTCTTTGTACCCCAGTGCTCATAGCGGCATTATTCACAGTAGCCAAAAGGTTGCAACAACTCAATGTCCATCGATGGGTGAATGGATAAATCAAATATGATGTATCCATATCATGGGACATGATTCAGCCTTAAAAAAGTAATGAAGTGGCCGGGCCTGGTGGCTCACACCTGTAATCCCAGCACTTTGGGAGGCTGAGGTGGGTAGATCACCTGAGGTCAGGAGTTGGAGACCATCCTGGCCAACCTGGTGAAACCCTGTCTCTACTAAAAATACAAAAATGAGCTGGGCATGGTGGTGGGTGCCTGTAATCCCAGCTACTTAGGAGGCTGAGGCAGGAGAATCACTTAAATCTGGGAGTTGGAGGTTGTAGTGAGCCGAGATCACACCATTGCACTCCAGCCTGGGTGACAGAGCGAGACTCCATCTCAAAAAAAAAAAAAAAAATTTCTACTTACAAAACTGTAGTAAGAACAGGACACTCGGGTACTAAAAACACACACACGGCCCACCTGTGTGCTAAGCTGGGTTTCCCTTTTACCTTCTCTTTTTTCTTTTTTTGAGACAGAGTCTCACTCTGTCACCCAGGCTGGAGTGCATTGGCACGATCTCGGCTCACTGCAACCTCCGCCTCCCGGGTTCAAGTGATTCTCCTGTCTCAGCCTTCTGAGTAGCTGGGATTACAGGTGTGCACCACCACGCCAGGCTAATTTTTGTATTTTTTAGTAGAGACCGGGTTTCACCATGTTGGCCAGGCTGATCTCGAACTCCTGACCTCAGGTGATCCACCTGCCTCGGCCTCCCAAAGTGCTGGGATTACAGGCGTGAGCCACTGGGCCCGGCCATTTTCCCTTCTCTTTGTGCTCACCTGGGAATCAAAGTTCTCCCAGCATTTTCACCAGGGAGTTTGCAATTATTGCAACTATACCAGTGGCTAGGAAGTTTGTATCTCTTGTATGGATCTATTAAAATTTCAGACTTGATTTTCTCCACTTACATAAAGTTGCAGGAATACAGCTATAACATGCCCTTATCACAGCCAAAAGAGCCAGTTGTGGATAAACAGCTTGAGACATGCTGATATTATCTTTGTCATTGATTGTAAAGTTTTGATGCTTCTTGCCTGACTTTTGTTATGAATAAGAATACAAGCGACCGTTAGATATTGTCCATGGTTCTGCTTCAAAACAGAAACTTCCCTCTCGTTCTCCTCTCTCAAGCATCTGGATCAGTTTAAGTAAAGAGCATCTTGACACAGCCATCTGGAACTTCCTCTCAATTTCTGTATTCATCAAAAGGTACAAGTATTATAAATCTGAACTTGTGAAATAAAATTTTACCAACAAAGTACTACATTTGTTTCAGACATTGAGGTTTCCATCAGATTTGAATTCCAAAAAGTTTCTGCTAAAAACAAAAAGTTTGAAAAGCACTGTATTTGCTCAATTCCCAATTTGGTTCAGTTAAAAGAATGCTCATTGAAGATTTTGTTCAATTCTTAGCTGGACACACAGTACATTGGTGAGAGATAAGATATAGGAAAGTTAAATTCTGATTGTCCTTGAGCTAAGAATGGTTTTACATTTTATTTTACTTGATTTTATTTTGGCTTTTTGAGATGGAGTCTCACTCTGTCACCCAGGCTGGCTTGCAGTGGTGGAATCTCAGCTCACTGCAACCTCCGCTTCCCGGGTTCAAGCGATTCTCCTGCCTCACCTCTGAAGTAGCTGGAATTACAGGCGTGCCCCACCACGCCTGGCTAATTTTAGTATTTTTAGTAGAGACGGGGTTTCGCCAAGTTGGCCAGGCTGGTCTCAAACTCCTGACCTCAAGTGATCCACCCACCTCGGCCTCCCAAAGTTCTGGGATTACAGGCATGAGCCACCACGCCTGGCCTGGTCTTTACATTTTAAATGGTTAAAAAAAATTAAAAGAAGAATATCTGATGATGTGAAAATTATATGAAATTCAAATTTCAGTGTCCGTTATATAAAGTTTTGTTGGAACACAGCCACATTCGTTTGTGTACTCTCTCTAGCTGTTTTCATCCTATCACTATAGTGCTGAGTAGTTCTAACAAAGGCCATAGAGTCCCAAAGCCTAAAACATTTACTGTCTGGCCCTTTACAGTAAAAGTTTGCCAACCCTTGCATTAGACAACGACCATATCCATGTGAAGTCTGAACATCAAAACCTGAGAAGTTCACCTTCTTGATGTTGCCAATCTTTTGGCAACATTACTGCAGAGTTAGGCAGCCTACATCAGTGGTTCTCCAGCCTGGGCAAACCCAGCTCCCAAGAGGGTGTAGAGAAACGTGTGGGCACAGCTTTTGTTGCAATGACAAGACTCGCCATGCATATTCAGTAGGCAGGGACTAAAAATGTTAAATTTCAGGCAATGTTGGATACAGTCCTGCACAATAGAGCTCAAGGTGTACCCTGAGAAACAGGGATCCAGAGAATTGCTGTGATTAATTTTACAGGGCAACTTGGCTAGGCCATGGTGCTCAGATATGTGGTAAGCTGTTATTTTGGATGTTTTCATGAGGGTGTTTGGGAGGGGATCAACATTTAAATCAGCCAAGTTGAGGTAAAGCAGATGGCTCTCCCTAACGTGGGTGGGGCTCACCCAATCAGTTGAAGGCAGGAATAGAACAACTTCTGACCTCTTTGAGCAAGAAAGACTTCTGCCTGCAGATGGCCTTTGGGCATCAATTGCAACTCTTCCCTGAGCCTCTAGACTGTTGCCTACCCCATCAGATTTGGGACTCACTATGGCTCCACAATTACATGTCAATTACGTAAAATAAATCTCTCTCCACTTACATACACACACACACACACACACACACACGACCTGTTGGTTTTGTTACTGGGGAGAACTCTGACTAATATAATTACCCCAAAGTTTCAGTTTCTGGTCTGAAAGTGATCTTCAGTCCACTTATTCCTGTGCTTTGCAAATTCTACCTCTTTTTCAAATTTCAAAATTCAGAACATTTCAAAAATAAGTTGACATTGCAAATTTCATCTCATCAAATTCTAAAAAAAGTTCATACTTCTGGCCGGGCGTAGTGGCTCATGCCTGTAATCCCAGCACTTTGGGAGGACGAGGCGGGTGGATCACCTGAGGTCAGGAGTTTAAGACCAGCCTGTCCAACATGGTGAAACCCCATCTCTGCAAAAATACAAAAATTAGCCAGGCATGATGGCAGGTGCCTGTAATCCCAGCTATTCGGAAGGCTGAGGTGGGGAGTCCCTTGTATCTGGGAGGCGGCGGTTGTAGTGAGCCAAGATCATGCCACTGAACTCCAGCCTGGGTGACAGAGCAAGACTCTGTCTCAAACAAACAAACAACAACAACAAAATTTACATTTCTGCATATAGGACTCTAATTCAATAAATGTGGTGTTTAATTGAACAAATGTGTATTGAACTCCAGTGACCCATTTGGAAGATGCTATTGGGGGGTGATATAAAGACAAGATATAGTCTCTGTCCCAATTTACCCGGAACAGAGAAAGGGCGACTATCAGGCACACAATTAATGGGAATACCAGGGCATTTCTGAGAGGCTGTATTACAGAGGTACAAATCAGGACCTGTGGGAGTCCTTCTCACAGGAGATCATAACTCCAACTAATGCAACTTCCCCGCTAGTAAAACCTATTTTTCTTTTTCCTTCTGAACTATTTCTCTCCCAGTTATTATCAGTGAAAAGCCATAAGCTTCTCTGGTTTCTCACCCATGTCCAGAGACAGACAAGCCGTGGGTTCAGATGCTGGTTTTTCACATCCACCACTTCACACCACGAGGACCGCACCCACTGCAGCTGCAGAACAGGAAGGGGTCATCTACATTGGTTACACGCCCCATTTTTAGCTGGATGTAGCTAATTATTTTCTGTTTAAGACTCTTTCTTGTCTTTTTAATCAAACGAAGGAACTGCATTATTACGCTCTCATTGTAAGGATATGAACCATATGGTAGTGCAGAAAACAAAATGTGAAAATCTGTTCTATCTGTTCTCATTTCCTCATCTCATTCGTTACTGCAACAAAAACCAATTGTCCTCACTTTGGGAGGCCGAAGTGGGTGGATCACTTGAGGTTAGGAGACCAGACTGGCCAACATGGTGAAACCCTGTCTCTACTGAAAATACAAAAAATTTGCCAGACGTGGTGGCTCTCGCCTGTAATCCCAGCACTTGGGAGGCTGAGGCGGGTGGATCACCTGAGGTCAGGAGTCTGAGAACAGCCTGGCCAACAGACAAAACCTCATCTCTACTAAAAATACAAAAATTAGCCCGGTGTAGTGGCACATGCCTGTAGTCCCAGCTACTTGGGAGGCTGAGGCAGGAGAATCTTTTGAACCCGGGAGGTGGAGGTTGCAGTGAGCTGAGATCGCGCCACTGCACTCCGGCCTGGGCAACAGAGTGAGACCCTGTCTAAAAAAAAACAAAAAAACAAAACAACAACAACAAAAAAACCCCAAAACAAAAAAACCCACAACCTATTGTCCAGTCAAGTCTTTTTGCTACCAGAGCAGGGGACATGCCACTGATGAGAGCATCTTCTCTGTTCCCTCCAAGCACTCAGCCCAGCATTCAGATCATTGCTCACCCAGTGCAGAGTCACGGTGCCAGGGCATGGAGTACAGATGCCAGAGCCACAGCCATCAGAGACAGTGTTTTTGTTTTCTAGGGCCCTGCAACAAATGACCACGAGCTATGTGGCTTGTAGCAATAGTAATGTATTCTCTCACAGCTCTGGAGTCTGGAAGTCCCAAATCAAGATGTTGGCAGGGCTGTGCTTCCTCTGAGGCCTCCAGGGAGGATCCTTCCTTGCCCCTCCCTGGCTTATAAAGTTTTCTGGTCCTCCTCAGCCTGTCACTGCATCTTTCTAATCTCTGCCTCTGCCTTCACATGGCCGTCTTCCCTCTGTGGGTCTATGTGTCCAAATTTCCCTCTTCTCATAAGGACACTGACCAGTGGATTGGGGCCTACACTCCTCCAGTGTGACCTCATCTTAACTTGATTACATCTGCAAAGACCTTTTTCTCAGGGAAGCTGATATGGTTTGGCTGTGTCCCCACCCAAATCTCATCTTGAATTGTAGCTCCCATAATTCCCATGTGTTGTGGGAGGGACTCAGTGGGAGATAATTGAATCATGGGGGTGGTTTCCCTCATACTGTTCTCGTGGTAGTAAATAAGTCTCAAAAGATCTGATGGTTTTATAAGGGGGAACCCCTTTCACTTGGTTCTCATTCTGTCTCTTGCCTGCCACCATGGAAGATGTGCCTTTCACCTTCTGCCATGATTGTGAGGCCTCCCAGCCATGTGGAACTGTGAGTCCATTAAACCTCTTTTTCTTTATAAATTACCCAGTCTTGGGTATGTATTTATCAGCAGTGTGAAAATGGACTAATACAGAAGCTCACATTCACACATAAGGGAGTTATGACTTGAATAGATCCTCTGAGGGGACACAATTCAAGTCACAACAGATGGAGACTCCATACTTCTAAACAATCCACCAGGAGCCACAATGGCCCCAAGCAAAAGATCATCTCTCTCGAAGGCCGGTCCTGCTCGACTATGGCACCTGGGCAGATAATGAAAACACTAACCCCCTTCAACGCTCCCCATGGACTGGGCTCACTGAGCTGCAGAATGACCCCCGTGGGGACCTAGTCCAAGGTAACGTGCTGCAGCCCAAGCAACTGCTTGCTTCAATTTGCAAGCTGTGCAGAGCAGACAGCCCAAAATGGCAGTGGCTTGGGGAAAAGCCAGACGTTCTTGAAAAGCTGTCATTTCAGAAAGAAAGAAAAAAAAATTCACTTATTTCTTGGATAGGCGTTGAGTATCAAAGATTTAAAAATTTGTCTCTGACCACAATATATCTGAAAGTAGAGGTCATTCTGTAAAGATCAGCCTCTTCCTAAATCACCAGGCTTTCCAACCAGCTCCTGGCAGGGTCCGAGGGACCCATCAAAGTGGCCAGTGGACTGCCCCAAGGGAAGCATGAGGAAAGCACGTGGCCCCTTCTGGTAACTTGGAGAGGAGTGGCAATGGACAGAGAGTAAAGCTAGGGCATGAATGGGGACATTTTATAAAGGCAGCTTCCCTCCTCTCCTGGGCTCACTGGTACACAGGAGAGGAGAGTTGGTGGCTTGCTGAATAGCCATTGAGTTAAGAAATATAGCTTCAGACATACCATCTTGTAACTGGAGCCATCCAAACCTCTACTTCTGAATGTTCCCATGGCAAAAACACAGATTTTCACAACATTCCAGGAAAATCCTGAAATTGAGTCCTGTAGAGGGCTTGGGATTGTTTTGCCAAGGAAATAATATTCCACACATTGGAGGTCCATCTGTGTGGGCAGATGTCTGTCTTGGGAATGACAGAGTGAGGCCCCAAGCTGGTGGTCACTGCTGGGAGTAGGGGCCGGGACACAGACTGGAGAAGGCAAATGGTACCATCTGATGCAGAGATAACATTGGCCTGGGGTCCTTGTGTCAGCTGATGGGGACGGAGGTCAGCAATAGAAAGAGGACTCAGGAATGCATCTATCCTTCCTGTTCCCTGTCCCTTCACTCTCAAGGAAAATGGCAGCATCGTCACGATTCCCCAAATGAAAATCACATTGGAAAATATCTAGTGTTTTATACAAGAAGGCCAGAGGCTGATATCATGACCTTAGGCTTTAGAATTTTCTATCAGCAGCAACATGTCAGCTAAAAAATTCCCTATCAAGTTATTACCTGAAGTTTTTTATGCCTTAACTTTAAAAATAAAGGTCTGCAACTCCAAGCAAAAATCTTGGATTCCTCTTTATGAATCAAACTGATCCCCAAACTGAGATCATAGCCTGCTCCCTGGCCCCTGTGCTTATTATAAAACCCATCTTCTTTTCACGTCCAATATAATCAAGGCAGCCACACCCCACACGCAGCACTCCAGGCTTACTTTCCCCAAATCCAGGCCCCACTTCATGTGAAAATGCATATTATTACCCCTGTGGGCTCAGAGCCTGTTTTGAAATAAAGCAAATAAGAACCACAGGGGAGTGACTCAAGTCCAAATTGTGTGTCCTGACTTGGCGCAAATGTTCTTCCTTGTCCTTGCTTATTAACTTTGGGAGACACTGAGCATTCCCCAGGATGCGCTGGGGGTTTGCACACAATCCTGCCCAAAGCTGAGCAAAGCCTGAGTGCCCAGCAGCCAGGAATTCCCTCCCCTCCATCCCCTTTTGGGGCCTGTTCAGCCGCCCTCGTTTTCATGAACCCCACACAACCCACTGCGTTTGGAGGACCCTGTGATATACGGCGCCTTCCAGAGAACAGGATGCAGATGCGCGGGGGAGGTAACCGGAGAACAGCGCAAGAAGATGCGGCTGTCCCCGGAGCCCAACACATAAATTACAAAGCACAATTTCGAATTCAAGGGCAAGCATTGCCATTCCTCTCTTTTCCAAACTTTGGCTTTTTTGTGCTGAAGGTAAGTTTGAGAGGAGTGTAGATTTTATCCCAAGATGACTTCTTCCCATTCCATTTTAATTATCCGCTGGGTCTCGGTGACTAAGTCATGGGCAGGGAGGACCCTTGTCTTCAATGCCCTGCCATTGGCCAGCCAAGATCCAGTGTTCACTGTAGCCATGGTCTTTTCTGGGAGCAGAGGAATTTGTTCAGGGGAAAGGGGAGAAGAGGTGGCCCACACGGAGGCAGGCAGACCTTCATGTCACTGCAGAGGCTGAACCCAAGACCAACCAGGCACTTGGCAGTGACCACCCCTCCCCACCTCCCCAGGGACACTCACTGTCCTGGCTGGACCCTTCCTGACCCTCCCAGTGTCAGGGAGCAAGCTTGATTGTCTGCACCCAGGAGTCCCAGACTTGAGGGCTACATTTCTCCCGATTGCCTTTGTGCAGAGCACACAGATGGCTTCAAATAACAGGCTGGTTTCATGCACCTGTGTTCTGGCTGTCCCAGGTTTTAGAAAGGACTGATCCATCTCCTCTTGAAACTTCCATCTGAATACACATAAATAGGGTGTATATGTGTGATGAAAGAAACACTCTTCAGCTACATGATTAGATGATCTGTGTTCCCCCAAACTTTTGCAAACAAGAGACTGCACTCTGGACTTAAACTTTCTTTTCAATAAAAGCAATCTAGGAAGTTCCCCAGTTTAGGTAGAAAGTGGATTAGGCCAGGTGCAGTGGCTCATGCCTGTAATCACAGCACTTTGGGAGGCGGAGGTGGGTGGACCACTTGAAGCCAGGAGTTTGAGACCAACCTGGTCGACATGGCAAAACCCCATTCCTACTAAAAATACAAAAAATTAGCCATGCATGGTGGTGTGCACTTGTAACCCCAGCTACTCGGGAGGCTAAGGCAGGAGAATCGCTTGGACCCGGGAGGTGGAGGTTGCAGTGAGCCGAGACTGTTTCACTGCACTCCAGCCTGGGTGACAGAGTGAGACTCCATCTCAAAAAAGAAAGAAAGAGAGAAAGAGAAAGAAAGAAAGAAAGAAAGGAAAGAAAGAAAGGAAGAAGGAAAGAAAGAAAGTGGATTCGGCACCATCCCTAATAACAGGTGGGAAGGGACTGCCCTTACTGCCCGCTCCGAGATGCTCCAGCCCTGCCGGCTCCTGGAGTGTGACCTGAGGGACACAAAGCAGCACTCTTACCACCCTGAGTGCCAGTTCCAAACACTGAATGGGGACACAGGTGACCTCAACAGCAGGACCTGACTGCTCTCTCCAAGCACAAGGAAACTTGTTTTTTAGATCCATCCCCATCAGCAGTGTGAGCTGCAGGGAATATGCATCTGGCTAAGATTTTTTTTTTTTTTTTTAATGAGACGGGGTCTCACTTGCTCTGTCGCCCAGGCTGGAGTGCAGTGGCATGATCACAACTCACTGAAGAGCCTTGACCTCCCGGGCTCCAGCGAGCCTCCTGCTCAGCCTCCCAAGTAGCTGGGGTCACAGCTGTGTGCCGCCATGCCTGGTTCATTTATTTTAATTTTTTAAAGAGACAGGGTCTCCCTATGTTACCCAGGCTGGTCACAAACTCCAGGGCTCAAGAGATCCTCCTGTCTTGGCCTCCCAAAGTGCAGGGATAACAGGCATGAGCCACGGCGCCTGGCCTGCCTCAGACTTTAACCTGCACGAGGGAATGGGGAACTCAGTTATGGCGAGAAATGAGACAGATACCGACCCTATGCCACTGACAGAAAATTCTAAAACCTAAAGTCATGATATCAAGTGAGGCAGATACCGACCCTGAGCTCCATGTGACCGTGCTGTGGGCCTAGAAATGAGGGGGATGGGGAGTGTGGCTGCCACATGACAGGCAGGATCGTATACCTACAGCCTCCTGGACCTGGGCCCAGTAGAGCAAGTGCTGCCACCTGATATTCCAATGTCACATTCAGAGACAGCCACTGGCCACTTCCCAGCAGGGCTGGTGGGCACTTGTGAGAATGGGAAACTGGACCCATGTGGAGGTGTCCTGCCTGGTATGCTCTGCCGGGCTGTGACTCACGGAGGGACTGGGGCCCTGCACCCAGGTGACATCAGAGCCCAGGGTGCCATCTTTTCTCAGCTCCTTCTAGCCCATGTTGTGGATGCAAGGCATGGGTGCCAGGTACTTTCCCCTTCCACCCACCCTTGGCTGCTGGGCCACCTTGACTGCCCTTGGAGTTCTGGGCCCTCAAGAGCCTTCTCCATCACCTGCTTCTCATGGGCGCTGCTCCGACACCCACCCCAGGTGCTCTGTGGAATGTGCCAGTCAGGGCTCCCTCACGGAGAGTGAACACCAAGGCCCACCTCAGCAAGCATGGCCAAACCACTCAACAAGCAGCCAGACACTGACGTCCTACCCAGCCCAGCCCTGTGACCTCGAGAGAAGGATAAGACGGACACCCTGACATCAAGAATGCATGGTCTCGTGTGCAGCCCAACGCAAGCGCACAGAATGAGGGGGTGTCAGGCTGATGACATGCACTAGGGGACTCTGGGGCAGGAGGGATCAGTGAGCTTCAAGGAGAAGGTGAACGCCATGCTGAGTCTTGAAGGATGAAGAGGATGGAAGGTGAGTTTCAAGTCAAAGCTAAATGAAAAAAAAAAAAAAAGAAAGAAATAATGGAAGCTGGCAGCGAGGAGAAAGAAAAGGTTCTGAGGCCAGGGTAATAGGGCAGTGGTCAGAGAGGGGATGATGATGGGGGTTGGAGGATGGCAAGGAGCCCCTCAGCCACAACAGGGGACACCAAAGATGACAGAAGAGCCGGCATGAGGTCAAAGGGAGGCCAGACAGAGGAACTTTTGGAAACCTGGCAGAGGTGTGAATGGTGACTTCCAAGCTGGTGAGCAGCAGGACGGAAAGGGCGGGTGATGGGTATGGCAGCCGCATGTGTGGTGTGCTGGGCAGATGCCCTCATGGTGAAGCCGAGGCTCTGCCATTGACCACGAGGCACCACCAACCACACTCTGACTCCTCCAGCGATACAGCTGCCCTCTCAGCAGGAGCGGTACCAAGGAGCCTTGGTATCATCAACTATCTGCTGCCAACCGGTTACATGGAGTCTTTAAAACTGGAGCTGGGTTTTAAAGACTTGAGAGGTTGAGCGGGAGGATTGCTTGGAACGTATGGTCCCTGCCCACAAAAAGCCTGGCCCCTGGACCAGAGGGAAGCGGCACGATGAAGGTATGAGTGTTTCTGTTGGCGGGTGCAGCCTCTGCGCTCTGACTTTCTCCAGCTCAGAGATATCCCTTCACCCAGGTTCGTACAGAGCCCCATGCTCTTTCCTTATCTGAGAACCACAGATTGGAATCCACAAGGAGTCTAGCTGAAGATCATTTAGTCTAGAGGGTGCAAAACTTTTCCTGGAAAGGGTCAGACGGTAAATATTTTCAGTGTTGCCGGCCACAGTGTCTCTGTCGCACCTGCTCGACTCTGCTATTGTAGTCCCAAAGCAGCCATAGACAATACATAAGTGAAATGGGCATGGCTGTGTTCCAATAAAACTTTATTTGCAAAAACAGGTGGCAGGGCAGGTTTGGCCCACCAGTCATAGATCTAGCGCTCAACACTCCCATCCTACAGATGCTGAAGTGTAGCCTCAGGAAGATGGAACTGACTTGACCAAGGCTGCATGGCTCCCAGGACCAGACCAGAACTCAGAACATCTGCTCCTCAATCTTCAAATCTCTTTTTAAATGCTATTCAACCAGCTGCTTCCTCCTGGCAAAGTGGGGTCCTGGAAAAGACCATGAATCTTATTGACTCAAGAGATCGGAAAGTCCAGTAGAACCTGCTGGGATGTTTGTGTTTTCAATGGAGTAGAGAAAACAAAAACAGATGAAGGACTTCAGCAATTTTTAAAAATGGAGTGTTCATTCAAATAAACTTTAAATCCCACCAGGCAACCACAGGCACTTCACACTCCTGAGGTAGGCCCAGCAATACCTGAGACAAATCTCACCCCTATTTAATTATCATTAATCTTCCCTCCAGGCTTTTCCATACCTGCTAAATAGCTCAATCCATCTCATTACTGAAGGCAGCTGCTAGGTATGGTTGTGAGAAATCTCATTAGCACAAATGTACTTCTGTATGGTGGGCCTGATAGGCCCACCTCCCGAGACGGGGATGTTGAATGGCAAAATCTCAGCTCTGAGGACCATCGAAGCACCGGGTTCCCCAAAGTTTTGGCCACACTCAGTAGTAAGAGCCTTTTATTATTGTCATTTTCAACTACAGAGATCATGCCCCCCAAATAAGAAGAAAGCAAACACCTTAAAAGGGCAAACTTGAAGATTCACAATAAATAGGTAACACATGAATGGTCCAACACTATGAAGCTCAACTGTTCCTCCTCTCGGACGTGATAATTTCACATGTTCAGACCACCCTGTCAGCATGTCAGATTTAAAATATTACACGTAGAATAATGAAAAATTGCCAACATCTCACCACCGTCTTTTGATTAATGAGGAGTTCCTTAGAGATTGATTGGTTTGTTTGATTTTGTTACCAGGAGTGACTGATGGCTATTTTAAAAAATACTTAGCTTAGCGCTACCCTCCATGAGATAATTTTCATATGCCTTGTGTAGCTGCGTCCAGAATAATTGGACTTTATTGCCTTCCTTCCATGCATGAACTGAAGTTCCCTGGAGAAGCAAAACAGCTTCAGACTTTGTTGCTTTAATATTTCCATGTAGATCAGCTGCTGTGTTCATGGAGAGGCTTCCACCAGATGGCCAGCCCGCCTTGAAGTGACATTCCCCATTTCCCGTCGATTACTCACCAATGGAAAATAATGTGATACGAATCCCTCATTTGGGGTAATATGTGGCCATATCCTTGTTGTACCTGCACTAAAGATAAATCGTGCAATAATTTCTCAACTGTCCAGGGAGAAAATAGGAGAAACAACAGGTCACCAGTGTTTGGCAGGAAAAGGGAATCGTTATTGGTAAGGCATTCACTGGGATATTGAAATCTAATGTCCTAATTTCTTTCTTTCTTTTTTTCTTGTTGCTTGTTCTTCTGTATCTTGGGGGGAAGAAACTTATTTTGGTTGTTTAAAACATTTAAGCTCTGGTTTTTAGGAAGAATCCGGTTTTGGTCAAGTCCCTAGATGTCTCTTCCCAAAAGCACCCATTTTGATGCTGAGGCGAGGACACAAGTATTAGTTTTCAAAAAGCCCAACTTTATCTCCTGAACAGACTCAAATGATTAATTCTCAAAGTCATTGTCAAATTTTTACTTTTAAAAATCTTAGTAATTTCTCTTTAATATTTGGTACAAAGCTGTCGGTTACTCTCAGATCATCCTTGTTTTTCAACTTCTCTGTTTGATTCCAGCAAATTCTTTTAGCTGGTCACTCTTGAATTACTGTTAAAGATAAGTAAGTAAAAATGAAAATATTATTAATAAGGTATGAATAATTGTCACTAACATTTTTTCAGCCCTTAACATGTGCCAGGCAGTGTGGTAAGGGTATTCCATGCTTTAAGTCATTTATTGTCACCGCAGTTCTGAGAGGCCAGGAGTATTATTATCATCATCTTCCAGATGTGGAAAGTGAGACAGTCCACATCCTACAGCCAGAGCAGGATTCGAACCCACAGATCTGATTCCAAGCTGTTCACCTCTGTTCGCTGGGGAAGCCAAGTGTTAGGAAACTCTTCTTTCTGGAATGTTCCATTTTTTCCCATCTCAGAGAGAAGTCAGCCCTGTTATTTCCGAGTTTCTGCTCTTCCTACCAGGCTTCAGGTCTCTGCCCACTGTGTCCTCACAGGAAGGCAGCAATAAGGAACTGGGTTAGGGTCCCTTCCCCGGTCCACAAATGTTGGGGTATGTGGGTCCCTGAGTCTTCGGTCCATGCAAGGGGCATTTGTCCCTCTCCTGCAGACAGTGATGCACCCTGGGCCGCAGGCTGGCTCTCGCAAGTTGCTTTTCCTCAGTGAAAGAATCTGCTTGTTGGAGGCACCAGAAGGTTCTTGAAGCTGCAGAAAATTCTACAAGTGGTGGAAGGTTCTGGAAACAGCTTCCTCCCTCCTCCTATCCCCCTTCTCCACCACAGGCAGCATCTGCTGTAGTGTGAGCTGCAACCCTGCCTGGCCCTCCACCAAGCCTGAGGAGGACGCGAGCTCGGCTGCGGCTGACAGCATTCAGGAGCAGAACTCCAGGCAAGGAGGTCACCTGCCCAGGAGACTACCCCCTTAGTAACTAAAGCTTTTATGCACTCATTGGTATTCATCCAGATGGCTGTTTTGGCTAGAAAGAAACACTTCTTCCTCACTAGAATTACAAATAATTTGAGCAGAAAACTACAGGCAAGACATGTTAATTATGTTTGAAAGGATGTATCTTTTGGTACAAAGGGTTTTCTTAATCTAAAAATGCTTTCCCCGATATCTACTTATATCTAATGGTAGTTTTTAGCACACAGAGTATGTAGCTTATTTTGTTCAGTCCTTTCATACCCACCTCCTATGCAGGTAAAAAAAACCCACATCTTTTTTTTTTGAGAGGGTGTCTTGCTCTGTCTGTCGCCCAGGCTAGAGTGCAGTGGCACCATCTTGACTCACTGCAACCTCCACCTCCCGAGTTCAAGCGATTCTCCTGCCTCAGCCTCTCGAGTAGCTGGGATTACAGGCACCCACCACTACGCACAGCTAATTTTTGTATTTTAGTAAAGACAGGGTTTCACCAGGCTGGCCTCAAACTCCTGACCTCAAGTGATCTGCCAGAGGCCCCCCAAAGTGCTGGGATTACAGGTGTGAGCCACCCACACCTGGCCAAAAACCGCGTAGATTAATATGTGCCCTTTGAATCAGTCTCTTCCTTAGTAACTTGCTTCAGGATCCAAGGAGTGAACCACTATGGAAATTTTTCTGTAATAATTTCCCTTAATCCTTATTTAGATTTGTAAGTCTAAACACTTACCATTATCTGACACATGAAGTATGAGCTATGGACGTTGTCTCATAATCTTTTCCTTATTCCCTATTTATATTTATTTGTTAGTCTAAAAATTAATTGTTACCTGACATATAAAATAAATGTCATGAAAGCAACTGTTTTATGCAGAACAACGTAGTGCTGTGTAGTTTTTATATTATGCTAATGTCGGAGCTAGCACTCCTGCCTCCAGCCGCCAATCCTGCTCATCGACCCCGAATAACAGACACCTGAGCGGGCACCTGCTGGGGGATGGACTTTGATAGGACGATTAGAAAGGAGCGTTTCCATGATTTGCTTATGCTTCACCCTTCCTTTCAGTTAAAGATTAAGTCTTTGCATCGGATTTCAGTTTCGAGGCAGGCCGGGAAGGGATGTGGATATTTTCTTTATTTTTTTAAAAAACAAACCCTTGTAGATAGAGTTGGTTTATTTTTAACAAGGGTAGAAGCATTGTGGGAAGCTGTTTTTCAGATTTCATTTCAGCCACAGACCGTGCTGTGCAAATGAAGACACAGCCTGGATTCTCCCTAATGAAAAGAGTGTGTCGGGGATGGGGACAGTGGCGGGGGGTGGGTGGGCTCTGAGGGAGCAGCTCCCCCTGCACAGAGATCCGGGCCACATGCAGGTCTGCAGTGACTCTGCCTTCTCTCTAGCCTCACCTTCATGCAGCACTTGCCTTAAACCAGCTCACATGCCCCACCTCAGGCAGGTCAACCAGCTTTTACCGAACACCTGCTATGTGCAGGGCAGACCAATAGGCATAAAGGAGGTCTCTGTCTTTCTAGAGATAGTCTGGTAGATGAGACAGATGTGGAAACTAATAAATCTAACAAAGGGCAGAGGCCATGTGATAACAAAGACAGTAAGTGAAACCCAAGCCACAACAGATACAAGCGTAGGTTGAGGGGATCATGGAGGGAGTGACCGATTCCCACCAAAGGAGAGGGGCAGAGAGGGCTTTGGAGAATAAACAGGTAGCAAAAGGGAGATATTTCAAAAAGTGGGAGGAGGTTGTGTTTCAGATGCACCTGGGGGAGTTTGGGAGGGAGATGGGAAATGAGGAGCAAACCTTCAAACAGCCCCCCAAAAAGAAAGAAGGCTCTAAGACAGCCTGTTGACTGAAACAACAAGATGCAAAACAGATTGTATTAAAACATAAGTTTGGGAAACAAATTATGTTCAATAAAGCAACATTTAAAATAATGTTAACCGAGGTGAAGTGGCTCACGCCTGTAATCCCAGCACTTCGGGAAGCCCAGATGGGCAGATCACTTGAGGTCAGGAGTTCGAGACCAGCCTGGCCAACATGGTGAAACCCTGTCTTACTAAAAAATACAAAAATCAGCCACGGGTGGTGGCACCTGTAATCCCAGCTACTCAGGAGGCCGAGGCAGGAGAATACTTTGAACCCCGGAGGTGGAGGTTGCGGTGAGCCGAGATCACGCCACTGCACTCCAGCCTGGGTGACAGAGTGAGACCCTGCCTTGAAAAAAAATTAATAATGTTATAGAAATTTTAGGGAAATAAATATATATATATATGCTATAAATGTTTTTTTTTTCTTTGAGGCAGTCTCACTCTGTCACCCAAGCTGCAGTGCAGTGGCACCATCTCGGCTTCCTGAAGCCTCCACCTCCTGGGTTCCAGCCTCCCAGGTAGCTGGGATTACAGGCACGCACCACCATGCTCAAATTTTTGTATTTTTAGTACAGACAGGGTTTCACCCTGTTGGCCAGGCTGGTCTCGAACTCCTGACCTCAGGTGATCCACCCGCCTCAGCCTCCCAGAGTACTAACATTACAGGCATGAGCCACTGTGCCTGGCCTATAAATGTATGTTTAAAAGGCCTCTATATATCCTCAATCAATAACAGCCTCTGGGGTGGGACAGGAGGGAATGTCCCTCCTGGTGGAATGGGGCAGGAGTGTCAGAGTGGACTTCAGTCTTTGTCTGTTTTTTTTTTTTTTAACTAAGGAAAATATATTCTTCATTATCTATGTAATTAAAATATGTTTTAAAATCTAATAAATCACCTGTTTACTTTTCACTATAACATAGGGCACTTAAGGCTATTATGTTATGTCCAATACATCTAGGTTTGATACTTCAAAGTCAAGCGGATTCTGGAGAAGCCAAAATACTGACCCAGAAAATCTAGATTCACCTAGTTTAATTCCCTTATTTTACAAATGGGGAACCGTGGGTTTCTCACGGTCTTTTTGTTGATAGGTGCAGGAAGACGTACATGAAATAATTCATGGAAAAGTCACAGTGGCCTTGAAGTTTTCCAGATAACTATGAAAAACTACGTTAAGATGCTATTTTTCAACAAAATTCATTTTACCAACCTCAAAACGTATTTCCTCTGAAGAGGATACGCACTGACAAACAACACCCGAGTGTGGCATGCTAGCAGGAGCACTAGGCTGGGAGTCAAGAGACTTAAATTCCACCCGGAAGCCACCACATGACCTTGGCATGAGCCCGTCACCAGGCTCCTCAGCCTCCTCATCGCAGCACGAGGGATTTCCCAAGCCCTCCGGAAATACTGTAACTTGACAACAATGGAGAAAGACTTTCACCCATGCGGTTGGAATGCTAGCCTTAAAAAATGTCCTTCCAGGGAACATCACACACCGGGGACTGTTGTGGGGTGGGGGGAGGGGGGAGGGATAGCATTAGGAGATATACCTAATGCTAAATGACGAGTTAATGGGTGCAGCACACCAACATGGCACATGTATACATATGTAACTAACCTGCATGTTGTGCACATGTACCCTAAAACTTAAAGTATAATAATAATAAAATTTTTAAAAAAATGTCCTTCCAACAGGTTTCAAAAGTGAGATTCTAATTTAAGCCTTGCAGGGTCTCTAATGTGAAGCCAGTTTGGTGGGGTTGAACGCCAAAAGGATAGGAAGGACTTCTCTTTCAAGAATGCAGGGAGAAAGAAAAATCAGTATTTTGACTAAAAGACAGTATTTAAGTTACGATCAGAAATATATTTGTCTAGAAATAAAAAGGCATTCCCCCTGACCCCCCATCCCTTTAAATAGTCACAGCTGGCTCTCAGGCCATATAAAGTTACCATGCTGTCAAATGACTCAACTTACAACATCTGTATTGGTGACCGACATCCTGTATCATGGGCTATCTAACCCTTTGAGTCACGACACCCCTGTTTGAGTAAGGTTTATTTTACTAGCACCAAGAGACTCCTGCGTTTAACATCTGTGGTGCTGCTCCTGAAATTCCTAGCCATAAAACAAGTAAATTCAGCGTGGTCTGAAATTCCAGAGCGTAGCCACGAACTACACAGAAAACACATTCGGTGGGGCCGGTTGGTAATGGAGTAGGGCTTAGCTCAGGCGGGGCTGCACATCTGGCTGTGCCTTCCCTCCGCAAGTGTGGGAAGAGGACCTGGGAATGCCAGGGTCCAGCCAGGCAGAGAGTGGCTGGATGGTCTGCACGGGCAGGGGATGCTCTGGACATGTGGCCAGGAGGGTGCTCCCCGCAGTGCACCCTTAGGTGCCAGGTTGGTGACATTGGGTGTGACCAACTGTTAACCACTAAACTCCATCTGTTGAAGTCCTCTGTAGGCCAAATACTCCATGTGCCTGAAGATGCTTCCAGCTTACAATTGTGAACTCAGTTTCTGTGTCCAGCATCGAGAGTTTAAAGTGGGGCGCGCCCATTCTCTGGATGGGCACGGAGCTGTTAAAATGGTGATTACGTAGACATTGGACCACGTGGGAAAATATTGATGATGAGACCACATTAGAGAAAATAAGCAAACAGAATGCAGGGTGGCAACGTCACCATGGTAATAAATTGGTAAGACCTCCTGGAACACTATGCAGCCATAAAAAAGAGCCAGATCATGTCCTTTGCAGGAACATGGGTGGAGCTGGAGGCCATTATCTTTAGCAAACTAATGCAGGAACAGAAAACCAGAAACTGCATGTTCTCACTTATAAGTGGGAGCTAAATGATGAGAACACATGGACACATAGAGGGGAACCACACACACTGGGGCCTACCTGGGGGTGAAGGGTGGGAGGAGGGAGAGGATCAGGAAAAATAACTAATGTGTAGTAGGCTTAATACCTGGCTGATGAAATAATCTATACAATAAACCTCCACGGCACAAGTTTATCTGTATAACCGACCTGCACATGTACCCCTGAACTTAAAATAAAACTTAAATAAATTGGTAAGATCTGACGTGCTTGTGCAGCTGAGGACTAGAACTGAACACAGAAAAATTGCAATAGCTTAGTTCACTGGAGTGAAGTGGCTTTAAATTTTTTTTTTTCTTTTTGAGACAGAGTTTCACTCTTGTTGCCCAGGCTGGACGGCAATGGCGCGATCTCAGCTCACTGCAAACTCCGCCTCCCGGGTTCAAGCGATTCTCCTGCCTCAGCCTCCCGAGTAGCTGGGATTACAAAAAATTTTTTTCATGCTATTCATGAAAAGTAATAATTTCAAAGACATAATCCAAGCTTTTTAGGGGAGTCTCCGGCAAGGCATGGGGGTGGCATCTGCATGCAACACACGGTTGACAGGAAAAAGGGATGATGGAAGCCCAGGACGATCCCCCCGTGGGAACCAGAGCAAGGTCGTGAACTTCAAAGCTCTTTGACAAGTACAGGATGATAAAAACATATGGGTTTAGGACAACTCCCCATCACATCTTCCGTGTGGCTGATGCCTGGCAATCCTTCAAGTCACTCTTCCATATCAACATGCCTCGTGTGTGGGGTGAGTGTGCATTAGGGAGAGGCTGGCTGATAATCACCATGGCACCATCCCATCAAGATGATGCACAGACTCCTCAGCGAGGCGCAGACCTGGCCTTATGTGCCAGACATTCTACTCCAGGGGCAAGCAGCCTCTAAATTATTTGTCACTGATACCCTGAGTGTCCCATTTTCACGATGCCACCCAGCTCTGGGTTCAATCCTGCTCTTGCTCATTCCCCTGGGCAAGGTGTCAGTCTCAGGCTGTGTAAAGAGGCTGTGTCCCCACCCCTTATATTTAAATATTGAGTGGGTTGCATCTTTCCCAGCCATACCAACAGGAAATGCAGCCATCTCCCTCCCTGAGGCCAGTGTAATCTAACCATCACAAGCCAGGAAGGGTTGTGGCAAGCCACTGATGTTATTGTGTAATTATGGCTAGGGAAGTGTGAATGATAATGGATGAAAAGGAGAGGTGGAAACAACAGACTTTGCCTGAAAATGGGACGAGTTAAATTACAGTGCATTGATTCAATAGAAAATCATTTATCCATTTTTAAAAATGCTTTGTGGGCTGGGTGTGGTGGCTCATGCCTGTAATCCCAGCCCTTTGGGAGGCTGAGGGGGCGGATCACCTGAGGTCAGGAGTTTGAGACCAGCCTGGACAACATGGCAAAACCCTGTCTCTACTAAAAAGACAAAAATTAGCTGGGGGTGGTGGCGGGTGCCTATAGTCCCATCTACTTGGGAGGCTGAGGCACGAGAATCACTTGAACCTGGGAGGTGGAGGTTGTGGTGGGCTGAAATTGCACCACTGCACTCCAGCCCAGGTGACAGAGTGAGACTGTCTCAAAAATAAATACATAAATAAATAAAAATAAAAAATAAAATACAAATAAAAATGCTTTATAAAGACCACATGGTAATGGCAAAAAGCATGAGCTATAAAATTAAGTGAGAAAAAGTACTGTACAAAATGGTATGTGAATTATGATATAAAAATACATTTAAAGACCACAAAGGAATACAAATATATAGGTATGCATACACATACACATCTAAATGACATGTATAGTCATGTTTTATTCTAGAAAGGAGATGAACAGGTGCATTTCCTTTAATGCAGAAGGGAGTCCACAGAGAGTGGCTCTGAGCAGGTGACTTAGTTGGTTTCAGGAGTGGTGAGATCATGGGGAATTTTTTCTCTGTGGCCAACAATTTCTGTAACGTCATGTATAAGCAACTGAAAAATTATTATCTCAAAGCACACGAATTTTGTATGTTTTGGCAGCACTTTCTGCAGTTCAAATGGCCATATGAAACCCTTCGGTTTAGCCAGGGGCACACCTTAGAGCAAACCCACCCCATGGGACTGACAGGAGGCAAAGTGGCATGAAAGGACAACACGGTGCTCCCCCACCCTCGGAAAGTACAGGAATCCATCCTCACTGCAACACCATCTGTAAACGTTCTGCAGGGGAGGAGAACGCAGCCGTGCTGTGCTGTTCACACTTAAGCAGACTGAAAAAGCAATGATCATAAAATGCAAGTTCAGCTGCAGCCCAGCTCTGTGGGGAGGTTGTTGGATGAGGGGGCTGTCTGTCTGGGACAGCCCCTGACTCAGGCTTAGCTTCATCCTTGAGGTCCAGCCTTGCACCTGCTCTGTTTCCTCATCTGGGGTCCAGCTGGCATCTGCCTGTACCTGAGGACCTGCCCAGGAAAGGCTGATGGAGACAGTAGGGGACTGAGGACAAGAGTGGGAGCCAGGCAGCCCACCCATCCTCAGTTCTCCCTTGTGTTAGATGCAGAAATCAAGTTACTTCGACTGAACTCATTTTGAAAATGACTTTACTCCATTCTGTGTCAATGTTGCATTCTTGGCTTTGACCTTGTGTATTAAAGAAGCAGCTCAATGAAAATGTTCCGACATTACCTGTGAGCTCTGAAAGAGGCGGCTGATTATTTTGTTGGTATCATTTGTCTGAGGCTCCATGGGACAAATTATTTTCATAATTCTAGTGCAAGTAAAGATCATATTTCCTAAAGGTGATTTTTAAACTATTTTTTCATTGACAGTAGAAAGCTGAGAGTGAAATTTTGCGTTTAGTTATATGAATGACACTAATGTGTTTATAGCACCTCTATTCCCCTCCTTCCTCCCACCCACCATCCTTCTACATGTTAAGAAAATATTTTCTCTTTTTTTCAACAGACTTTCTCTTTTATTATAAACTGCCTCAAATTCTTTTTAGGAGTAGATAAGATGTCAATAAACCTGCATAGCAACATATCTTGAGGAAATTGCCTATTGGCAGAGACACACTTTCTTACCTTCAACAAGGTAGTAACATTGCTCAACTAAAAAAAATCTGGGCTGGGCACAGTGGCTCACGCCTGTAATCCCAGCACTTTGGGAGGCCAAGGCAGGTGGATCACCTGAGGCTGGGAGTTCGAGACCACCCTGACCAACATGGAGAGACCTCGTCTCTACTAAAAATACAAAATTAGCTGGGTGTGGTGGCACATGCCTGTAATCCCAGCTACTCGTGAGGCTAAGGCAGGAGGATCGCTTAAACCTGGGAGGTGGAGGTTGCGGTGAGCTGGAGATGGCGCCATTGCACTCCAGCCTGAGCAACAAGAGCAAAACTCTATCTCAAACAAACAAAAAATAAACAAACAAACAAAAAACACACAAAAACAAATCTGCAGAGAGAGACAGAAAAAAAAATCCAGGCTGTGGGGTTGTCTATAAGACAACTCAGCTAGGCCCTTCAGAAAGTCAGTCATAACAAAAAGCATGGGAGACTGTTCTAGATTGAAATCGATAAAAAGACATAACAATGAACATACTGATCTTTGATTAGATCCTGCTTTATTTCCATTTTTTTAAAAAAGCTATAAAAGATGTTTTGGATGCAATTGGGAAAACGTGAATATGAACTGGATAGTAGATGATGCTAGAGTTAATTTTTTTAAAAATTAATGTTATGAGGTATGATAATGGTGTTGCAGATACATAGGAGAATGTCCTTGGTAGACATCTAATGAAATATTTATAGTCAAGTATCATGATCATTTACAATTTACAATTTACAATTTACCTTCTTTTTTCTTTGTTTTTCTTCTCTTTTTTTTTTTTTTTTTTGAGACGGAGTCTCACTCTGTCACCCAGGTTGGAGTGCAATGGTGTGATCTTGGCTCACTGCCACCTCCATTTCCTGGATTCAAGCAATTCCCCTGCCTCAGCCTCCCAAGTAACTGGGGTTACAGGTGCGTGCATCCACGCCTGACTAATTTTTGTATTTTTAGTAGAGACGGGGTTTCACCGTGTTGGTCAGGCTGGTCTCGAACTCCTGACCTAGTGATCTGCCTGCTTCAGCCTCCCAAGGTGCTGGAATTACTGGCATGAGCCACCACACTCAGCCTACAATTTACTTTCAAATGGTTAAGAAAAAATCAAAACAAAATGTGTGTGTGTGTGTGTGTGTGTGTGTGTGTGTACAGAGAGAGAGAAAACTGTATATGACAAAATATAAACAACGGTTAGAGCCAGGGAGAGAGTCTACAGGTGTTCATTGTACTATTCTTCTATCTTTGCTGCCTGTTTGAAAATTTTCAGTCACTTGGGTGGAGGTCTATGAAAGTCCAACACTTACAGATCAACCAGAAATAGATGAAATCTGATGGTAACTCATTTTCTGGAACCCCTAGTGTACCCCCAACAACTCAAATGGTTGGGATCAGTGTTAATGGGTTTCAGTCATAAAACTTAGCAAGAAAGAGGAAAACAATCACCACCACCACCACAGTTTTGCTGCTGTCACTCTGTGTAGGACGGGTTGCAGAACTGCGTGGCAAGAAGAGACAGCGGATCACAAGGTCAAGAGATCGAGACCATCCTGGCCAACATGGTGAAACCCCGTCTCTACTAAAAATACAAAAATCAGCTGGGCGTGGTGGCACACACCTGTAATCCCAGCTACAAGGGAGGCTGAGGCAAGAGAATCGCTTGAACCCGGAAGGTGGAGGTTGCAGTGAGCCGAGATCGCGCCACTGCACTCCAGCTTGGTGACAGAGCGAGACTCCGTCTCAAAGGAAAAAAAGAGAGAAAAAAAAGAGAAGAGACAGCATTTCAGAAGGAGTCTCTGCCCAGCGTCCAGCAGCAGTCAGCAAGAGAAGCCCATGTATGAGAATCAGGATGCTGCAGCGCTCCCTCAAGTCACCTCCATTGAAACCCATTTTTTTCCACAGTTGGAGTGGCCGATTGCTGCAGGCATGACATCTGGCCAGTACCAAGTCTTCCTAACTCTTCAGAGATCACCCCAACTCAGGAATGGGCAGACATAAGGGCATAGGGAGACCTGACCCCCAGCCAGGTCAAGGCTGCAGGAGTCCCAGTCGCGCCCCTGCCTGGCACACCCACACACACAGCTTGCTTCTCAACTAGGCCCAGCCAGCGCAGCTTCCTCTGGGCAGGGCCCTAAATGTGGATTCAGAGCTGGACAGCATCTGCTGACCCCACTCCAGAATGATGGCTGGGAAGTCTCTGTTGTAACCCACGCCAATTTAAGGGATGCTGAGAATGAGCTTTCAGTCACATATTCATTCATTTTAAAAATGTTTATGGAGAAACTTCTCTGTGCCGGGCTCTGTCTCAGACGGGAATATACGTTTGTGAACAAATCAGATAAGGCCCCCACACTCAAGGTGTTTAAGGTCTACTGGGAGACATGGCAATGAAACAAGCAAAAAATACGTGCGTGGTGTGTGTGCAGAGTGAGTGCGTGTGGAGTGTGTGTGGAGTGAGTGTGTGTGGAGTGAGTGTGTGTGGAGTGAGTGTGTGGGGAGTGTGTGGAGTGAGTGTGTGCAGAGTGTGTGTGGAGTGAGTGTGTGGGGAATGTGTGTGTGCAGAGTGTGTGGAGTGAGTGTGTGCAGAGTGAGTGTGTGTGGAGTGTGCGTAGAGTGCGTGTGGAGTGAGTGTGTGTAGTTTGTGTGGAGTGAGTGTGTCTGTGGAGTGAATGTATGTGGAGTGAGTGTGTGTGGAGTGAGTGTGTGAGGAGTGTGTGTGTAGTGAGTATGTGTGTAGTGAATATGTGTGTAGTGAGTGTGCAGAGTGAATGTGTGTGCAGAGTGTGTGTGCAGAGTGAGTGTGCGGTGTTAGTGTGTGTGGAGTGATTGTGTTTGTGGAGTAAGTATGTGTGCGGAGTATGTCTGCAGTGTGTGTGCGGAGTGAGTGTGTGTGTGCAGTATGTCTGCAGATGAGCGTGTGTGCGGAGGGAGTGTATGTGTAGCATGTGGAGTATGTATGTGTGTAGTATGTGGTATATGTGTGTAGTATGTGATGTATGTGTGTGGTATGTGTATGGTGTGGTGTGTGTGTGGTATGTGGTATGTATGTGTGTGGTGTGTGTGGAGTGTGTGTTGTGTGGTGTGGTCTGTGTGTGAAGTGAGTGTGTGTGGTGTGTGGTGTGTGTGTGTTTATACAGTCATCCCTCAGTATTCACAGGGGATTGGCTCCAGGACCCTTGAGGATTCCAAAATCCTTGGCTGTTCAAGTCCCTGATATTAAATGGCGTAGTGTTTGCATGTGGCCAACGTACATCCTCTCATACACTGCAAATCATCCCTAGATGACTTATAATACCCAACACAATGTAAAGCTATGTAAATAGTTGTTATACTGTGTTTTTATTTGTATTGTTTTTTATTGTTGTATTATTAATTTTTCCAAATATTTTTGATTCATGAATGTGGAACCTGCGGGTATGGAGAGCCAACTGTACATCACATAGGAACATATCTAATTACCAGCTGATTTGTTCCAGAAGAGAAATCAATGGGGTGCAGTTGAATGGTGGCCTTAACCTCTCCTACTGATATTGAACGCTGGGCAGCATGGCCCTCTGAAATCCCACTAGTTCCTGCCAGGACCAGGGGGGTTTGAGGAGTGTCTCTTTGAGGAAGTGGCTGTAGGTCAAGTGCTGAGGGAGGGGAGGGAGGGACTGGGGGGCAGGGCTCCAGGTGGAGACATCTTGTGAGGCACCTAAGAGTGGTGAATTCAGGGTGTGAGGAGAGGGCAGAGAGGCCAACATCAGCCAGACCTTACAGGTGGTGATAAGTAGTTAGATGTTTATTCTAAGAGAAGAGGAGGCCACAGAATTGTTGTAAGCAGTGGATGGACATGAGGTGACTTGGGTTTTAAAAGGCCACTATGGTGACTCTGTAGCAAGCTGATTGGAGGTGGGGAAGAGTAGAAGGTATTTTCACAGTCCAAGTGAGATATCACTTCCTTAAACAAGGACAGTGGCTGTGGAGTGGGAGAGGAGTGGACTGATTCCACATACACTTTGCAGGTAGAATTGACAAGCTTTGCTAATGGGTTGGATGTTAGAGTTGAGAAAAGAGGAGAAACCAAGGATAACCTCCAGGTTTCTGGTTTAAGCCAGTGGTGGTGCCAATTCCAGAGAGAGGACTTGACGTGGACGGGCTGGTGGGGAGAACATGGAAGTCAACAGGTAAGAGTTCTTCATCTTCTGCAGGATACCTCCTGCCTTTCCGTCAGTCAGTTTATCAATCTGGTACTTGTTGAGGGCTTACCATGTATTAAGCTCTGTGCATTTACCTTGACATATTTTTAAAGATGATTTGAAATGACTTGTAATAAAACTCACAGGTACAAGAAAACTACTGAAAAGGTGCATAGGTGAAAGAACAAGAGCCAAGTAACAAAAGGATGAAAAGAATCATATCTAAGTCCTAATCCTAAAAGAGACTGCTGCAACTACAAGCAAAAAACCTTAACTCTGAGTTTCCCAGGAACCAAAGCAAAAAGGGAAAGTTGAGTTTTATAAAGCCGATTGTCTAATAAAAAGAAGCATGCTGGCTTACTCAGAGAAATAAAATTTCGCCCTTATTTTCAACTTCGAAAGCATTTTTCTTACTACCTACCTTCTCTAAGGGCCAATGATCAATATAGTGGAATTGTTATATTGTCAATAACAATTTTACACAAAATACAAAAGATTTCTGTATAAAACCTAAAAAACTGGTGTCCCAAATGCCCGGTAGAATGGACTATCAAGGGCACTGGCCAGGGGCACAGGTCTGTAGCAAGGGAATACTTTGGCTTGTGTCTTACTGTCTTAGGTTTTAATAGTGTCTTTGTGACGGGTACCTTGCTACCCACTGACTTAATTACAGTTTCTTTTGTCTTAGAATGTAAATTTCTTTTGTTACCCCCCCCCATCATGTGTGTGCATGTATGTGTGGGTGTGTGTGAACCACTGGAGTTGGCTGTAGACTTTCTTTTACTTTTGCAGCCAGAGTCTCCCTCTGTCGCCCAGGCTGGAGTACAGTGGTGCGATCTCCGCTCACTGCATCCTTTGCTTCCCAGGTTCAAGGGATCCTCCTGCCTCAGCCTCCCAAGTAGCTGTGATTACAGGCACGCACCACCACCACCATGTCCGGCTAATTTTTGTATTTTTAGTAGAGATGGGGTTTCACCATCTTGGTCAGGCTGGTCTTGAACTACTGACCTCATGATCCGCCCGCCTCGGCCTCCTAAAGTGCTGGGATTACAGGCGTGAGCCACCGCTCCTGGCCGGCAATAGACTTTCTAAAACATTTAAATAAACTTCGCACCCCTTCTCACGCTGCCCGGAAAATTCTGACTTCCCTCACCTTGGGAGAGCAAGGCTCATATAGCAGACGTTGCAGACCTTGTTTAGGTCACACTTAAGATAAAGGAAGATGCAAACTCCTTTTTTTCTGATCAGGTGATCCCCTGTGACTGACGGCCGGGGAGCCCCTATGGCACCAGTCTGTAGGCTACAGCCTGAGCCAGATTCCATGCTAAAAGTCCCGAGGCTGGCAGTGAAAGAAACCCCCCGGGGCTGGAAACTCACCCCTTCTGGGCGGCTGGACACCAGCTCATGGCCGCTCTCGGGTCTGTGCGGGCCCGGCGCCCCTTCTCCCCAGGGAGCCGCGTGACTCTCCTTGATCCGGCCTCACCTCGAGCGACAGGCCTCCCAGCCTACCCCCAGCAGCCCCCGAGCAGTCCCCGGAGCGCTGGGGGACTCTGCAGCGCGCAGGGGACCAGGCAGAGACAGCCCCAGCGCGATGAATAATTGAGGCGCAGAGTGGAATTACCTCTGTGGGCTCCGGGTCCCTCCCGCAGCCCGCACCTGTCCCTGCCCCTGTCCCTGCCTCTGCCCCGAGGACTACTGCTCTTTTCAGAAATGACGCCAGTACTAGCACGTGCAAAATGCCTTGCAGCCTTGCTGGGAACACATTTGCATACTCAGTTTCAGGTTCAAATGCCTGCGCATAAAACAGGATTAAATAGCACAACCTGGCGGGGGCAGTGGGGAGCACGAGGGTCCTCCTCCCACCTGGCCGGAGGTGGGTGAAAATCCCAGCAGATTTCAACAACCCGCCTCCCACCCTACACCGCAAGTAGGTGCGCGGAGGGACTCAACTGCTGGGGCAGGGGCTGCCCTCTGGGGTAGAGGGACCCCAGTTTCCAAAGTGAGGGCTCAGAGAGCACCCAACTTGTCCGTTCTCTCCTTTTTTCATTCATTTTTCCTCCAACAGATATTTATTGAACACCTACTATGTGCCAGCACTGTGAAGGGGGACAGTAGGGTCTATAGCAGTGAACAAAAAAGTCCCTGCTCTTTGAGTTGGGGGAGACAGACAATTAGAAAAAGATTCAAAGAAATAACATAGTTCCCGTATGAAGATAAGAGCAACGACCAGGGAGAGGCAAACAAAAGAGAGTGATAGGGAAGTTTCTCAGGATGTTCAGGAGGGCCTTTCTGTCCTGCTGTGCTTAGATTCTGCCTATAACTTAATAAGCATGTTATCATTTGATAGTAATACTTACCAAACACTTCTCATGTTCTGGGCACTATAATAAGTGCTTTAGCACTTTGGCTTTACATAATCGTTGTAACTACCTAATGACGTGGATCTCTAATTGTGCCCATTTTACAAAAGAGTACAATTGAGGCAATGGGTCCTGAGGCCAGTAGCTGAAGAATGGCGGAGCTGCGACTTGAACCCAGGCATCTAGTTCTAGGACCCCACTCTGAAATAGTGCACTGTAATTTACATATATTCATTTCCCCTCGTTTCCAAATGTGGGGCACGGCCAAAAGCAAGCAAATATGCATAAGGAGCTTCTGAAACGTAAACAGCCACCCCCATACTGTGGCATTTCTCCTGTTCTTGCCTACAGTTCTAGTTGATTCCTAAAGTGGGAGAGAGCGCGCGTGATGATAGGGACTGTTTACTTAGCAAAGAAACTGAGTCAGCTCAGGATCCCCAAGGCTGCGGCCAGGGAAGCCTGTGTCATGGATTTAACCGTCCGTGCTGAGCCGCACCTGCACTGGCTGAATTGCTAGCAGCCGGGTTTCAATTTGGGGACCCAATGGGTGACACCCAGGAACCCAGAAGCCACACCAGCCCTTGGCTCCCTCCAACCCAGGTTTCCATTACCATGGTGCTGCCTGCCAGCTTGGCAGGATCACACTACACCTTGGGCAGGTCCTTGCCCTGGGCCCCCTCTGCTGCCATCCATCCCTCTCCCTGAAAAAGGTGGTGGGAAGGACAATGGCCTTTTCTTGGCTGAGGAGTGCCAGGGAACCAAGCCTCTCAGTACAGAAGGAGGGAGCAGCCGAGGCTTTCTGACATCCAGACCCCATCACAGGGTAGGCCTGCTGGATTGTGGGTGTCTTACATTTGCTCATCCTCCAAGACTAGAACAAAGTTCTCCCAGGCCTCAGACAGTCATCCCTGCCTGCAGCTATTGACTGTTTGCATAGGAGGGGATGGAGTTGTTGGGATTTAGGAAGGAGAGGCAAATTTGAGGCTAGGGAGAATTTGAATTTTCCTGTGCACTAACCACAGGCATCCCCTCCTCCAGAGCACACTCACTCTCAGACGCCCAGGGAGCTAAGCAAAATTTCTCTGTGTTTTATCCAAATATGCCGTGGACTTTGAAATGAACTCTTTACTCCTCCTTCCTGCTGACCCGACTGCAAATCAGCTTTTGATGGGATTGGACAGCTTGGAGAGATGGGCAGCGATCACGCTGAAATATGATGACAGGGGCAAGACTGCAAGGACATCCGCGAAGTAAGACATGTGCACAGAGCAACCATGTGAAAACAATTAGGACGACAAATTTACTAATTGCTGAAAGTAACTTAATAACAAAACCACAATGCTCTCTGTTATTAATCCTGGCTACTGCAGCGGGTGCCAATTGAAGTTTGCTTGCAGGAGGGATTGTAAGTATCAGGCCAGTGCCCTAGCATTTGTGGATACTAAGTGAAAAGAGGTTGCATCTCTGTTGGTAATTGAAAAATAAACGGCTGTCCAGCCTCCTACCAATGCAGGTGGCCACAGGGATTTGAGGCATTTCTGAAGCCCATGGAGAGAGGGAGGCAGGGCTCTCTTGCCTTTCTGTGACTCTCTCTTTTTTGCACATTCTCCACTTAAACCAGAGCAACGGGCATTACTCAGATTTTGGAGGGTTAAGAATTGATTTTTAAGAAACACAAATTCAAATGCAGTATTCTTAAAGCGTTTTAAGGTGGAGCGGGTAGAAATGAGGTAGCAAGGGACTCCATTCTTGGGTTGGGTGAGGAGCCTTCAAAAGTTCTCTGAGTTCCCAAGTCTTTCACAGGCTGCTTGCTACACATAATCCTTCACAGAAATTAAGTATCAGCGCCTAGGCATCGGGAGTGAGTGCAGTATTTCTGGAGGCAAGGGAGTCCCTTAGCCCTCCAGAAGATCAAAGACAACCATCAAATGTGTCACCTTCAATAAGTCATGGGATGCAAAGGACCATAATTTCCCTAACTAGAGGGGCTCTTTGTGCCTATATTTCTCTTAAGTTGCCTAAGTCTGCAAACATTTGGATCATTCAAGCCTCATTTTTTTCCTTGAAATATTTATAAAAAAGGCTGAATTATTATGTTTTGAAATATGTTAGTATCTGCCCCCACTCTGTATTTGACCATTTATATCTCAATGAGAAATTGCATTTATTAAAGCTGGCAGCTCTGTGTGTACTTTATTGTGATGTTTTTGTAATTACAATGAGCAGTGTAGCTTTTCTTCCCCTCCCAATTAAAATGATCCTGGCCCAGAATTTCAGAGTCTTCAAGGCCAAGTCTGCTTCTCCTGGAGCATCCCCAGGAGATGTCTGCCCAGGCGGGAGGAGGCAACGCAACCTCTTCTTGGACCCAGGACTTCACCAAGGTCCTGCAAGAGCCCTTCAGCCCTCCCTCCAGCAAGAGCGAGAACCAGTGTGGTGGCCTCAATGGGTCCTCCCGCCCAACAGCCGCCTTTCAGGAAACAGAGACTGTAACCTGGGACTTATTAAAAGTTTGGAGAGAAATAATATTTCTGAGGTTGTTCAACCTCTGGCTACTTTGAAGTTTATTCTTGGATTAATCCAGATCTTCAGAGACCTGCATATGGGCGTGCATTATTTTCACTTTTTGCAGAATCACTTTCACTAAATTGCATGTTAGTCTTATCTTATTGACCTACTTCTAAAGAATATTTGGTTAAGAAAACAAATTCTCAGGCCTCATCCCAGAGCCTGATTCAGCATTTCCAGGAACACGCTGGAAAGCTGTCAGTGTCAAAGCGTCTCTGTGGTCAGGTTGATTGCCCTGTGACATATCTTTCAGAGTTCATGGCTAGAAACAGCTGTGCTTGTTCTGAGCAATGGGCTTATTTTTTATCACTAGACACTGTGAGGCTTCTAACTAGTCATGTCATTTCTTTGGGTTGACTGTAGGAACCTCAGATTCAAATCCACCCCTAGCAAAAATGTGCACGGTCTCAGCACAGGTAATTTTTGTTCATTTTCTAGCAACTGCCTTTACCTTCTTTCCCCTCTGTTGAACTTTCCTCAAGCACTTACCTTTTTTATTATGGAAAATGTCAGACACAATGTAAACGCTTACCTTTTTATTACAAAAAATTTCAAACATAGGCAAGAATAGCAAACATAATGAGCTCTTATGTATCCATCACCAAACTTCAATAATTTTCAACTTACAGCCAACCTTTAAATATTTATTTTTAATCTTACCAAGATTATTGGAATCTTCGTAAGTCTCCCAAATTCTTTTTCTAATGAGATAGAGAGTACATTATAAATAACCACAACAAATCAGCAGTTCTTACATTTAAAAGTGATGTTGCCTCCCCACCCCTAAGAGGACATTTGGCAATGTCTGGAGACATTTTTCATTGTCACAACTGGGCAGGGAGCAGTGTTGCTCTTGGCATCTAGTGGGTAGAGTCAGTGATGCTGCTCAATGCCCTACAACGCACAGGACAGTCCCCAAAACAAAGAATGATCAGCCTCAAATGGCCATGGTGCTGAAGTTGTGCACTAAATTAAAATGAGTATTTTTCAAGTTAGACTATTCCTAGGAAATTGACTTTAAAGCACAACTTGTGTTTTCAAGTTGAGAAATGTTCTAAATATCATAGGTTTGGTGGTTTATAGGGTATTCATGGTATACACGCTGGAATATCAGTAAGAAACTAGTTGACAGTGGTTGTCTCTGGGGAGAACTGGGTGGCAGGGCAGGATAAAGACTTACTTTTTCCTCTATCCCCATTTGTGTCTTTTATATTTTATAATGCATGCAGGTCTTACCTACTTGAAATACATTTGAATAACATGGAGTACATGGATGTTTTCAAAGGATCTGAAAATAAAGTTTTTATTTTAAAGAAAGCTTTTGAAATGGTTGTGTAAAGAGACCAAAAAGAACCTTCCGACAGAGCTTTCCAGAGTACTGTGAGCCTGTCAGACACCTAGTGTGGCTCAGCAGCGCCCAGGCCATTAAGGGAATCAGAAACACGTGGAGAGGCGGCCGCTGCTCCTGGCATGATGGATCAATTGTGCGAGAGTGAAGTTAAATGCGAGGGTCCCTGTGCCAAGCCTCTGACACTAATGAGCCCTCAACTCCAGGGAGCAGGTCTCCCAGGGCCAGGCAGTGACGTGGCTTCTGGGCAGCAGACAGGAGGGCTGGGAGCCGCCTGCAGCCTGGCCGGAGCTGGCCACAGGATGAAGGTCCACTCCTGCCTCCATCAGCTGGTGACCATCTGCACCACCCTCTGATCCTCCAAAGATGGTCACTCACCCGCTGATCCTCCAAAGGACACAGCTACGTTGAGCTGTAAATGGTGACAGAAGTGAGGCAAACCCCTTGCTTCTTTTGAAAAGGCCGGCCCAGCGAACACATCTTTTGAAACATTACCTGGCGGTGTCACTTCCATTCTTAAAACCCCAGTGGCTTCTGGCTGACCTTGGTCCCCCTCTTTCTCCTCGCGTCCTCTGCCTCTCGACTCTGGCTCCCAGGGCTTTTTGTCAGTCCCTTGGATTCACCACACTCCCCTCCACTGCAGGGCCCCTGCAGATGCTGTTCCTTCCACCAGGCACACCCTCTGTCTCCTCTTTTCCTTGTTACCTCCTCCAGGAAGCCCCCCTTCCTCCACCCCCCTAGTAAGTCAACCCCCCTCATGACAGGCCATCCAAAATCTGGGTCCTTTTCCTCCCAGCTCTTGGAGAGCTGCATCTTCACCATCTGTGCAATCATGTGATAAATGCCAATCTCCCGGCTGGGCCGTGAGCTCTGGAAGCAGCATCTAAGTCCAGTTGGTTTGCCCGTCCCAGAGCTGCATCAGGCCCATATTCACTGGGACTCACTAAATGTTCATTGACCAAGAGACCTAATGAAGAACACAAACAGCCCTGCCCCAGAGGCAGGCATCAATATGCAGCTCATCGAGGGAATCCTGGAAGAGCAGCCAAGCTCAGGGGAGCAGAAGGGCCTCCAAGATGTGGGGGAATGGGGTCTGGGCAGCCTGGAAGCTTCCACGGCTTCTCCAGGGTGGAGACCAAGTCTGTGGTAGGTCAGAGGGTTGCGTGGATGGTTACCCTGACTGCCCCACGGTATCTCCTGCTTCTCCCCTCTCCCGCATGGTCCCCAGTGGAGTAAGGCTGACTTCCTTGGTGCCAAAGGCATCGATGACCCCCTGGGATTGGTCACTTGATGTGGGGAGGCCAGGGGTGGAAGAGCTAAGAGCTCCTCCAGGGTGATCTGGGGAGAATGAGGAAGCCCCTTCCACACTGACCCATGAGAAAGGGGAAATGTCTTCCTCTCTCCAAAGCAAGGCCTTCCCTGACTGCAGTGACCCCAGTGGCTGCCCCTTCTCCAGGCTCCCACCACACCCTGGGCATATTCCAGTTGCTGCATAGTTCACCATGATGCTCTTTCTAGATGTTTGGTGGCCAGCTAGGCTGTGAGCTCCCTGAGGGTAAGGACTATGGAATATTTTTTCTTAATACTCAAACCACGCACAATGGCCCAATTATTAAGGTACCCAACAACCTTCTACAGAATGAGCTTATCATTGCTATGGGGCATCGTACAGACGATTCATAGCTGGTGGTTTTTTTTTTTTTTTTAACTTGTCCATCTTGCTACGATTTCTGTCAGCATGAGCAGAAATGGAGATTGAAAGACAGGGCTGTTGGCTTCAAGCAAGACTTTTATATTCCTTCATGTGTGCATTACACACACTCTCTCTCTCTCCCTCTCCTCCCCACCCCCTGCCCTCCTCCGGCTACTGAGAGTCCTCGCTGAAGCCAAAAGTGGTAGACATGTAAGAAAATGCTGCAAAATGAGAAAGATGTATTTGGTGTTGAAAAGGAAATTGATGAGGAGAAGGAGCGTGTGGCCCCCGGAGTAAGGCGAGCTGCCCTCCCAACTGGCAGGTGTGCAGCTTTCTCAGGGCACCCCACAGAGGCCCTGGAAGGCATTATTCCTTTGCTTGCTTTCTGTGGAGAACAAATCACCTCTAAAACATTTCCCAGAGGAAGGGCCAGTGGGGCGAGAATTACTTCTGGGGGTCGACCAGCCACAGGCTCAGCCAGAGAGCAGCAGCTGCTGTCAGAAAGATCATGGTTGGCCAGCATGGCCACTTGTCAGCACACAACGGCCCTGGAGGAACTCACCTGCCCCAGGTAAAGACAGTGAGACAGGGGTGGACATCAGTGAACTTCCTCTCTTCCTTCAGGTCTTCACTCAAGTGTCACCTCCCTGGGGACCCTCCCCTGGCCACATTCCTACTTGCAATCGTCCCCTGGCCTTGTGGCCTGCACACTTTCCCACCCCTGTCATGCCTGATTTTTCCCCTGAGCACGGATGATGCTCAAAAGCCCATTCATGTTACTGATTCTCAACATCTCTCTCCTGTGATTGCAGCTGGAATGAGGATAGACACTGCACCTGCACTGTCCCCTGCTCTGTCCCCAGCAGCTACAACACTGCCTGGCACATAGCGTGACATTGGTATTTATTGCATGGTCGAAAGAATGAATGAATTGGAGTCGTCGAAGGCTGCCTTTTAGAATGGTGACTACTCTGTATTCAGATTCTTTTCAAGATATTGTCTTTCTAAATGCCCCAGAGTACTAGGAGGACCCAACCTACGTTTAAATTTCAAAACACCCAGTGCATTTTCAAAAGAAAGTTGCTTTAAGTTCGCTGCATTAAATTAAATTCACTGAACTTTCTCAGGGCTACCCTGAGATAGCCCAGACATGCAGTGGGTCTTGGGAGGCTTGGCCATTGTCACCATGATACCAACTTGGCTCCTCTCCCCCCGACCCCGAAAGTCGAATAAGCTCTTTACCTTCATTGGTGTGGAAATAGAGCTCAGGGCAGTTTTAATAGCTATATGTGGAGGGAGAATTGGAGGGGCCCTAAAGTAAGTTGGTTTGCTAAGAGCCACCCTTTCAAGAGAAGTCAAAGGGCAGTGCCAAATCCCGCTCGTCGCCAGGGTTTCTCAGGTGCTGTCTGGAAAGTTGGGCCCGTGGCATCGGCCCCGTTTCTAACCTGGTCCCCACCACAGGCCTGGATCACATGCTCCCAGTCCCCTCCCAATTCCCGTCTTAGGTCCAGGAACTCCTCCTGGCCTTCTCTAGTTCTTGGAGACCTGTCAAGAGGTCCCTGCTCCATCCAACTCTGCTCATATCCCACAAATTCTCTATCTGCTCACTGCCTAATGCCGGCAACAGTCACAGTGCAAGGCAAGAGGCTCTGGGAGCACCAGCCACGGTCCCTACAGAGATGGTAGCAGGTTGAGGAGAGTCCTTCCCAAATTCATGCTCACCCAGAACCTCAGAATGTGGCCTTATTTGGAAATAGGATTGTTGCAGATGGTGAGGATGAGGTCACCCTGGAGCAGGATGGGCCCTACTCCAAAACGACTGTTGTCCTTAGAAGCAGGCACCAGGAGAAGGCCATGTGAAGAGGGAGGCAGAGACTGCAGTGACACAGCTGTGAGCCAAGGCCAAGGAATGGTGTGGCCAGCCGGCAGCCACCAGAGTGGGGAGGGGGCACGGAACAGACTCCCCTTGGAGCCTCCAGAAGGAACCAGCCCTGCCTACCCCGCAATTTCAGACTTCCTGTCCCCAGACCTGTGAGACAATAAATCTCTTGTACTTTGTTACAACTGTCCTTAGCAAACAAATCCAGAGAGACCATGATGGCTTGGCCCCCTCCTCTTGGCCTCTGCGCTGGGAGGGAGGACCCCAGTGAGATCTCGGAGCAGATGCACTGTTCCCTGCGGACAGGATTTATTCCTGGAGCCTCTGCCTCCCGTAAGCTGGCGGACAGACCCAGTCCAAACTTGGCACTACCTCCCACTGCCTCCTTTTCTTGCCTCTCTTCCCTCTTCAGCCCACAAACTCCTTGAGGTCTGAGCATCATTTTGTCCATGGCTTTGGGCAGGGTGGCTGGCACAGGGTAGGGGTAACACAAATAACTGTTGGAGTGTAGCCAGCCCCTTGTTTAGGGAAGAGATGGGTCTAACAGCTGGGAATGCTGGTCTTGTGATCTGGATCTGAGATGCCGCCTTGGGTGGTGGGTAGAGGGATGACCCTGAGCCAGCCCTGTTGCAACAGCTCCTCCTGAAAATCCCAGATGCTCCAGGTGCCATCTCTAGGTTAGCTGTGCTGTAGGATCACAACAGGGGGACAAATTTTCACGTGAAAAGAACAATCACATCAAGCAAAATGCTCACTCACTGTCGGAGATCAATGAAGCAGACAGCAACTCATTGCAACTGCTCCTGTCCTGTCGGCCGAGAGGAGAGTGCAGCGTGACCCAACAGCCCTGCTGCTCCCAGCCGCAGACAAGCCATCCTTCTTGGCTGCTGTTTTCATCATTTTTTAAAGGACTGTTGAGGGTGGGAGGAAGTAGGAAAGGAGGTGGTTTCATGTGAGATTTCTACAGTTTGCTAACAGTAAAAAATGGGAGAAGTGATAAAGTTACTACATTCATCAGTCATCCACCCCGAAACATTTGCAACTGATTATGTTCCTCAGAATTGGCACTGAGTCATGAGGTATTCTTGTAAGCAGTTTGCTGGCGTGAGCCAAAGGCAGGAAAACTAGAAAGTACCTCTGAAACACGTTCAGAAGAAACATGCTCCCAAGTAATAAAAAAGATATGGAGACCAGTAGTTGCTTTTCTCAGTGGCAAAATATCCAGCAATACTTTAAAAAAATGGAAATAAAATGAGAATGGTTCTGGCAACTGCAAAGACGCATGCACTTTTGCTGCCTATCTTAACAGACAAGTGGGCTTTCTGAGTCCTGTGCTCAGTATAAGATGCCCCATGTGAAAGGGAGCTGATGGCCATGTTGAGTGGGCACACTTAAGGACACTTAGGGGTTTATGTTATATTTATGGCCAAGTTAAGTTGATCTGTTACAGGACTCATTATCCTAAAAGGGTCACTAATGACATTTGCTGGAAATTTTGCCCAGAATGCTTTCAGTTTGACCCTCTAGAGATGGCCACGGTTGGGCTGAATTAAGGCTCATAACTGAGCCAGAAAAATAAACCTGATTTATGGCCAAACTGGTTTTTACTGACCTGTGAAGTAAATGAAACTTGAATCCCTATGACAAAACAAGACAAAAACAAAACAAAACAAAAAATCTTCCTGAACTGGAAAAAAACCTCTATTTTCTAGAATGAATGCATAGGAATGTCAGGCCATTCTCAGAACAGCACGGGTCTCGGCTTTGAAACCTTTGCCTCGCTGTTGGGAGGAAGCTTTGATCACCACCCCTTTTCTTGCTCTGAGCTTGAATGTCTCTTGCTTTGGGATTTCTGTTTCTGGCACTTTCTGGACTACTCCCTTTGACATGTGGTTTAACCTGCCTGAGACTTGGGGGTGCAGAGGCCCCCCCCTCAACCTCACCTCTAAGTGGGATAACCCAGGTTTCCCGCCACCTAGGGGCCAGCTGACGCACACCAAATCCCTTGGCCTTGGGCCTCAACAGGAGAGTGCTCAACAGATGGGAGCTAAAGCATTGGCTGGACGTCACCAGCTCTTCTATGAGGCTGTTGAGCTAGGACCAAGGCATTACACGTGAAGGTAGCTGCAGCCTTGAGGCCCCCATCTGTTGGAAGGACTCCCCTTGAGCTGACCAAGGGCACTGACGGCGTCTGCTATAGTCTTACCTCTGCCTTCAATGGACCCTTGGTTTCCTGAAGTAGGAGGTGCAAAAGGCGAGAGGAAGGGGAAGGTGGATTTGGGAAGCGGGTAGATTTCAACACAGGAGGGGGCCAGCTGCTCAGCAAGGCAGCGATGCCCACCTGAGGAACAGGCCCCTGGTGGTCTCTGGTCCAGCCTTTGCTGGCAAGCTCTTGCAGTATACGCCTTCCGGTGACTGTCCCTTTGATGCCTCCTTCTGAGCCAATGCTAGTAATGGCCAACACCAGCATCCAAGGCCCTGCCCGCCCATTTCTTGCCACTCCTTTCCCCGCACCCCATCTTGGCCCACTTTGGAGACTCCTTAGGAAGGGAGGTGGTTGGGTGGGATGCCCCACACTTCGTGGTCAGCCAGCCCTCCCCTACCACAGCCAAGCAGAAGACAGCTAAACTTCTGACATTCGCGGTCTCACTGCTAGCCCCTAGCAGGACCTGCTGCAGTCAGCAGCACCTGCCAAGAAGATATTCTTACTCCCCTTTATGGCGAGGACAACTGTGTGTGAGATGAGGGATGAGGCATGGCCGGCCCACATCACTCCATCTGTGGAGACAAAAGTGACTCCATCTTGGATGCTAATCGCCATGTTGACTCTGTTTAGCCCCCGCCCTGAGAATGTTGACGTCATCGTGCATATCATTGGCTATGGCGAATATAGCATCCTCGACTGTCCTGGAGGTGGCCTTCAATTGTCTCTAGAGAGCACGTACCCCCTTTCCCTATGGTATATAAGCCCGGGTCTGGGGGTAACAGTGGGACATCTACGTGCCTTGCCCCTGCCCAAGACCATGCTTCTGTCTGTAAGTTCCTCAGTAAGCCACCCTTTACTGACAAACTGGATGTGTCTGCCTTGTTCTCTGGTTTCTCTGCTGTTTTGGCATTTGGAGGCCACTTTGGATATACGGCCCTTTCATGAGACAGCATCCCAACCCCCCCAGGACCTGGGCTCGGCGGTGCCTCCTGCAGTAATTCCCACAAGGAAGCAGCTCCTGCTCATTCATTCCTTCAAGGAACTTTGATTGTTTCCTGCTGCAGGCCTGGTCCCTGGCGCTCCAGGAACACAGACCCAGTCTCAAAAGAAGGGCTTGTCCAGGTACAACCACAACACAGGGTTACAGGTGCCCCGTGAGGAAAGCAGAGGCAGGTGCGTAACAGCCATCACAGGAGATAAACAGCCACACAAGAGAAGCTTAGTTGGGTCAGGCCCGCCTTGTTGGGAGTGTTTCATTCACTTATTCCCCACAACATTTGTGCAAGATGGATACTATAATTACTGCCGTTTTACATATGGGGAAGGCAAGGCACAGAGAGGTTAAGAAGCTTGCCCAGAGTCACACAGCTAGGATTCTGAGGTCAGAGTCAGCATTCTGATTTTTGAGCCACTAGACTGTAGGGTTGCCAGCAGTACAGGCCTATAGATGTCTTACCGCCCCACCACCCATTGATAGTTAAAGTTCCCTGAGGGAGAGGAGGATGCCACGGGATGTGTTATCATCAAGGAGGCACTTGGTAAGTACTGATTACCTCCCGCCCCTGCCTCTGCAGCACTGACAGGCCTGGGAAGGGTCTGCAAAATCTGATGATCTCCCCATGACCCCTCCAATTCTAAAAGCTCCCCTGACACATGCCATTCCCCAAATTCTTCGATATTTATAGAATTGCTTCCTCAATCATTGAGCATCTTCAACACACCGCAGGGTCCCCTGAGAGCAACAGCCAGCCCCAGCCTCCCTGGCATTCCTGAAATGCCCCTGGGCTAACCAGAGGCCTGGCACATGGCAAGCCATCCGCAGGGATTTGTCAAATGAACGAGTGAATGGATACCTATAACTCTGTCTAACTCAGAGTCTTTGAAGAGGCTTGCTGTTCTAGAATGCCTATAACCATGCTTCACTCTGAGTGTTGCTTTTCTAGTATTTGGAGTGCGTGAGGAGGGGTTTCAAGCGAATTGCCAAGATATAGCAGGCTAAAACCGCCTTGGCTTTGCCAGAAATCCCTGGAAAACACAAGCCAAAAGAGGAGGTCTTGGGTCTGGGTGACCCGCACTCAGCACGGGAATTGTCCTGTGGAGAAGGTGGCTCGGCTCCCGTGCCCTGCACGGGGTGCACTGTTATGCTTCAAAACAGGACTTATCAACGATTTAGTCTCATTAAGTTGTAAGAAAACAGGCAGCGTGTTCCAAGGTCGTAAGTTTTCTCAACGTTCAAATGTTTCCAATGTTTTGTAAAACCAAAGAGTGCAGGAGCCCACTGGGCTTTGCTGGGGTGACGGATGGATGTGGAGTTGGTAAGGAATTTTTCCAGGCTGCCTTGAAAGCCAGCTCATTATGACTCCATGGGCTCCAGACGTTTTCTCGTTCCTAAGGCTGGTCAGGTGGTACGTGGGACATTGCCCAAAGATGTCTAGGTCCCACCCTCCATTTTTAGCTTTACCAGAAGCTTCTGAGACTGCAAATGGGAACACACACAGCCAGGCATCCCCCAATTTTCTACTCCCGATTTTCTATGGGTCAGTGTGTGTGTGTGTGTGAGAGAGAGAGAGTGTGTGTGTGTGTGTGTGTGAGAGAGAGAGACTGTGTGTGTGTGAGAGAGAGAGAGAGACTGTGTGTGTGTGAGAGAGAGTGTGTGTGTGTGTGCACGCACAGCATAGGGACACTTTTTGCACAGTGAATCTGATTTTGGCCGCACTTCTCTAGAATAAGGAATTTTAAGAATTCTCACTTTGATCATTTCCCATCCCACATATCAGTTTTATTCCCAAAGATATCACTCCTGCAAACATCAGCTCCCAGTCACAGTGTTTCACTCAGGGGCCCAAGCTATTGGTGGTCGGTGACTAATTTCAGCATTTCACTGCCTGGTGCTGAGAGCTGCCCCACAGCTCACCTTGGGGACCCTTTCTTCTTCCAGTTTGCAGTTTGTAGAGCAAAGGGACTTAGGGACTTGCCATTTACTTCTCTTGGGTCCTCAATTGATAAGTGTGTCCTCCAGTACTTTCTAGTTAAACTGGCTTATATTAGAGGTGGGAATGTCTTCTAATTATAGCAGATTCACCCAGGGCCAGAGGTGACCTAAGTCAGAAGCCTACACAGTGATGGATGAAGAATCAGGTGGAGTGCTGCCCACGGTGGCCATGGACCTTTTTGTGCTTGGACCCTATAGTCCACTCCACCAAAGCCCTTTTTTGGGATCTCATGGCTCCAAAACTATGGGGGTAGTAGGAAGACCACAGCTTTTGAGTCCAACAGGTTTGGGTTGGAGGTCTGGCTCTGCCTCTGCCTTGTGTGTGAGTTTTGGCAAATTTTCTAACTCCCTGACTATGTCGCTTCTTTCCTCTACGAAGAAAACAATGCATCCTCAGTGGGAGGCTGGTAACATCAGCCAGGATGACTGATATAAAAACACTTAGAACAGCATCTTGGAAATAAAAGGTGCCAGCTCCCGTGAATTCTCTCCGTGTCCACAGCTGTCTTCTTGAAAAGTCTCAACCAATGGAATTGCATTTCCTGTTGTTTGTTGATGGTCCCTGATTTTGGTGGATTCTCTTCTCTCTCTCTATCTTTTGGTGGTAAGAATATTTAACATGAGACCCAGCCTCTTAAATTGTATGAGCGTGCAGTACAGCACTGTTAATTATAGGCACAAAAATTGTACAGCATCTCTAGGACTTAATCATCTTGCATAATTTTAACTTCATACCAGGTGAAAAGCAACTCCCCATTTCTCCCTCCCTCTAGTTCCTGACAACCACCATCTACTCTCTGCTTCTGTGAGTTTCACTATTTTCGCTCCTCATATAGGTGGGCTCAAACAGTATTTGCCTTTCTGTGACTGGCTCACTTTATTTAGCATAATGGCCTCCAAGTTTATCCATGTTGTCTCATATTGTAGAATTTCTTACTTTTTTAGGGCTGAATAATATTCCATTGTATGTATATACATTGTCTTTATCCATTCATCTGTCAGTGGACATTTTAGGTTGTTGGCACATCTTGATTATTGTGAATAATGCTGTAATGAACATGAGAGTGATAATATCCCTTTAAGATCCTGATTGCATTATTTTGGATAAATAATATTCACATGTGGGATTGCTGGAAAACATGATAATTCTATTTTAACTTTTTTGAGGAACCTCATTGCTGTTTTCCACAGTTGCTAAAACATTTTACATTTCCACCAACAGTGAACAAGCGTTCCAACTTCTCCACATCCTTGCCAACTCTTATCTTAAAAAAAAATGCCATCCTAGTAGATGTGAGGTAATATCTCATTGTGGTTTTGATTCGCATTTCCTTGATGATTAGTGATGTTGAGCATCTTTTCAAATACCTGTTGGCCATTTGCAAATCTTCTTTACAGAAATATCTACTCAGGTCTTTTGCTCAATTCCTAAATTGGGTTATTTGGTTTTCTGCTATTGAGTTGAAAGAGTTCTCTTATATATTTTGGAGATTACCCCCTATCAGATACATTATTTGCAAATATTTCCTCCCATTCTCTATGTTCTCTTTTTACTCTGTGGGTTGTTTTCCTTGGCTATGCAGAAGATTTTTAGTTTGATGTAATCCCATTTGCCTATTTTTGCTTCTGTGGCTTACGCTTTGGTTGTCATATCCAAAAAATCATTGCCAATACCAATGTCATGAAGTTTTTCCTTAATGCTTTCCTCTAGAGGTTTCAAGTCTTAGGTTAATCTTTAATCTATTTTGAGTTGATTTGTGTGTATGGTTCAAGATAATGGTCCAATTTCATTCTTTTGCTTGTGGATATGTAGCTTTCCCAGCACCATTTGTTGAAGAGACTGTCCTTTCTCTGGTGTACCGGTATTACTGTCACCCTTGTCAAAAATCAGTTGATTGTATATCTGTGGGTTTCTTTCTGGGTTCTTTATTCTGTTCCTGTTCCTTTGGTCTATATGTCTGCCTTTATGCCAGCACCATACTGTTTTATTTACTGTAGATTGTAATATATTTTTAAATTAGAACATGTGATGCCTCCAGCTTTGTCCTTTCTTAAGATTGTTTGGGTAATTTGGGGTCCTTTCTGGTTTCATATGAATTTTAGGATTTTTTTTCTGTTTCTTTGAAAAATGCCATTGGAATTTTGATAGAGATTACAATGAACTTGTAAATTGCTTTGGGTAGTATGAATCTTTTTAAACAATATTAAGTCTTCTAATCCATGAACGTGGGATACTTTTCTATTTATTTATGTCTTCTCCAATTTATTTCATCAATATTTTGTAGTTTTCAGCATACAAGACTTTTACTTCCTTAGTTAAGTTTATTCCTTTGTGTGTGTGTGAAAGCCAGTTTATAAAGACAGGAAAGGAATAAAGAATGGCTACTCTGTAGGCAGAGCAGCCTATTATTCCTGTTTTTTATTTTTTTGGGGCTATTATAAATGAAATTATTTTTAAATTTCCTTTTCAGATAGTTTACTGTTGGTGTATAAACTGCAACTCATTTTTGATGTTGATTTTGTATCCTGTGCCTTTACTGAATTCATTTATTACTTCTAACAAGGTGGTTTTTTTTTTTTTGTGGAATTGTGAGGGTTTTCTACATATGAGATCATGTCATCCGCAAACAGATAATTTTACTTCTTCCTTTTCAATTTAGATGCTTGTCCTTCTCTGGAGTTATATTTTGATGCCATGAAGACATTTTATTTATACATAATGTTTATATATTTTAAAGATTTGTGCCAAGGGAGTATACTTAATAAAAATTTAAATGACTTTAAAAATCTTTGCCTTACTGCTCTTACAAGGACTTCCTGTACTGTGTTGAATAGAAGTGGTGAGAATGGGCATCCTTACCTTGTTCCTTATCTTAGAAGAAAAGCTTTCAGTTTTTTACTGTTGAGTATGTTAGCGGTAAGCTTTTCATATATGGCCTTTATGTTTAGGTCATTTTTTCCTATTCCTAGTTTGTTGAGAGTTTTATTTTATTTTATTTTATTTTATTTTTTAGTTTGAGACTAAGTTTCGCTCTTGTCGCTCAGGCTGGAGTGCAATGATTTCAGCTCACTGCAACCTCCGCCTCCTGGGTTCAAGTGATTCTCCTGCCTCAGCCTCCCAGGTAGCTGGGATTATAGGCACCCGCCACCACGTCCAGCTAATTTTTGTATTTTTAGTAGAGACGGGGTTTCGCCATGTTGGCCAGGTTGGTCTTGAACTCCTGACCTCAGGTGACCCGCCCACCTTGGCCCCACAAAGTGCTGGGATTACAGGCCTGAGCCACCCACGCTGGCTGAGAGTTTTTATCATGAGGGATACAAAAACCTGTCAACTGTTCTTTCTGCACCTATTGAGATTATCATGTGATTTTTTTTTGATAACATGGATGAATTCATTTCTTAAGATTTGAGTGCAAACTTAAAAACAAGAACAAACAAAGCTTTTCATCAAGGATAAACATAAAATCTAAACAATTCTGCAATTGTGCATTTTAACAGAAAGTACAAATATGAATACATTATAATTTGTAACTGCATTTAAAAACTAAAATATTTCTCTCCAAATCCAAAACACCACACAATCTTTAATCTGTTCTCATCTTGTTACCCTAGAAACATTTGTCATATGCTATCAGGAAAATATAGGCAATAATTACTAATCAGTTTTTCATGATCAAAGGAACATTATTCTCCTTAATGGTGACTTTTTGAATCATTTATCTGTATTTCATTTCTGAAATATCATACAATTATACCTCCACTCTAGAGAAAAAAAGAATAAATACAAATGTCAAGGAGGCAGGAACGTTCATGGAATTAAAGCAAAAGTCACAAGCGTTTGACTTAGAAATGTACATAGTGTAGCAAATTTTTAAAGTACAACTTTAGTTGATGGCTGATGTGTATGTAATAATTGTGAACAATTTAAACAGGTATAAAAATGTGAGATCAAAATCTTTAGGCTCAAATACTTATCATACACACTTTATGTTAGTCATTTCTTTCTATTCCTAGTTTGTTGAGAGGTTTTTTTTTTAAGACAGATTTTCGCTCTTGTCGCTATGAATATGGAAAGATTTGTTTACATAAATATCTATATTTTTAGATGAAAAATCAAGGGGTAGTGGCATCTCCCTGGTCCCTTAACTATATTTGGATTTTTGCAAAGAATTAGTGGCATCCAACCTTAAGTGTGAATTATGTGTTTCTAAAGGACCTGTATAACAGATTAGTTGGCAGTGTTCTAACTTTCGAGAGATGGGGGCGGATCGGAGGTGCAAATATCTGAGATAAGATAGTGCATATCATGTGATTTTTATCTTTTATTCTGTGAATGTGCTATTTCACATGAATAGATTTTTGCATGTTGAACCGTCCTGGATTTCCCAAGGATATATTTCACTTGTCCTTGGTAAATGGGTAGTGATGGTGTCACTTAGTCATGGTGTACGATCCTTTTTAATTCTTCCTTGTTTCTGAATAATTTTTTAGTTGAAGAGGCTCTAATAGTGGGCATAGAAAATGTGAAAATATTTGTTGTTACTACAATTCAGATGTGCAGAAAATGTTGCTCTTTATTTTTTTCAAAATGGATCTGATCTTCCTTAACAAGTCCCTATCCACTGGGTAGAAGAGAAAAAAGTGTATTATAAGCCCTAGTCCCATCCATAACACAGTGCATCTCAAACTATCTGTGGTAAGAAATTCTTTTTTGTTGTTGTTTGTTTTTAATTTCTAACCAGTTGCAGATACTTTCATAAAATCCAAGAGAAACGAACTACTGGGAAATAAAAGTTCTAAAAGCATACGAAACATAATCTTATATTTTTTATGATTGGTTTCAATAAGCATGAAATTATTCTGCTACAAGAACTTCTCAACACCTACCCTCAATTTTTGTACCTTTTTCATCCTATGCCGGCAACAGTTTGTGGATGTGTCCCAATCCTCAGACCCACTCTGAGTGGTTTAAACAGACTCCAAGGGCTTAACTAGACCTATCGGTTAAGCAGTGTCTGGGCCTGTGGAGGAAAGAGGAGAGTTTCCATGCTCAGGGACAGGGAGAAGAGACCTGGTCTTGTTGCAGGTCTGTGGGTGGTGCTGGCTGTTCCCCACTGGGGTGGGCAGCCACATGATGTTCATGGCTGATGGAACCAACGGAAATTTTTTCTTGACCTGTTAGGACCAACGGGCTACCTCTCTTGACTTGGGGGAGGACAGGAAACCCTTTGGGATTCTGCCACAGCCTCCATCTGCCTCTGGACACCATCAGACACAGGTCACTTGGTTCCCGCCATAGTGGGCCACTTGGCTGCCCCGCTGCCCCTCAGCTTAGCTATCTAGTGGCCACAGTTTAGAGCTACTAGACCCTCTCTGCCACACCCAGCTCTTCCACTCTCTTGGTTTCTCAGAGGTCCTCTGTGTTGGTGAGGAACCATCCAGCAAAGTAATGTTGCCCCAGTAGAAAGCACGATGTGAACCCTCTGTCTTCTCTACTCACTTCAACGTAGCAAATGCACCTCCCTCTCCCTGAGTCTCAGCCAGGAGAGGTGTGTTAAGACGCACACATCTCACGGCTGACTCCTCCTTCTGTAGGCTACTTATGTCCCACAGTCCTCTAGGGCTGGAAGGAGCAGGCACCACTCCCTCCTTTTTTTCTGGATACAAACCTCTATGGTTTGGTCCTTCGAGCCTGGCTCTTGGTATGCCAGTGGGATAGACAAAGATTGAAGGAACCCTTTCTCTCAAAAAGACTTGACTTTCAAGACTCTTGTTTTGCTGCAAAAAAATCCTGTTTTGCATAACAGAAGTTGAAAATGAATTTTTCCTTTTCTCTGCATTCCTTCTGCAATATTCCTAAGATCCTTGGTGCATGAAAATGCAGCAAAGAAGGCTATTACTACATTCATCTCTGAGGGATGATAGATCCTCTAGCTAATGTGTATTCATAGGGGTAATGTCTCTGATTAATCCATCAGCACCATTGTCACACAGGGAAACAGATACCCTGAAGAAGAGGACTAAGATGGGTACTGTTGAAAGAGGGTGGGAAATCTGGCAGGGTATGGCTCTCTATGGGGCTTCATGAGCCTGCATCTCAGACCCTCTTTGGCAGATTTGAGTCACCAGGAAGGACCCAAGGGCAGGAAGTAGGCTACAGCCAAGAGATGGGCACCAAGAGGAAACAGGAAACACGTGGGACATCCACTTTGTAATTCTGCACCCAGCTCATTCTTCAGCTAAGTACTAAGCTTATTCCCATTTTCTGGCTCTTAAACCATAACAAGACCTCTTCTGAAATATTCCTGAGGAAAAGGACCTATTTTCTTCTCTAAGGAAAAGCCCCACCAAGTCTCCAGAGTTGATCGCTTCCAAACCATGTGTCATCTTGTGTTTATGATTTTCCCATCAGTTCTGCTTTAAAAATTAATTTTTAATAATCTCTAAAGAAATGCATTCACCCTTATCTCTAAAATAGTCAAAGAATCCCCTATCCATTCTGTGCTTTTTTTTTTTCATGAGCAAATTACATCTGGCCTCTTTCCCACCTGGGGAATAGGCAGTGATCATCTGGGATGGAGACTTGGCTGGTTCTCAGCACAGTCAAGCGGTGTAGTTTTGTGGTGAGCCCACTGGCCTGGGAATTCTAATAACCCTGGCTTCATGGGTAATTTGGGGTAAGTTATTCATTCTGTTCTTCATCTGGCTCCTCTGCAAAATGGGGCAAATAATAATATGGCATGATTTCGAAGCCATAACAAGATGATGGAAATGAAAGCGGTCACCTTCATCTAAACATGAACTTGGGTGCTGCAAAAATGCAGAATGAAATGTTATCATTCTTCAGGGGAGTCACATTTCATGAAGACCTCTGTGTTTTAATCACTAACTTAAAAATAAAAGTAAAAGAAGGAAAGGAAAAAGATTAATGACGGCAGCCTGAGATGCATGGGCTACATTCTCTGCTGCTTAGAGAACAAGAAAATGCGTGACACTCTTTTGAAAAGTTAATCACGGAGGGCTTTGAAGGGTTTCATCTAGAACAAGTTGCAGGTAATATTGGAAAAATATTGGAGTCATAGCATCTCTGTGCATTATTGGGGTTTTAAATCCCAAATCACTACATACAGTGCATATTCTGGTTTAGGCTACCCAACTGGATATGTTGGCCTGGTTTCCTTACCGTAGCGCTCTCTGTTAATAACTAAACATGTGGGGGAAAAAAAAAGCAGGGCTTTTTTCAAAGTTGCAAGTCAATGTGCTGTAAACATGGGTCTGAGGTTAGGATATTGAATTCCATGAATAACAACAATCTGTCTTACTCCATTAATCAGAGGTTTACAATCCCTACAGTCTTATGAGCCATAGGGCCGTCACTGATAATTCTCTGTCAAAGAGAAATGGAATCATCTAGACATGTGCTTAAAGAGGAATTTTTCCCCTTGTTGATTTTATGTAGGAAACGATTATTAGAAAATGTTGGCTCCCATGGAGGTTCGGAGACTGTGGGAAGAGGCCTCATGGTGGGGATAGTGGAGATGCGAAAGACACGTGGAGCCTTTTGGCAGACAGGGCTCAGCAAAAAGAGGTCCAGCAATTTGTTGGACAAGGTCTCTGCGTGGTCTCCTCTGGGACCTATTCCAGAGCAGTGAAACTAATAATCCTCAAATTCACTCCCTCTCCCCCAGGCGCCATTACACCATATTTGAATTATGTTATCAAAGAGACAGACGTGGATTCAGTTCTGATCCCCCAAACTCTTAAGGAAATCTGCCCCTTCCCTAATGGGAAAGTGTATGCGATGACCTGAAAGTTCACATGCCTTAAATCTGGCCGCCCTACTCCCCAGTCCTGGGCTGCACCCTCGTTCTGTGGAGTTCTGAGAAATGCCGAAGATGAGGCAGGTGGCAAATGTGGCTCCCTGAGAGCTAAACCTGACATCAAACCAGGAGCTCGGCTCAGTGTTTGTCAGCAAAATTAGCCTTTTCTTGCAGTGTTATATAAATTTTCCATAGAAATCTGGCATGTGTCAAGAATATGTGTCAAGAAGGATGCCTGTTTTCCTAACTTAGGTGTAATCACCAGGTGCCCTACTTAAATTTATGTGCAAGGGTGCAGGCACCAGAGAAAACTACCAGCTATCGCTAAGCCAACAAAAGCCATCAATTAGGGATGAAAAGTGTGAAGAGTTGGGATGGAGTTGCCTTCCATTAACACCTCTGATTTGGATCCTTAAGATGACAGAACCACCAGTAAAACCCATTTCCAGTATCTAGAACAGGTGTGGTTTCACCCCTGGAGGACAGCCTTGGCTGACACTGAGAGAAGGGGCTGGGATTGAGTCTCTTTGGTGAGCAACCTCCTAGATGTAATTCTAGAGTCAATTCCAGGGCGTTTCACCAAAGACCTCAGGTGACGTGTATGGCTGTGGTTGTAAAATAATTTCCCACCAAAGATGCCCATGCCCTCGTCTCCAGAACCCATGAGTATGTTATGTTACATGCAAGGGCAGTGAAGGTTGCAGAGGGAATTAAGGTTGCTAACCAGGTGACTTTAGAATAAGGAGATTATCAGGTGAGCCCAATGTAGTACCAAGGGTTCTTAAATGTGAAGGAGAGAGGCAGAAAGTCAGAGCCAGTGTGATGTGAGTGAGAAAGACTTGACCACCTGTTGCTCACTTTGAAGGTGGAGAAAGGGGCCACAAGCCAAGGAATGCAGGTGGCCTTTAGAAGCTGGAAAAGACAAGCAAGTTGATTCCCCCAGGGCCTCCAGAAAGGAACATAGCCCTGCCGATACCTTGATCACAACCCAGTGAGCCTCATTTCTGACCTCTAGAACTGTAGGATAATAACATTTGTGTAGTTTTAAGCCACTTGGTTGTGGTCACTTGTTACAGCGGCCACGGGAAGCTAACACAGTTCCTCAGTGTTTTCCTCTGATTGACACAAGTTATGCAAGCACAAATTTTGCTGTCCTCAGAATCATTCACCTCATGGCATGTCAGGTTGAGAACAGAGGTTGGCTGCACCCCTCATGTGAATTTGAGGTGCAGGGGGTCAGTTTGTCTCTCAGCCCAGCTCTTGCTGCTGCTGTGAGAATGGGCATGAGGTCACCATCCTCTCTCCCTGGCTCTGTTGAAAGATTGCTGTCTCAAACACCAGAGCCATTGGTCCTTCAGAACCAACCCTGCAATTGTATTGCAGCACTATGGTTTCCCTTTTTCCCAAATCTTTTTTTTTTTTAAATATGCAACTCTGCCTTGTTGGAAAGATTCATAAAGCTTAAGATTTCCTTTCCTGGTGTTGTGCTGGTAAACTGGTTCTAAAAGTGGCAGAGTGCTGTATATAGCATTTGCCAATTTCCATCATGGCAAATGTCAAGCTACCAGCTTAAGGTTGCTGAATGCGGAGTTGGGAAGAGATGTCCACAGTCTGCACAGGGTGGGCTCCAGCCACCTCTGAATGTCCTGGAGAGGGCCGTTTATGTGCCATGCCCCTGAGCCTTCAGAAAGCCCAGTACCCTGAGAGCAAATTGGCCCCTACCATAAATAGTGTTGTGGAGTCTTCCAAAGCAGTTGTGCTTTGCTCTACAGCTGGTGCTATAAAAAAGTTATCTCATCCCCCTTGCCACAGCTGCTCAAGATCCATGGAAATTCAGAAGAGCCAAGGAGCAGAGTCACAAGCTGTCATAAGTTGATTACAGACATTGGGAACCAGCGGTCAGAGCCAGTTTTAACTCCAGATGGTACTTTCTATAAATCTTTTGTCCTTTTTACAGTTATTTTTTAGTCTAGTTTGTTTCTAGACATAAGTCTAGTTTGAAAACCATTGAAACTTGAAGCCATCAGTCTTATTTTTTATCATATTAGCATGTCTAATTTTATATCTATCATACAGAAGGAAGTTAGTAAATCTCACTTCTACCACTGCCTATACCAGGATCTACCTGTTAGTAATTCAGTATGAAATACTTAAACCAGTTTGTTGGAGGAATCTTAACACACATATAGGAGATAGCATATGAATGTAATAATATAACCACTAATTTGATGATAACAAGGCATATTTTATAGGATTGTTAGAAAGATTAAGTGAATTAATATTTGTAAAGCACTCAGTCAACAGTAAGAGTTCGTTAAAGAAATCGAAACCAGTAAATATGACTTCTTAAAATTGAGAACTTAGATCTCTGACTTAGGAGGAGACTTAGTCAAATATCACCCAGCCCTATGAATGCAAATCTCAGCATCACTAGATCACTTCTCCCTTCCGGTTTTCACAGAAGCTTTTTTTCTTTTTGGTGACTTCTTAGTCGAACTGGACCCATGAAATGACTCTGTCCTCTGAGTTGAGACCCTGGGGCCTCACGGTCACTGCAGCCCCTCTGCACAAGTGCTTGCTCTTACAATTTATGAGATGCTTCTTGCAGCTGCTCCCTCGGAATGATTTAGATAGCCTTGGCTTGATCCCTTCCAAATGTGGGCACCAGCAGGCTGCCTTGTGCAAAAGCGTTTTCTTATGTGCACATCAAGACAAAACAGAGAACCAAATCTCCAAAACCTAAATGAGGTGGCCCATTCACTTCTAGCCCCACTTTCCCTCCAAATTCACCCCAAAGGCCAGGTGAGAGCTCAGCCTCAGCAGGCCCTGATTGCTGGGTTCAGGACCATAAATCAGGGGGCTCACGTTGATGGGTGAGGAGGCCGGAAGACATCCGTCTGCCTTCGGGAAGAAGGAGGTGCTTGCGGCCACTGGGCTGATTACAAACTCGTAAACTCCTGGGAGTGTCAAGTTTGGGATAAAAGGAAAAGGCAAACATGAAAGATTCTGGAGCTACATTTTCCAGGGCATATCTTCATCCCATCGTGAATTGATCTGTGGCCCTGGATTGCATCAAGTACGTAATACCTCAAAGTCAGCGAGAAAAGACAGGCTGACATTCAGGACTCACCAACTATTAGGCGGCTTGGAGGCAGAAGCCTACCCTGCCTCAGGTTGGAGCTTTGAGGGCATGCACATTCACATAGATGAACTCGGAGAAGGCTCTTGCCTAGAAATTGAATCCAGTTTCTTTTTCCTGTATTTGTTTTGCAATCTGCCCTTGGAAGGGAAAGTTGATGTAGAATAGCAATAAATCTCCAAGGCACATCGCTTCAATTAAGAGATAGAGAAGCCCAGAGGGGCCCAAGAGCTCCAAGGGGAGCCAACCGCAGATTAATGGATGCTGAAGAATGCTGCCTTCCAAGACGGGAACTGGCTGATTTATGTCTATTCACATATTCCGAAGCCTTTAACTCAGGGGCCTTCCTTAATCACAGCACGATTACATGACCACTTTCATTTAGGGGGCTGGGGGTGAAAGGGTCTGTTTATTTGATTGAGCTTTAATAACCTAGCTCTTTATTACAATGCTCTTGGTGAAAGCATTTTTGTAAACTGAGAACAGTTTCCATTTAGTGCCCTGGGTTGCTCTCGTCTCTAGACCTATATACATCCACTTTGGCTGTTCTTAATATGCAAAACATTTGAAACTGTCCAGGCTCCATTCACCTCAAATCCCAGGGGTCTGAGCAAAATTACCCTGGCCATTTAGTTTATGGAAGGGGGAAGGAGGGAAATCAATGCATTTCCTAGGATAAGCCAAAGTCATTCATTTTTTTTTCACACATTTGTTTCTATCAAAGGGCTTTTATTTAGTACCATTTATTTAGTACCTACTATGTGGATGTTTAACCTACTATATGAGATTCACAAATAAAGATGTTTCCTTTTCTCATGAGCTCACAGTCTAGTAGGGAAGACAGACAAGAAAATCCATAATTACGGAAGAGCAAGAGGTCTAGAGAAAGGCAACCGGGAACGGTTCGGAGAAGCGCTCTGGGATGAGAGGGCCCTAGAGCTGAATATTAAAGGACAAGCGGGAGGTTACAGAGTGGATGGGGTAAGCCGGCTAGATCAGGCAGGAACTTGGTTTACCGAGGAATTGCAGGTCGCCTGGGCTGGATGGAGCATGGGTGGTGGAAATGGAGCTGCTAAGGTGGACAAAGGGTTCTACTCGACCTGTGTGACCTACATGGGATGCCCTGCTCAGAACTTCCTTCAAGAAAGCCTTCCTTGCCCCACTTTAGGGTCCACCTGAGCTTTTGAGCCAAGGTCATGCTGATTTCAGCATTGCCCCAGCCAACCCCTGAGCAATAAGGAGGCACGAAGTCCCAGCTAGGAAAAAAATGCCACCAGTGCGGCATCTTCTATGGGCAGTCTGGAGCCCTCTGTCTTTCCCTAGAGCCCCTCGCATGGGGATGGGGCAGTGGGGGAGAGTTCCGACAAAGTAACTGCAAACGTGCTTTTGGCTGATGACAAAGCAAGACGTTAAAAGCCTAGGCTGGGCACCGTGGCTCAGGGCTGAAGTCACGGTTACTCGGGAGGCTGACGTGGGAGGATCGCTTGAGCCCAGGAGGTTGAAGCTACAGTGAGCCATGATCATGCCACTGCACTCCAGCCTGGGCCACAGAGTGAGACCTTGTCCCAAGAAAAAATGAAGGGAAAATTCATTTTTCTACACGCTCTTTCCTCTTCTCACAGACACCCCACATATGCCTTTCTTTCCTTTAACAGTTCAGACTGGGGCTGTCAGTATGATGCCACTGAACAGGCCATTTGTATGGCATTGACTGTCCTTTGAATCCAATAACCCATCAACTTATTTGATTAACCAATTTGACTTTTTTGTTGTTCATTTCTGAATTGAGTGGTTCTACTGGATTTACTATGCTCTGCTGTCTTATAGCCCTAAAGTTACATGAGTGTGGTAAAGCCATTTCCACCAGTAAACTACAAATAATATGGCATTTACAATATAAGGACAGTGAATTATTTTATTTCAAAACCCCCAGATAATGAAGTCAATGTCTTACTCTAAAAATTAGTAAATAGTCTTGGGGTCGGGGGGTGGCTCACGCCGGTAATCCCAGCACTTTGGGAGGCTGAGGCAGGCAGATCACAAGGCCAGGAGTTCAAGACCAGCCTGCCCAATATGGTGAAACCCCATCTCTACTAAAAATACAAAAATTAGCCAGTCATGGTGGTGCATGTCTGTAGTTCCAGCTACTCAGGAAGCTGAGGCAGAAGAATCGCTTGAACCCAGGAGGCAAAGGTTGCAGTGAGCTGAAATCGCACCAGTATAGTCCAGCCTGGGCAACAGAGTGAGACTCCGTCTCAAAAAAAAAAAAATTAAGTAAATAAAGCGAAAGTGTTAGGCTATATATCAGCATTACAAAAGAGGCTTGACTTTGAGGGAACACTCTTCATTCTGAAAAAATATGATCGCTAACTAACAGATGTCAAATGAATTATCAAATTAGAAAACCACCATTTTGTAACCTTGAATGAATTAACTGATTCGGTCCAGGATCATTAACGGATGCTACAAGTATTCAGGGAAGAGCTGACGGAGAACCTAATAACCCGCAGAACCAAGGTCCTGTCTCACAAATCATCTGCTGGTCATGAGGGTGGGAAGATGCCTTTGTAATAGGGAGAGAGAGCCGTGGGCAGCCTCCCAACCCAAGCATCAATCTTGGAATCACTGAGTGTGGGTAGCCTGGCACTGATGTGATCCAATACAAAATGTACAACTTCAGCAGTGAAGGCTTCTTGGCAAAAAGTGTTTAACCTGAATTTAATCTGTGAACGCAAAAGTATCTGAGACAGGTCTCAATCCATTTAGAAAGTTTATTTTGTCAAGTTTAAGGACACACCTGTGACACAGCCTCAGGAGGTCCTGATGACATGTGCCCACGGCGGTCAGGGTACAGCTTGCTCTTACACTTTTTACGGAGACACGAGACATCTATTAATACCTGTAAGACGTACACTGATTTGATCTCAAAAGGTAGGACAACTCCGGGGATGGCTTTCAGGTTATAGGTAGATTTAAAAATTTCCTTATTGGCAATTGGATGAAAGAGTTATTATTTAAAAACCTGGAATCAATAGAACAGAATATCTAGGTTATGATGATAAGGGATTGTGGAGACCAAAGTTTGTCATGCAGATGAAGTCTCCAGGTAGCAGGCTTCAGAGGGAATCAACTGTAAAAAGTTTCTTATCAGACTTAAGGTCTGTGTTGATGTTAATGCTGGTCAGCTTTTCCTGAATTCCAAAAGGGAGGAGGGTATGATGAGGCATGTCCGACTCCCTCTTCCCATCATGACCTGAACTAGTTTTTTCAGGTTGACTTTGGAATGCCCTTGGCTGAGAGGAGGGTTCCATTCAGATGGTTGAGGGGTACTTAAACTTTCGTTTTTGGTTTACAAGTCAATCTTAAGATCTAACTTCCAATGTACAGGGAGGAACAAGGACGGCAAACAAAATGCATGGCTGTAAATGAATATATCCTTATTTTTTAGAGAGGCTTATGGACATATATAATAAATTAAAACAAACAATAGATTGGCATAAATATAGCAAACTACAAACAATTATTAAATCTGGTTGGTGAGTACATGAGTGTTTCTCATGCTATGTGCTCTTCTCTTCTGTATGTTTAAATTTTTTTACAATGTAAAATAAAAACAGGAGGATGCTGTAAGAATATTTTAAAATGAAAACTTCTAAAAGAATACATCCCCTTTTTAAAATTTTTTGAGATGGAGTCTCGCTCTGTTGCCCAGGCTGGAGTGCAGTGGTGTCATCTTAGCTCACTGCAACCTCTGCCTCCCTGGTTCCAGCAATTCTCCTGCCTCAGCCTCCTGAGTAGCTGGGATTACAGGCACATGCCACCACGCCCGGCTGATTTTTGTATTTTTAGCAGAGACAGGGTTTCACCCTGACCTCATCTGGAACTCCTGACCTCATGATCTGCCTGCCTCAGCCTCCCAAAGTGCTGGGATTACAGGCGTGAGCCGCCGTGCCCAGCCTGCATCTCCTTTTTACCAAACATTCTAATGACACTGTGTAGAAGGCTGAATGTTCTTGGAGGTTTTGTGATATTACTGGCTTAGATTAGAAACAACTGAAGTTGGAAAAATAAGCCGGTTAGAGCACAGAAATGCATAGGACATTCCTCCCAACACCCTGCTGCAGTGCATTAATAAAAGTAGTTATGTCATGTGTGGTTAACAGTATGTAAGGTGGTGCAATGAAGGTGCTTTTAAAACCTGCTCCTACCTCTCTTGTAATGCAGAGCTCATACAATGTCATGTGGAGGTTTGCTAGCTGTTATTTCTATTCTTTGTCCACATCATGGTCAGTGGTGTTCAGAGTGACTTACGAAATCCCAAGAGAACGTGCCCTTCAATGCTTAGAAACACTCTTACCTTCACATCTAAGCTTGCAAACCCCAGGTTTCAGAGCAGTTCTTAGAGTTGGAAGGTTTCCAGTGAGATGAAGGGGGTGGTGCGTGTGAAGGAGTGAACTTTAAACCCACCCATAAACTGAAAAGATGGACGCTCTTGGAACGTAGTGCCTTTTGGAACTAAGAACATACCGTTACCTCCAAGTGCCCGGATTGATGGAGACAAGCCCTGCCAAATTCCATTCTCTCGGCTGGAAATTCCAGGATAGTGCCGGTACTGGTAAGTGACATTTTCTTGGAATGTCACCAGGGGTTATAAAGTACTTCCCCAACCCCTACGTTTCTAAGGTATGAAAGGTAAAGGTCAGCATATAGAAAATTTAAATTATCACTAAAAGCATGGCAGTGGATTTAACTAAGAAAAATCCAAGAAGGATAGAGTCCAACTGAGTCATTGCAAGCCCGTTTCTTAAGGACTCCCTCCCCACTCCGTGAAATAAGATCTAGCAACGGAATTGCCAACTCTAAGTCTCACTGAAACACAACAGGCTTTATTTTATAAGTGTGTTCTTTATGATTCTGTAATCTGTAGCGTACAGGGGAACCTTTTTGCAATTTTGGTGCCGATGCTCTCTGGGCTTGTTATCCAAGGCTTTTACTGCCTGTAGTTTGGTTTGGTTTGTTTTGTTTAGGGGTCGCTATGTAATTCCAGCCCTGGCGTAACCTGAATCTGTGCAGGGGGCTTGTGTGGGTTGTGTGTGTGTGTGAACTGCGTGTGCTCCCCAAACATCAGGAAGACCCCAAAGGTGTACCATGCAGCCTTCTGTCATGAGAGTAATGTGACCCTTTGTGCTTGGCGCTCTGGGTGACCTTCCCTCTGCGGAGTCCAGGTGTGGGGCTGTTTCTCCAGCCACCAACCTCTACCCTCCACCCAGGTCTGCATGCTGGCCCAAGATTGAAGAGGAAAACTTGGTCTTTGTAGCACCACAGTTAGCCAGCTGACATGAAAGATTTACTGCCATCCCTTAACCCATTACATGGTAATAAATGGAAGTTGGCATCATTTCTTATCAGTCTAAGAATTTTGAACTCTGGCTAAATTCCTTTTTCTATAATCGGAGGGTGTAGAAAATCACATTTGTTTTTTAAACGGATGCTTTGGAAGACCCTGGTCAAAATTGTGGGCTCTGGGATCTGAAACTTTGATTTAAACCTTGACTCTACTGCTTATTAACTTTGGGACCTGACACATGACTTAAACTAAGCTTTAGTTTCCTTGTTTGTAAAATAGGTCTATTGATGAGATGGTGCATGCAAATTGCTTAGCTCAGTTCCTGGTATATAGTAGATGCCTCCTAAATAATAGCTATTACTATTTCCAATCTTGCGCTTCCCTGCTCCCTGCCAAAACTGAAAATGTGATTTACCAAATGACAATCGCAGGGTTATTTCAAAACAGTGTCTTCTATGTACGTATAGGAAATACACTGTAAGAATTGGAGGGGAGGCCGGGCGTGGTGGCTCATGCCTGTAATCCCAGCACTTTGGAAGGCCGAGGCGGGTGGATCACAAGGTCAGGAGATCGAGACCATCCTGGCTAACATGGTGAAACCCCGTCTCTACTAAAAATACAAAAAATTAGCCAGGCGTGGTGGTGGGCGCCTGTAGTCCCAGCTACTCGGGAGGCTGAGGCAGGTGAATGGTGTGAACCCGGGAGGCGGAACTTGCAGTGAGCAGAGACCATGCCAATGCACTCCAGCCTGGGTGACAGAGCAAGACTCTGTCTCAAAAAAAAAAAAAAAAAAAAAAAAAAAAAGAATTGGAGGGGAAATTACAATACTAGGTATTAAGACTACAGTTACTGCAACTCAAAAAGTATATAGAAAAGGGTGTGAATTATAAGTAGTTACAAAGTTCTGGGGCCCATTAAATCTGGGTATTATGTAGAAGCTTAACCAGGTGGTTGTGAAATTTTGCAATTAATATGAAATATTTATTTTATTAACTTTTCTCTCTATAAATTATCCTCATCAAAACTATCAACACCACTACTATAAAACTTTTAGAAGCAAAGACCTATTAATACATGGTGAAAACTACAACACTTCAGTTTCTTAATTTATTTACTAATTAGTCTTAAATTATTTATTTTATATCAAGAAAAATCTATGAATCTACAAAACTATCACTAGAATTACGTGGATTTAGCAAGGCTATAATATACAAAGTCACTATACAAAACTCAGTTATATTTCTATATGCCAGTAACAAACACTTTGAAGTGAAATTTCAAAAATCAGTACCATTTACAATGACATTAAAACTTCAAATACCTAGGGATAAATCTAATAAAATATGTATAAGACATCTACATAAAAACTATAAGACATTTCTGAGGAAAATGGAAGAGGCCTAAATAAATAAAGGGATATACCATGTTCATTGATTGGAAGACTTAATATTGTTAAGACGTCTTAAACTTATTCATTGGTTCTATACAATATATATATAAATTACAGCAAGTTTCTTTTAAAGAAATAAATGAGCCGATTCTAAACGATATATGGAAACATGAAGGATCTAGAATATCTGAAATTATTTTGAAAAAACCCCACAGATTTGGAAGACTTAAATAATATGAGTTCACATATGATAAAGCTACAGTAGTCAAGACAGTAGGGTACTGGCATAAAGACAGACATGCAAATCAACTGAATTAACTAAAGAGTTGCTCAATAGACCAGCAAACACAGTCAACTGATATTCCACAAAGATGTCAAAGTAATTCAATGGAGAAAGGAAAGTTTTTGTAATAAATTTTGCTAGAACTAGATATGCCTTATTCATACAATGGAATACTATACAGAAATAAAAAAGTATAAACTGCAGATACAGCCAACAACACAGATGAATCTCAAATACAATACAGTAAGCAAAAGAAGCCAAACTCCGAAGAATGCATAGTTTGATCAATTCATAGAAAATTCAAATAAGACAATACTAATCTATATGTATAAATATCTACATAAATCAGAAAGTGATGGGGGAGAGGAAATTGACTATCAAGGGCTCAAGGGAACTTTCTGGTGTGTTCCAAAATGTTTTATATCTTGTTTTGATTGGTGATTACCAAAGTAGATACAATTCTGAAAGATTGTTGAACTGAACCCCCGGTAGCTGTGTATTTTATTTATGTTACTTATACCTAAATTAATTTTTTTAAGTAAGAAATAAAAATTCCTTAGAGGAGGAAATGTGGTAGAATAGTTTCCCACCACAGAGAAACCAAATTCCATTTATCCTAAATGACAAAGCTTTGATTGAATTATTTTACATCCCTGTTACATTTCTCTAGGATCCAGGCCATGAAAGTCCTTAAAGCTATCAAACCAGTTTCCAATGCTTCCTTCCCTCCACCCCACCCTGTCCGCTGCATCTTTAGATACTGGCAGAGATGATTTTAAGAAACAAAATTGCATTTAGCAATAAAAATCAAACTGAAAAACAGACACACTTGTCTCTCCCTAAGAATAAAAATGGATAGAGCCACCTCACTGCATTATCTTCTTAAAGAATTCTCCTCTATTCTCTTTTTATGGAATTGAAGTTTCTACTTTTGCAAATGAATCCTGATTACCAACGCCGGTCATGCTGTTTGCTGTCTCATCTGCCGTCATGCAGTGTGCAGGACCCCTTGGTTTACTCCTGGCTTCTCTCTTGGTTCTATTGGCTCTAACTTACCCTGAGGCTTAGGGGTGCCAAACCGTGATACTCAGCAAATGATAGCTAATAACATGAATTTAGCCCTTCCTACATGCCGGGTTCTATCCTATATAATTTACTTACATTAGCTGAATTGTATCTCCACAATTCTCCTAAGAGGTAGGACCATCATTATTCCCATTTTACAGATGAGGAAACAGAGGCACAGGAGGGTGAAGTAACTTCTATCGAGTATGTGTCAGGGTTAGGGTTTTGACTCTAGATAGCTTATCTCAGAATCCATGTCTTTGTCGCAATGTCATGCAACCTCACTAATGCTTTAGCCAAAGGGAACAAAAAAAACCACAAGCAAGTGCCACTGCTGTGCACTGTGTCTGATAATGAAGACAGTCTTGGCAATAGGTACAGTGCTCGCATGAAACATAGACAATGTTTATCAGCATAAGTAGGCACTCAAAAATGTAGTTCTGATTTCATAGAAGCTTATGGTGTTGAATTTTATTACATTGCAGCTGTTGATGTCATTCCTCTGGATTTATACCTGGTTTCACTGAACTACCTAGAGGAAGAAGCCTTCTTGCTTTTGGGGCATAAATAAGAGCATCACCCGCCTTCCAGGGAGATGAGCTCATAGACCCTGTATACGACCTCTTTAGAGTTTGTTAATGGAGACTGTAATGACATTTCTGTAGTGACTCCCGAAGACCCTCGCACCATCCAGAAACGCATTGAATTTTATCTTTTCTTTGGAAATCGATCTTGCTATTAATCTACATGAAGGCAAAGTCTGTGTAACCCAAAATTATCCCATTTCCATGTACTCAGTAATTAAAAACCAACCAACCATCCCCTCTTAACAAAGTGAGGTAAGAATAGAGGTATGTTTTGTTGACATTCTCTCAAGCCCAGATATATAAACCTGCCTAGATTCTAGGCAGTCAGGGTCACTTAAAACAAGCTGGTGAACTAATCATTGATACCCAATCTACTCATTACAACACATACAAGTTTCTCTCTCTTTCCTTACTTCCATCTTTCTTTCTTTCCTTGAACTCTTTGCCCATCCTACGCCTAACTCACCTGCCTGCTCTAATTATTTAACCTTCCATGGTTGGCAGAAACTCAAGCCTTGAAATAAAACTAAGCCGAGATGTAATTTACAAGTTGTGAGTGCCACTCACCGTGCTGCTGTGTCCTCAGCCAAGTCCAGTGCTATATCTGAAAGTTCTTCCGGAGCTCCTCTTGAACATCTTACTCCCTCTCTTGGCAGGTGCCTGGCTCCTGACTTCTGCCTGGCTAGGCTGCCTGCCTCTCTCAGCTTTTCCCAGCTCGCCCTCCCCACCAATCAGACCCCCCTGGCTTTAGCTGGGCCTCAGGGTGTTCGTCCTTCCTGGACTCCCGGCGGGTGCCCAGCCCGCGCCTGCATCAGATATCTCTCAGGCCTTCCCCAGATCCCAGGCCTGTGGCACACCTAGTTTCAGCTATCAACACTGCCCTCTCAGTACGTGCCATTCCTACTCTGTCCACTCTGAAAAGGGACCAGTGTCTCTCTCGGTCTCCACTCACAGAGTCCCTATTCTCTCAACAAAAGGCCAATCAAATACCAAGATGGTTTCACTGACGTCTCGCCCAGCTCAAATGACCGGTTTTCTTAGGCCTCATTGTTGCTGGCGACTGCTGGTGCCTCTTGGTGTTCAAATTCAGAAGAAAGCCCGGACTGAGAGTGGCATTAGGAGACAGGAAAATCTCTGGAAGGAAAGCAAGGGCTTGAAGAGGGTCCATGGAAGAGACATGCATGGCAGGAGGGCCAGCGTGGAGGCTCCAGTTGGACACCCCAGTTGGACGCCCCAGTTGGACAGAAAAGAACAGGGAAGTGGTGGATGATGGGTGAATCCACCCAGGCGGCCAAGAGAGATACACACAGATGGTGGGTGTGGTGGCTCATGCCTGTAATCCCTGCACTTTGGGAGGCAGAGGCGGGCAGCTCACTTGAGGTCAGGAGTTCAAGACCAGCCTGGCCAACATGACGAAACCCCATCCCTACTGAAAATACAAAAAATTAGCTGGGCGTGGTGGTGCACGCCTGTAATCCCAGCTACTCGAGAGGCTGAGGGTGGAGAATTGATTAAGCCTGGGAGACGGAGGTTGCAGTGAGCCGAGATCATGCCACTGCACTCCAGCTTGGCGACAGAGCGAGACTTTGCCTTAAAAAAAAAAAAAAAAGAAAGAGAGACACACAGGAAATGACTTATTAAGCAAAGGGGAAGTCCAAGGAAAGACAAGAATATTCTTTAAAAAGAGAGTGAGATAGTGGAACTTGAAGAGGAGGACTGAAACTGTTTTGTTTTGTAGGAAAGGTGAAGGAAAAAGAAATGTCTTCCCTCTGTGTGTTTTCTGCCCCTGTAATTTTCCTAAGCTTGTCCGCCTCCATTTCCCCACAGGGGCCTGGGGAATGGACAGGTTAGCTGTCTTGCTCACTGGGGGAGCCCATACATTATTCTAGAGCTGGATCTAAAGCACCCCGTGCTCACCCTTGTTCGTTGTTTGTTCTTCCCTGGCAAAGTCTATCCTCTGATTCAAGTTTAATCAACAATATCATATGTACTGGGGCTTCTGGTGCCTCAGCCTCTGTCCTAAGCACCAGGGCAATTCAGCAAGGTGAACCAGGAAGCAAACCAGTCTTGGAGATGGGCGGGCTGGGGTTATTTGTTGTTGTTTTTATTGAGCCAGGGTTTGAGTCTCAGCTCTGTTACTTACTACTTGTGTAGTCTTGGATGAGCACCACATGCTCTCTGAGTTTTTGTTTTGATTATTAAATTGCAGTTAGGAATACTGGCAGAATCAAGTAGTAGAAGAGGTGTTAAGTACCTAGCACAGCACTCTTCACTCACTGATTATAAATGCCCCCAATGCCCCCTGTTTCCTGCATCCATGCCCTTGCAATGTGACATGGCAGACCTCCCATCAGAAGGCAGGACTAATGCTCCATCCTTTGATCTGGGCTTGACCATATGACTTACTTTGGCCAATGAGACATTAGAAAATGTGACACAAGCAGGGATCTGAATGGTGCAGGCACTGGGGCTTGCCTTCTCCTGCAGCTAAGAATCCTTTACACACCATGGAACAAGTGAAAGCTAGCTTCCTGGGGGATGAGAGACCATGTGGAGAGAGGCTCCAACCATCCAGACTTCCACCTGAGTTCCAGACATTAAAGAGAGGCCATCCTAGACCACCCAGCCCTGGCAGAGCTGACTTAGACCCGAATTGATCACTTAGCTCACAGAATCATGAGATGCAATAGATGTTTATTATTTTAAGTCATTCAGTTTGGAGGTCTTTGGCTTTTGTAGCAAATGCTAACTGGTATAGTAACTAAGAGCTGGTCATAATGGCCAATACTTATTGAGACCTTTAACGCCAGGCACTCTGCTAGGCATGCGCTGGTCTTCTAAGCTGCATCTCCTGGTGCCCATAACAGTCTTATACACTAGAGGTGCCCAGGAGAAATCACTTTAAGAATTAAAAAATTTTATTTTTATTGTACCTGAATCCAGGAAGTATAAAAGGATACTAAAATACAATCAAGTAACTGCAAAAAAATAGGTGTACAGGAAATAAATGCAAGTGTGGGAGACGTCAAATGAAACTAAGCATGGGGCAAAAAACAAAAGCAAACAAATATGTATATGATGGCTGCAGGCAGGTATATTACCTTGCTAGGACTGTCATAACAAAGTACCACCAACTGGGTGGCTTCAACAATAGACATTTGTTGTTTTAGCGTTCTGGAGGCTGGAAGTCCAAGACCAAAGTATAAGCAGAATTGGTTCTTCCGAGGCCTCTCTCCCTGGCTTGTAGACAGCTGTCTTCTTCCTGTCTTCATATGGTCATCTCTATGTGTGTGTCTTTGCCCTAATCTCCTCTTCTTATAAGGACACCTGTCATATAGGATTAAGACCCTAATGACCCCATTTAACTTAATTCCCTATTTAAAGTGCCCGTCTCCAAATACAGTCACATTCTGTGACACTGGGGGTTAGGGCTTCAACAGATGGATTTTACAGCGGAGATGCAATTCAGTCCCAAATTGTGGGAAATCTATTTGCTCTATGCTTTCCACAGCCAACACCCAAAGGGAAACCTAGACAGTTACACAAGTTCATCTCCATAAACTCATGAAAAACTGAACTACCTAATAGCTAGCACTCAGCCCAGACAGGTTTCCACAAGCATTCTCATTTTAAAAAAAAAAACAAAAAACTTTTGCGAGGCAGTGATATCTTCAATGCTTCTCTTATAGCAGAAACAATGGTAAGTTTCAAAAGATGTCTCTGACATCCCGTCTCAAGCATTGACCAATGATACAAGGTGGAGGAGAATGAAGTATTGATGCAATTTCTCTCCAGCCTTATTAAATGATGTAGTAGCCACCAGACAGGGTGGCTATCAATCTCTTCACCAATCTTTCCCCTAGAATGGCTTTGTTTCTTTGGACATTAAAGGGGTTTTTATTATGGAGAGTTTCCCATTAAAATGCAGCACCACGGTTGAGTGCCTGTGAAGCAGAGAATTACATGAGCACGGCCTGTCGAAGACCCCATGGACAAAGGGCAAGAGAGAAGCTTCCAGATAAGTGATGGCGTGTGCCAAGAGCAAGCTTCCTTTATTACATTTTAGGGGAGACACAGCTTAGCTCCACAGCATCTTTCCCCTCTTGTGTTGGACATTTTTTTTGGTGGTTTGCTCCCACGGCCTATCCTAAGGGAAGATAATTTTGAGAGGTCATCTGCAGATAACCACATCATGCTTCTACAAGTGACTCACCTCTTTCTGGTCTTAGCTGATCATCAACTGACCCAGGAGCTGTCCACCTATGGATTGGCCAATGACAGTGACCTATGGCCTGGCATAAGATGCATTTGGCCAATCAAATTCCTGCTCTCTCAGAGGAAGTGCAGAGATGGGCAGTTGGTGAGAGCTGCTGGTGTGGGGCAGGAGAAGCCATAAGGCGCTAAAAATAACAGCACACCTCACATCTATCTGGATGGCTGTTATCAAAAGAACAGAAAGTAATGCTGGTGAGAATGTGGGGAAACTGGAGCCCTTGTGCATTGCTGGTGGAAATGTAAAACGATGCAGCTACTATAGAAAATGGTTGAGGGTCCTCAAAAAATTAAACACAGAGTTACCATATAATCCAGCAATTCCACTTCTAGGTGTATACCCCCCAATGTTGAAAGCCGGGACTCAAAAAGACATGTGTACACACATGTTCATAGCATCAGTATTCACACACCCTATTGGTTCTGTTTCTCCAGTGAATCCTGACTAATGCATCTTCCAAAAGAATCTACAGAACAGCTGGGGAGCATGAGTCTAAGGTCTGTAGGCTCCAGATGAAAGATCCTGTCGCTGATGCTGGGCCAGCCTACAAGCACCCCCCAGACAGGCTGTCACAGAACAGTAGGGCTGACGGACCACGTTCAGTTGCTTGAATCCCATCATTTAGTACATCAGTTCCAAACACACAGCAAGAAACAAAGGGAGAGATCTGCAGTTGGTTGACACTGCAGGATCTGGTGCCTTCAGGGTGGAAGGACCACAGCCCTGGGTCCTGGGCTATGCAATGTTCACAATCTGTCTCTATCTGCCCATCAGTCTCCCCTGCTAATGGTGTGGTTACCGGGGCCAGTCAAATAGTCAAACAAGGAGGCTTAGCAGATGGAAGCTGCCCAGAACCTGCACATCCTTGTCCTACCAAAAAAACACAAGAGCACGATCACCTGGCCAGTATCCGGGGCTCGCCAGCTGACCTGCGGAGCGGCTGTGGGCTTTGTTTGCATTTCTTGAGCAGAGCACATATGGTCCCATCTATCTTTGTCATTCATTTCTCTTATTTTCTCCAGCAGAATTGAATGGTCTTAAAAGAGTGAACATGTATTGCAGATGCGGTGAGAGGTATGATGGTGAAACTGCTGATCTTCCTAGTACTTTAAAAAAGACTTTCTGCAAAGATCCTTTCTAGTTTGTGTGTTTGTTGTTGCAAATAAGTGCTTGATTAGAGGCCAAGCGAAAGCTGGTGGTTTTTATCTCATGAAGGTTAGGATCTATTTTGTTTTCCATGGATGCTAGAAGTTGTGAATGGAAAAATGAACATCATCTTTGAGTAAAGACATTTTAGAAGGAGACACATTTTGATTGTAAAAATGGAATGTGACTGGGCACGGTGTGTCACACCTATAATCTCAGCACTTTGGTGGGTGGATTGCTTGAGCCAAGGAATTGGAGATCAGCCTGGGCAACATGGCAAGACCCTGTCTCTACAAAAAATACAAAAATTAGCCGGGCATGGTGGCTCATGTCTGTACTCCCACCTACTTAGAGGCTGAAGTGGGAGGATCACTTGAGCCTGGGAGGTCGAGGCTGCAATGAGTATGATCACACCACTACACTCTTCAGCCTAGGTGATAGAGTGAGAACCTGACTCAAAAGACAATAGAAAGAAAAAGAAAATGGAATGTACGGGGCCAAGGGAAGGAGAGCAAGGAGAACCTGCTTTGGGTATTTGTGGGGTCCCCCCAGGACTCACTACTGCAGGAGGATGCAGAGGAAAGGGATAGGGTGGAGAGCGAGGCATGCTATCCACTGAAAGAGAGGGACAGGCACATGTGTAAGCTGTAAATCTCAGAAAAGAGAAGTAAAGATTAGTAGTGAGAAATGGGAAAGCCGAGAGGTGTTATTTGAATGCACACATTGAATGAATGAAAAAAGTCTCACGACAGGATTAGATAGAAAAATGCAACGTTTCCTTTTTAACCAAAAGAGGCAAGAGTTCACAGAGGAAATAGATTGTGCTTGAGAACAGCGATGGCAATTTTTCAGCAATACAATCAGGCATTTTAGGGGAAACTTAATAAATGGCTCGGATCTCAGTGGTCAGGAAAGGATGGAGAACAGATGTCAAAGGCTGACATAGATTTTCTGAGCAGAAAAAATAAGGTAGAGAGAGAATAAGCCTGGGACTGGGGGCAGAGAATTCGAATGCCCAAGGTCAAATTCAGTCTGCTAATGTCTGCCTGGCCCCTGCACAAGGACTCGTTCCATGAGGCAGCGCCTGCGCCCACATGTGTACAGTTGATTTCCACCGATTGTTCACCCAATGTGGACCACCTTGCCTCAGACCCTATTTGACACAAGTTCTGTCTCCAACAAACCAGCTGTCAGGACATGGTCTCAAATCTCCAAGAACAGAAATTTCTCTTGACAGTGCATTCTGTTACCTTCAGTATGAAAACTGGCAATGACACAGCAAGACCTGCAACTCAGGCTTCCTGTCCCCAGCCCTCCACAATGCTAAGAGCAATGGCAGAGCACCTGTCCAAGGCCTCGAATGAGCTGTTGGCTATACAGAAGCATCTGGAAGGATGCAAGAGCACCCTAGAATGACTATCATAAAAAACCTGCCCCATTCCCCCACAACCCTTTCCCAGCCCTTCTGTAATGTGTGGTTAAACTGAGTCTCATCCATTTTTCCTTCCTGCTAAAGACTAAGCTTGGGAAGAGAGTGGAGGGGAGGGGTGCTGGACTTGAGTGTGGAGACAGAGTGGCCTCCTGGGCCCCAAATAACCTTTGGGGGCCTGCCTGATGACTCTCCACAGCAACCACGTGGATTCTGGTACTTTCACTGCAAAATGAAGGATGCAGGTGATGGGCTGGGAGGGCTGCAAGTGTCCAGGAGGCTCAGAGCCTCAGTAGAGATGGAACCATAAGATATCCCACCTCTGCCATCACCCGCACAATCCAGCAACATCCCCAGTGCCACCTGGATTTTGCTCATTCCTCCATCATCTCTCCTCCCAAAGAAAATCTCCCTCTTCCTTCCTCAAGGGGTCCACATGGGTGGCCAACTGCTGGACCATTCCAAAGTCTCTAGGAAATAAGCCTTTCCTGCCTCTTCCAGCTCCTGGTGTTTGTTGGGAATCCTTGCTGTTCCTTGGCTCATGGCAACATAATTCTAATCTCTGCCTTCATCATCACACGGTATCCTCTATGTCTGTGTCTCCGTGTCCAAATTTTCCTCTTGTTATAAGGATACAGTCATACTGGATTTAGGGCCCCGTCTAACCCAGTATGACATTATCTTAACTTGACTACATCCATAAAGAAATACCCTATTTCCAAATGAAGTCATATTCTGAGGTCCCAGGTGGGCATGAATTTTGAGGTGGGGGGGATGCAATTCACACAAGCGTCATCACTTAAGGGTAATGAAGGCCAGAACTTTTGACTTTCTTGGTATAACCAACTTTAATTACAATATCCTGAATTTTTTCCCCCCAAAGTCACTCTGAAATGACCATCTACCCTTTTCCATTCCATAAACTTAGTCTAATACAGACAGAGCTCAGCTTTCAAATAGAGGAGTTTTCCTGAGCTGCTGCAGGTAAGCACGCCTGTTTGCAGTGTCTGTTGGCCAGGCCAGGTTGGGGGTGCCCATGGGAAGAAGGAAACCCACAGGATCCCATCCAGGGGAGGGAGCTCATAAGCATAACCCCTGGCTTGCTCTGCCCATCATGCACGTCTAGCATCCTGATTGGTAGGTTTGAAAGGAGACCCGGGTCATGGGCAGTAAGAGGTCCTGCATCTCGATTTACTCTCAGGAGTGACTGGCACTTCCAGGGCTGGGCTCCTCCAAGGATGGGCTCATCCCTGTGGGGTGGAGTAGGGGTCTGTCCAGTTCCACCACACCCACCCCACCCACCCCCTATGCCCACACCACCCACCCCCCACGCCAAAATTGGACTTCTGTATTAGGGAGCTTATTTGCCCAAAGATATAAGCCACATTCTCCAACCTAGACTGTCAGTTATAAATGTAGTCTTTGGGCTGGAATAAAGGCAGTCTTTGGGCCAGGCACAGTGGTTCACATCTGTAATCCCAGCACGTTGGGAGGCCAAGGCGGATTGATCTCCTGAGGTCAGGAGTTCGAGACCAGCCTGGCCAACATGGTGAAACCCCGTTTCTACTAAAAATACAAAAATTAGCCAGGTGTGGTTGTGGGCACCTGTAATCCCAGCTACTCAGGAGGCTGAGGCAGAAGAATTGCTTGAACCTGGGAGGCGGAGGTTTCAGTGAGCCAGGATCACACCACTGCACTCCAGCCTGGGCGACAGAGCCAGACTCCATCTCAAAAACAACAACAACAACAACAACAAAAACGGTCTTTGCGACTCCATTGGCCTCATGCCTTTATTTCACCTTTCATTTGGTTCAGAATTTGGGCAGGAAGAGTGTGCCATTTACCAGACACCCCCAAATACCTTGGCAACACGCAGGGCTCACTTTGAACACCAATTAACTTCTCAACAGTTCACACACAATCCATGCATGGGAGCCTTATTCCCTTAATACGCCAAAAAATATACCTGAAGCTAAAAATATACCAACCCAAGGCAAGCTTGAACTTTCCATAAAAGGCCATTAAGAGAATTGATTTCATCTCCGGGATTATTGCACTGTGACAGCTGGTATGCATTCCAAATACAGCAACAAAAGAGAAGGCCACGCTGTAGAAAGGAGTTTCAGTGGAAACCTTCCATACACCAAAGGCTCAAAGGAGAGGAAGTTGCTTGCCACCCCCTTGGTTACAGTTCGTAGTCATAAAGCCTGTTTCTATACAATAGACTTCCACGATTATCTATTTGCAAAAATGTACAAACACAGCCAGCATATTCTGTGCCTGTAGAAAGACCTGGATCAATACAAGTAACAGAAGAATGAAGAAAAGAGGAAAAAAAGATTTTATCAAGGCTGTTTACTTTAAGGGTACCTTAAAGACCTGCACAAACACACCTGCTACTTCAGTGCCAGGAAGAACAGAGCAAACATGGCTCTCCTTTAAAAGAAACTGCAGAAAGAGACTTTGCAGCCACAAAGCCAGTCACACCAGGAGGCGCTAGCATCTCAGCAAGTGAAAGCATAGAAGCCTCATCTTCAGACCAAAGTTATTTAAAAGGAACCCAGGATCACACTTCTGAATTAAGCCTACATCACATCGGGGACAGTAACATGTTGAGGAATGTTTAACCACAAACTGTATTGCCAGAAGGGAAAAATCTCCTGATTCCTAGCATCTGCCCATTTTTGTGGTGTAAATACTCCCACAGTAGCTGATTTCAAGCTGCCAGCATTGTCAGAGATGTGAAACACCACATCATTGTATAATATTTCCACCCTCCAGATACAATAGGTGCAAACAACTTCTAGAGCATAGGTACTAGTAAAATGTACTAACACAATGAGGAAGTAAAAAATGCTAAAACAATTAGGAAGTTGAATGTATTAAAACAACTAAGAAGTGATGAGTTTTGAGTATTTATTACTTTTGTGGTAATGTAATTTATTTAATTGTAAGCTTATGATTTTAAATTTTTAAATAGTGACTCTTTTAGCTACCAGCTCACAAAATTCCGGCAAATTTTACAATTGGCTTAAGCTGGGGCAAGTCTCCTTCAACCTACCATGGTCCGGGGAGCATTTTGAAAGTAACAAAGATCTTCCTTTCTCTACCTCAATTGCGGGAGGCCCATTGGGACAAAACGCCCCAGAGGCGACCACACGCGCATATTTTCTTTTCCTTCCTTCCTTCCTCTCTCTTTCTTTCTTTTTTTTTTTTTTTTCTCGCAGTTTCGCTCTTGTTGCCCAGGCTGGAGTGCAGTGGTGTGATCTCGGCTCACTGCAACCTCCACCTCCTGGGTTCAAGCGATTCTCCTGCCTCAGCCTCTCGAGTAGCTGGGATGACAGGTGCGCCACCATGTCCCGCTAATTTTTTGTATTTTTAGTAGAGACAGGGTTTCACCATGTTGGCCAGGCTGGTCTCGAACTCCTGATCTCAGGTGATCCACCTGCCTCGGCTTCCCAAAGTGCTGGGATTACAGGCGTGAGCCACCATGCCTGGCCATCATGCATATTTTCAAAAGCTCTCCAGTGCAATTCTAATGGACTCCTTGGGTGAGAACCACTACTGTGTCCCACCCTTCCATGTTAGAGAAAGGGAAGCTGAAGTTCAAAAGTTTAAATGTTCTCTCTGATGGTTAACGGATTACCGAGCTGGAGAATGACTATTAGTTGGGTTCTTTCTCTTCCCCTAGACCTTCCCCCCAACAATTATGTGCAACTTTGGATCTCTTCTGGAAATACTGCACCTTATAAGCACCTTATTTGAAATATTGCAGCTATATTAGCAGTATAGGCCATATACCAAAGCCTCATTACTTTAAAAAAAAAAAAAAAAGAGATGGGGGGGCAGTCCCACTGTGTTGCTCAGGCTGATCTTGAACTCCTGGCCTCCAGCGATCCTCCTGCCTCAGCCTCCCGAATAACTGGGACATAGGTGCATTGCATTCAGCTTACTTTTGCATTACCTTAACAATAACCAAAATAAAGTTTACCATAATATCATTTATTTTTTAAAAGGGTTTAACAAGGAAATTCATAGGTAAGCCAAACTAGAAAGGAGACATCAACGTCCTCAAGAAACTTTAGAGACCAGCTTTCTCTCTGTTTTTATATAAACCATGTATATATTAATAACAAACCATTCTGATCTATATACTAAGAGAGGGTCAACTGAACTGGCAATGTTTAGTTAGTGGTTATTTTAACTTATTCTTAATTAAAAATAAAGTTATTCTAGCCAGTTGCAGTGGCATGTGCCTGTAGTCCCAGCTACTCAGGAGGCTGAGGCAGGAGGATTGCTTAAGCCCAGGATTTTGAGTCCAGCCTGGATAACATAGTGAGAGCTTGTTTCCATTTTTCAGAAAAGTTGTTCCAGGTAGCAAGATTTTGGTGATTTACTCTTCCATATTTCTTCTAAATCTTCTTCAGCAAGCATAATGCTGTAGTCCTGTCCCATATATTTTTAATGTTTTTATAATCAGAAAAAGTTGACTTTTTTTTTTAACCGAAGTCAATTGCGTCTCTTTCCGCACCCAGACTTTTCATGAATTTGGTTTGGCTTCTCTTTTAAATTTTCCCAAGAGAGCAAGGAAAAGCAATCCAGCTAAGCTTTCCTTTTAGGACTTTTTACTGACTCTCCCCAGCGATTTGAAGATAACCTCCTCCTGAGCTCTCCACCCCACTCTGAAGCTGCGAGGTCCCCACTGAACAGGACACGGTCTCCTGAGTGTCCCACCCTGCTCTTAGCTGGAGAACTCAGCTTTCGGCTCCCATAGGCATGGAAACAGTTACCAAACACTGGTTCCTAGGCCAGTGTCTCTCCTACTGCTAGTTGAAAGAATATTCCATGACTCATTGTGGACTCATCTCCCAAAGACATTAAATCTGAGTTTCAGTGAAAGCCAGTCCAGGTAAGCCCTGTACAAATAAGAACACGCCTGAGCTAAAACCGGGCTGGTGGATTCCAGCACATTCTCTGGGCTCTTCCTGTGTCTCAGAGTGTGAGCTTGGGCTTCTACTCCGTGCCTGGGGGACCCATGCCCCCGGCCACCCCATGGCTGGAAGAGTACCCCTGTCTGGGAGAAATCAGCTATAAATGCAGAAGACAAGAGCCCTGAAGGAGGCAACCTTTCACCACGTCCAGGGGCTTCTCCATTGGTCCTCACAGTCGGGCTCGTTATCACAGCATCTTCTGATGATGTCTTTGCCTTGCTCCCATCCCTGTGGGTGGTGACAGGGCCGGGAAGGCAAGTGTGCAGGACTGTGGGTGCTGGGCTCATCTGGAGGCATCTGCTGAGGGGAGGCCAGCACATGTTTCTTAAGAACAAGGGCACGCGTCTTATCCCCTTCTCTTCCTGGTGGGCCGGGCTCCTTGGTGCAAAGCAGCTTGTTTTTTTTTTTTTGAGATGGAGTTTCGCTCTTGTCACCCAGGCTGGAGAGCAGTGGCGTGATATCAGCTCACTGCAACCTCTGCCCCCTGGGTTCAAGTGATTCTCCCGTCTCAGTCTCCCAAGTAGCTGGGATTACAGGCATGTGCCACCACGCCCAACTAATTTTGTATTTTTAGTAGAGACGGGTTTCTCCATGTTGGTCAGGCTGGTCTCAAACTCCCGACCTCAGGTGATCTGCCCCCCTTGGCCTCCCAAAGTGCTGCGATTTAAAACAGGTTTATTGGCAGGGTGCAGTGGCTCATGCCTGTAATCCCAGCACTTTGGGAGGCTGAGGCGGGTGAATCACCTGAAGTCAGGAGTTTGAGACCAGCCTGGCCAACATGGCGAAACCCCATCTCTACTAAAAATACAAAAATTAGCCAGGCGTGGTGGTGCATGCCTGTAATCCCAGTTACTCGGGAAACAGGCAGGAGAATCGCCTGAACCCAGGAGGCAGAGGTTGCAGTGAGCCGAAATCAAGCCATTGCATTCCAGCCTGGGCAACAGAGCTAGACTCCTGTCTAAAAACAAAACAAAACGAAAAACCCAAAAATCATAAAACAGGTTTCTTTCCACGTTCCTGATAGTTTCTGGCTTCTGCAGCCTCACAGACCTTCACCACTTTCTAAGCCTGCATTTGCTGACCATCCCCACATCCTAAACCAAGCCCTCTGACCTCAGTTCTTCCTGCGAGGAGGCCTTGTCCGGAGATGGCAGAGGTTCCCGCCACTGCTTTTCCCAGCACGCCCTGCCCTCCCGCCACCGCTTTTCCCAGCACACCCTGCCACCCCAGTGTGGAGGCTCCACTGACCATCACGGGGAGAGTTCTATCGGCACCCGCCTCCTGCCCCTGTGAGATGCGTCTTGGGGGAGTCATGTGGCCTCTTGACACCTCAATTGCCTCACTGGCGAGCTAGGGATAATAATGTCACCTCCTGAATCAGCGTGGGCATTCAGGAGCTACTGAGTGTGTAAAACTCTGCAAAAGGCAGAGGCCACTCCCATGCCAGAAACAGTCTCCACGTCTCCTTCTACAGACCCCTCGAGTCCCCTTGGTCCCCAAGGACAGCACCAGCCATCCTGTCTCCATGGCCTTTGTGTTATCAGTAGGGCTGCCAGACGAAACACAAGACACCCAGTTAAATTTAAATTTCAGATAAACAACAAATAATATTGAGTATAAACATGTCCCGTGCAATATTTTCATTTGCTGTATCTAGTGACCTGAATCTAATGAGAGGGCACGTTTCATAGGGCTGGACACCATGTGTGTTTCATCTGTGCTCCCCGACCCTCCCTCCTCCCTCCCCAGCCTGGCACACTGCCGGGCACATGGCCTCAGTATCCAATAGGCCAGCGGTTCTCAACAGGGCCAGGACTGCCCCCTAGGGGCTATTTTGGAAACTCGAGGAAGCCTTTGTGATTGGCAGGATTACAGTGGGGGACTTCCTGGCCTTGAGCGGACAGGAGCCAGGGGTGCTCCAGGACCTGCCAGAATTGTCCTCTCTGTAGAGAGTTGTCCTTTACCCCACACACCATTCAGGTAAATGACAAACCCGCTTAGGACCGTCTGAGCCTGGAAACTCACTCCATAGGAACATAAAGTGGATTTCGTAGTGTATTTCCAGAAATGCAACTACTGTACTTTGTTTTAGTCTCATGACAAATTGCATCTGTGGTTTTGAGGCCTCGGTATATTACACCTGCATCAGCCCCTCTTTCTGGCTGTGGATTCCTTCAGTTGCCTCTTTCTGATGTCTTCATTGTGTCTTCTAGTGTAGACAGAGTGAGTGCTCAAGCACATTAGGCATTGAATATATTTTACTTTATTACAACCCTCCACTTTCCTTGTATTTTGCCTTCATATTGCACTTAATATATTATGTGTACTTAATGCATCTCTCTCATTTCAGATTCTGTGTTGTGATAGGTATATGTAACAGGAATCTGCACTATCGTCTATGGTTTTTGTTTCAGGATGGTAAAAAGGCTGTTATAAAAGATTTGTTATGAAAGGGGTCACCCATAGAACAGTTCTGTGTCTTGATCGTGGTGGTGGTTACATGAATTTTAACATGTGATAAAAAGACTTAAAACGATTGCATACACATTGTACCAATGCCAAGTTTCTCATTTTGCTACTGGACCACTGTTAGTTACAGAAGACGGAGCCATCAGGGTAAACTGAGGAAAAGATACACAGGAGCTCTTTGATTATCTTGGCAGCTTCTCTTGCATCGAACATGATTTCAAAATTTAAAAAAAGATTTTTTTTGTTGCTTATATATTTATTTATGTGAGACAGAGTCTTGCTCTGTTGCCCAGGCTGGAGTGCAGACATGATCTCAGCTCACTGCAACCTCCGCCTCCTGGGTTCAAGCAATTCCCCTGCCTCAGCCTCCCAAGTAGCTGGGATTACAGGCCCCCGCCACCACGCCTGGCTAATTTTTGTATTTTTAGTAGAGACAAGGTTTTCCTATGTTGGCTAGGTTGGTCTCGAACTTCTGATCTCAAGTAGATCCGCCTGCCTCGGCCTCCCAAAGTGCTGAGATTATAGGCTTGAGCCACCGTACCCAGCCCTGTTAATTTATTTATTTTTAACTTTTATTTTAGTTTCGGGAGTACGTGTGCAGGCTGGTTATATAGTTAAATTAGCATCACGGGTTTATTGCACAGATTATTTCATCACCCAGGTATTAAGCCCCGTACCCAGTAATTATCTTTTCTGCTCCTCTCCCTCCTCCCACCCTCCCCCTCAAGTCAGCCCCAGTGTGCGTTGTTCCCTTCTCTGTGCTCCTGAGTTCTCATCATTTAGATCCCACTTATAAATGAGAACTGTGGTATTTGGCTTTCCGTTCCTGTGTTAGTTTGCTAAGGATAACGGCGTCCAGCTCCATCCATTTCCCTGCAAAGAAAATGATCTCCTTCTTAAAAAAATTATCCTTTTAAGCGGGAGGAGTCACCAAGTCCTGACTTCAGGTTGAGAGCCACCCAAGAGGTGGATCCAAGGATTTCTCTTCCAGCCTGCCGGCTAGTCCTGCTTTGTGTGGAGTTCTTCCTCAGGAGAGCTTGCCTACGGGAAGGTGCAAGCACCCGAGAGCTCCATCCACTTCCCAGAAGCAGAAACGGGGAGCCGGGCTGCTGCTTCCACTCCTGCCTCCAGCCCTTGGTTGCTTGTCCTTTGGGGTAGCCAGACGCAGGCTCAAACCCCAGGTCGTATGGCAGGTGGCCTGGCCTTAGAAAGTCTAAATGAAGGCAGAGGGGCCTCGGCAGGTCACACCCCTCTGCACTGGCTGAGGCCCATCACCCACCTGGCTCCCCTGCCAGCCCCCAGACCCTGGCCCCTACCCCTCACTTCTCACTGTCAGTGGGCTGCTTCCCTCACTTCTCCCTCCAAATCCACCTGCACACCTGGGCCACATCCTCTGCAGAATAAGGAAGGCCTTGAATGTGAACTAATTTTATTTAGCGTAAGCCCGGCTGCCTGGGTCTTCTGTGCACGTCTCCCAACTGGGATCTCTGGAATCTCACTCTCCTGGCTGTCAGGTGCACCTGCCCACCAGGCCTCACAGCCCACATCACTACAGATCCAGCCGGGGTGAGTCACCAACAGCTAAAAAAGGGGGTGGGAGGAGAATGCATGTGTACACACTTCAGAATTCGTGAAGCTCTCCTCCATTCCTGGCTCCATGTCAGGCACCAAACAGACACATAATTCACAAGTTCTCCCATCTGCCCTGAAGGATTCAAGGTCAGACAATAGAATGGGGGGGCCACTGTCATCCCAGGGTGCCTCCTTACACATCTGAGCTGCGAGGAAGATTCCGCTCATCTGCAGGGAATTAAAGCAGGTGAGCAAACTGTTACCGCTCAGCTGCTGTTAGACAGTGGGATGGGAAATGCTTAACATTTGGAAAAGGAGAAAAGGAGGAAAAAGGGATGATTTTAAAGACAGATAACTTATTTCCTAGACAACATTGAAATACATTAAAATATATTGAATTACATTGAAATACATTGAAAAACATTGAAATTTCCTAGACAGCATGAAATACAACTTGGTCTCTGGGCCCAAGGCCAAAACGTGGTCCTGTTGCTCATGTCTTAGGTGAGCTTGCTCCCCCCTCTCCTGGCCCTCTCTCCCTCTCTCCCCTTCTCTTCTCCTTCTCTCCTTCTCTCTCCCCCTCTTCCTTTCCTCTCTTCTGCTTGGTCTTCCTCCCTCTTTCTCCCTCTTCCTCTCCCTCCTGCTCTCTCTCCCCTACTCCCTGCTTCTCTCCATGTTATCCCAGGATTGCCTCGTCACCTAACAACATTGTCACCTGCCTACGAGTGGGACGTTGAATGTGACCATTCTGCAGGGAGAGAGGGACACTGACGGCTGCCCTTCATGGGGAAGCAGCATGTCTTTCCCCCTTTACTTTAAACCTCTTTGTTCCTCTGACTTTCCCATCTCTGTTCCCCTTCACCTCTCACCCTCTCTTTCTCATTGTCCTCTTTGTCTCCCTTTCCTTCCCCCTTTCTCATGGCAGAAACAGTGCCCTATTCTCACCAGTGACTTCCCGTTGCTGGAAGGTGGCATGTCCCGGCCTCCCTTGCAGCTAGAGGGACAAATGCTACTCCAGGCCCACCTGGAAAGCCCTGTGCAGCCCCGGCCACCTTGCCCACTGCCTGAGGGCAAGCTTAGAGGCATGTGCTGGAAGAGTGGAGAGCCCCTACTCACTCTGCAGCAGACTTTGTCACACTGAGCCACTGAGACTGGGGGCTATTTGTTACCACAGTCAACTCCTGCCCATCCTAAAGATTACGCTCCTCCCCTCTGTGCATAAGCCCGGCTACCTGGGTCTTCTGTGCACCTCTCCCTGCTGGGATCTCTGGAATCTCTCTCTCCTGGCTGCCAGGTGCACCTGCCCACCAGGCCTCACAGCCCACATCGCTGCAGATCCAGCCGGGGTGAGTCACCATCAATAGCAAGGACCCAGTGCCCAGCAAGCCTCCATTCACTCCACTCCTTCACATTGGTGGGACAAGGCTGGGAGCTGAAGTCACAAAACAAGGCCTGGTAACAACACTGCAGGCCCTGGAGAGCCCTCTGCCCCCAGGGCCCTGACAAGAGCCTCCCAGGGAAAGCTCCATGCCTCTGGGGAAGTGCTGGAAGCTCAGTAAGAAGCTCTCTGTGACTTAGACTGATCCGGGCTGGGCAGGTGAGGTCCACAGCATTCTGCTCTAGGAAGCTGGCCTTGACTGTGCTCATGACCTCCCAGCTCTCCAGCCCGAGGCATGCCCCAGTGGGAGAGGAGGAGAGTGCAGAGGAGAGCAGAGGAAATTGGTGCCATAATGGTTCATTTTATGCATCAAGTTGGCCAGGCCATGGTACCCAGTTGTTTGGCAAAACACCAGTGCAGATGTTTCTGTGAAGGTGTTTTTAGATGTGATTAACATTTACATCAGTAGACTTCAAGTAAAACAGATTATTCTCCACAATGTGGGTTGGCCTCGTCAATCAGTTGAAGGCCTTAAGAGGAAAGGCTGATGCCCTCCAGAATGAAGAAATTTTGCTTCCTGACTGCGACATAGAAATTCTTCCAGAGTTTCCAGGCTTCATAGTCACGACTACAACATCAACTCTTGTCGAACTTTCCAGGCTGCCAGCCTGCCAGGCGGGTTTCGGACTTGCCAGCTCCCATAATCACGTGAACCAATTCCTTAAAATCTCTCTATATAGATAGAGACAGACAGAGACCCTTCCCTTCCCGTCTTCTTTTCCTTTTCTTTTCTTTCTTTCCTTCCTTCCTCCCTTCCTTCCTTCTTTCTTTCTTTGCCTTGCTCATCACCCAGGCTGGAGTGCAGTGGCACGATCTCAGCTCGCTGCAATCTCCGCCTCCTGGGCTTAAACAATTGTCCTGCCTCTCTCAGCCTCCTGAATAGCTTGGATTACAGATGTGCACCACTATGCCCGGCTAGCTGTTTTTTTTGTTGTTGTTGCTTTTTGTTTTGTTTTGCTTTGTTCGTTTTTTAGTAGTGACGGGGTTTCACCATGTTGGCCAGGCTGGTCTCGAACTCCTGACCTCAGGTGATCCACCTGCCTCGGTCTCCCAAAGTGCTGGGATTATAGACATGAGCCACCATGCCCAGCTTTTTCTCTCTTCTTTCTTTCTCTCTCTCTTTTCTTTCTCTTTCTTTCTTTCTCTCTTTCTTTCTCTTTTTCTTTCTTTCTTTCTTTCTTTCTTTCTTTCTTTCTTTCTTATCTTTCTTTCCTTCCTACCCATCTTTGGTCATCTTATTGGTTCTGTCTTTCTGGGGGCCAAGAGCCTTGCCTGGTGGACAGGGTTCATCTGCAGAAGAAGAGAGTGTCGGGGAGAGAGGAAAAGACCGGGGGAGAGAGAGAGAGGGAGAGAGAGAGAGAGAGAGAAAGCTTGTCTGCATCCTCCAGCTCTTCTGTCCTAGGAAGCACCTGTGGCCTTAGACTCTGGGTGACTCTCTGCATCCCCTTGGCCTCATCCAGTTTGAGACAAATCTCTAACATGACTGACATAGAATCCTAATACTTCATTTAGATGGACATATTCAGACCTCTTTGATTTAGTTGTTGGAATGAATGGAATTAAATTTTCTAACAATTTGACTTGAGTGATCAGACTAGACTTAAAAGTCATTTTCCATTTCCAGGTCTCAGATAGACAGGAGAAAGCTTAGCAAATTTTAAAGACTACTATAGGTGTCTAATCTGGAGAATAAATAAAGACACTCTCTCCCCCAGAAAACTCTCAAACACATGTTTTTGTTAGTGGCAACATGGAGGTCTGCAAGGATAGATACTTTTTTTTGAGATGGAGTCTTGCTCTGTCACCTAGGCTGGAGTGCAGTGGTGCAATCTCGGCTCACTGCAACCTCCGCCTCCCAGATTCAAGTGATTCTCCTGCCTCAGCCTCCTGAGTAGCTGGGACTACAGGCATGCACCATCATGCCCAGCTAATTTTTTTTTTTTTTTTGTATTTTTAGTAGAGACAGGGTTTCACTGTGTTAGCCAGGATGGTCTCGATCTCCTGACCTCGTGATCTGCCTCCCTCAGCCTCCCGAAGTCCTGGGATTACAGGCGTGAGCCGTCGCGCCCTGCCAAGGGTAGATACATTTTTAAATTGCCTTTAATTTTTGCTGGGCTTTTGTTGAAGGATCTAGATCTCTTTCATGAAATATTCAGTGTTGCACAGCTTTCTGCTATGTCAGTAGTGAAATGTTAAATCTACAAAAACGTTATCCTGACTGTCTTAGTTTGGTTCCAACTGCTTAATAAAGAAGAAAATACAGAATATATTAAATCAATTATCAAAGAGTTCACTCAACCCAAACCAGCAGAATAGCATCCATGGCATTCACCACCTCCAGCTGGCCTGATCTGGGGCTTCTAGCTAGCTTCTCAATCTATCTTCTTTCCTTACTAATACAACTGGATTCTGTATAGGCTGCAATGTGCTCAAACTAAAAGACTGCATTTCCCTCCCTCTCTTGCATATGAAGGAAACCAATAACATCTAAACAGAACTCTTCAAATAAAGCCTTTTGCCCTTTGCTGTCTCCATATCTGGAATGTAGATGTGCTAGCTGGAGTGCCAGCAGCCATTTTGGGACAACAAGCCCACCTTGAGGAGAGAAGCTAATAAGGATAGCCAAGCAGAAAAACTGAGAAACCTAAATCCTAGATGGAGCTACCATACAAGCCCTGCACTGCCTCCCTCCTAGCTTCTTTCACATGTGCAAAGAAGCACCTAATTCATTTAGGCTACTAGTAACAGTTACATTGCTGTTACTAGTGTTCACACACAGTTAATAACTGATTCAGGTTGAAAAACCTCTTTTCTAAAATGTGTTGTTACATAAAAAATATGAAGATCACAACTGAAAGAATATCAACATTTTGCAACCTGGTCCTGTGCTTCATTTCCTATCATCGAAGCTTCTAGTGCCAACTGCAGCATTCCAGAAGGCAGTTTCCTCCAGGTTCTGGATTTCTTCTGCCTCTCAAAAATCTAATTCTGTGAGTTTGAAATCTAATTCTGTGCCTCCTGTCTCTTTACCTTCAAATCTAGAGTTTTCCTTGGGGCTCTTTCCACAACCCCCCTCCCCACCCCCATCACACACAGATTCTTCCTCATCATGCACCAGGCACCTGTCTGCCTGTCTACCCACTGGGCCTCAAGGATGCCATGACATCATTGTATCTAAACAACCCAACTAACCAAACAAGTCTTACTGCAAATCCCACTCTCCCACCCCGTATGTATCAGATGACCTTGGGATCAACCTTGGTAAGAGAGTCTTCATCCAGAAGGATCAGGTGATCCTTGTCCTTTAGTATTTGTGTTTTCCATCTTGTGTCCTGTTTGGGTAGAGTACATAGTGGTTGAGAGATGGGGTTTGGGGTCAGGTAGCCCCAACTTTCAGGCAGACACATTACTTCATGTCTCTGAGTATAGTCTAAGAAGCTGCTATAGTCTAAGAAGTAGGATGAATATTCCAGTTCACAGGTGGCTGTGGTAAGGGATGCCCTTATAAATGTGCATACAGATGAGGTCATGTAAAGACTTTACTTGGATGGAATGGCCTCATACATGCTTCCTCCTTTCTCTTGAACAAACATATCTATCTCATGTCTCATTCTCTTAAGGGCAGGGGAGGCAAGATAAAGAAAAGCATTAATTTAAGTAATTTGCAGCAATCCGTGGCTGAAAACAGTTCAAGGTGCTACCCTTTAGGCAGTGGAATTCTAACAAAGAAACTATGAAAGCACCAACCCATCCATCCACCAACTCAAAGAGCTGGAGTGTGGTGGCAGGCAGCGGGGGTGGAGGGTGGGCACGCGGATACCACAGGTGATGGCTTCACCTCTCTGGGCTCAGTTTATTCTGAGTGACACTGTTGGACAGATGGTCTCTAAGTCCCTCCTAGTCCGAAATTTCAAGATTTTTTAGTATTTTTTTTTTTCTGAACAAGGTGCTTTTTGATAGCACCTGTCAGCTCACCTTTTCCAGGGCCAGACATTTGCTGTAATGATTCTTCCTGGGGTCGGCCTTAATGACAGTAGCTTTCTCCAACCACAGCCATATTCCATGAGCACCTGTAGTCCTGCTTTGCCACTTCTATGATCACATGGGTGACTCCGTGCACCCCACTGCTGCCATGTGCATCAGGTGCCTGAGTTTCTTTCTTTGTGATGGTGAGGTGTCCCACCAAAGTGACCACATTGGACTTTCATCATCATGGGAGATGCTGGTAACTGGCATGCCCAAATGTTAAAATGCCATCATTTCCACTCCACCACTGAATCATCCCAGACTCTTTCAAAAGTTGTAGAGAACAAAGCCCTTTGGTTCAGATCATTTGCAACTGAGAATCAGAAGTAAAGGAAAGAGGAAGAGGAGGAGGAAGAAGAGGAGGAAAGAAAGGATGAGGAAGAAGAGCAGATGATTCTTCTTTAGAAAAACTGAAGAAACTGCCTGAGTGAAACCCATGGTAGGTGATTGCACCTAACAAAATCCACCCCTCTGTGGCATTTGATGGCCACCAAGTCAAAACACTCAGGTCCCTGTCCACTGCTCTCACGGGAAGCTGGCCAGCCACACTCCTGTATGTGGAGGTCCCATCGGCTTTCCAGCTCATGGAAGAGGCCTAACCATAAGACAGATTTAGATGTGCAACTACACCTGTGCCAATGAGATCCTAGAAAAGTCATCCTACCCTGTCAATCTTTTTTTTTTTTTGAGACGGAGTCTCGCTGTGTCACCCAGGCTGGAGTGCAGTGGCACGATCTCGGCTCACTGCAAGCTCCGCCTCCCGGGTTCATGCCATTCTCCTGCCTCAGCCTCCCAAGTAGCTGGGACTACAGGCGCCGGCCACCATGCCTGGTTAATTTTTTGTATTTTTTAGTAGAGACGGGATTTCACTGTATTAGCCAGGATGGTCTTAATCTCCTGACCTCATGATCTGCCCGCCTCCGCCTCCCAAAGTGCTGGGATTACAGGCATGAGCCACTGTGCCCAGCCTACCCTCTCATTCTTAGGTACGATAGACAAATAAGGTCGCAAAACATATGGAGTGAAAAACAAAGCTAAACAGACAGCACTATTTCTCATGGAGGAAACAGAAAGAATGCAGAAGGGGATGGGAAACACTCTAAACAGCAGGCTGAAAGATTTGAGAAAATGCCGCATTCTGAACCAGAAAAAGATGCCATAAAAGCCAATTGAAGAATAAGAAAGGACTTTTTTTTTTTTTTTTTTTGAGACAGAGTCTTGCTTTGTTGCCCAAGCTGGAGTGTAGTGGTGCAATCTTGGCTCACTGAAACCTCCGCCTCCCAGGTTCAAGCGATTTTCCTTCCTCTGTCTCCAGAGTAGACGAGATTATAGGTGCCCACCACCACTCCCAGCTAATTTTTGTTTTTTTTAGTGGAGACGGGGTTTCGCCATGTTGGCCAGGCTGGTCTCGAACTTCTGACCTCATGTGATCTGCCTGCCTTGGCCTCCCAAAGTGCTGGGATTACAGGCGTGAGTCACTGTGCCCAGCCAGAAAGAACTCTTAAGCAGTAAAAGCGTCATTGCCAAAAGAAATCAGAAAAAAAAACGAAAATTTAAGTCAAAGAAATATGCCAGAAGGAAAAAGAAAACAGCTCAAAGATTTTGAAGGGTGAAAGAAAAAACTAGAGATGTAGCCGATCAATCCAGCAGGTCCAAGGGGTGGTTAATATGAGTCCTAAGAGACACAGCCAGAGAAAATTGAGGGGAAGAGGGATGATTTCAAAGAAATAATAGAAAAACATTCCTAGAGCTATAAAAAGGACATGAGTCTTCAGATGGGTCTCGCAGTAGAAAGGAGGAAACACACCCTTAGACAGATCTCCATGAAACTTCAGAACACCAGGAATAAAAAGATCTTTAAAATGTCCAGAGAGAGATTGCAAGCCTCCTGCCTAAGAATGAGGGTTAGGCTGGCATCAGCAATAGTGGATGCTAAAAGACAATGAAATGACACCTTCTGAGTTTGGAGGGGAAATACTTTTCAATGTGGAATCTGATAGTTAGCAAAGCTACCGATTATGAGCACAAAATGCAGCCAATTCTTGCTACTCATGGTAGGTACATTCTATAAAGTTGCCACAAACATAGCCAAATCCTGAACCATTCCTCTTAGAGGAAACACAGGGTTAGGCTCCCGGGAGCCTATGTCAACCTGTCAACACATAACCCTGCTTTATGTGTGCTTCTGTTTGAAGACACCTTATTTAATAAATATTGTTGACTCTTTAACACTGAGCTGGTGACCAACAGTACTGTAATTCATACTTACACAGAGCTTTTCTGACACACATATTTTCTCCATAAGGCATATGACTGCCTTCTTGTGATTAGGAACACTAGATAGCACTACAATTGGAGACCATTTTAAACAGCAGAATCATCAATAAAAAACAAAAATGTGAGCAACATGGCAGTAAATAGACCACAGGAAGGACTATTTATAGTATGAGAGCTAAACAAGAAGGCAGAGCATCACCTTGTTCAATGTCAACTGGGAACATTCATGTTGGGCAGCTCAGATGTTGCACCTCTCTCTGCATGTCCAAGAATTACCTCAAAAGTGTGCAGACACTGATTTTCAGGTTACAAATAAGTTTTAGTGAGTAGGAGAATTTGCAAATATGAAATCCACAAATAAGAATTGACTGTTAAAACATCTCCAGGCATTCAAGTGGTCAGAAACTTTTCCTTTCATAGAGTACCTCTGAAAAAGTTACTCAAGGATACTCTCCAGCCAAATGAAGATAAAAACCAAAGAATGGATAAGACAAGATACTGGAAATTGTGGAGCCAACTCAGGAGCCCAATAAAAAGAAAATCCCAGTTAAACATTTGTGAGATTGGATTTATTTTTTGCCTTGTGAACATACTATTTTTATTTTTGTTCATTTATTTGAGACAGGGTCTCACTCTGTTACCCAGGCTGGAGCACAATGGTGCAATCTCAGCTCACTGCAGCCTCTGCCTCCCAAGCTTAAGCGATCCTCCCACCTCAGCCTTCCAAGTAGCTAGGACTACAGGTGTGTGCCACTACATGTGGCTAATTTTTAAATTTCTTATAGAGACAGGGTTTTGCTGTGTTGCCCAGGCTAGTCTTGAACTCCTGGGCTCAAGCAATTCTCCTGCCTCAGCCTCTCAGAGTGTGGAATTACAGGCGTGAACCACTGCACCCGGTCTATTTTTATTTTTTAAAAAGCATCAGGTAGGCAGCATGAGAACACAGACTCTGAGGCCAGAACACCTGAGTTGAAATCTTAGCTCTGCTGCTTACCAGCTCTGGTGATCTTGGACAAGTTGTTTAACCCCTCTGTGCTTCCTTTGTTCCACAGAGTAAGGCTATTAGTAGCACCTACCTCATAGGCTTGTTGGTAGGACTAAAGGATTTTGTAACATTCAGAATGGTGCATGGCACATAGTAATAATGCTATGCATAAGAGTTAATTACATAAATATATAGGTAATCTTCTAAAAGAAAAAGAAATTAAAGTAGGTCTGTAACCACCCAAGTAGGAGAGCATGAGACTGGAGTTTAACACCAGTTTAAGGTGCTATTCATGGTTTCTGGGCCCAGCCTTGGAGGATCACCGACTCAGCAATGTGTCCCCCACCTCCCTAAGGAGGGCTGGCCTACCCCTGCAACTCTCTCTTTGCCTACAGGGTTATCTCCTCCTTTCCCAGGCAGAGGGTAAAACCCGCAGAGATGCCCACAGACCTGGCCCACAGGCCTGAAGTCCACTGTAGGGTGAAGAGAAGCTTGTTTTGGGATAGTTTATGACTGACTTTGCCTGGGAGGTGGCACCCAAGAGTCCCGTTTGCTGAGGAACCCCAGGTGGCTGGGATTAGAGGGCCACACATCTGTAAAATTTCTTGCAGGAGACATAACTCTGAGGACTCTCTGATGCCAGGGTGTCCCCTGGCAGCCCTGATGCCCTTCTTCTGATAATTCCCAGCTCCATCCCTGCATGTCCAGGCAAAGTCAGCCCCCAGCGCTGGCCTCAGGGCGGGGGCTTCCTCCCAACAGCACGGCTGGCGAGTCCCGGGAGGTCTGTTTTCAGCTTCCCTTCTCTCTGTTTCCGTGGGAAATGACCTGTCCTGTTTCTCTCTGTCTTGTGCTCCCAGGTAACTTGGAAGGCTGGGAGAATCCCTCATGTCTTTCCGTTATGGGAGATGTCCCTCTTTATTGCCTGCAACAGGGGTTGGCAAACTTTCTAGAAAGGGCCAGATGGGAAATCTTTTCGGCTTTGAGAGCCATTTGATCTCTGTTGCCACTGCTCAACCCCAAATGGATTGCAAAAGGGGCCGGGAGAACACATAAATGAAAGGGTGTGGCTAGATTCCAACACAACTCCATGCAATACAGACTGATGTCATGGACTTTAGAGACCCAGGAAGGGGAGGGAGGCCAGGGATAAAAAACTACACATTAGGTACAATGTACACTACTCGGGTGATGGGTACCCCAAAATCTCAGAATCACCATTTTGTTATAATAGAGCAAATTATATTATAACATACTTATGATATAATCCATCCATGTAACAAAAAAAAAAACTCATACCCCAAAAGGTATTGAAATTTTTTAAAAATTTAGGATCAACAAAATATTTTATATGTTCAGAACATGGTAAGGAGTGATAAAAAGCAAGTTTCAGAATAGCACGTATAGTAAATACATACATGTGATATGTAAAAAGTATGTGCTTACAACTGTTTGGCTCAATATGAAATGCATAGACATGCCTAGAGAGATGTCCTTCCAAATATTGTCAATAATCATCTTTAAACCGGGTGAGGTGGCTCATCCCTATAATCTCAGCATTTTGCGAGCCGAAGGCAGGAGGATTGCTTGAGACCAGGAATTCAAGACCAGCCTGTTCAAGAGAGACCCTATCTCTACAAAAATTAAAAATAAACAAATAAATACAAATAATCATCTCTAAAAAACAAATCAAAAAATAAAACTTTTTGCAAATGGGTGGTGGGCTGGATTTGACCTACTGGTCATGGTTTGCCAGCTCCTAGCCTGTGAGGCTAGGAGAATCTCACGCCTATAATCCCAGCACTTTGGGAGGCGGAGGCGGGTGGATCATGAGGTCAGGAGTTCAAGACCAGCCTGACCAACACAGTGAAACCCCGTCTCTACTGAAAATACAAAAATTAGCCAGGCATGGTGGCACACGCCTGTAGTCTCAGCTACTTGGGAGGCTGAGGCGGAGAATTGTTTGAACCTGGGAGGCAGAGGTTGCAGTGAGTCAAGATCACACCACTGCACCCCAGCCTGGGCAACAGAGCGAGATTCTGTCTCAAAAAAAAAATAATAAAAAAGCTTTACATTGGGGGTCCCTGAAAAGCCACAGGGCTCCCCTTCCATTTTCCCCATCAGGTTGCCTGGGCGCTTCCTAAAGCCTGTGCCCCAAGGAAGGCAGCTGGCTTTTCTGACTTGCAGGTCACTGTGGCCTCCAAGTCTTAAACGCGGGTGAGACTGGCTGGCCTCCATTCCCTTCTAGCGCCTTGGAGCACACTGCTGCTCATTAAAACTCCAGAATCCCTCCCTGGAAATTTGTTCCTTTCTGATGTGCCGTTTATACAGCTCTCAGCAACTGGCACCGGTTCTGAGAATATTTTATGACTACCTTTTGCTGGGCAAATGCCAACCCTCTGAAGATGAAGAGAGGGGAAGTTCTGTTCATTTTGCTTCACGGAGAAGAACCATCTCTTGCTCGATGACTCTGGTGTCCTCCTGCATTCTGGTACATTCTTCAGTGGCACGAATAGGACCATTCCATGGCTAACGCCACTCACCAAAGCCTCCATCACCTTTCAGATGAGAAGGAAACTGGGCATCCAGAATCTTGTTATGATACAGGTGATTCCAAACGAAAAGGGCCCCTCAGGTTTTATTAATGTATTTTCTGGCTGTTAGATAAAACAGCAGTGTTTTGGAGTCAAAGAAACATGAGGCCTCTTCCTAGATGATAGACTATGTTTTCAAGAATGAGTTTAGGTCTCCCTTTAGTTTATCCAATGAACAAGGTATGAAGTTGTTTTTCCCTCACGGCAAGGTTTCTTCAGAACAGGATTTGAAAGTGCCTGCAAGTGGCTGAGAGAGACCTTTCTCTGAGGTGAAGAGCGGATGAAACATTCACTAAACAGGCTGGGTTTCCTGAGTCTTGAAGGCAAACATGAAAAGTCTGTGAAGGATGCTTTCTAAAGACACATAAGAAAGGAGGGGAGGAGAGTGGGGAGAGGACAGGAAGCTGAGGCTGCAGAGAGGCAAGAGTTTGCGTCCCCATCTTGTGTTCTTTTGGATTTTTTTTTTTGAGACAGGGTCTTCCTCTGTCACCTAGCCTGGTACAGTGTTGCAATCTTGGCTCAATGCAGCCTTGACCTCTTGGGCTCAAGTGATCCTTCCACCTCAGCCTCCCGAGTAGCTGGGACAACAGGCATGCGTCACCACACCACACCCGGCTAATGTGTGTGTGTGTGTGTGTGTGTGTGTGTGTGTGTAGATACAATATATATAATGTGTATATATAAATTTATGTATGTATATATACATGTATATACATATAAATATGTATATATATATACTCACATATCTATACATATATATGCATATAGATACACACACACACAAACACACATTTTTTTTGTTTGGGTAGAGACAGGGTTTCTTCATGTTTCTTCTTGTTGCCCAAGCTGGTCTCAAACTCCTGGGCTCGAGCGATCTGTCCATCTCAGCCCCCCACAGTGCTGAGATTACAGGCATGAGCCACCACACCCAGGGGACCTCTTTTGATTTTTGAACACAGTACCTGGGCAAACATTTTTTTAAATTTAATTTTAAAATAGAATAAAATTATGTCGTTTATTCATCTCTTAGAACTTGGCAAAATTTCCCACCCAGCTGGGTCACTTGGCCGTGTACTTGATCTTCCTTCCTCCTTTGCCCTGGCCAAGGAGGCTCCAGTCCTGACAATCCCCACAGCCCTTGAGGGGTGCCATAGTGGGGAGTGGTGCCCCCTGCAGATGAGGTGGGTGCTCACCCTGGTTCTGAGACACTGCCTGGACCTCCAGTTACTGTGGGGGCTCTCACGATATTTTCGGAAACATGTGAGTCTTCTGACTTATTTTTTAAATGGCTTACATAGCACGCCTAGAGGCTGGGAGAGTGCCACAGCAACTAGAGGTATCGGCAGTGACGGGTGAGTGACGGGGAGTCTCCGAACCCAGTTCGGAGTCTGGACTCCACTGCATCCTGGTGGTGCAGACTCAGACGAGGAACTCAGGGAGTCCGAGCCTCAGCTTGCTCGCATGTAAAGTGAGGAAAGATCACCTACTTTGCAGGGTGGTGAACACACGAGCACATGTATTAGAGCTCCCCTCGTAAGGTGGTTCATTGGCAATCAATGCAAACGGCGATGGCTGCCCTGGGAGGGAAGCCCCCGAAGGAAGGAGTAGGCCCTCAAAGGCCCCTGCAAGGTCTCCTGCCTCCCTAGTCCGTCCAGGGCCTGTGTGGTCAATGGCTGGCCAGCTCACTCCACCTCCTCTCACTCCCAGGCCATCCCAGCATAGGGGGACAAATTCCCTCCCTCTCCCCTTCACCCCGATGACTAGCAGGCCAAGTGCCCCCTCCCTTTGCCAACAGCACCCTAGACTGTTTCTCCCAGGTACGCACCTCTCTGCCTTTGCACATGGATTTGGCTACTGATGGAAGCCCTGTTACTACACCAATTGCTGGACCAGGAGGGACCCAAGCTGGACCACAGGGTCTCTGTCTTGGAAATTTGAATTTTGAGTGCTGGGACTTGAAGATAGAAAACGGTCCCTTCTCCTTGTCCCTCGCCTTCCACCCACCCCACACGTTTCAGTCACTCACCATCCTTTTCCCACCCACAGGCAAGTCTGGGCCCCTCCTCTGAGAATGCCCCCACTTCTCTGGGCAGAAGTGCCCCCACCAACCTGATGCAGCCACAGTTTGCCTTCTTGGGGTGCCAGCAGCTCTGACTTCCTAGGTGGCCGATGCCCTGTTGCGTCATGAAGCACTCACTGACATGCATTGCTTCTTGTCAGTCTGCCTGTCTGTCTCCTGCTCTCTCTGTGCTCAGGGAGGAATAGGACTGTGTCCCAATTGTCTCCCTGTCCCAACCTTTAGGACATCATCTGGCTCATGGACCCTAAAAACTGTGTTCTGAAGGAGAAGAGTGTCATGAGATGGCCCATTTGCTCACAGGACAGCAGCATTACAACCCCAAGACGCCATGGTCCCCATCCCCAAGCAGGGAGTCCCCAGATAGGGTTGTGAAGGAGTCAACCAGTTCCGGAGATGGAGGCTGAGCTACTGTGAGGTCAGTGGCCCCAGCTGGAGCCAGGCTGCTTAGATTGCAGCTGGAGAGCTGGTGGAGAGGAGTAGGAGGGACCCAAGTCTTCTGTAGAAAGAAGCTTCTTGTCCCAGGGAGTCAGGTTCCATGCATTCCTGATCCAATGTCCGGCGCTGGGCGCCAGAGGAAGCAGGGATCCTGGGGGTCTGTCCTCATTCTAAGCCCCCAGAGCGAGGGGCTGTAGGAAAACTCACAGAGCTGCTCCCTGGGGCTCTGTGCCAATGTGGGCAAGAGGCACATGTTACCACTTATCTTGGGATAACTTCAAGGGTCAGAGGAGGGACCCAGCCTGGCTCCCGTCACCTTAGCACATGAGGGTCCTGGGGAAACCCCGGGGGCAGCTTCCAAATGTGCCCCCAAGATGATGCCTGGATGCGGGAGCCTGCCTTCAGGGCCACAGCCCAACCCTCCACCCTGCAGGATGCCCTGAGAGGCTCCTTCGCCTCCCCAGAGCCAGGAGGGGCTGGGTGGGTCTGGGGGGATCCCTTCACCCCCCTCTCACTCCCCAGTGCTTCGGGGCTTGCAGAGGTCCAGGTGATTCCGGCAGAAACTCAACCTCAGCCAACTGGAGCTCAAGGAAACAGAGGGGCTTTTGACCTAATTATTCCCAATTGCTTGTCTCCATCGATCACACTCTCTTGGTAATTGCCCAACTCCCCACTTTGGGGTGGGGGGTGTGTTTCTCAGGGGGCTGCATTCGCGTGGGATAAATGGGGTGTGACGCTGAGAAACGTGCAGGCCCTCGCTTTCCGCACACTGCGGCCTTTGTGGGGGAGTGTTTTGTTTACCGCCATTAAAATTCAGAGAGCACGACCAGGGAGCGTGCAGGGCCGTGGGAGGGACAAGGGCTGGCTCCTCAGGGAGAGGCCTGGGCTGATGTAAGCTGAGCGTGGGCCTGGCCCTGGGGGAGTCCCCACCATCTGGGCCCAGATCCCACTTACATGGTCACTGGTGTTTGCAAACCCTTGATTCTGTGCAGAAACCCATCCGTGGTTCCCTTTCTGACGTCCATGTCAGGGCCCTGGCCTCCTGGGCCCAGCATGCAGGGATCCTCCACGCTCCCCTAGCTCCACACCTCCCACCTCACCTCACGCTATTCCCCCAAACTGCTTCCCTGCTCATTATTTCTGAAGGTGACCCTGACAACGAGCACCTCAGCCCTTGGCCTGACCTTCGCCGGGGCCGGTGTCCCCCCGTGGATGCAGCCTTCCTGACAGCCTCAGCCAGCTCAGGCTCTCTCTGGCCTCCAGGGGACCCGTGCCTGCCTCCTCCCCTCCAAGCTCCTCCAGCACCAATGGTCTGCACCCCCTAATTGTGTCTGGAGGGCATCAGCTTCCCCTCATTTCTGCACCTGACTCCCCAGCCAGCCTGAGGACTCCCGGGGGGACTTTAGGCCCCAGCACTCAACGTCACGTCACACTGGGGCAGAGCTCAGTGTGCATCTGTTGGTTGATGACATTATCAGGCAGCAGGTGCATTCCAGTGCCATCTACCCCACAGGAATCCATTCCCTTTGAACGGCCAGGCCAGGCCTCCACTGTCCCCTCCCAGCCTGCCCATGTGGTTCCAATACCACTGACACTTTGACTCGTGTGTGGCTCCCAAGGCTGGTCTATGGAGAGGCTTCAGCCAGCTGCAACCCCACCACTCCTGGTGTCCGAATCCTCTGTCCCAACAATTGCATGCACTATTGGCTCAAAAAAGCGTTTTGAATATCAAATGCAAACTCAATGGGTTGGGACTCATGGGAACATTTTCATCAAATGCTGGAAAACTTACAGACTCACCTTTCCTTTTCTCCACCTTTCTCCTACATTCACCAAAACATTGAACTGATAGGAGGTCCTGGCCATCTCACTCACTAATGGCAACCCCTCCCAAATGAGTGTCTCCATTCTGGTATGTGAGCCAGTGAGTTTCAATGAACCTCATAACTTCCATGTAATAACATCTATGTTCCCTGAAAGCTCTGGTTCTTAACCAGGGGCAATTTTCCCTCCAGGGGACATTTGGCAACATCTGGAAACATTTTAAATTACACAATGGGAGGGAGGAGTGCTCCTAGAATTTAGTGGGGAGAAGCCAGGGATAAACATCCGACAATGCACAGGACAACCGCTCACAAGAAAAAGTGATCCAGCCCCAAATGTCAATAATGCCAAGGTTGAGAACTGTGCCCTGAATGTATTATAAAGTATCTTGTAGAAGGTAGTTCTATTTTATTTAACTTGTGATTCGACATCAGCAATTCTTGCCTGCCCAGGTTGGTCACCCACACCGCCAGAGGGAAATGAAGGGCTAGAGGGGACTTCTAACTTGGAATGGAGACAAAAGGCACAAGACACCCACAGCAAATGACAGTAAAGTGGTGCCTGGAAGTCCGGTGCATTTTTGGGAGCCAGTCCGAAGGGAGACCTCCCTTTTAAATTCCAAGCACTCAGTCAATCCAACTCACAGGAAGGCTCCAGATGAAAGGCTGATGAGAGATGTGGAAAGAGAGCACTTTTGTTTCTAAGCTTACAGAGAAGGGTGGAGAATTTTTTAACTGAGCCAAACCACACACACCTCTATTGAGGCATGAAAAATTTGCGCATCAACAAGACACAATCATGCACGTGACATGGCTTTTCATGCGAGTCACCCACGTGGCTCACCAAATGAAATGTGAAAGCTTATTTGTTTTGTGGAAATTCTCAAATAATGGCTCTGCCTGTTGCAGCAGGTAAAACTTGCAGTTGAATTGTGATAGAGTTTTTTCAACACAGGATTTCTCTGTTTGACAATATTTGAACAGATGGTATGTGGGGCAGCACAGGAAGGTGCCCAACAGTTTCCACCCTGAGACCCGGATCCCAGCGTCTTCCATGGTTGGCCAGTGTGTACTATATATAGAACTTGGAGTGCTCAAAATCTTGCTTTCTGCATGACTTGTACTCAACTGGTCTTATTCCATTTACTTTTCCCTGCATATTTTCCCCAGGCATTTTATTGATTCTATCAGGATTACTTTCAGCTGCAAACAATGGCAAACCCAACTAAGAGTGGCTTAAGCAGTGAAGACAGTGACTTAATTATCATTATAGTCAAATAACAACAGTCAGAAAATTCCAGGGTTGCTGTCGTGTGGCTCAGTGATGTCATGGAAGGATCTTTTTCTGCTTGTCTAGTCACAGTAAGTTAGATTTTCATCTTTAAACTCATGACCTCATGATCAGAAGATGTCTCTAAAGCTGTAGATGCAACAACATTTCAAACAGGAACACATAGGGTGACCAGTCAACTCCCTTTGCCCAAGGCTGAGGGGTTACTAGAAAGTCCCAAGTTAACTGGGACAAGTTGATTACCCTATGGCCACCTTTTCTTAGGGAAGAACATCTTCCCCAGAAATTCCAGCACGTTCTCCTTGGTCTGTTGATCCAGAACTAGGTCATATCCTCACCACTAGACCAATGACTGGCAAGGAGGCCCAGGATCCCCCTGCTGTGATTCATCCCCTGGGGCTAGAGAAGACCCTCCCCTGGGCTTGCCCAACACTGAAACAGAATGGAGATTCTATTGGCCAGGAAGAAGGTGAGGAACCCAAACATTTGCCAGAGTGCTCATGAAAACAATTAATTTCCCAGTTGACCAAATCTTACCAACCAAGCAGATTGTGTGTGTTAGACACATTATTCATTCATTTATTCCTTGAACAAATATATGTGCAAGCTCTAGCCTGGGCCAAGTGGGTCTAGGGGGACCTCCCCCGCCCCAGTTCACTCCTCCCACACTGTGGGGCCTACAGAGCTCCAGGTGATTCTGGCAGAAACTCGACCATGGCCAACTGGTGCTCCAGGAAACAGAGGGACATTTGACCTAATTATTCCCAATTGCTTGTCTCTATCAATCACATTCTCTTGGTAATTGCCCAGCTCCCCACTCTGTTCTTCAGTTTTTTCGTCAATAAAAAGGAGAATATTATACCTATTTCATAGGATTGTTGAAGAATTAAGTAACTTAATACAAGTAAAGTTCACAGAGTTTGCCTGGCACATGGGAAACACTCAATCAATGTTAGCTATTACTATAACACTTGTGGTAGTTTTTCAAATGGGTTAAAAATCCTTTTGTACTTCTTTCTTTTCAGGTGGGGGGGATGGAGGGGAGAGTAAGTCTATGTTCCTGTCCCTTGAATCTGTGTGGTCTCTAACTGCCTTGACCACTGGGATATAGGAATGTGACTTTGAGGCTGGGTCATAAAAGGGCATACCTCTTCTTTCTTGTTTATGGGAACACTTGCTCTTGGAGTGCTACCCTGAGACCTCCATACTGGGCAAGTAAGATGGGGCATTCTGCTCCACAGTCCTAGCTGAGCCCAGCCTTCTAGCTATCCCCATCAAGGTGCCAGACATCACAGTCCCTCCAGTCTAACCAACTGGTACCAGCAATGACCTCCATCCATCAACACCATGTGCAACAGAAGAATTGCCCAACTGAGCCCTTCCCAAATTCACAGCACAAAATTGGGGGCTATAATAAAATGATTGTTGTTTTAAGGTATGAATTGTTGGAGTTGTTTGTTACACAGCAACAGATAACTGAGACACTACTCCTACAGTTGCTTATTATTACTACTATTATGATTATTCTTATTAGTATTAAAAGACTGTGCCACTTGAATCTTGCCCTAACTATTTCTGGCTGATAAACTGCCCTTTAAGAAGCTACAGAAATATTCCTTATGAACTGTTGCTCCAGGACTTGTCCAGGAAAATGACTCATCTTATGTGATCTGGCCCCAAAGAACATATCAAGCTCAGTATATAATAAACACTAGCAAGCCAATATTTATCTTTTAAAACTCTGAAAAGTTCAAAGCCAAACCAAATGTCAAACTAACAAGCATGCCTCCCATTTTTAAATAAAAAATATAAAACCTAAATTCCTGATTTCCCCTGAATATAGCAGAGGTGCCTGGAAGAACCTGATTCCTGTAACACACCAGCCAAGGAGGAAAGACGCTAATGGTCTTGTGTTCTTTCTACCTGTCAAAGTGAAGGAAAACAACACATTGCTTTTAAACAATATTTATGTAACACTCCCCAGAAGCTGTACATGCTGAAGTAAACTATAACCTTTCTCTCTTTAAACACCTTTTACTTGTTATTCGAATAGGAAGTTATTCTTTCAGAATTAGCTACATCTGTCAACCTAGCATTCCTGACTGCCACATAGAACGTTCTTACCATATCCCATCTCCTCAATAACTTTCTCTCGAGCTTAATTTCCCCCTAGGTTTCATTTATTTTTGTGAACTCCCTGGGGCTTCCTGACAAAAGAAACCTTTAGGACTGTAGGTAACCGTAGGTAACATGGTCTGCACGTTTAGGGTCATATTTTTTTTTATTAGATTTTTCAACTCAGAGTAAGACAGTGGGACAAATCCACGCTGAAGGCAATTAGTTTTTTATTAATGGTTCCACAGTCCCGACGTTTGTTATAAGCCTTAACGCACCAACTTTCTTGTCTCCTTCATGGGTTTAAAAGGTGCCCAGTGTATTCTCAGATGTGTTTTTGTTGGATGGGCATGGGCTATAGCTCTTTGGCAGGAAAGCGTGGGTTGAGTAGATGAAAATGTACTGGATTCTATCTGCAAAATTCCAAGCACTCACTTCCATTGTTTCCTTATGTGCCATGCATTTATCAGGATGAAACCGTCCCCTTTCCTTCACTGATCATTGTTTATAACCCCTTATCCATGGATGGGTGTTCCAGCTTTCGGCCTTGCCTAAAAAACATGCAGATGATTGCAATCTGCATTCTACCTGTAACTAATCCCATCCACAGCCTCTCCCATCTGCCATGGACTCTCCTCCCTGCGACTTTTAGTGATACAGAGTGAGGTTAGTCCTGGCTACTCTCCAGCAGAATTTCACACATAAGGCAAGGGCCAAGCAGAGATGTCCCTTACCCACCCAAGAGAACATGACAGAGAGGGCCACAGTGGGACTCTGGTGGAGGGTAGTTTAAGGAAGAGGAGGGGGCTTCGTTTTCAAGAGAATGAATTCGACCGATCTGGCCCGAGAATGCATTCCTGGCTGCACCTGTGAGGTGTTCGATCAACAAACTGGCTTTGGGTTTTCCTGGACGTCATCTGATCTGAGTGGAATCCAGAGAGGTGCAATCAGGCTCTTGGAAGACTGAAAGCAAATGGTGGATTGGATGGGTTCATCTTCACTCTGCTTTTTCATCTTTTTCAAATTTGCAAACCGCTCTTTGCATGCCACACAGACACAACCATCACTAGGTCCTCTGCTGAACACCTATGGCGGTCCAGGTCCCACCTAGCAGGCTTCCTGTCAGATTTTCCAGATTTAGCTTCAAAATAGGTCGTATTTATTATGCCCTTCCTAGTTCCAGAAAGAGTTGGAGGCAGCTAACTTAAAAACATAATTATGAAAAGCTGATTCGGCTTCTTATTTGGTTAAAGATGTTTTGCTGTAAATGTGAAAAAATATTTTAAATCCTCTTTTTTATTTTAGAGTGATCTTTCAAGATGATTACCTTATTTTACAAACAGACTTTTCTAATAATTGAATACCATTAAATATCTGTCCAAAAATTTCCTTTTGACCTCAAAATTACAACTAATATATAGTGTTTTTGTTTCTTCCTAACCACAAGGAAATCTGATGTCATTGTGTAAATGATGCAGAAGAAATGTTTTGCATGGGCAAAACTGCACTATCTCAAGGATTTGGATAAACTTTTATGTCATTGTCCTTGTCTGTGGCGCAGTGTGGGGCGGGGGAGGGGGTCCTCTGCTCTGATCACCCCCAACGCCCGAATGCTGTTAGTATTTTATATTATATTATATTATATTATATTATATTATATTATATTATATTATTTCATTCAACATTGAGGCACATTGCCTTTTAATTTTTTCCTTCTGTGGACCACTTGAACTCTCAATTTCCCATGGTTTATTAAAATACTCAAATGTCATTCTTTTACTTTGATTTTATAAATAAACCTTTGGCTGTATCTGTCAGGGAGGGCTGAATTTACTAATTCTCTGGCCAAACCAGGCTGTACTGGGACTCAGTGGCAGTTCGTGGCCATGCAGGCAATTCTGCTGGCCTGGTTGTTGCTGCCGTTTCCTGACGTGCCCTCTGTTCCCTACCCAAACAACCCTCAGCGATGGACAGATGAGAGAAAGGAGAAGAGAAATGCTCTCCCATCTGGTGTGGAGACAATGTCTGACCACTCATCCTCCTTCCTGCTTTTATTCCGGGTGTAGATGGTGAGCCTGCCCATGGCCCAGTCTTTCACGTGGAGCAGCAGGGCGTTCTCTCCAGTGGGAAGTAGCTCATGTCAGTTTCAATCATTTCCATTCCGGGCATTTTGCAGACCTTGGCTTCTTCTTGAGAAAGGTGAGCAGAGATATCCAGTGCCTCGAGGAGCCCAAAATGCATGATCCTGGTGCCTGTCACAGAGATATCCAGTGCCTCCAGGAGCTCAAAATGCATGATCCTGGTACCTGTCCTGGGTCTTCCCTCCTGGGTAGAATCTTCTGACCCAAATGTGGGGAAGCACAATGACCCCTAATCGCAAAGGAATGTTGGAGGATCATGCTGTGCACTCACTGCGGAGATGCATGTTTGGATTACGTGTTCTCATTTAGCAGCCGCCTGTTTGACAGGACATACTGCACGCCAGCCCTCTTGTTGACTTAGTTCCTGTACTGGCAAAGCCAAATAAACTGAGTTTGAGGAAGAGTGTGATTCGGGGGGAGAGGGCTGATTGGTGAGGACAGATTGGGGGTGAAGGGGAATTGAGTAGAGCCGTGGCTGCAGCTGTGAAAGAGGTGGGTGCACCCAAGTTCAACCGCATGTGGGCTGCCCACAAGACTACAGGAGCCTGGGTTCTGGAGGCGCTCTATGTCCCCAGGTCGAGGGGCTTAATTTACTGTTGTGTTTTGTTTGTGTAACAAAATATGTAATAGTACCTCATAAAACAAAACAGAAAAAGGAATGAAATCATAGGGTGGTGACTTCTTTCTAAAAAGGACTCCCCATGTTTGGAGCTCTGGGGGCAGGGCATTGTGCTAAGCGACCTTAACACATGGATATCTCTGTGCGGGTGACTTAGTCTGTTTGTGCTGCTATAACAAAATGCCACAGATGATGCAATTTATAAACAATGGAAATTTGTTGCTCAAGTTCTGTAGGCTAAGAAACTCAAGATCAAGATGGGCTGGGCGTGGTGTCTCATGCCTGTAATCCCAGCATTTTGGGAGGCTCTGGCAGGAGGATCACTTGAGCCCAGGAGTTTGAAACCAGCCTGGGCAACATAGTGAGACACCATCTCTAAAAAAAAAAGTTTTTTAATTCACTGGGCATAGTGGCATGCACCTGTAGTCCCAGCTACTCAGTGGGCTGAGGTGGAAGAATTGCTTGAGCCTGGGAAGTTGAGACCACAGTGAGCTGTATTTGCACCACTGCATTCCAGCCTGGGTGACAAAGTGAGACCTTGTCTCAAAAAATAAAAATAAAAAAGATCAAGGTGGAAGCAGATTCTGTGTCTTGTGAGGGCCCATTCCTTGTAGATGGTGACTTCTGTATGTCCTCGTATGGCAGAAGAGGTGAACAGTCTTCCTCAGATCCCCCTTTATAAGGTTGCTGCTGTGGTTTGAATGTCTCCCCAAGTTCATGTGTTGGAAACAATCCTTAATGCAACAGTGATGAGAAACGAAACCTTTAAGAGGTGATTAGGTTATAAGGACTCTACCCTCATGCTCATGAATGATTTCACATTATTATCCAGGGAATGGGTTCATTATCAAGACAGTGGATTTGTTACAAAAGCAAGTTCATCCCTCTCTTGTTCCCTCTCTTACTTCATCTATGGGATGACGCAGTGAGAAAGCCCTCACCAGAGGTAGTGCCTTGGTCTTCGACTTCTCAGCCTCCAGAACCATGAGCCAATAAATTTCTGTTCTGTGTAAATTATCCAGTCTCAACTATTCTGTTAGAGCAGCATAAAACAGACTAAGATGTCCCTAATCCCCTTCTTAAGGACTCTGCTTTTATGACCTAATTACCTCCTAAAGGCTCCACCTGTTAGCACTATTGCATTGAGGACTAGGTTTCAACGTATTAATTTTAGGGTGACACAAACATACAGACCATAGCATTCTGCCCCAGCCCCCCTAAATTCATGTCCTTTTCACATGCAAAATACATTAATTCCATCTCAATAGCCCCAAAAGTCTTCACTTATTCTAGCATCAACCAAAAATTTAAAGTCCAAAGTCTCATCTAAATTTCATCTAAATCGGATATGGTGAGACTCAAAGTAGGATTCATCCTGAAGCAAATTGCTGTCCAGCTATAAGCCTGTGAAATCAAGCAAGTTATGTGCACCCAGATACAATATTGGGGCAGGCAGAAGACAGACATTCCCATTCCCAAAGGGAAAAATGGGAAGGGAGAAAGGGGCAATAGGACTCAAGTAAGTCCAAACAATGCTAAATCTTCATGCTTGAGACTAACCTCCTCTGACTGCATGTCCTACCTTCTGGACACACTGGGGTGGGATTTGGGGTCACAAGGCTTTGGGGTGGCTTTGCCCCAAAAGCTTCACTGGACCGAGCCCACACTGTAGTTCTCCCAGGTTGGAGTCTCATGCCTGTGGCTCTCCCAGACTGGAATTGCATGTTGATGGTTTCACTAGTCTGGAGTCTAGAAAGCTGCCCCATTCTCACGACTCCCACTAGGCATTGCCCTAGTGAAGGCTCTCTGCAGTGGGCTTGCCCTGTAGGTGCCCCTCTGCCTGCATTGCATGCCAGAGACTCCAGGCGGTTCCATCCTTTGAAATCTAGGTGGCGCCAGCCACACCCCCACAGCTCACGCACTCCGCAGCCTGGTGGATGTGAAGGTTTACTGCCTATGCTCTCTGAAATCAGAAGATTCCAAACCCCCTGTGCCAGGCAGTATTATTGTGCTAAGGTGGACTGGAAGATCTACTGGCTCTTATCTTTGGTTGGATTATTTGCTAGGGGGCCTCTCTCTTCTCCAGACTACTAAACTCCTGGCTCAAGCACCCACAGGCTTCACCAGTGCCCAACCCCATCTAAGTCCTGGAGTGAGCAGGCTTAGGTGCTTGCTGTAGCTGTGGCCAAAGCACACCTTGGCTACTGTGCTGGATAGCACAGATACAGATAAACAAATACCAGGCCAATTTGTTCTCTTGCTTTTTATTAGGAGAAGAAAGGAAGTCCTTTCTCCATCTGGACATAAAGAACTTGTGGAGAAAGGCTGAGCTGACCATGAGTGGTAGAACAAAAATAAGGCAGAAGAACAGGAAAAAAAAAAAAAAAGCAAGAAGAAGCATAGAAAAATAAATAAAATGCAGAGTGATCTGTTTATTGGGTTGGTTTCTGTGTAAGCACACAGCTGAGTGGTTAATACCCAGAACCCTGTGAATTTCCCTCGACTGTGGTGGGGAGGAGAGCACTGTGGTCATCTCTTTCTCATCTGAGGGAACTGAGGCCCAGAACACAAGCCCAGCTCACAGCTAAAAAGTCATGATCACAGGATGCAAACCCTGTCTTTGTGGGACCGCACAGCCAGTGCCTTGAGTACTCTGCAATTTTACCCCAAAGTTTCAGTAGTGTGCCTTGGGGATCAATTGTGTTTGAGCCAAGGTGGAAATTTTTCTGCTGGAAAAAGTTATGAGTAAGCTACCACGGATCCAAAAGTAATTTGCTTTGCATGGTTTTCACCCCAGTATTAATTGGAAAAATAAAGCAGGGAACTCTCCTTGTTGCAACAAGAGGCCAGGAAGCCAACACATCATTCATAAGCAACATTAGGTGTTTCCTTGGGGGAAAAACACTTTTTTTCTCAGAATGGAAATATCTTTATTGCTGTCTTGCTTAAAGAAGTACCTGTTCACCTCCTGTCCAAGAAGGCCGAATAGGAACAGCTCCAGTTTACAGCTCCCAGCATGAGCGACACAGAAGACAGGTGATTTCTGCATTTCCAACTGAGGTACCGGGTTCATCTCACTGGGGATTGTCGGACAGTGGGTGCAGGACAGTGGGTGCAGTGTACCAAGTGTGAGCCAAAGCAGGGTGAGGTATCACCTCACCCGGGAAGTGCAAGGGGTCAGGGAATTCACTTTCCTGGCCAAGGGAAGGGGGAGCAAATGGCACCTGGAAAATCGGGTCACTCCCACCCTAATACTGTGCTTTTCTGACGGTCTTAGCAAATGGCATACCAGGAGATTATATCCCACGCCTGGCTCAGAGGGTCCTACACCCATGGACCCTTGCTCATCGCTAGCACAGCAGTCTGAGATCAAACTGCAATGCAGCAGCAAGGCTGGGGGCAGGGCGCCCGCCATTGCTGAAGCTTGAGTAGGTAAACAAAGCACCCGGAAGCTCGAACTGGGTGGAGCCCACCACAGCTCCAGGAGGCCTGCCTGCCTCTGTAGACTCCATCTCTGGGGGCAGGGCATAGCCGAACAAAAGGCAGTAGAAACCTCTGAAGACTTAAATGTCCCTGTCTGACAGCTTGGAAGAGAGTAGTGGTTCTCCCAGCACGCAGCTTGAGATCTGAGAATGGACAGACTGCCTCCTCAAGTGGGTCCCTGACGCCTGAGTAGCCTAACTGGGAGGCACCCCCCAGTAGGGGCAGACTGACACCTCATATGGCCAAGTACCCCTCTGAGATGAAACTTCCAGAGGAACGATTAGGCAGCAACATTTGCTGTTCACCAATATTCGCTGTTCTGTAGCCTCTGCTGCTGATACTCAGGCAAACAGGGTCTGGAGTGGACCTCCAGCAAATTCCAACAGACCTGCAGCTGAGAGTCCTGACTGTTGGAAGGAAAACTAACAAACAAAAAGGACATCCACACCAAACCCCATCTGTAGTCACCATCATCAAAGACCAAAGGTAGATAAAACCACAAAGATGGGAAAAAAACAGAGCAGAAAAACTGAAAATTCTGAAAACCAGAGTGTCTCTCCTCCTTCAAAGGAACGCAGCTCCTCACCAGCAAAGGAACAAAGCTGGAGGGAGAATGACTTTGACGAGTTGACAGAAGAAGGCTACAGATGATCAAAATTCTCTGAGCTAAAGGAGGAAGTTTGAACCCAACGCAAAGAAGTTAAAAACCTTGAAAAAAGATTAGACAAATGGCTAACTAGAATAACCAATGCAGAGAAGTCCTTAAAGGACCCGATGGAGCTGAAAACCATGGCATGAGAATTACGTGACGAATGCACAAGCTTCAGTAGCTGATTCGATCAACTGGAAGAACGGGTATCAGTGATGGAAGATCAAATGAATGAAATGAAGCAAGAAGAGAAGTTAAGAGAAAAAAGAATAAAATGAACAAAGCCTCCAAGAAATATGGGACTATGTGAAAAGACCAAATCTACGTCTGATCAGTGTACCTGAAAGTGACGGGGAGAATGGAACCAAGTTGGAAAACACTCTGCAGGATATTATCCAGGAGAACTTCCCCAACCTAGCAAGGCAGGCCAACATTCAAATTCAGGAAATACAGACAACGTCACAAAGATACTCCTCGAGAAGAGCAACTCCAAGACACATAATTGTCAGATTCACCAAAGTTGAAATGAAGGAAAAAATGTTAAGGGCAGCCAGAGAGAAAGGAATTATGGTTTAAAAAAAAAAAGATGTGCTAGACTTACACAACCGGTACCAGCCGCTGCAAAATCATGACAAAATGTAAAGACCATTGAGACTAGGAAGAAACTGCATCAACTAACGAGCAAAATAACCAGCTAACATCATAATGACAGGATCAAATTCACACATAACAATATTAACCTTAAATGTAAATGGGCTAAATGCTCCAATTAAAAGACACAGACTGACAAATTGGATAAAGAGTCAAGACCGATCAGTGTGCTGTATTCAGGAAACCCATCTCACATGCAGAGACACACATAGGCTCAAAATAAAGGGATGGAGGAAGACCTACCAAGCAAATGGAAAACAAAAAAAAGGAAGGGGTTACAATCTTAGTCTCTGATAAAACAGACTTTAAACCAACAAAGATCAAAAGAGACAAAGAAGGTTATTACATAATGGTAAAGGGATCAATTCAACAAGAAGAGCTAACTATCTTAAATATATATGCACCCAATACAGGAGAACCCAGATTCATAAAGCAAGTCCTTAGAGACCTACAAAGAGACTTAGACTCCCACACAATAATAATGGGAGACTTTAACACCCCACTGTCAACATTAGACAGATCAACGAGACAGAAAGTTAACAAGGATATCCAGGAATTGAACTCAGCTCTGCGCCAAGTGGACCTAATAGACATCTATAGAACTCTCCACCTCAAATCAACAGAATATACATCTTCTCAGCACCACACCGCACTTACTCCAAAACTGACCACATAGTTGGAAGTAAAGCACTCCTCAGCAAATGTAAAAGAACAGAAATTATAACACACTGTCTCTCAGACCACAGTGCAATCAAACTAGAACTCAGGATCAAGAAACTCACTCAAAACTGCTCAACTACATGGAAACTGAACAATCTGCTCCTGAATGACTACTGGGTACATAATGAAATGAAGGCAGAAATAAAGATGTTCTTTGAAATCAATGAGAACAAAGACACAACATACCAGAATCTCTGGGACACATTTAAAGCAGTGTGTAGAGGGAAATTTATAGCACTAAATGCCCTCAAGAGAAAGTAGGAAAGATCTAAAATTGACACCCTAACGTCACAATTAAAAGAACTAGAGAAGCAAGAGCAAACACATTCAAAAGCTGGCAGAAGGGAAGAAATAACTAAGATCAGAGCAGAACTGAAGGAGATAGAGAAACAAAAAAACCTTCAAAAAATCAATGAATCCAGGAGCTGGTTTTTTGAAAAGATCAACAAAATTGATAGACCTCTAGCAAGACTAATAAAGAAGAAAAGAGAGAAGAATCAAATAGATGCAATAAAAAATGATAAAGGGGATATCACCACCAATCCCACAGAAATACAAACTACCATCAGAGAATACTACAAACACCTCTACGCAAATAAACTAGAAAATCTAGAAGAAACGGATAAATTCCTTGACACATACACTCTCCCAAGACTAAACCAGGAAGAAGTTGAATCTCTGAATAGACCAATAACAGGCTCTGAAATTGAGGCAATAATTAATAGCTTACCAACCAAAAAAAAATCCAGGACCAGAAAGATTCACTGCCGAATTCTACCAGAGGTACAAAGAGGAGCTGGTACCATTCCTTCTGAAAGTATTCCAATCAATAGAAAAAGAGGGAATTCTCCCTAACTCATTTTATGAGGCCAGCATTATCCTGATACCAAAGCCTGGCAGAGACACAACAACAACAAAAAAGAATTTTAGACCAATATCCCTGATGAACATCGATGCAAAAATCCTCAATAAAATACTGGCAAACCAAATCCAGCAGCACATCAAAAAGCTTATCCACCATGATCAAGTGGGCTTCATCCCTGGGATGCAAGGCTGGTTCAACATACACAAATCAATAAATGTAATCCAGCATATAAACAGAACCAATGACAAAAACCACATGATTATCTCAGTAGATGCAGAAAAGGCCTTTGACAAAATTCAACAGCCCTTCATGCTAAAAACTCTCAATAAATTAGGTATTGATGGGACATATCTCAAAATAATAAGAGCTATTTATGACAAACCCACAGCCAATATCATTCTGAATGGACAAAAACTGAAAGCATTCCCTTTGAAAACTGTCACAAGACAGGGATGCCCTCTTTCCCCACTCCTATTCAACACAGTGTTGGAAGTTCCGGCCAGGGCAATCAGGCAGGAGAAAGAAAAAAAGGGTATTCAATTAGGAAAAGAGGAAGTCAAATTGTCCCTGTTTGCAGATGACATGATTGTATATCTAGAAAACCCCATCGTCTCAGCCCAAAATCTCCTTAAGCTGATAAGCAACTTCAGCAAAGTCTCAGGATACAAAATTAATGTACAAAAATCACAAGCATTCTTATACACTAATAACAGACAAACAGAGAGCCAAATCATGAGTGAACTCCCATTCACAATTGCTTCAAAGAGAATAAAATACCTAGGAATCCAACTTACAAGGGATGTGAAGGACCTCTTCAAGGAGAACTACAAACCAATGCTCATTGAAATAAAAGAGGATACAAACAAATGGAAGAACATTCCATGCTCATGGGTAGGAAGAATCAATATCATGAAAATGGCCATACTGCCCAAGGTAATTTATAGATTCAATGCCATGCCCATCAAGCTACCAATGACTTTCTTCACAGAATTGGAAAAAACTACTTTAAAGTTCATATGGAACCAAAAAAGAGCTCGCATTGCCAAGTCAATCCTGAGCCAAAAGAACAAGGCTGGAGGCATCACACTACCCGACTTCAAACTATACTACAAGGCTACAGTAACCAAAACAGCATGGTACTGGTACCAAAACAGAGATATAGACCAATGGAACAGAACAGAGCCCTCAGAAATAATGCTGCATGTCTACAACTATCTGATCTTTGACAAACCTGACAAAAACAAGAAATGGGGAAAGGATTCCACATCTAACAAAAGGTGCTGGGAAAACTGGCTAGCCATATGTAGAAAGCTAAAACTGGATCCCTTCCTTACACCTTATACAAAAATTAATTCAAGATGGATTAAAGACTTAAATGTTAGACCTAAAACCATAAAAACCCTAGAAGGAAACCTAGGCAATACCATTCAGGACATAGGCATGGGCAAGGACTTCATGTCTAAAACACCAAAAGCAATGGCAACAAAAGCCAAAATTGACAAATGGGATCTAATTAAACTAAAGAGCTTCTGCACAGCAAAAGAAACTACCATCAGAGTGAACAGGCAACCTACAGAATGGGAGAAAATTTTTCAATCTACTCATCTGACAAAGGGCTAATATCCAGAATCTACAATGAACTCAAACAAATTTACAAGAAAAAACAAACAACCCCATCAAAAAGTGGGCAAAGGATATGAGCAGACACTTCTCAAAAGAAGACATTTATGCAGCCAACAGACACATGAAAAAATGCTCATCATCACTGGCCATCAGAGAAATGCAAATCAAAACCACAATGAGATACCATCTTACACCAGTTAGAATGGCGATCATTAAAAAGTCAGGAAACAACAGGTGCTGGAGAGGATATGGAGAAATAGGAACACATTTACACTGTTGGTGGGACTGCAAACTGGTTCAACCATTGTGGAAGACAGTGTGGTGATTCCTCAGGGATCTAGAACTAGAAATACCATTTGACCCAGCCATCCCATTACTGGGTATATACCCAAAGGACTATAAATCATGCTGCTATAAAGACACATGCACATGTATGTTTATTGCAGCACTATTCACAATAGCAAAGACTTGGAACCAACCCAAATGTCCAACAATGATAGACTGGATTAAGAAAATGTGGCATATATACACCATGGAATACTATGCAGCCACAAAAAATGATGAGTTCATGTCCTTTCTGGGGACATGGATGAAGCTGGAAACCATCATTCTCAGCAAACTATCTCAAGGACAAAAAACCAAACATCACATGTTCTCACTCATAGGTGGGAACTGAACAATGAGAACACTTGGACACAGGAAGGGGGACATCACAAACCGGGGCCTGTTGTGGGGTGGGGGGAGGGGGGAGGGATAGCATTAGGAGATATACCTAATGTAAATGACTAATTAATGGGTGCAGCACACCAACATGGCACATGTATACATATGTAACAAACCTGCACGTTGTGCACATGTACCCTAGAACTAAAGTATAATAATAAAAAAAAAGAAGTACTGGTTCATTATAAAATATCAAAAAGCATAAATGTATAAAGGCAGAAAAAGGAAGATTCACTCCCTTTTCTTCAGTTCCTCTCCCTGCTCTGCAAGAATGGACTTCCAAGGCTGTAGATGGGCTATAGATGGTTTTATATAATAAGAAAGAAGAATCCACAATATGGGCACCATTGTGTATGAAGATGTCTTTCCAAGGTAATACGCTCCGTGCAGAGCTTGCTTTTTTGGAACTGTGAGAGCTTCATTGATGAATGGACTCTTAACAATTCCCCACTGACAGGGATACGACGTCATGATATTACAAACAACCCTGCCATGAGCATTTCCTGAATCCTTGTGCGTCTTTACCCACCTTGAAGTATTTCCTCAGGACAGATTTACAGGGCAGGGATGTATTTTTTTTACATTTTTTCATTTTTAAAAAATATTTTTAGAGACAGGGTCTCTCTCTGTCACCCAGGCTGGAGTGCAGTGGTGAGATTATAGCTCATTGCATCCTTGAACTCCTGGCCTCAAGTGACACTCCTGCCTCAGCCTCTCAAGTAGCTGGAATTACAGGTGTGCACCACCATGCCCAGCAAATTTGCTTTTTTTTTTATAGAGATGCGGTCTCACCATGTTGCCCAGTCTGGTCTTGAATTCCTGGCCTTAAGCAATCCTCCCATCTCTGCTTCCCAAAGTGCTGGGATTACAGGCATGAGCTACTGTGCCCAGGCTACAGGGCAGTTTTTAAAAGCCCTGGTGTCTCTAAGCGTGTTATGCTGGGCCACATCCCCCAAAGGTAAACACCCACATCACAGTCACAACACAACCCACATTCCTGGCTTTGTTGTGCTTGCCATTGCAGATCCCCAAGCCTCCTTGGAGCACCCCCACTAAATTCTATTCATGGGGGGCAGGACACAGGCATTTAAGCCTCCCTGCAGCATCCTCCACTTACTTTTTTGTACCTTCCCTGTACTGATTGTATGAGATGCCAAGGCCCTGTTCCCTCTCTCAGCTGACAATGGTCCTCACCCACATTCAGCAAACCTGGGCTGGGGCTGGGGTAGTCAGGACCTTGACAATTTCCATGCCAGGGACCCAGATCCCATCTCTGGAGCCACAGGCCTCTGAGCTGTCAGACAAATGGCAAGGTCGTTCCTTGACTCCATCACACACAATCCAAACTCAATATTCCCTGGACTCCTTCCGTCTCTGTCCTACAAGATCCCAGAATCCCCATACCAGGACAGTATTATTATACTAAGTTGGAATGGAAGATCTACTGGCTCTTACCTTTGGATGGGTTTTTTCCTAGGGGGCCTCTTAGGTGTCCAGACTACTAAACATCTGGCTCAAGCACCCACAGGTTTCACAAATGCCCAAACCCACCCAAGTCCTAGAGTGAGCAGGCTTAGGTTCTTGTTCTGCGCACACCACAGATTGTTGGATCTCCATGTGTAGGGGGTGAAGGGGGCAACTCGGAGATTTTGAAGGGAGAAGTGTCATGAGCATCTTCATGGGCAGGAGGAAGATGAGGATGTGAAAATTAGAAGAGACAACCTGGGGATGGGGGAGACACATTCAAGAATGCTAGAATATCGGAGCTGACTAATACACTGAGCTTGCAGTGTATTAGTCAGTGTTGCTGCAGCAACAAACCGCCCCAGATTCTCAGTGGCCACAACAGCAAACACACCTTTCTCACTATATTACTGGGGCCCCGGCTATTGCTCTGCTCCATGCATCTTCTCATTCTGGGACCCAGACTCAAGAAGCAGTCATGTGGGTCTCAAGGCAGAGAAAAAGAGCAAGAGGGCTGGCAGGAGATCCCACTGTACTTCTTAGATAGAGTTTGTGCAAGCACCTGGCTTAACTCTTATTTGCTCACATTTCAGTGGCTAAAGCATGTCCCCTGGCTAAGCTCAAAGTCAAGGGACAGAGATGTATAATCCTTTAACAGGGAAGAGGGTGTGAAGAATTGTTAATACCAACTCTAACTACCACAGATGGCGCAACCCTAACTCTGTTATATGCCTGGAGAAAGTGAGGCACAGAAAGGGGAAGTGGCTTGCCCAAGGTCCACAAACCAGGTAGCAGCAGAACCAGCTCTAGCACCAAATTTCCTGGCAACCAATCCAATGTTCTTAATCCTACTCCCAAAATTTCTTCCAAGAGATATTAACTGATATGGCTTGACTCTGTCCCCACCCAAATCTCATGTTGAATTGTAATCCCCAGTGTTGGAGATGGGGCCTGGTGGGAGGTGATTGGATCATGGGGGTGGATCCTTCATAAATGGTTTCACACCATCCTCCCCCAGTGCTGTCTTGTGATAGAGTTCCAGTGAGATCTGGTCGTTTGAAAGTGTGTGGCATGTTCCCATTGGTTCTCTTGCTCCTGCTCCCACCATGTAAGACATACCCACTTCCCTTTTGTCTTCCATCATGACTGTAAGCTTCCTGAGGCCTCCCCAGCCATACTTCCTGTATAGCCTGCAGAACAGTGAGCCAATTAAACCTCTTTTCTTTATAAATTACTCAGTCTCAGGCATTTCTTTATAGCAATGGGACAATGGACTAATACATTAACCAACTGGGGAATGGGCAGGGAGGTCTTTGTTATAAGACAGCTCAGAGCCTTTAATATGCCATTGAGGGGTTGGGTGCAATGGTTCACGCCTGTAACCCCAACACTTTGGGAGGCCAAGGCGGGTGGATCACCTGAGGCCAGGAGTTTGAGACCAGCCTAGCCAACATGGCGAAACCCCATCTCTACTAAAAATACAAAAATTAGCCAGGCGTGGTGGTGCACCTGTCATCCCAGCTTCTTGAGAGGCTGAGGCAGGAGAATTGCTTGAACACGGGAAGTGGAGGTTGCAGTGAGCCGAGATCGCACCACTGCACTCCAGCCTGGGTGACAAGAGTAAAATTCTGTCTCAAAAAAACAAACAAAAAATACATCATTGAGATTTATCATCTCCAGGTCAGGAAAGTGGGCTTCAGCTTTTCCCAACTTTTTTTTTTAATCACAAAATCCACAGAACCATCTGAGGAGCAGCATGTGGGGTTGGTGTTCCCAGGAACACACTTTGGGAAACACAGCAGCACCACACCAGCAAGTCAGATGGACTTACTGCACCACAGGCAACATGAGACTCAAGTTTTAGGTTGCTATAAGGAATGTTTTAAAATAACATAACCTTCATATAAATTCTTCACAGCTTAGAAATAGACACAGCTTTCATTTTTAGAAAGTTCCCATTACTTTGTAAGGCCATCATTAATTTTGATTATTTTTTCCGTTTTTATTTCTTTTTGGTTGCAGCTGAAAATGTAATAAATGTAATGAAACAGATATTCATAAAGTCATTGGTGGATGAATCATGGGGATCTGGATAATGTTTTTGTCTATGACAGCCTTTATTTCTTTAATAAAAACAACAAATATCACAAATCACTTCTCAACAATAAAAATATGTTTTCACAAAGCAAAAACCTACGTTTTGCTGTGATAATGGCAGCACATCTGTCATTCTCAACACATCTTAAACAGTCGTACATGGCCTGTGGTTGGGGCCATGGGACTCTTCTGAAAAAGGCTACAAGAATTAGATCATCTCAAATCATTAGGGTATTTTTTTCCATGATGATTCTTTTGAGTTGTAACATATGTGAAATTAAAATAAACTTTATATGGCTTTGGATTTCCCCAAATCTTTCAAAAAGTAAAATCCTATTCAAATGGCTCAAAAATAATACTGTAAAATATACTCCAGTCCCCCTTTAAGAGTTTTCTGATATACTGGAATAGACTTAGAAACTGTGGCCAGAAGTGTCGGCTCTTTTTGCCCACTTCTTAGGCAGGCGGTTCCACAGATCACAAGCTTCTGGTTAAAAGAGGCCTGAAGACCACTGACCTGCTCCCTGTGGGCCTGAGTCCTCTCCTCTTCATCCCTCCAGGTCACCACGCAGTCCCTGGGGACAGGTACAGCTCACAGCTAGGAAGTCATGATCCCAGGATTCAAACCCCATCTTTGTGTAACTGCACAGCCAGTGCCCTAATACTCTCCAGTTTTACCCGAGAGTTTCAGTGGCAAGCCTTGGGCCTCAATTGTGTTTCCACCAAGGTGGAAAATTTTCTGCTGGAAAGAGTTATGAGTACAGTTAAGAGTCCCCCACCTGACCACGTGGGACAGGTCAAGTGATACAAAGTTGTCCTTCATGTGGGACCAAAATGTACTTCCCTTCAGTCTCTGTTGAGGGAGGAGGAATGAGTCTAATTCCTGTATCCTGTGACTGTCCCTTCAAATATTTCAAGACTGTCATCTTCCTCCCCAGTCTTCTCTTCCACAGACCAAACAACCTTCAGCTCCTACGCGGCACCTGGCATGAATGCTTCTGAGGCTCTGCAGCTGCTGGAGGCGGACATTGGCCTAAAGGAGCCCATAAGTCCATGATGCCAAGACTGGGCAGGGACACCCAAGAGCTGTTTCTACTCTAGGAAACAGGGTGAGTGGAGGACAGGGGTGTCAGAGCCTCATGGGGCAGCAGGGCCTGTCTCCCTCATTGCCTTGATTGTGCCCTATGACTGTGTCCCCATACTGCCATGGAGATGGGACAGGACCCTAGCCCAACCTCTGTGTCTCTGTGGCCTTTCTACCCAGTGCCAAACCAGACGATGTGTTTAAATATGTAGATGACCAGCATAATGCAGACGTGTCCTGAGTTATATTTGTAAAACCCTGCAACATAATGAGAAATACATGTTCGTCATTGTAACCGTGGAGAATGTGGGGCCGTTTGTTCCTGCGGTAACGCTGACTAATACACCAACTAAGATTCCTTCCAGAAATATGTGCAGCCACCCACGGCTTAACAACGGGGATGTGATCTGAGAAACTCGTCATTAGGAAATTTTGTCATTGTTCAAACATCATGGAGTGACTTACACCAATCTAGATGGTGTAGGCTACTACACACCTAGGTTACCTGGTAGAGCATTTTGCTCCTAGGCTACAAACCTGTGCAGCATGCTACTGTACTGAATACTGCAGACAACTGTAGCACAATGGTAAGCATCTGTGTATCTCAACCTAGAAAAGGTACAGAAAAAATACAGTATTATAATATTATGGGATCACCATCATATATGCGGTCCACTGTTGGCCAAACCATTGTTATGTGGCAAAAGGCTGTACATATATAAAATGTGTGTGTAGATACACACACACACACACACACACAGAGCATTTCGATAAGACACATAGATTTGCATATAATTTCTATTATCATTCCAGAATGAAGTGGTTTGCCATTTTTATTAGTAGTCTGCTCTAAACTAAATCCAACATTTCAGTTTGTTTTTCTGATCAGATTGAAAATATATTTAAAATATTATAAATCTTTTAGACTTGTCAAAAGAAAAGTGCAGTGAAATTCGTTTTACCAGATCACGAACATCTTCAAATAACCCTGGGGCTCTTTTTCTTCTCAGCATTCTCTTCCCTATCCCATCCAATCCTGCTTCTACGGCAGGTAAGAGAAAGGATAAAAACAGGTTGAGAAAAGGGTTCAGTCTGTCATTCATTTACGTCTGGGGCTGCCAGGAAAGCTGGCTGGTTTTCCTTCTGCTCTGTGAGCTGAGAGGCCTGGCGTTCCCACACTCCACACCTGAATGAGCCAGGGGGGCCTCCGCTAATTGCTTGGGTCCCTCGCCTCCTGGCCTCATTGGTGAACAGTAAGCCACTGTTTTGTAAGGGAGAAAAATAACCTTTTAATGAATACGTGCACATCGCCCCCAGCCCCCTACCCAGCATCCTGTGCCCAAGGTTTCATCCTAGAAGACACTCCAGGGAACGAAGTGCAATGGTGCCAGGTGGCCCCACAGAGCCTCCTCACTCCTGCAGGCATCCGTCTGAAATTGGACTTCATGGGCCAGGACTTCAAGGTGAACTAAAAGTAACAAGCAAAAGCCACTTGCCTCTTCTCTGCTTGAGGGGAAGTCGACCATAGAGTCAATTCGTCCCTTCGCTGATTTACTGGCTATCACAACAAACACCCTGAAATACATTCCGGAATATTATCATTGCCGCAGCATCTGCTCTGCTCTGCCAGCAAACACGACTCCCCAAAGCCACGCCAGGGCGTCACCTACTCTCCTACCTCTGCACATCCATTATATTTTTGTAACGGCAAAGGGTGCAAAAAGCAAACAGTGTGAGCTGGGCGCATGTTTTTCTAACAGGGCAGTAAGAAAATACTTGCTACCTGAGATATTTCTGTAAGTCAGTGAAGCAAGCCGTTCAACATGTGGGTTGCATTATCCTCTGAGTTGAGCCTGGCTTTCTAACTCACACTAAACAGGCGTCTGCCAGGGCTGAGTTTAATAAAAACTGCAACTTTTGCTAGTTAATGCATATAGGCAATAAAGATTCAGGCATCCCGAGTGCTTAAGAACAGGCTAATTGCTGTGCACTCTGTCCCTAAATGAGGGTTGTCCCCAAAAAACAGCAGAGAGACAATGACCCTGTGAGCATCCACTAGGATCAGCCTGTGATGCAAGCTTTTGAAGCATCCACACGTGATGTGCTTCAAGCTTCTGAAGCTGCGCTCCTGAGGAAGGCTTTGTGCAGCTCAGACTTCCCCACCATCTGCTAACCATGCCCTGCGATGGTTTCCATCCTAAGTGGATTTATGTTCCATCCCTTCATGATGTTTGTCTACAAGGAAGGCTGTATTATTTGGAATGTATTATTTGGGTCCTAGACTGTATTATTTGGGTCCTGGACTGTATTATTTGCGTCCTAGAGTTTTTTCAATATGTTCATATTTATGGTTATGTCCTTTGATTTCACTGAGGTCATTACAAGAAGCGTCTAGATGAAGATGATTAAGAAGCTTCTGCATTGGAACTGACGTCGTTTCGTTATCAAGGGTGCCCCTCGTTTTGTCATCCAGGGAGCCCAGGAGATGGTCCAACAAAAAAAAATTTTTTAATATAATGCCAGGAGAGAAATGCCCTTAAAAATGATTAAGCGGCCGGGTGCGGTGGCTCATGCCTGTAATCCCAGCACTTTGTAAGGCCGAGGTGGGTGGATCACGAGGTCAGGAGATCGAGACCATCCTGGCTAACACGGGGAAACCCCTTCTCTACTAAAAACACAAAAAATTAGCCTGGCATGGTAGCGGGCGCCTGTAGTTCCAGCTACTCAGGAGGCTGAGGCAGGAGAATGGCATGAACTCCGGGAGGAAGAGCTTGCAGTGAGCGGAGATCGCGCCACTGCACTCCAGCCTGGGTGACAGAGCGAGACTCCATCTCAAAAAAAAAAAAGAAAGAAAGAAAGAAAGAAAGCGGCAACTTCCCCACTCAGTCTTGGGAAATGAGGGGACAGGTAGCCCTATTTTCTGTAGGAAATAGTTTCTGGGCTGGGCACCTTGGCTCTCACCTGTAATTCTAGCACTTAGGAAGGCTGAGGTGGGAAGATGACTTGAGCCCAGGAGTTTGAGATCAGCCTGGGCAACATAGTGAGACTGTGTCTCTATAAAAAAATTTGAAACAGCCGGGTGTGGTGGCATGAGCCTATGATCCCAGCCACTCCAGAGGCTGAAATGGGAGGATCACTTGAGGCCAGGGGTTGGAGGCTGCAGTGAGCTATGATCGTGCCACTGCACTCCAGCATGGATGACAAAAAAAAAAAAAAAAAAAAAGAAAGAAAGAAAGAAAGAAAAAATAAACAAATAAGAATACATTCTCACTCACCCCTCCTCCAGAATATATATTTTTTTAAATTCCTAGTTAGAAACTCCAAGCTGTCACTGATTTAAAAGAAAAACAGTTGCTGGGAGATACACAGCTTGCTAAAGCAGAAGTCTTTCAAAATGTCACTAAAATATGAGAGTTTCCTCTAGTTATTTGGTTTCCGCCAAATAGCTAACCTATTGCCAGCTGCACACAGGAGTTAGAAAAAGGTTACAATTCATCCCACCCGATTTGAGATTCTTCCAATTAAAGACATGACGAGGTAGAAAGACCAAGTTCCTTGTGATGTTAGATGGTCCCGGGGTACCATTGGACTGGCCGAGTCTAATCCCTGCTCTGCCCTTAGTAGCTCTACAGCCATGGGGATGGAGCTTATCCTCTTGGCCCCCCTTTCCTTATCTTTGAAACCAGAGATATGTCTTAGATGATCTCAATGTCTCCCCTTTTTCTGAAGCCTATTACAACCTTGTGGAACCAACCATCCTAGGGTCGCATGAGCTCGCCTTTCCTAAGGGGAATATTGAAAAGCATCCACCAGGAGGCGCCTGATCCGCTTCAGGCAGTGGCACCGGACCGGATTAACCCTGTAGACAGGTGAGGTGACCCCAGCTTTCCCATCCAGCCCTGGAAGGATTCCGGATGTCCGGGGATGTGACAGCCTCCCAGGGATTAGGCTAGAATCACACCATCTCCGCTACCAACCTGTTTTGCAATTTATTCACACCTCTGAGCAGCTGGTCTGGATGACTCTATTTTCATAAATTTCTGGCGTTTGGGGCCAGCTGTCTATGGGGGAAACATCTTTTCAGTACGCTCACGTATATGATTCAGTTGCAGGCAAGAATCTGGGAGCTGCTGGAAGCTGGGGGGAAAAGTCTCTGACTCTTGCCTTCAACCCCTGGCCACTGAGAAGTGGGACTGCAGCTAGTATGGCCCCCATAGCTATTGAAATGCCCGAGACACGTCAGTGTCTAAACATCTCTCAGACCACCCCTTCCACTTGGATGTACAACAGCCATCCTTTGAGAGCAGTGTGGTTCAGAAGCCACACCCTTAGTGCCTACATATTCAGGTTGGAGAACAGGTCTGCAGCCAGCTCTCAGCAGATACAGGGCCAGCTTGGAGGGTAGGCTGACCAAAGAACTGAGAAGCCTTATTTGGTCTCCATCGCAGTTCTTGGGGAAGATGGAAAAAAGCCGGGTGGTTGAGCACCTGACATTCAAAATTGACCTACGTTGAGTGTTTGAGTTGCGAAAACCCATTAACAAGAAGGCGAATGTTTGGCTTTTTGCTGCCACAGATAAGGGCAGCTTAGGAGAGTTGCACTTTTTACCATACCCTGGAATAAAAATAACCTATCTGTCTATATCATAGACAGACCGGTTTGGGGTTTTATCCTTTAGTGTTTTTTTTTTTTTTTTGAGACAGAGTCTCACTCCATCACCTGCGCTGGAGTATGGTGGTGTAATCACTGCTCCCTGCAGCCTCAACCTCCCAGGCTCAGGTGATTCCCCCACCTCAGCCGCCCATGTAGCATGGACTACAGGTGCATGCCACCATGCCTGGCTAATTTCTGTATTTTTTGTAGATATGGGGCTTTACCATATTGCCCAGGCTGTTCTTGAACTCCTGGCCTCAAGCAATCTGCCCATCGTGGCCTCCCAAAGTGCTGAGATTACAGGAGTGAACCACTGGGCCTGTCCCTCCTTTGATGATCTGGATTAACCTGCCAACAGTCTGTCTTTTCCTATGAGTCTGAAAAAAGCCACGTCCTAACCCTGAAAGGGAGATGAGGTCTACAGGACTTGTGGGTGTTTTTTCCAATGCTGCCTTCTTCCCCTACCCTCTGCCTCCCATTCCAGGTGGGAAACGTGCTGGCAGGGTGACTTCTCTGGATTATAAACTCCGTGCCCTCACAGCTCTGAAGACTCAGTAGCCAGCACTAACATTGGTGAGGGGTGAAGAGCTGCTAACTGATGCTTATTATGTCTGAGCGCCAGGAACTTACAAGAAAAGTGGCCCCTGCTGCTTCCGGAACTGATGGTTCAAAGAAGCCAGCAGTCAGGCTGACAGCAGTCCTGCCAAACCTTCTCTCAGATGCAGGCTGTCCCTAAATGATAACAAGCTCCTGGAGGATCTGGGATGCCAGGATGACTGAATGCTCCTGTCCTCTCTCAAACCATCCAGCAAAGGGGCCGAGAACTGCTTTCCTCACCCAGTAATGCAGGCAAAGTGCTGCATGAGCTGGACAGAATTCATGAGGGTGTTCTGGTTGGAACTATCTGAATAATAACTGCTCCGGGACTGTGAGTTGTTTGATATTTTGTTTCCTAAGAAGGGTAGGGGAAAACATGTAGGGACCCAATGTATTGGTCCCAAAAGATAAACCCATCGTGGGGCCTGTGAAAGAAGAATGACATCCTTATCTCAGGCTGTTCTTGGACTCTTCATCACAGGGTGTCTGAGCCTGTGTGGATAAAATGTTCTGGAATAATGGGGCCGCTCTTTCCTTCCCCGCCCCCATCCAACTGTGAAACAAGTTGTCATCTCAGAAGTGCCACAGAAGGGGGTGGCCTCCTGATCCACTTCCCGACTGACTTCACAGCCTCCAAGTCCTGGCTGAAGATTCCAGGTGGTAACTGCAGGGGCTGGACAGGAATGGTGCAGGTCTGAGCATGTGCACACCGACGGCTGTGAGCGATGGGGGACCCTGGCCATGCAGAAGAGGCACCTGCTGCCACCACACCCTGTGGGGAAGTGGGTGTGGGGAGCAAGAAAAGGGAAACATCCTTCTTGGTGGCAACTTCATAGCACCAGTCCCAGGATGAGTGGAGATGGCCACTACACAGTCTCCAAGTGACAGGAGCAGAGTCTGGCCACACGAGTCCCATCAGGAGAATGTGGCCCCGCAGGGCCTTGGCCCATCCACTCTTACCCCAGACCTCCTGGGAACTGCACAGGGCCAATCTTACATCAACCTGTAAAGACCCCTTGGCCACTTCCTGGGAAGGAGGACTGGGGCAAGTCACCGAATATCTCTTGACTTCACCTTCTCTTGCACAACAGGAAACATCAGAGCCACTTTTGTTATTGTAAACATCGAATGCATGGAGCATGTAAAGGTCCTTCCTAGAGTAGGATAAATGGGAGACTTCCTTCTTCAAAGGCTTCACTGTTTCTTAAAGCTGAGTCCTCCTGGCTCAAAGAGAGCAAAGATAAAGGAGTTAGGAGCAGCCTCTCTCAAGCCAAAACTTACCCTTTTGCATTGATTGCTTCTGTAACAAATTCAAGTATCCCTATTGGCAAACAGATATTTTGGGCAGACTAGAGCAAAGATAACCAACAATGCAAGACTTTACATTTAAATTGTTTCAAATGTTAAAGCTACCAGCCCAAGACCACCAGGAACACACTTGTCAAACACAGTGAGTTGCATTAGCTTGCAAGGGAGCACACACCAGGGAACTATAGGACTTCTCAAATAAGGATAGTCAGGAAGGGTATCATTATGGGAACTAGCAGGGGATGTGGGGTCATTCTTGGGAGGACTGGTCAACTTGTAAACAAGCTGAGTTGCTGGGACAGCATCTTTCCTTTAGAATACATGCAGTACACTTAAGCCTGTGCAGCTACTGTGAGATCAGCGTGCCCATGGTCTTCTTGAGAACATAGCCATTTGAATAAGGGTGAAGTTAGTTCAGGCTGCTTTAACAAAATGCTATAAATTGGGTGGTCTATAAATGACAGAAATTTATTTCTCCAGCCCAGGGTGGGTGGATCACTTGAGGTCAGGAGCTCGAGACCAGCCTGGCCAACACAGTGAAACCCTGTCTCTACTAAAAATACAAAAATTAGCTGGGTGTGGTGGCGGGTGCCTATAATTCCAGCTACTCAGGATGCTGAGGCAGGAGAATCACTTGAACCTGGGGAATGGAGGTTGCAGTGAGCCAAGATCATGTCACTGCACTCCAGCCTCAGTGACAGAGCAAGACTCTGTCTCAAAAAAAAAAAAATAAGAAAAGAAAAGAAAAGAAAAAAAGAAATGTATTTCTCATAGTTCTAGAGACTGGGAAGTCCAAAATCAAGGCATAGGCAGATGCCATGTCTGGTGAGGTCCTGATTTCTGGTTCATAGATGATGCCTTCTTTCTGTGTCCTCACATGGTAGAAGGGGCTGCCTTGCTCTAGGGGTAGAGAGGGAACAGTTGTCTTTTAAAAGGGCACCAATCCCATTCACGAGGACTTCCCCCCAAAACGCCCCCCCCACCTTCCAAAGACCCCACCTCCCAATACCATCGCCTTTGGGGTTAGGATTTTAGCATATGCATTTTGGAAAGACACAAACATTCAGACCCTAACAATGAGCTTAGATAGTTTGTCTTGAATGTCATGGTTTGGCACAGTTTATTGCTTGAGAGTTTTATCGCTTGGGAGTTTTTACACCACAGTTTTGCAAGCTGAGGCTTCTGTTTCAAGTGTTTCCTTTTGCAGCCTAGACGCCAGTAGATTCATTTTTTTAACTTTATTACATCTGATTTTCAAACTATTGCATATTAAAATTATAGGGCCTTTTCCTGATTTATCAACTTTAGAACACAATCTATTAACTTATAGCTATGAAAGACGGGTGATTTGCTTATCTATAATACTATCCACCCAGCACCTCCAACTTCACCCAATTTTTGTTTTATTTTAGTTTTTTTTTTTTTTTTTTTTGAGATGGAGTCTCACTCTGTTGCCCAGGCTGGAGTGCAGTGGCATGATCTCGGCTCACTGCAAACTCAGCCTCCCGGGTTCGTGCCATTCATGCCAGCCTCCCCAGCAGCTGGGACTACAGGCACATGCCGCCACACCCATATAATTTTTTGTATTTTTAGTGGAGATGGGGTTTCGCCGTGTTAGCCAAGCTGGTCTTGAACTCCTGGCCTCAAGCAACCTGCCTGTCTCGGCCTGCCAAAATGCTGGGGTTACAGGCATGACCCACCACACCTGGCCTGGTTTTTGTTCTTCTAATGATTATATTTATAAATCTAAACCAGTGGTTCTTAGCCAGGGGCAATCTCCCTCTCCTCAGGGGGCATTTGGCAATGCCTGGAGACATATTCTGGTAGTTACAACCTGGGGAGTGCTATTGCCATCTAGTGAGTCCAGGCTGGCAATGTTGCTGAACATCCTACAATGCATAGGACAGCTCCCACAACAGAGAGCTATCCAGCCCAAATCTCAATAGTGCCAAGGTTGAGAAGCCCTGCTTTAAACAATATATTAAAATCTCTTGACCCACCAACTATAGATAATATCTGACTTTGGATCTATAATGAAGGACATGACCCCTCTACTTCATTCCAAATCTTCCCTCTCTTTCCTCTCAACCTAGTCAAGATTTGAACAACTACATTCTACTTAGTAACAATAACTAAGAGTTTGGCCTCAAGGTTGGTTCTAAAAAGTGAAACCCAATAAACAGTGTTCATAATACTATGATTATGCAAATATTGGTGTCTGTGAACCGTATGATGACACTCAATCCACCAAGAAAGAAATTTGATTTTTTGCCACCAACTTGGGACCCTCAAAGGAGACTGAACAGAAGTGTTAAGGTCAACTGGATTCTCTTTTCTTACACTTCATGAGTAGTTCACATCATACCCTATTATATCTGGCTTCACATTTAAACCATGACATCTTTGCAGTTTCTTTATTTTGGTCATGCTTTAACTGTTGTCTTAAATGTTTGTTCACAAAGGAAGCAGATTGCTTCACCTCATCATATGATCATGTAGCTTCTTAATCATGCTGCTTGTTAAGAGAATCTGCTTTCTTTGTAAAGCTGTACTTCCTGAAAGCCGCTTTTGTTCTAATTTGGAATATTTGCTTTCTAGTTCTGCTGTGTGGCTCTCATCTTTCCTGCAGCTAAGTTCCCTTGTTCCTGCAGCCAACTTCCTTTTGTTGGATCCTTTCTAGCTCCAAGAGGTCATGGTGGGCAAGTGCTAGGCTCTGGAGCTACACTCCCAGGTGCAACTTCTGGGGCCACCACAGAGTAGCTGCACAACTCTGAACAAGTTATCTGATCTTTCCATATCTGTTTCCTTATATATAAAATGGGATTGTGATGATAAAAATAGTAACCCAACTCATAGGGTAGTTGTGAGGATGACGTTAGTTAATGTATATAAAGTGCTTAAAAACAGTGCCTGGCTTTTAGTAAGCCCTCAGTAAGTGCTAGCTATTGTGGTCATTATTTTGCTGGAGCATATTCTTGAGTAATCTTTTCAGACAGAGTACCAGGAAGGTAAAATTTTAGTCTTTTTATGCATGAACTGCCATTATTTTGTCTTCTCATTTGATTGACAGATTGCTAGACATAAAGATCCATGGTTAAATCACTTACCTTCAGAACTTTGAAGGCATTATCCCACTGTTTTCTAGCATCCAGTGTTACTGATGAAGAATCCAATGCAAATCTGATATTCATCCCTTTGTAGGTGTTGGTTTTTTGTATTTGTGAGTTTTTAGGATCTTCTCTTTATGTCTAGTGTTCTGAAATCTCACAAAATTGTGCCCAGGGGTGAAACTTAACCTGTTATACTTGTCCAGCATTTGGTGAACACTTTCTAGCTGATCCTTGTGTTTCTCTTCAGCTCTGGTACATTTTTAAAACTCTGGTAATTTCAAATCGATTATTTTTTTCTGAATATTTTCTCCTTTCAATTTTCCTCTTTTGTATTTGTGGGATTGCCATCTGATAAAATGCTGTGCTTACTGAATTGGTCCTCCATGTCATCTACATTTTCTTTCTTATTTTCCAACTTTTTATTCTGGAAGATTTTGTTTACTTATCTTCCAAGCTTTTTATTAGAAGTTTTATTCTGGTAATAAAGTCTTTAATTTTCAAGAACTTTCTTATTCTCTAAGTGCTCTTTTTTTCAGAGCAACCATTCACATTTTATGAATGTAATATCTTCTAAGTTTTTTCTAAGAAACTTATTAGAGGTTCAGATAGGAATTTTGTTTTAAGTTCTTACCTGTTGCTTAATTAATCTGTGCTTTCCCTGGCATCAATTATTCTATTTATCCTCTTGGTCCTCTTATTTGGGGCCCTTTTTCCTTTAATGTATGGTGACCTTTGGTTGCCATTTGTATATGCACCAGTGACAGGACTGGTTAATACAGGTACTGTTACTGTGTAAGTCTGACCAACTGCTTGGATCAGCTCATTGGGAATTGTGACCCATTTGTTCTCTAGCATTTCATCTTCTCCCTGCATAGACCACTGCTCTTCTCTACTGGATTATTTCATGGGCAATGAGCCCATCCAACAGCTCCAGCAAGTCCATACCTATAGTGTGAGCTAGCTCAAGATATCTCTTCAAGGGCTTCATCAACACTGGGGCAAATCTCCAAAGATACCCCCTAGGTGACAGGTTATCACATTTCCTGAATGCCCAGTAGATACCTATCCCTGTCCAAAGTGTATACCAGCATTTTGTAGGCAGGGGGTTAGAAGCCCTGAAATTAAGACACCCAAATAGCCCAGAGTAGCCTGTACAGTCTGCTGGTGCCTACATGTATAATCTTTCCAGATGTGCTGCAACCCAATTGACCAGGCAGTGGGGTCCATTTGAAACAATGGGTGCTGATAAACCATTGTGGCAATGCCCAGAGTTATCAAGGCAGATGTTGGATCTTGAGACTTAAGGCACTGTCATGGAACTTAACAATACGCCGTAGTCCTCAATTCATGTCTGAAGCATTAATGCTATTTTCATTTATTTCTGTCTTTCATATGCAGTGGGGTCTTAACAAATTGAGGCCTAGAGATGGACAGAAAGACTCCCAGGCACCAGAAAGCTATTTCTTGCAGCCACCACGTTGCTGTGATTAACAAAAACAGTTGGATGCATTTTCCACTCAAAAGTGGCTACAGGGGGAACTGAGTGTGAGTTGTTCACTATCAACTAACAGCACCATTAGAATTATGTTAAAGCTGAGCTAAGAGAAGCAAGAGAAAGGATGCTACTCAAGAAGAATCTTCTAGTGAAAGAGTGAAAACTCTATTGGTCTCAATGGCAGTGGTGAATCAAGGACTTTTTTTTTTTTTTTTTTTTTTTGAGATGGAGTCTGTCTCTGTCGCCCAGGCTGGAGTGCAATGGTGAGATCTTGGGGCTCACTGCAACCCCTGCCTCCTGGGTTCAAGCAATTCTCCTGCCTCAGCTACTCAGGAGAGTAGCTGGGATTACAGGCACCCGCCACCACGCCCAGCTAATTTTTTGTATTTTTAGTAAAGACGGGGTTTCACCATGTTGGCCAGGCTGGTCTCAAACTCCTGACCTCAGGTGATCCACCCGCCTCAGCCTCTCAAAGTGCTGGGATTACAGCCCTGAGCCACCGTGCCCGGCCCAAGAACGTTTTAAATTCTGTGCAACCAAGAAATTCAAAACTGATCTACATGCCCTGTCCAGGTTGACCAGTTATCCCGCTAAACTAGTAACCACCAGAGACTGAGCCTGGAGTGGGGGCTCTATCTGTGCCTTGCTTAGTTCTTCGTTTTGATTAAAAATACAAATGCCTGTATTCTACCCCTAACCCCTTTATTGACTAATTCATGGGATCCATTTGACCACTATTGATATGTTTTCTCACTTATTAAAAAAAAATAGTTTCAGTGTAATTATTCTGAGTTAAATACATTTGCCTCTTTTTATCCTAAAAATTGGAAGTTGAAGAGTCCTTTTGTTGCCCTTAATGAGCTACTGTAGTAGCTTCCTAGGGCTGCAGTCACAAAGTATTGCAAACTGGCTGGCTTGAAATAACAGAAGCCATTCTCTCACGGTTCTCGAGGCAGACATCCAAAATGAAGGTGTTGGCAGGATTGGTTCCCTCTTGGAGACTCAAAGGAAGAACTGGTTCCATGCCTCTCTTCTATCTCCTAATGGTTGCTCTTGGTTTGCAACTGCGTAACCCCAGTCTCCATCCCTGTTGTCACATGGCTGTTATCCCTCCGCGTGTCTGTGCCTTTACATGGTGTCCTCCTCTGTATGTGTGTCTCTGTATCTATTTTCCTCTTCTTATAACTTCCATCTTAGTTACATCTGCAAAGACTCCATTTCCAAATAAGGTCACATTCACAAGTACCAGGAGTCCAGACTTGAACATATCTCTTGCAGGGACACAGCTCAACCCCCAATGCACAGTGTGCCTGTCAACTTCCATACACACTGGTTTGGTTCTATCCCAGGAAGTGGGGAGCCAGGGCTGAGAGACCAAAAATCCTAGATCCTGGTCCCAAGTTCTCAGCCCATGACTACGCGTTACTGTTTCTAACAATGATATCAAAGGATCCTAAAGACTGGTTATATTGAAATACGCCAAAGACAACCTCTAACCCTGAGGCCCAGAGAGCCCCAGGAATCTAAGCTGTCAGTCTTGGACCCAACAGCAAGCCCTCTCTCAACCACTCTGATGGTCTCCTGGCCCCAACATCAGCATGTGTAGCCTCCTGCTGCCTGTCTGCAAAGCCGTCCCTGCACAATACACTCTTCTAAGCATCTCAGAGAGGACAGGATGTGGCTTTGCATGGTAGTTGGAAATGATCAAGAAAATATATATTTACCAAAATCTGAGCTGAAATTAGGATATCCGGATGCTGAGTGTTAATGAGCAGCGTGTCGGTGTTTAACAACCGGGGCCACAGGCCATCGGTTTCACAGGACTCATTTGAATAATGCTTCCAACTGTACAGACAGTGCAGGGAAAGCAGTACACAGATTGGCTTATCAGGAAACACATAAAGGAAAGGAGGAGGGGAAAAAAAACCCCATGGGATCCTGCAGGCTAAAAAAAAAAAAATGCTAAAAGGGAAAATAAATGTACATGTGTACCTCTTAAGTCTCACAAATCTGCAGGGATTTGTAACTCAGGAAAACCCTGAAGTGAAACACAAATCAAAAAGGGACCAAGGGCCATAATCCACATTCCTAAATTAGTTGTCTTTTCCGGTAATGAAAAAAGAATCAGACTGTAAGTATACAATATCTCTCCCTGTCATTGCCGCTTCTTTCATTGCTTTCTTAAAATATTACAAAGCAAACAAATCCTGCATTCTAATCCATTATAAACCAGTTCCATATCTAATCAACTTGAAGCCAAAGCCATCTGAGCAGTGCAAACATTTTTTAAAAGAGTCATTCTAAGATAAGCAAAACAGGAAATTGGAGGTTGACGATGATGAAACTGATATCCAAATGGTAATCTGAGCAGTAAAGTCACTAAACCCTTCCTGCACCATAAACAGTTTCTTGGGATGTGTTTCATTCGCTTTCCCTGGCGATTTGGCAGTAGGTTGCACCAGTTAGTACAAATCATCATCTTTCTCTTCCTTACCCCATGTCGGCAGACCGCGGCCAGGATGCGGGATCCCAGGGCGCCAGGCGCTCCCATCTGCTCTGCTGAACAATGTGTGGTCCACCCTTTATCCAAGCTGCAGAGGGGAAGGGCAGATGGAGCCACCTTGCCTTCTAAGTGACTGCAGCAAAAGCACATCTGTCCTCCAGGGCAGGTTCTTGACCCCAGCACTATTCACATTTTTAGCTGGATCGCTTTTCGTCGTCGGAGGCTGTCTTGTTCGTGGTGGGTTGTTTAGCCGCACCCCTAGCTTCTACCCACTAGAAGCACCCCTCCCAGATATGACCATCAAAAAATGTCTCTGAACATTGCCAAATGTCCCTGGGAGTGGGAGGCACAATCACCCCCTGTTGAGAACCACTTAGAAAGAACTTTTGCTGGGAAGAGCTCAGAGCATGCATTTAAACAGTGTTCAGTGTTCTCGCATTAGCCTTTCCCAAGGGAATTAGTTACTAACTGAATGTCACCTTCTCCACAAGACTTCCCCTGAGCACCCTATTTATGCTCACTCACTATTTTCATTACTTATCATGTTAACTGTTTAATATTCTTCCTCCCCTGTTACACTATATGTAGTTCCAGGCACAGAGTAAATGTTCAAAAACATTTGTTGGCCAGGCAAGGTGGCTCATGCCTATACTCCCAACACTTTGGGAGGCTGAGGTGGGAAGATCACTTGAGGCCATAAGTTAGAGACTAGCCTGGTCAACATAGTAAGATCCTGTCTCTACTGAAAGAAAAAAGAAAAAAATAGCCAAGCACAGGGGCATGTGCCTGTAGTCCTAGCTACTTGAGAGGCTGAGGCAGGAGGATTGCATGAACCCAGGAGTTAGAGGCTGCAGTGAGCTGTGATCATGCCATTGCACTGTAGCCTGGGCAACAGAGCAGGATCCTATCTTTAAAAAAAAATTAAAATAAATTTTAAAACATTTATTTATTTGACAAATAAATGGAAAGAAACCAAACTTCACATAGTAAAAACAAAGAAGAAATGAGTTGCCCACCTAACTAGGGTGATGTGGTGAGGAGGACCCAGGGCTCCTGGACTCAGTGCCACAGCCACGGTGCCAACAATGAATTCAATGACACCTGCTTGTCAGGGCTGTTGGGGGTTAAATAGGGTCGTGTGTGTATGTGCCTAACACGCAGCGCATGTGTGGGTGCTCCGGCCTGCCCCGCCCTCCCTGCCTCTTTTCTGATGCAGCATCCTCAGCTCTTCCCCAGGGCGCTCCCTGCCTGTGGACTCCTGGGGCCCAGGCTAGACCCTGCCTGCAGATGATCTGAGGACCTGTGTCTTTAGCAGCCCCTTCCTGTTTGGTCTGAGGCCTGGGTCCATGGTGGCAGACCACCTGCCAGACCAACCCCTTGGCTGCCTGGCCTGTGAACTCCAGCTGCCCCATCTCTGGCCAGCACCCTGGGTCCATGCACAGTTCGACCTGGGCGAAGCTCTGTCTGCCACCTGGGACCCCCAAAGGTGCCACCTTGCCTGAGCCAGGCACTCCCTGCTCTCCTAAAGTCATTCAATCTTAGGAAATGTCTGTTGTCCAATCTGGCACACTCCATGCTGTGGGTGCTCACACTTCTTAGATGCAGTGCTCCACTGGGTGTGCTCTGTTCTTGGGGTAAAGCTAAGTCTTTGTGGCTTTAGACCAGAGAAGTTTCTTTCTGTCTTACAGGGAGTTCCAAGTAGTGAGGGCTGCTCAGCTCCACACAGTCACTCAGAAACCCAAGTCCCTTTCCTGTGTCGCTCCCCCATCCCCATGGCTTTCTTGTTGTCTACATGACTGAATTCAGTTGCCTTCCCCTGCTTCCAGCCAGGGGAAGGGGAAAGGGTATGGAGGAGATGAGTCCTACACAGAGACGTGAGTCCCATATCCAGAAACGGCACTTCCTTACATTCCCATGGGCAGGAATCTAGTCCCACGGCCACATCTCGCTGCAAGAGAGGCTGCGACGTGCAGGCAGAAGGGAGGGCAGGCAGAGGGGAGATGTGGGGTCCCTTCCCCACTCTTCTCCAGCAATCATTTCCTGAGTGTTTTGCTGACTGCAGTCACCTCCACTCCAGTGAGCTCCTTAATCCAGCAGAGAAGACACACACCAAGAGCACGGTCGAAGAGGACACAGAGGAGTGGGTAGCTGGCTTGGCTGTTGCACTTGAAGACAGGATCCCAACCAGGAGCAGACGGGAGGCAGCATTCGAGCTGGCGTCTATCTAAGACAAGGGGAGGAAGGACAGGGTGAGGATTTTGCCTGGTCTTAAATCCATATGCCCTTGAGTTTTTTCAATCCTTAGGAAAAGGAGTGAAACAGACCTGGGCCATTTGACCATTAAAGATTTTGGACAATCTCTGCAAGAGTTAGAGGCACCATGTGCCCCACATCATCACCCTTCTCCAAAACGGTCCCTTGGTTTGCTTGGTTATTTTTATAGAGACAGGGTCTCTACAATGCCCACACTGGACTTGAACTCCTGGGATCAAGCAATCCTCCTAAGCAGCTGAGACAACAGGCACATGCCACCTGGCTTGCTGACTTCCATTTCTGTTTCCAGGAGAGATTTTTTGTTTTGTTTTTTGTTTTTTGTTTCCAGACAGGGTCTCGTTTTGTCACCCAGGCTGGAGTGCAGTGGCACGATCATGGCTCACTGCAACCTCAACCTCCTGGGCTCAAACAATCCTCCCATTTCAGCCTCTGGAGTAGCTGGGACCACAGGCACATGCCACCACCATGCCCAACTAATTTTTTTATTTTTATTTTTTGTAGAGATGGGGGTCTCACTATGTTGGCTAGGCTAGTCTCAAACTTCTGGTCTCAAGTGACTCTCCACCTTGGCCTCCCAAAGTGCTGGGATTATAGGTGTGAGCCAGCACACCCGGCTGGGAGAGACTTCTTGATTGGCAGAAGGCAAATTTCATTAATTCAAAGACAAAGCCGTGTTCAATGAGTTGCCAGAAAAATAAAAGTTGATTTACATGTCCCATGACTAAGTACTGAGTCATCATTTGTCATTATTATTTTATTATTTATTACTTGTGAGAAATTATTTTATTAATATTTTTATTTACCTTTATTATTTCTCAGCTGGAGAAACCCTACAGAAGGGTGCTGGTCATGCAGCCACATGGCCACCGTGTCCTCAGCAGGCCTGGTTCCTTCCCCCCAGGACCACGGAGGCACAGCCGCCCCTCAGGGGCATAGCATACGGTGTGGTGCGGCCCCTCTTTTCCTGAGCTGAGATTTTTTCGTCTTGTCACGCCCCCCATCTCCCATGCAGCCCCCGCTTCCCAAGACCCCTGGCTTCACTGCAGACTTAGCCACCAGCTCCGCATCACTTGCCCAGCCTGCAACCTCCCGGAGGTGCTTCCCCGCCTCCCAAGATAGCGGGTAGGTGCCAACTGCTAATTTTCTTCCAGTGGCCCACCCTTACAACTCATCCATTGCACTCCAAAAGATTGTTTTTTGGAGGACTTTTTTTTTTAATTTTATTTTTTCCATAAGTTATCGGGGTAAGGGTGGTATTTGGTTACATGAGTAAGTTCTTTAGTGGAGATTTGTGAGCTCCTGCTGCACCCATCACCCGAGCAGTATACACTGCACCATATTTGTTGTCTTTTATTCCTCACCCCCCTCCCACTCTTCCCCCCAAGTCCCCAAAGTCCATTGTATCATTCTTATGCCTTTGTGTCCTCATAGCTTAGCTTCCACATATCAGTGAGAACATACAATGTTTGGTTTTCCATTCCTGAGTTAATTCACTTAGAATAATAGTTTCCGATCTCATCCAGGTCATTGCAAATGCTGTTCATTCATTCCTTTTTATGGCTGAGTAGTATTCCATCATATATATATATATGTATATGTATGTATATATATGTGTATATGTGTATGTGTGTGTGTGTGTGTATATATATATATATACACCACAGTTTCTTTATCCACTTATTGATTGATGGGCATTTGGATTGGTTCTATGACTTTGCAATTGTGAATTGTGCTGCTATAAACATGCGTGTGCAAGTACCTTTTTCGTGTAATGACTTCTTTTCCTCTGGGTAGATACCCAGCAGTGGGATTGCTGGATCAAATGGTAGTTCTACTTTTAGTTCTTTAAGGAATCTCCACACTGTTTTCCATAGTGGCTGTGCTAGTTTACCTTCCCAGCAGCAGTGTAGAAGTGTTCCCTGATAGTAAAAGGATATTTTAAATATAAAATAAATGCCAGGTGTTGTGGTGGTTAATTGTAGGTGTCAACTTGGCTAGGCCGTGCTGCCCAGTTGTCTGGTCAGACATCAGTATAGATGTTGCTGTGAAGGTATTTTTCAGATGAAATTAACATGTAAATCATTGGATGTTGAGTAAAGCCAAGTACCATCACGTGTGTGGGCCTCATCCAATCAGTTGAAGGCCCTATAAAGAGACTGGAGTCCCCTGAAAAAGAAGGAATTCTGTCTCCTGAAGGCCTTCAGACTCAGGCTGCAATCAACTCTTCCCTGGGTCTCTAGCCTGCTGGTCTGCTCTGCAGATTTCAAACTTGCCAGTCTCGGCCAGGCACAGTGGTTCAAACCTATAATCCCAGCACTTTGGGAGGCTGAGGCGGGCACATCACCAGAGGTCAGAAGTTTGAGACCAGCCTGGCCAACATGGCGAAACCCCGTCTCTACTAAAAATACAAAAATTAGCGATGCATGGTGGCAGGTGCCTATAATCCCAGCTACTCAGGAGGCTGAGGCAGGAGAATCACTTGAACCTGGGAGGCAGAGGTTGCAGTGAGTCGAGATTGTGCCACTGCACTCCAGCCTGGGTGACAAGAGCGAAACTCCATCACAAACAAACAAACAAACAAACATCTTGCCAGTCTCCATGATCCCGTGGGCTAATTCCTGAAAATCTCTTTGCGTATGTGTGTGTCTGTGTGTGTCTGTGTGTGTAATATCTCTCTGCATATATATATATATATGTGTGTGTGTGTGTGTGTATATATATATATAGAGAGAGAGAGAGAGATCATATACATATATAAGAGTATATGATATACATTCTATTGGTTCTATTTCTCTGGAGAACCCTGGCCAATAAATCAGTGCTACTCATTGATCAATGTTTCCTTGTCCTGTATGTTTTAAGGTGTCTTCATTTTCTTTTCATGATCCTGAGTTGGTCACCAACCAACAAAAGTATTCTCCTCCTGAGTGGCACACTAGATATTGTTCTCCTAAAAATTCAGTCGAGATTCCAATATTTGGTCAACCCCACAAAAACACTCATGTTCTAGTTCAGTCAGGATAACAAATGAAACAGTTCCCAACTTACCCAACTTCGATTGTCTGACCGAACTCAGGCTCACATGATATTTATATCTGAGTGCCCCCCAAACACACAACTGAATAAACAGTCAATTCACTTCGAAAAATTCCCATTTGGCCACAATCTTGCAGCTGTCTGTGAACTCTGCCCCGCCTGAAACACACTTTGGTGCTACAAAGAGCATTCTCCTTCCCGGACACCATATCCTGGGAAGCAAGGAATTGTTTGGAGATGCTCCCAGCTGGCCACCCAGTCTCTGTCCTCAGGGATCCAGAAAGCTCTGGAGGCTGCCTGGCCCTCGGCACTGACCTGGAGCAGAATTGGGAAGTAAGTGGATGTGGCTTTTTCTCCCCGTGGGCTCCAGGAATCAGCCATTTCCAGCTCCTGTGGAGTCACCCATGAGATTTCCATTAGGAATACCTTTTTGTTTCTCTTGGGACTACTTGTTGTTGGTTTACTTATTTATTTATTTATTTTCATTTTCCATTTTGGCTTTGACATTGCAAAGAACGGGCCATGTGGCAGGGACACCTCTGCTCTGAGGCCAGCATGGGCACCTTACACCCCCAAGTGGGCTGCAGAGCCTAGCCGGACTGAATCCCATCAGCAGGTTCTTTTACTTCTTCCAAGATGGTAGCACTTCCTGCCTGGCAGGCACTGCTGCCAGTCAGGTTGAGAACGTCCACATCTCACCATCCCCACGTGTGTGCAGACATGAAATGCCTACGTGGCAAATATCAGGCCTGGCAGAATCAGGCAAATATTGACACAGCCAGCTGAGGGGAAGCATTCATTCTTTCTGTCAGCATTTACAAAGCACCTACTAAGTGCCAGGGCTTGTGCTAGGTGCCAAGCAAAACCAAACAGGGCCACTGCCCTCCTTGTGGGAGGCAGGCACGAGTCCTATTTATTTTGGGTCTCAGAGTCCTGGTCCCAGAGCAGAGATTCCATAGACATTTTAAATTGTGTGTGTGAGTGAGAACAGGAGAGGAGTGTGCATGGGAGGGTTCGCACCTGACATGCCCACACTAAAAAGCGGACCTCCACCTTTAGTTCCTCCCTAATGGAGAGCCATCACCAACACTCCATTAGGGAGAAAAAAAAAAAAACTCGTTTTTCTCTTGAGAGTCGGTACAGTATTGGTTTTCAATGTTTCAAACCTATGAACGAATACCCCCATGTGTAAAGTCCCATTTCACTCAAGAATCGTCTGTGTTGATCTCAAACACACATTTATGTTTCTTGGTTGGAAAAGAAGAAAAACACTAACTGGATTTTAGTGACCATTTCTTTAAACCTGAGAGGATGGGGAAGCTCAGCTTTCAGACTGTATCAGCAGGGGATGCGGTTCCACACTCGGGTGTCATGTGATAGCATTCACAGAGCACAGGAAATACTTCCGCCCGCCCGTCAGCCGGGACAATGGGACTGAAGGTAGCTGGGGGAGAAGGAGGGGTATGAAGGAAATTTCAAGGAAGACAATGAAAAGTTGAGTAAAATCCTGCATTGTCAAAATGAAGATCAAATTAGCAATGGTCTCAAAAGCTGTCCAAGGTGAGGGACCCTCCTTCCCCATCAGAGAGTTTCTGTTTAAGGAAGTCCACATCAGCAAGAGTTTAAACAGTGTGTTTTAGGAGCACACCCCGAGAACACTCACTGAATTCCCTTTTACCTAACCTTCTAGAAGCCTTGCCCCAGTTTTATCCCTGTCCTTACTGTTTACTTAACCCTGTGGGCCCAAGCTCCACTACAGCCATGGATGACTCACAAGCTCAAAATGCCTTCGTCCTAAGCTTCACTAGCCGCATGACTTTACAATTGTTCCCAACACACTCTGTGTGCTACTGCAGGCGTCTCTGGGAAATGTTTCTCTGCCCCGTTGCAGTTCCAGGTGCAGGTAGAAGAGAGGACGCGGCTGTTGAGGACGCGGCTGTTGAATCCATTCCCACCTTTTGCTGTGTACATAAAATACATAGTGGCAGGGCCATAGGACTTCCTGGGCAAGGAAGACCAAGGTGACAGAGTCCAAGTAACTTTGCAAAAAAAAACAAAAAACAAAAAGCCCACACACTCTGCCAGGTGCAGTGGCTCACACCTATAATCCCAGCACTTTGGGAGGCCAAGGTGGGTGGATCACTTGAGGTCAGGAGTTTGAGACCAGCCTAGCCAACATGGTGAAACCCTGTCTCTACTTACTAAAAATACAAAAATTAGCCAGACATGGTGACAGGTGCCTGTGATCCCAGATACTCGGGAGGCTGAGGCATGAGAATCGCTTGAACCTGGGAGGAGAATGTTGCAGTGAGCTGAGATCGCACCACTGCATTCCAGCCTGGGCAACAGAGTCAGACACTGTCTCGGAAAAAAAAAAAAAACAAACCTCACACACTCTATATACATACTATAGAATATTACTCAGTCATAAAAAGGAGGCCGGGCATGGTGGCTCATGCCTATAATCCCAGGACTTTGGGAGGCTGAAGTGGGCAGATCATTTGAGGTAAGGAGTTCAAGACCAGCCTGGCCAACATGTTGAAACCCGGTCTCTACTAAAAATACAAAAAAAATTAGCTGGACGTGGTGGTGCGTGACTGTAATTCCAGCTATTAGGGAGCCTGAAGCAGGAGAATCGCTGGAACCCAGGAGATGGAGGTTGCAGGGAGCCAAGATTATGCCATTGCACTTCAGCCCTGGGTGACAGAGTGAGATCTGTCTCAAAAAAAAAAAAAAAAACTAAAAACCCACATGCTCTATATGCATGTGATAGAATATTACTCAGCCATAAAGAGGAATAGTTCTGGTCACCCTACTGTATGGATAAACCTTGAAGATGTGCTGGGTGAAGGAGGTTAGACACAAAGGACCACACATGACATGATTGTATTTATATGAAATGCCCAGAATAGGCAAATCCAGAGAGACAGAAAGCAGATTGGTGGTTTCCAGGGGCTGGGAGGAGAGAGGAATGGGGTGAAACTGCTTAGTGGATAGAGGGTTTCCTTTTGGGGTGATGAAAGGCTTTTGGAACTAGATAGAGGGAGCAGGTGTAGAAATGCCACTGAATTGTGCTCTTTAAAATGGTTGGCTTTATGTTAAGTGAATTTCACTTCAATAAACCCACCCCCCCACACACACACGCACACATGCACGCACACTTATTGCTTACATCCCCAAAAGAGGCCATGATTTTTTTTTTTTTTTGAGACAGAGTCTCGCTCTGTCGCACAGGCTGGAGTGCAGTGGCGCGATCTCAGCTCACTGCAAGCCCCAAGAGGCCATGATTTTAATCTTTGATTTCACCTGGATACCCCTGGCAAATTGTATTTATATTTTCAAAATAAAACTCCTTGGCTTTAGGGGTGTAGAGGGCCCAATTCCAGAACATTTGGATCTCTCCTCTCTGGAGAAACACCATCAACTCAGGAATAGAGGCGTTGAGGGAAGAACACGCAATGGCCAGGACTTCCCCGCCGGCCCGTGTTCCTGACCCGTGGCTGATTTCCCTTTAGCCGAATGCAACGATAACAACAGTGTCCTTGGGAAGCCACCCTCCACCCGTTGCCTTCCACATCTGCAATAGGGGTTGAATGACATGGAGTTTCTTGTTTCGGTGCTTGAAGAATGATATGGTATGTCAGATGTCATGGGACATTAAATAAAGCTGCTCAGAGATGGAAATTGTTACCGTATTTATTTGGAAGTACCAGCAGCCACTTAATTGCAATTTGCAGAAACAAGCTATTGGCTGAGAGTTATTTTTATCAGTTGATTCCACGGTGGATTAAGCGTTTCTGCCATTTCCAGGGTGAGCGTCAAATGCCACAGGCTATCCTTGGAGGCGGGCATCATCTCCCAGTGAGCCTTGGGGAACTGATGGAATTTGGTGAGGCGCTAAAGCACCGGGCCTGCCTGGGGGGCCTACCTCATCTCACGGCTGGTACACGGATCCCTCCCTTAACACACCCCCAAAGAGGCTCATGGCTCATACTCCTGTGTCAGATGAAGGGCCACCACGAATGTCTAGATTATTCCTTTTTTTTTTTTTTGAGACAGAGTCTTGCTTTGTTGCCCAGGCTGGAGTGCAGCAGCATGATCCCGGCTCACTGCAACCTCTGCCTCCCAGGTTCAAGCGATTCTCCTGCCTCAGCCTCCCAAGTAGCTGGGATTACAGGCTCGTGCCACCAGGCCCGGCTAATTTTTGTATTTTTAATAGAGAGGGGGTTTCACCACGTTGGCCTCAAAATGAATTTTTTTCCTCAAAATTCATGGGTTAAAACTTAATCGCCATTGTGGTGGTATTAAGAGGTGGAACTTTTGGAAAGGGATTAAGTCATGAAGGCTCTGCCCTCAGGAATGGATTAGTACAAAGGACTGGAGGGGCTGGGTGAGGTGGCTCATGCCTGTGATCCCAGCACTTTGGGAGGCCAAGGTGGGTGGATTGCTTGAGGTCAGGAGTTTGAGACCAGCCTGAGCAACATAGAAAAACCCCGTCTCTACTGAAAATTAAAAAATTAGCCAGCCTGTAGTCCCAGCTTCTTGGAGGGCTGAAGTGGGAGGATTGCTTGTGCCCAGGAGGTGGAGGCGGCAGTGAGCCAAGATCGTGCCACTGCACTCCAGCCTGGGTGACAAAGCAAGACTCTGTCTCAAAAAAAAAAGAAAAAACAAAAAGGACTGGAGGGAACTAGCTTAGACCCTTTTTGCTCTTCTGCCATGTGAGACGTGGCGTTCGTCCCTCTGGAGGATGTGGCAACATGTGCCATCTTGGGAGTGGAGACCAGGCCCTCTGCGAGTGCCTTGGACTCCCAGCCCCCAGAACTGTGAGAAATAAATTTCTGTTCTTTACAAATTACCCAGTCTCAGGCATTTTGTTATAGCAGCACAAATAAACTAAGACACGGGGACCTGTATGTTGCCACTAGAACGCCTATCTATCTACCTGGTTAACTAGTCATCCATATCTCCATCCATCCATCCATTCATCCATCCAGCCAGCCAGCTAGCCACATGTCCATCCATCCATCCATCCAACCATCTGTCCATCCGTCCATCCATCCATTCATCCATCTCTCTCACGGCCCTGCTTCTCTCTGTATTTTTGAAGCACTCAGGCTCTGAAATGTAATTATTGGACTTCAGATCCTAGTAATTCCATACCGTATATCTCTGTGGCATTTGGTGATTTACTGAAACTCTCTGTGCCTTAATTTCTACGTCTTCAAAATGGGGATACAAACCTATCTCATAAGACTGATGAGAGGATTATTGAGTCACTCTCATAAAGCACGTTTGGGATAGTGTTTGGCACTTGGTAACTGCTCTGTAAATGTTAGATGTCACTATCATGACTGAAGATGGGCTCCCTGCATGTGGTATGTGTGGTGGGGGGTGGAAAATAGCCACAGAGAGCTCCCAACCTATGCTGTTCCAACTCAGCAAACCTGAAGGAGAGAAAGAGTGTTGCTCTTCCCAGCATCGATACATAAAACCCCAGGAGAGAATTCTGGAGCCTTGACTTGGGTCACTGGCCCATCTCTGGGTCACTCCTTGTGGCCAGGAGGTGGAGTCCTAGGATTGACTGAACAGACGGCACCAAGCCATTCAAGAGGGATCTGCCACCCACGACCCAAACACCTTCTTCTAGGCCCCACCTCCAATAGATCTTCCTTCCTTCCTTCCTTCCTTCCTTCCTTCCTTCCTTCCTTCCTTTCTTTCTCTCTCTCTCTCTCTCTCTCTCTTTCTTTCTTTCTTTCTTGTTTCAGGGTCTCACTCTGTTGCCCAGGCTGAAGTACAGTGGCACAATCACGGCTCACTGCAGCCTCAACCTCCTCAGGCTTGAGCAATCCTCCTACGTCAGCATCCAGGGGTAGCAGGGACTAAAGGCATGTGCCACCACACTAGGCTAATTTTTAGAGATGGGGTCTCACTATGTTGCCCAAGCTGGTCTTGAACTCCTGAGCTCAAGCAATCCTCCTGCCTCAGCCTCCCAAAGTACTGGGCTTATAGGTGGGAGCCACCACACCTGGCCTGGGGAGATTGAATTTCAACATGAGGTTTAAAGGGGACAAACATCCAAACTATAGCAGCTCCCCACTAGAAACCTCCCAGAATGATGAATATCAGTAATGCCCTATCATCTCCCCCAGGCTCCCACCCCTTCCCCCAGGCCAAGGTCTAGCCCAAGAGCAAACCATGGGTTCTGTGTCTGCACCAGCAGGCGCATGGGGTCCTGTGGTGTGCCTCGGCCCGAGTTCACACACAAGTGGACCTCTTCTCCTTGGCACAAACACAGAATTAAGTTTGCCTCTCAGAGACCACAGTCCAGAGGTAGCCCAATGTCAGAATCAGATTCCACTACCCACTTCCCTGGGGAGAGGTGAGCTTTAGACTCTGCCTGTCTAGACCCCAGATAGATCGTGGGGGACCTCTAGGGTACCTGCCCAGGAAACGTTAGGAAGTTAGGTGAAGTAGAGGAGAAAATGGGCCCAACAGTGATTATGAGGACTGACAGGTCTTTGGGCCAAAGCGTTTGATACTTGGATGGAACCATGTGGGTACACTGAGGACACTTCCTTCTGTGGGCCTTTGTCACCCAGTCCTCTCTTCTCAGGATTTCCCGGTCTTCTCTTTTCCAATAACGCCCCCCTTTCCTGGCTTTGTTTTTCCCTCCAAAGCTTTATCTCTCCCCATACTGATCTGAATCTAAAAGTGAGACTCATGGACATTTCTCCTCCACCTTATCTGTTGCTGAAGCCCTGCATCCACCCCCCACGCACACACCTGACAACCGGCAGAGGTAGACATCTTTGTTTGTCAGTTATTGGAGACCAGTGACATTTTAAAAGGTTATTTCTCTTACAGGAAACTGTGTAGCCCAGGGACAGTCACCTTGTGAGCTTCTTTATTCATGAACCCTCACTCTTCCTCCAGGATTGATGGGTGACAGCTCCTTGCTCTGGGCCTTTCTTATATATATTTACAGTAGTCTCTGAAGTACATCCTTAATCAAAGGGGCCATGACTCATTGACACATCTTTGGAATATTACTGAGTAACTCATTAAAATGTTAATAGCTTCTGTCCGGATGTATTGATCTTGATGTCAACTATTCTTGGAATAATAAATAAAGTTGATTTTTAAAATTTTGTCTTTCAACCATGCTGAGTGATAAGTGAGCCAAGGAGTGTCTGAAAGCCCCCGATGGAACAGAATCAAATAGAGAGGGTCCTATCCAGCTCTGTGATGAAAAATGTTACGGCAGACAGAGTTAAGCTCAAACTCACTACAGAACAGGGGAAAACACCCAAAATCCACGGACCATGTTTTTTTTCCCCCAGGATGTTTCTAAGTAAATAAATCAACAATGGCAACTTTGAATCAATAATTTGTAAATATCTCTGGATGTCTCCAAGTGCTTTCAGCGGTGGGAGCATGAGTAACACCAGATTTCAAGGAACCAGCATCCCAGGAGCCATCTTTGGTTTTCTAAGACTAACATCCAAGATGGGCTTCCTGCAGCTTTCAGCCACCTGCGCCCTGCCTGCTGGCTTCTGCTAAGCTCCCCTTTCTACCTTTCTGGTCCTTGAGGACGTCAAGCCCACACCTAACTGGCCTTCTGCCCTTGATCGTCCCTCCATTGGTCTCTATCAAGGGCCTTCTGCCCTTGATGTTCTGCCTGGAGGGCTCTTTCAGCCTCAGCTGTCCATGCCGCTGCTGGAGAGGGTTCCTGAACTTCCCATCCTGAAACTGCTGCCACCCGCCCCCCAACCCAGCCCTCCCCAGCCTGGGCCTGCTGGGTGTTTAAATCATCAGTGTGGTTTGTCTACCTGCATTTTCATGGCTCCTTCCAGAAGGACTTGTAGGGACTGTGTGTTTACCTTCTCCTATCTTACTACTGGGTCCATGTGGGCACACAGTAGGCATTCAATAAATGTTGGTTGAATAAATGAATGGAAAGTCCCCTAAAATGAGGAAGGGATCTTGGGATGCCCAGAGGGATGAAGTGGAAAAAGTCTCTAACAAGAAAAGCAGGGGATAGGCTGGAAAGGGACTGCTGCTGAAAACCCGCTAAGAAATGTTTCCACTCCCAGGACAGGGAGGAGGAAGCGATTTAGTTGGAACGTGCATCTAGGCCTCCCATTACTCCCTGGAGCTCCATCACGGGAAAAATCCTTTACATGGATCCGTGACTCTGGGCCTGAGTGCCACGGTTTCAGGACGTGGTCAAGCCCTAAGTCAACGTTTCCAGAACAAACACCCGCGACCAGAAGCGGCAAGGGACGCCGACACACCACATCACTCTCCCGGCCAGGGCCGAGTCCTGGTAGGAACATGATTATCATTCCTGACGATCTGCCGTGCCGGGCTGGCTGCTCTGATACCCGTCAATGGGCTTATTCAGCCAGGGCCCGGTTTTGCATATTATTCTTAATAAACATTCATAGCCCAAGCCATAATGGCTCTTTCAAGGCTCCTGCTTTGAATGCGTGGTAACAACAGAGTGCCTTTGTGTACTTACATGTAAAAATACACTGGCCACCCTGTTGATACGCAGCATATATATTTATAAATATTTATCGCCAAGTCATGGCTGACATTTTCAAAATGCTGCATTTGAAGTAGACCTCGTTTTTCTGTCTCCCAAGCTGAGAGGCCAGACGAGGTTAATTAATCCAATTTTGCCTAATAATGTGCAGCGTAATGATCTCCATGCCTTGGTTTATTTGTCAAGGGGGAGGGGGCTCCACGGAAAGGCCTCAGTGACTCCGAAAGGAGGGATTTCCCGACTGCTGCCTTGATCTACAGCCAGCCTGGGGTGATGGAGACGTGCCCGCAGCACCTTCTGGGGAAGCAAGAAAGAGAAGAAGCTGGTAGAGAAAGAGATCCAGGATCTGGACTTGGTTCACCCCAGGGGTGGGGGTAAAGCTGCGGAAGGAACTTCTCTCCCAATTCCATCCCCTCTCCCTGCCCAAGCTCCTGGGAGACACTCTGATTACTGGGAAATAACATTCCAAACTCACGCCGATGGACTGGACAGGAACTCCTTGCCCTCCATGCTGTGGTCGATAGGGAAGCACTTGAACCAGGATCTGGGGCAAGGCAAATGTTGGATCTGATCAAGACTGGCCAGCAGAAAGACCTGGTCTTGAAGCAGTGAAGAAGTCCATGATGCCAACAGTTTGGCTTCTCTCATTAGGTTGCTTTCACAAACCACCATGCGCTGAAGACTCCTTGGCAAACCTGATCCCTCTTGATTATACCAACAAGGGCCTCCTGTTTTGTGCATTTTGACTCGTATTCAGACTCATCTTCTAGCTCTTAAAGATGGGAGGCCTCTGCAACAGAACAATGCTTGGAAAGGGGGTCTTTAAGCGTACCTAAACTCCCTGAGCTCTGACTCCCCCGTTTGGCTCTGCTCAACTCCAGTTTGGGTGTCAGCTTTGCCCTGCTGTTGCTCTCAGTGTCCTGGGAATCCTGTTTACCAGTTCCCATTCTCCATCCACAGGTGGGCTCCCAGGTCAAGAGCAGATCTCACAGACCACTGCTCAAAGCTTATCCTGGCCAGGTGCAGTGACTCATGCCTCTAACTCCAGTGCTTTGGGAGGTCAAAGTGTGGGGATCATGAGGCCAGGAGTTCAAGACCAGCCTGGGCAACGTAAGAAGACCTGTCTCTGCAAAATGTATCCATAGAGTATGGCTCACACCTGTAGTCTCAGTTACTCCAGAGGCTGAGGCAGAAGGACTGTTTGAGCCCAGAAATTCAAGGCTGCATTGAGCTATGATTCCCTTATCACCTCCTCAACCCTGGATTTGTCACCGTCCAGCTCTGTGGGGCCAGGTTTTCCATCCTACGCTTCCCTCCACCCCACACTCACCTTCACCCTCTTGTCTCTTTATTAAGCAAAACTGGGCTGCCAAATCCCAACATGTTTGTCCCTTTTAACATTCTTCAAACAAAACCTAAGCAGCAAAATTCATCTACTTAAAAAAAAAAATCAGGTGCCAGCGAGAGCCAGTTTAGATTTTAAGCCACTTTTTCTCTGGCTCACCTGCATGCCACGGAAGCCCGTCAGCACCTGGCGCTCACTGACATGGTGTTTGAGTCACAGTCGCGTTACTCAATGCACCCCTGTTGAGTGGATCAGCACCCAAGTGGGCATTCACTGTGCCCCACATTCACTTCCTCATACCATACGGCCAGAAACGCAGGGAAAAAAAATCCCAGCTTTGCTTCCTAAAACCTGCATGACCTTGGGCAAGTTACCTAACGTGTCTAAGCCATAATCTCTTCAACTATAAAACAGGGCTGATAAACTTACTCCACAGGGCAGGGGTGAGTACTCAATAAGACAGTTTGAGAAAGCATCTAGCACGTGGCCAGGCCATAATACGTTCTCAACAAATCTCTATTGAATCAGTGACCAATGAAATGGCATTCTAGAAATGCATTTATTTCTGTTATTTAAAACAGGGTTAAAAATTTACAAGAAAAAAAAACAAGCAACTTCATTAAAAAGTGTGGAGAGAACATGAACAGACGCTTTTCAAAAGAAGACTTACATGCAACCAACAAGCATATGAAAAATTCAACATCACTGATCATTGTGGAAATGCAAATCAAAACCACAATGAGATGCCATGTAACACCAGTCAGAATGACTATTTTTAAAAAGTCAAAAAACAGGCTGTGCTTGGTGGCTCACGCCTGTAATCCCAGCACTTTGGGAGGGCGAGGTGGGTGGATCACAAAGTTCGGAGTTCGAGACCAGCCTACCAACATGATGAAACCTAGTCTCTACTAAAAATATAAAAATTAGCTGGGCGTGGTGGCACGCATCTGTAATCCCAGCTACTCAGGAGGCTGAGGCAGGAGAATCGCTTGAACCTGGGAGGCAGAGGTTGCAGTGAGCTGAGATTGTACCACTGCACTCCAGCCTGGGCGACAGAGCGAGACTCCGTCAAAAAAAAAAAAAAAAGTCAAAAAATAACGCTGATGAGGTTGTAGAGAAAAAGGAATGCTTATACACTGCTGGTGGGAGTGTAAATTAGTTCTACTTTACACTCCCATTGTGGAAGACAGTGTGGCGATTCCTCAAAGACCTAGAGCCAGAAATACCATTTGACCCAGTAATCCCATTACTGGGTATATACCCAAAGGAATATAAATCATTCTATCACAAAGACACATGCACATGTATTTTCATTGCAGCACCATTCACAATAGCAAAGACATGGAATCAACCTAAATGTCCATCAATGATAGACTGGACAAGGAAAATATGGTACATTTATACTATGGAATACTATGCAGCCATAAAAAGGAACAAGATCATGTCCTTTTCAGGGACATGGATGGAGCTGCAGGCCATTATACTTAGCAAACTGACGCAGAAACAGAAAACCGACTACTGCATGTTCTCATTTTTAAGTGGGAGCTAAATGATGAGAACATATGGACACACAGAGGGGAACCACACACACCGGGCCTTTCTGAGGGTGGAGGGTGGGAGGAGGGAGAGGATGAAGAAAAATAACCCATAGGTATGAGGCTTAATACCTGGGTGATGGAATATTCTCTACAACAAATTCCCATGACACAAGTTTACCTATGTAACAAACCTGCACTTTTATCCCTGAATTTAAAATAAAAGTTAAAAAATCACGCCTGTAATCCCAGCATTTGGGAGGCCAAGGCGGGTGGATCACAAGGTCAGGAGCTAAAGACCAGCCTGGCCAAGATGGTAAAACCCTGTCTCTACTAAAAAAAAAAAAAAAAAAAAAAAAAAAAAGTTAGCCAGGCATGGTGGCAGGCGTCTGTAATCCCAGCTACTCAGGAGGCTGAGGCAGGAGAATCACTTGAACCCAGGAGGCAGAGGTTGCAGTGAGCCGGGATCGAACCACTGCATTCCAGGCTGGGCAACAGCACGAGACTCCGTCTTTATTTATTTATTTATTATTTTATTTATTTATTTATTATATAAAATAAATTTTATTTATTATAAAAATATAATATTTTTATTTATTTTTATATATTTATGTATTTATAAATATTTTTATTTATTTATTATATAAAGATAAATAAATACAAATTTTAAAATGAAATAAGGTTAAATAATACCTGGATAGCACCAGCAGCTCAATCTTGAGGCTTGTAGCACTAATAAGCTTTTGGAAACAAGTGAGTGTGTCCAGCATTGTTTAGCAAACATTCCCTCTCCCCTGGACGCCATGGTACTTTATTTACGCTCTTGGGCATGTATCTTACCCCTGGACCATCCTACAGGTGGGAATCCCCTGATTGCATCTGTAATTAATGTTCCATGTGTGATTTGTCCTCAGAAGCCCTAAGCTGAGGAGGCACTTAATAAATATTTATTAATTGACATTCGAATGGACTCGTGTATTGGACACACTTAATGTACTCCTCAGGTTCTCTCAGCCTCCCCTTCCCCCAGGCCCTCATCTGTGGGTTCTGCCTCCATGGGTGATCAACTTCCTTGGGCCCATGTGATTTTACTGCCTGAAATCAACCAGCTCTACACCCAGAATCTCTAGCTCCTTCTGGTGTGTGGGGGCTCAGATGAAATCCACACCACAGGATATGGGATCTGGCTTCTCCCTGGCTGGGGAAGGAACTGGATGAGGCAATTGATAGTACAGGGGAGTTAATCTCCCAGTGTGCGGACTTGGGCCAATGGGACGCGGGAGATTGGAGGAAGCCTAGCAGACAAGAACCTTCTCTCTTTCTCCCTCTAATTATTACTCTTCAACACAGTTACTCCACACAGCCCATCTGGGGACATTCCATGGAGCTGATGAGTATACCTGCCAGGCAATGGCCTCTGTCTACACGGCATGCTGCATTGCGTCCCATCCTGCTTGCCTCACTTCCCCTTGACCACACTCTCACTGCCCAAAGAGTGCACCTTTCAAATAAAGCCTTTGCCCTTAATCCTTGCCTCAGGCTCTGTTTTCTTGGGGACTTGGGCTAAGACAGGTCATGTGAACGTTGCACAAGCCAGATAACAGGGAGGAAAAGGCTTTCTGAATTGAGACCATGTATGAGACAAGGGCTGGGATTGTTAATAAGCCCATTCAGTGAATTTTTTTTTCTTTTGAGACGGAGTCTCACTCTGTCGCCCAGGCTGGAGTGCAGTGGTGCAGTCTCGGCTCACTGCAACCTCTGCCTCCCGAGTTCAAGCAATTCTCTGCCTCAGCCTCCCGAGTAGCTGGTTTTACAGGTGCCCGCCACCACGCCCAGCTAATATTGTGTGTGTGTGTGTGTGTGTGTGTATGTGTGTGTGTGTGTGTATGTTTTGATGGAGTTTCGCACTGTTGCCCAGGCTGGAGTGCAGTGTCGCGATCTCAGCTCACTGCAAGCTCCACCTCCTGGGTTCACGCCATTCTCCTGCCTCAGCCCCCCGAGTAGCTGGGACTACAGGCACCCACCACCACACCTGGCTAATTTTTTGTGTTTTTAGTACAGACAGGGTTTCACTGTGTTGGCCAGGATGGTCTCGATCTCCTGACCCTGTGATCCGCTGGCCTCAGCCTTACAAAGTGCTGGGATTACAGGAGTGAGCCACTGCGCCCGGCCCAATTTTTGTATTTTTAGTAGAGACGGGGTTTCACCATCTTGGCCAGGCTGGTCTTAAACTCCTGACCTTGTGATCCACCTGCCTCGGCCTCCCAGCGTGCTGGGATTACAGGTGTGAGCCACCACACCTGGCCTCAGTGAATTTTTATTGAACTGTTTGATTAACATGGTCATGCCAACTACCACCTTGGAGCCCAGGTCATCAGAAAATCAGAGGCACCAGGCTGTGGGCCCCATGCGCCAGCTCACTCCCCTGGGCTCCAGCTCAGCCCAGCCTGATAGCCCAAAAAGTCTTCCTCTCAGCCGTTTTGTGTCTGGGGCTGTGTCTTCTTTAGCAGCTTGCAAATTCCAGCCATGGAAATCCAAGCAAGGGCAGAGAATCAGAGCAGATTCTCTCCTTTACCTTGTGCTATATTTTAATAAATTAATGCAGTTGTAGTTATGTAGAAAGAGATTTGCTCTCGGGTAATAAGGATGACACGGCAGCCTAACTGCAGGTGCATGAATTGGGCAGGCAGGAGGCCTTGCCCTCAGGGACACCTGCTCTCTCTTAGGTCGGCCAATCCACAACAGGGTGCTCATCCAATTTCTGTCCACCTGAGAGTCCACGAAGGAACAAGCCCAGCTGTGCTCCTTCCTGATCAGGTCCCACTTACCACCCACAAAAGGGGAGAACGTGGCTCTTTTGAAGGATCCTCATTGAGGGCTCTCATGAGTAAATTATCAATGAAAGTTGATAATTAAAGCAACTACCTCATTTGTTGACAATCCAGCAACAAGTGAGGTAGTTACACTAATATTAAAAGTAGTAACACACACCTCAGATTTGTATGGCATTGTGTTGTTTTAAAAATTCTTTTCCAGGTATTGTGTGGTCTGATTACAATGGCACAAGCTACAGCTCAAGCAGCCTTGAACTAAGTCAGAATCGTTGAATAGTAGCAGTGCCATAGGGTTCAATGTATTTGGCAGCCGACGTCCAGATTCCAGGGGAAAGGCAACATGATTACACAGAGGCTTTGTGAAGGGAAGGACTAATGGAAGAGATGTAGAAAGAGGGGAAAGGGCCGGGCGCGGTGGCTCAAGCCCGTAATCCCAGCACTTTGGGAGGCCGAGGCAAGTGGATCATGAGGTCAGGAGTTTCAGACCAGCCTGAGCAAGATGGTGAAACCCCGTCTCTACTAAAAATACAAAAATTAGCTGGGCGCAGTGGCAGGCGCCTGTAATCCCAGATACTTGGGCGGCTGAGGCAGGAGAATCGCTTGAACCCAGGAGGCAGAGGTTGCAGTGAGCCGAGATCACGCCACTGCACTCTATCTAGCCTGGGCAACAGAGCAAGATTCTGTCAAAAAAAAAGAAAAGGAAGAAAGGAAGGGAGAAAGGGAGAAAGGAAGGAAGGAAGAAAGAAAGAAAGAAAGAAAGAAAAAGAAAAGAAAGAAAGAAAAAGAAAGAAAAAGAAAGAAAGAAGGAAGGAAGGAAAAAGAAAGAAAGAAAGAAAGAAAAAGAAAGGAGGGAGGGAAGGAAGGAAGGAAGGAGAAAGATTAAGAAATGGGCACTTTGGGAGGCCAAGGCGGGCGGATCACAAGGTAAGGAGATCGAGACCATCCTAGCTAACACGGTGAAACCTCGCCTCTACTAAAAATACAAAAAAATTAGCTGGGCGTGGTGGCGGGCGCCTGTAGTCCCAGCTACTTGGGAGGCCGAGGTGGGAGAATGGCATAAACCCGGGAGGCGGAGCTTGCAGTGAACGGAGATCATGCCGTCAAAAAAAAAAAAAAAAAAAAAAGAAGAAGAAGAAAAAGAAAAGAAATCGGCATGAAATCAAAGTGGCCAACAAGGACCACTTTTCCTATGGAGAAGAGTTCAGTGTGGTTTTGAGGTTTGGAATTTGATCTGTATTCTTTCAACCAAAGAATCTTATTCCTACAATGAACAGATTTCAAAGTAGGTATTTGACAAGTATTTGCCGACTGATGAACGAACACAGAGGTCAACAAAAGAGGGCTACCAACATCCCAAAGTGAAAGAATGGCGAGTGGGAATGCGGCTTTTTTGTCTAAGCAGTGGTGGAGCTGAAGCCACTTTGATTTCCAGTATGGAATAGTTTGTCAGGTGACCTGGGATGAGAATGTTAACCCTCTTTTTGTTGCTATGAAAAAGGCGGATGATATCTATTCCATACAGGGCAGCACTAAAGGAGGGTAAACATGATTGATCACTGTGACTTTGAGGAAGGAAGACAGTATAATAAATACTAATTATAATAACCATTCCTGGCTTCTAAGAAAAATGCCTTTTAAAAAAGGAAGGAAGGAAAGAACAATCCCTCCAACAGGGGGCCTCCTGGGACAGGCTTGGTGTGTCACGGCCTCGTGCCGGTCCCAATAAATCCAAAGGGGAAAGGATTCGGTGACAGTTCACAACAGCAGGAGCAGGCAGAAGACCTTCGCTTTTTTCAACGTTTTACATAAATTAATTTCATGTTTCAATTGCCACATTATCACAACTTTAGATTAATATACATGGGGCCAAGACTTGCAGATAATTGTATAATTCTGCACTTCACGTAAATGCTAGCTATAAACATTTAAAATGTAAACGTCAGGCCGGGAGCGGTGGCTCATGCCTGTAATCCCAGCACTTTGGAAGGCCAAAGCAGGCTGAGGCAGGCGGATCACTTGAGGTCAGGAGTTCGAAACCAGCCTGGCCAACACGGTGAAACCTCATCTCTACTAAAAAAAATACAAAAATTTGCTGGGCAGGGTGGCGTGCGCCTATAATCCCAGCTACTCAGGAGGCTGAGGCAGGAGAATTGCTTGAATCCTGGAGGCGGAGGTTGCAGTGAGCTGAGATCGTGCCACTGCACTCCAGCCTGGGTGACAGAGCAAGACTCTATCTCAAAAAAAAAAAATATATATATATATATATATATATATATACACACACACACATATATATATACACATACATATATACATATATATATACACATACATATATATATATACACACACATACATATATATATATATATGGTTGGCCAGGCACTGTGGGTCATACCTGTAATCCCAGCACTTTCAGAGGCCGAGGCAGGAAGATTGCTTAAGCTCAGGAGTTCGACACCAACCTGGGCAATATAGTGAGACCCATCTCTACAAAAATTACAAAAAAAAATTAGCCAGGCATGGTGGTTCATGCCTGAAGTCTTAGCTGCTCCGGAGGCTGAGGCAGGAGGATTGCTGGAGTCCAGGACGTCGAGGCTGCAGTGAGCCATGATTGTGCCAGTGCACTCCAGCCTGGGAGACCCAGCAAGACCCTGTCTCAAAAAAAAAAAAGTAAAGTCCATAAACTAGCTTCATATAAAAACTCCGGTATATACAACGACAGATATTTCATCATCTCTGGCCCCTAGCAAATAGTTGCATCCTTGAGTGAATCATTTCAGCTCTCTGTGACTTTGTAATTCCAATCTTATATTCTGTACACTGCCTAGTGTCTTCTGGAAATAAATGGGAACATGCCTGAACTTTCCAGATAAATTTACCAGCCCTTTAGCCCTTCCCCTCTCGGCTCTCTGTTTCCTCCCTGTTTGTCGAGAACACGCACATGGTTTACAGCGTGCTTTACAGCGTTTCAAGCCCAAACAGAACACGCTCCACAGGGAAGGGGCTGATTGGTTTAGTTTTCAGGCAGCCCCGCGAGGGGTGGTAATTGACACTCGAGCAACAACATGTTGCATTCCTTCATATCGCAGCAGTAATTGAACACACATGAACCCCCTGCACTGGTGACCCTGGAGTGTGCCACACACCTGGAAATAAGTGAGGTTCAATTAATACGTCACCGCCACTAAGCAGCTACCAGTGAGAACCACCAGTCGGCTGCCACAGCCCAGCGGTCACAGAACAAAGCAGAGAGCAATGCGGGGTGAACCCCAGGAGCTGCTGCTCCCCAGCAGAGCTTCCCCGGACGGGCCCCTAAAATCTGGTTTTCCCAAAAATACTTACTCACTTTTAATGACTCCAGTTGATTTTATCTAACAGCTTTGTTCACCTCTCGCTCAAAGAGTTATTTTTGCATTAAAATAGCAAAATGCTCAACTAGGAGGGGACGGCAATGATCCAGCTAAATTTTTGTGATGACACTTTTAATATAAAAAACAGATCAGAAATGGAATATGATATGAATATGAATATGAAAGGCGGGATTCAAGCCAAGGAAATAAAGAAAGAATGATGGATTCCACCTCTTTCATTCAGTCCCTTGAGTATTTGTGGTGTGCTGACAGTAGCCCGGGGTTACTGCAGAGATTATTGCAAGCCTGGCAGCTGCTCTTCCAGAGCTCACAGACTCGGGGTGATAGCACAATGATGTGGGACAAATCCCCCGAGGCAGAGAATGGGGCACCCAGGGCAGCCTCATCAGTGCCCTCCCCTCATCTGGAAATCTCAGGAGACTTCCTGGAGGAAGCTGCATCTAAGCTGGAGAAGCAGCAGGAGTGAGGAGGGGAAGAGAAGGGAGAGGGGAGAGGGGTCCAGGCGGAGGTCAGCACTGCCAAGGCTGTGAGGCCAGAGAGAAAGTGGCAACATGAGGAGGGGGTGCAGAAGGAAAAGGGGAGTTTGGAAGCCAAGGTCAGAAGTGGGCACTTCCATTTCAGAGCCTAGTTACACTTTTTCCAGAACCAATAGCTATTCTCCTCCTTAAACACACACACACACACACACACACACACACACACACACACACACAGAGAGAGAGAGAGAGAGAGAAAGAGCGAGAGAGAATATTAGCATTCAAACAAGAGTAAAGCTACAATTTTGGCATATTCTTGGAAGAGAGGAAAATGGACATTTCATTTTATATTTAATAAATTCCATTTAATTAATTAACAAAACCTGGCAGCACTCCCCGAATGAATGGAAATCTGCCAAATCTGAAGGCCAACAACACTGTTGCACAAAGTTTGACAACTTGCTGTCCCTGGCCACACCCCAGCCCAGATCTCCCTGCCAGCCTTGTCATTTTGTCGTGCGTTTGCTGGCAGTGGCACGTAGCGGGTTACTTCGGGTCTCTGGGCTCAGGCTTCCCCTGTAAGGTGAGGAGCTGTGACTTAGGTATACTGCACTTTAGCACTGGGATTGGCCTCCAGGGAGAACAGGGGCAATCCAGGACACCCTGCTGGTCCCTCTGTGACCCACTCTTGGCCCTTAAGCTCCCTAAGGAGGGAGGTCTCCTGTCTATACAGGACCAATCTAGGCTACTCTAGACATCAAAATACTGTAGGGTGCTTCCAGTTAGGCAGGTGTTTCTCTCTCTCTCTTTTTTTTTTTTTTTCAGACAGAGTCCCTCTGTCACCCAGGCTGGAGTGCAGTGGCGCAGTCTCGGCTCACTGCAACCTCTGCCTCCTGGGTTCAAGCGATTCTCCTGCCTCAGCCTCTCGAGTAGCTGGGATCACAGGCATGCACCACCACGCCCAGCTAATTTTTGTATTTTTGGTACAAATGGAGATTCACAGTGTTGGCCATGCTGGTCTCGAACTTCTGACTTCGTGATCTGCCCGTCTTGGCCTCCCAAAGTGCTGGGATTACAGGCATGAGCCATCATGCCCGGCCAACATGTGTTTATCTCTACACTCTCCTCAAATCTCACTAAAATGACAGTAAAGGCAAAAAAAGGAACACACTTGCAGAGACAACAAGGTCAGGAGAAGAAACCGTGGAATATGAGAAAGCTTAGCAATATTTTGAAGGGAGAACAATGAATGGGCTAATGGTCTCTGGCTTAGCGGGCTGGAGACAGTTGAGCCCTGCCAGCTGGAGTGAGGTGGAGGGGGTGAGCCCTCAAGAAACAAGATGATTCCTGCTCCAGAATCACAGAAACACTCAGAAATCAGGGGCTCCATATATATATATATCGAGATATATATAGATAGATAGATAGATATAGATATATATATATATATATATTTTTTTTTTTTTTGACATAGGGTCTCACATTGTCACCCAGGCTGGAGTTCTGTGGCATGATCTCAGCTCACTGCAGCCTTGACCATCCAGGTTCAAGTGACCCTCCTGCCTCAGCCCTCCAAGTAGCTGGGTCTACAAAGGCACACCACCACGCTCAGCTAATTTTTTTGTTGTTGTTGTATTTTTAGTAGAGACAGGGTTTCACCATGTTACTCAGGCTAGTCTCGAACTCTTGAGCTCAAGCGATCCGCCCGCCTCAGCCTCCCAAAGTGCTAGGATTACAGGCATGAGCCACGGCGCCCGGCCAGCCCCAGGTATTTCTGAATGTGAGAGTACAGCAGCAAGCTGCGGAGGAGGATGGGTTGGAAGACTGTGCAGGGGAAGGCAGACCCTCAGGCCCCTCCTGGGTGCACCAGTGTTGCTGGTGCTGCTCACCTGCTCTCTGAATGTCTGCTGCTTGCCCTCCCCTTCAGAATACTGGATATTTCCTCTCTGGCCAGGTGAACCAGAGAGGCTCAGGGCACTGGATCCAGCTGAAGGCAGCAGAATGAAAAGCATGCTCACTGAACAGGGAGATAAACCCACCCCATCCAATGGTGTTGAAAAGTATGGTGTCGTCTTGGAGGCACCAGTGTTCCCAAACTTGCAGGATGTCACTGGAACCCAAACTGGAATTATGGTTTAATGCCTCTCAAAACTGGTGAGCCCGCTGTTCTTCTCACATGTATCTCCATATGTGGACGTGCACCAGAGCCTTTTTCTACCCTCTGAAGGAGAGAAGCGTTCTGTTTAGGGGCTCGTAGAAGAGAGGAACATGAGAAGGCTGAGAAGAGTGGAGGACCCAAGAGAGAACTACCATCTCCAGTCTCCCAGGCTGGGTTGAGCCTCGGCAGAAAAGCGTGTTGACCTGAGCACGGGCAGTGGAAAACCAGACATCCAATGTGTTTGCAAGAAATATTCATTTAGATTCACAGAGCTCTTGGTCTAAACCTAGGATCTTGGTAGGAGAGGGAGGCGGGGGTCTTCGGCCTCTGGGATTCATTGTATTAACCACCAGCAATCTTTGGAATGGGCCAGCTGCTCCCTAGGCCAGAGCTGTTAGGGCTGGAGGCGGGGAGGCCATTTGGACGGTTGAAGAACTCTGTAAAAATACCTTATGCACCTGCAGGTAAAGTCACATTTTGGGGTTATCAAAGTCTAAATTAAATGGTACATGGTATAATTAGTGCTGGATTGGGAAAGAGAAGAATTGCTCATTATATACCCACCGCTGTCATTATTGGGACAAAACGATCTTCCACTGGCCCCACCAGAGCCCACCTCTGCAAGGGTTACGGCCACCATCCTCACTCACAATTGCTGCCTCACTCGTGGGTTCTTTCACGTGGCTGTGTGGACCGTGTAGGTGACCTCCCCCGTGCTCTCTCTGAGCCACTGTAAAAAAACTGATTCTTCAGTGCATGGGAAGTTCCTGTGGCCCTGCAGGTTCTTGGACCCGGCCTTGACCTGAAGGGCACTGATGTTCTGCTCAAGCGCGGAAGGGCTGGATTTTGCAGGGTCAGGAAATACATTTGTGCAGTGACTATAAGATCCCCCTGACATCTTGGTTTGTGGGAAATGCAGATTTTCTTTTTTCTGTAACTTAAATTTGGCTCTCAAGGCCCCGTTTCTGCTGGTGGTGGGATATACTGGTATTAATCTTGCCAAGTCAAGGTCAACTCCAGCTATTTGTTATTTAAAGCATAATCCCTTTGAAGTAACTCTTTAGACAATTCATCGTTCTCAGATCAATTCCAGGAGCTTCCCCTCCGTGTCTGCCCACTCCGGTCACCCCCTTTCTTGGCACTGGTGATGGCATTCCTCCAGAAAAATGCCACCCTTGTTCTGGCAGGATCTGACTTCCAATCCAGCCCACAGCCTATGCCCCCTTGTCCCTCAGCTCAGGGACCCCATGGCTGGCATTGTCAACACCTCCCTGCCAGGCACCTGGAAATACTCACTCTTTGCCCATATCCCATTGGGCTAGGGCCATCTAAGACCCCATTGAGGGCTGGGTGCATGTTTCACCTTCTTTCCTGTCCTCCCCCAATTCCTGGGGGCTTCAGTGTTTTGTTTTAATAAAGAGCCCATTTCCTCACTCCTGGCTTTGTGGAGCAATCATGAGACCCCAGGAGGGACCCCACAGTCTGACTGTGTACACTTGGGGGCCATATGCAGGACTTAGATCCATCCTTCACCCAACGAGACTCAATTTCGAAACAGCTCAGATATCTCCTCCCTAACAAGTTTAGCCTTCTCCTTGTCCTGTCAAAAGGGAACAGTGTCCTGGTGCCTACTTGATCTGTCAAAAAATCTTTTTCTGGCCAGGCACGGTGGCTCACGCCTGGAATGCCAGCACTTTGGGAGACTGAGGCAGGTGAGTCACTTGAGGTCAGGAGTTAGAGACCAGCCTGGCCAACTTGGTGAAACCCTGTCTCTACCAAAAATACAAAAATTAGCCAGGCGTGGTGGTGCACACCTGTAATCCCAGCTACTCAGGAGGCTAAGGCAGGAGAATTGCTTGAACCCAGGAGGCAGAGGTTGCAGTGAGCTGAGATCGCACCACTGCACTCCAGCCTGGGTGACAGAGCAAGACTCTGCCTCAAAAAAAAAAAAACTTCCTCCTTATTTTTTCTCCTTCTTCTTCCCAATTCTGTATTCCTGTTCTGTAAAACGAAGGGGGATTTATCTTTCTGATATCTAATCAGATGCACAAATAGGACAAAAGTCTTGAGCCCAAAGGAGAGCAAGGTTGGATACGCAAGTTAGATAAGATGGGAGAGGACATCTCTGCAAATGGTGGGACACACAGAAAGTAGCAAAGGCCAAACGATTGTGGGTGACAAGCAAGGAGGAGGAATCCAGTCAGTGAGAAAGAGCTGGCAAATTTCAGCAGAAACATGGCTGAAGCACAGCGCTGGCAAAGGGGACTCTGGCAGGGTATGTGTGCTTGGGACAAATGAGCCTTCAAGTCTACCGTCTCTGAGGGGACACCAGCTGAGGGGAAGCTGACCCTGGCTGCCAGCCCCAAGCTTTGGGGAGGCCTGTCCTGGGGTCAGTGGTCTGCTGACTCCCCACCGTGCCCACCTCCTTGGCTTCCCAGCTGCAGTGGCCCAGGGAGGCCTCCTGCCATGCCCACCCCCACCAAGCCCCATCTCAGCGCTCCACTGGGGGCTCTTAGCACAGCCCCCATTGCATCTCTGACGGCAGGAGCTGCAGTGACTCTGGCACCTAGGTCTGGCCTGGCCGGCCCCACCGCTGGGAACTGCAGTCTAGTCTAGAAGGTCCAGGCAAACTCTGCCCAGGAGAGACAGAGGAAGGAGCCCTCAGAGAGCTGCTCTCCCTGTCTCCCCATCCCACAGCCTGTCCCAAGCATCAGTGGTTAAAGGTGGCTTCTCCTGAGATGTCTCATGTGCCCGATGTCCTGGGGCGCTGTGGCCAGCTGAGCAAAGCCCTGCCTAGCACTGACACCCCCTCCTTTACTGCCTCACTTTCCTTCTCCCCTCACTCTGGCTTCTCTGGGGTTGCACCAACCACCACCCCCAAAAGGGATTCACACATAAGCTTTGCTGCAGGCTCTTTTCTAGGGCGCTGAACTAGCTTTGCCTCTGGAAAATGGTGCCTCTCTGCGGAGGAGCGAGAGGCTGCCTTCTGCAAATTATCACCTCGTTAATTTTCTGGAATGGGTGTAGAGGCATATCATCTGTGTTCATTTCCTTCTACAAACTGGGTGGCTTAACATGACAGAAATGTGTTCTGTCTCAGTCCTGGAGGCCAGAGGTCTGGCAACAAGGTGTACACAGGGCTAGGGCAGGATCCTTCCTTGCCTCTCCCAGCTTCAGGAGCTCCTGGCACTCCCTGGCATTCCTGGCTTGTGGTTGCATCCCCCTCCTATCTCTGCCTCTGTGTTCACAGCGCCTTCTTCCCTATGTTTCTGCCCAAGCTGTCTCGGCTTCCCACTTCTAAGGACACTCGGGGTGCCATGTGGGGCCCAGCCAGGTAAGCCAGGATGATCACCTCACCTTGGGATCCTTAACCGTCACGTCCTTTCTCCCAACAAGGTCACATTCACAGGCTCCAGGGATTAGGATGTGGACATAGCTTTGGGTGGGGGGCATTTTTCAATCTAGCGTACCATCCTCACTCCCCTGGCTGAAATGTGCAGCAGGAAAAGAGAAAGGAAAGAAAAACAAGTGAAATGTCAACCCGACAATTCTAAAATTCCGAGACGCATGAGCAGGGAAAAGTGCGATGTTTCCATTTCTAGTGCCTTCTGCACCACAGGAGAGATCAGACCTTCAGTTTTCATATCGGCATGTGTTATTTCTTCCTTGGGAGAAACAAAGCGAATCATCCAGTATTGCCGAGTGGAACGGCGCACACGTGGGAGGGCTGGGAGTAGCTGGGTGTCCCCAGCTCCTGGTGAGGAGAATCCCCGCCACCCAACCTCCCCCAGCCTCCCAATGGCTTATTTCAACACCTTTGGGCCAAGAAAGCTGGAGTGGAACTGTCAGTGCCCCCATTTAAAACCCATTTGTGAATGGCTCATAAATCACACCCTTAGAAAACTCACTCCTCATTATAATTCTGCAGAGAAAAACTCTGTTCAGCAATTGCAATAAATGTGAGAGTGAGTAGGTTGCTTTCTCAGCAGGGGGTCATATGGAAGAGGGTTTTGCATTATATTCTTCAGTCTTAATAAAAACAGGAATAATTACGAGCATGTCTCCAAATGTACAAAGTCTCTGCTGTCAGACTTCACAGTGGCCGCTGACCACAAAGTGTGATTTCAGAGAAGCCAGAAAGGGTCACAATCCCCAAGACCTCCACCTTGCTGACCCAGTGAAGCAACTAGGTTAAAGTCCCAAATTCTACCATTAGAGCTTCCTTTCTTTGGGTTCGCCCCTGGTCAAAACGTTAACATTGCTGGAAGGAGTCACATTTTAAGCACGGTTTTGTTTATACCTTTATTCTGGCATTTTCTTTTCTTTTCCTTTTTTTTTTTTTTTTTTGTTTTTTTTTTGAGACAGAGTCTCATTCTGTCATCCAGGCTGGAGTGTAGTGGTGTGATCTTAGCTCACTGCAACCTCCACCTCCTGGATTCAAGCGATTCTCCTGCCTCAGCTTCTCGAGTAGCTGGGACTACAGGTGCACACCACCATACCTCGCTAGTTTTTGTATTTTTAGTAGAGATGGGGTTTCACCATGTTGGCCAGGCTGGTCTCCAACTCCTGATCTCAAGCAATCCACCTGCCTCTACCTCCCAAAGTGCTGGGATTACAGGCATAAGCCACCAATTCTGTCATTTTCTAAGAACAAGATGGTTATAGTGCACGGTGATGCACCAGATAGGATAAGGAGACATCATTGAGGGTGAAGATGAACAATCACAGTCCGGGCTGAGTCCCAGGCTATGCCTGGAGAAGGCCTCTGTGAATCTGATTTTATAGAAAACCTAAAATGTACTAAGTGCCTACTCGACATCCAGGGCTATGTTCTTCCACACAGAGTGTCTCATTTAATCCTCACATTAACCTGTGAGGTAGGCACCAAAGCTCCTCCAGGTGTGAGTGGGATGGGATCTAAAAGGTCTCTCCTAAGTCCACTGTTCTAGTTCAAAATGACACCAAATGAGTTAAGGGTGTATGTCCATATAAAGTTAAGTTTTACAAAAGAACTGTAAGTGATAACTTCTATTTCCAGACCAAGAAGAACTAGGAGCTTGAGGGACTGACTTACTTCCCAACAAGATCTCAGACATGACATATTCCTGGAGGTGGAAGTCTTCAGGGATGCCATGAAATAGACAGACACAGACAAAGGAAAGCTGAGCCTGAAAGAGGATGGGGGAGGTGCAGGAGAGGAAAGGAGGTAGATGATCGCTCCTGTGACCAGAACTGAACAGGAATCACCAGTGACCAGGGCCTCCACACTCAGGAGCTGGTTGAAAGGCAGGGAGCTGGGGCCGGAGTAACTAACTGAGAATCGGAGTGATCAGAACTGGCCTGAACCTGTGGCAACAGGCCAGGGGGTCAGGTGGTCCCGAGGCAGCGTCCCATGTGGGGCCTGAATCTGAGATTCTCACTCTATGAAAAATTCTTTGAGAGATTCTCAGGTGATCATGAATGGAGGAGAGGGGGCTTCCCCAGCTATTGGCACAAGCAGAGATAGAGTCTCTTTGGAGGAAACTTTTCCCCAAGTTAGTTTTGCAGGAATGCCACAAATTAAAATTATGCATGACTTTACAAGCAAAAATTGACAGATACTTGGGAAGACAAGTCACTATGAATGACAGCTAACAGGGGCGAGAAACATTCCATCCCAAGAACAACAGATGTTCTGTCATTGCGACAAAATGCAGAATAGTTAAGTATACAATGTTTAAAGAAGAAAGAATATACTTATAAAGATGAATAAACAAGAAGAAACTATGAAGCATGAATGGATAGAATCAGGAAAAAAACAATTAAATTTTAAAAAATGTATTACTATAACTATTAAATTAAAAAACTGAATGGACAAGTTAAACAGTTGATTACACTGTTAAGGAGGGAATTAATGAGCTGGAAGGTATATTTGAATAACTTATCTGGAATTCAGCAGAGAAATAAAGAGCTGGAAATGTGAAAAATATAAAGGATATGGAGACTAGAATGAGGAGGTCTAGCATGGGGCTGGGAAACAATGGCTCATGTGCCAAATCCTGCTGGCCACCTGTGATGGTTAATACTGAGTGTCAACTTGACTGGATTGAAGGATACAAAGTATTAATCCTGGGTGTGTCTGTGTGGGCGTTGCCAAAAATGATTAACAGTTGAGTCAGTGGGCTGGGGAAGGTAGATCCACCCTTAATCTGGTGGGCACCATCTAATCAGCTGCCAGTGAATATAAAGCAGGCAGAAAAACGTGAAAAGGAGAGATGGGCCTTTCACCTAGGCTGGATGCTTCCCGCCCTGGAACATCGGACTCCAAGTTCTTCAGTTTTCGGACTCAGACCTGGCTCTCCTTGCTCTTCAGCTTGCAGACGGCCTGTTAGGGGACCTTTGATCGTGCAAATTAATACTTAATAAACTCCCCCATATATATATGTGTATATATATACACACACACATATATATACACATACACACACACACACACACACACACACACACATATATATATATATTCTGTCCCTCTGAGAGAACCCTAATACACCACCTGTCTTTATAAATAAAGTTTTATTGGAAAACAAACTCCTTTATTTACACACTGCCTTTGGCTTCTGTCACACTGCAAGAGGGTTAAGTAGAGTTGAGAATGTACATGGCTTTCAAAGCCTAAAATATTTACTCTCTGGCCTTTTACCAAAAAAGTTTGGGCCAGTCGTGGTGGCTCATGCCTGCAATCCCAGCACTTTGGGAGGCTGAGGTGGGAGGATTGCTTGAGCCCAGGAGGTCGAGACCAGCCTAGGGAACATAGTGAGACCCTGTCTCTACAAAAAAAAAAAAAATTAAAAATTAACTGGGCATGGTGGCACACACCTGTGGTTCCAGCCACTCAGGAGGCTGGGACGAGAGGATTGCTTTCAGTCTGAGAGGTTGAAGCTGCAGTGAGCCATGATCACACCACTGCAGTCCAGTCTCAGTGACAGTGAGACCCTGTCTCAAAAAAAAAAAAAAATTTCCCCTGCTGTAGTCTATATCTGACTGGGAACACAGAAGGAAAAAATGGAGAGAAAGGAAGAGAGGCAATATTTTAAAAGGTAATGACTAGATTTTCCCAAACTAATTTAAAACATGAAGGCACATATCCAGAGAGTACAACATATTCTGAGCAGGCTAAATAAAAGACAGTCATACTGCTGTTCTGGGTTGAATTGTATTCCTGCAAAAGATGTTGAAATTCTAACTCTCGGCACCTATGAATATGACCTAATTTGGAAATAGGGTCTTTGCAGATGTAATCAAGTTAAGGATCTTGACGTGAGACCATTCTGGATTTGATATGGGATCCAAATTCAATGATTGATGTCTTCATACAAAAGAAGCAAAGAGAATGAGAGAGAGAGATCAGTGGTATGAAGACACAGGGAAGAAGCCACGTGAAAACAAATCCTGCCCAAGCCAAAGAGAGTGTGGGGCCACGAGAAGCTGAAACAGGCAGCAGGAGTTCTCCCCTAGAGCCCTTGGAGGGAGCACGCCTTGATTCTAGACTCCTGGCCTTCAGAGCTGTGAGCGAATAAACTTATGTTGTTTTAAGCCACCCAGTTTGTGGTGATTTGTTACGGCAGCCCCAGGGAACAAACACAGATTTTGGTGTTGATGTGGGAGAATAAAAAATGATTCCAAGCTCTTTGTTATTCCCCACACTAAGAGATATTATTTATTTCCCCTCCTCTTGAATCTGGGCTGGACCGTGACTGTTTTAACCAACAGAATATGCAGAAGTGATGCTGTATTAGTCCGTTTTCATGCTGCTAATAAAGATATACATGAGATTGGGTAATTTACAAAGGAAAGGGGTTTAACTGGCTCACAGTTCAGCATGGCCGGGGATGCCTCAGGAAACTCACAATCATGGCAGAAGGGGAAGAAAACATGTCCTTCTTCACAGGGCAGTAGGAAGGAGAAGAATGAGTGTTCAGTGAAGGGGAAGGACCCTTATAAAACCATCAGATATCATGAGAACTAATTCACTAATACGAGAACATGATGGGGGAAATTGCCCCCATGGTTCAATTATCTACACCTGGTCCCTCCTATGACATGTGGGGATTATGGGAACTACAATTCAAGATGAGATTTGGGTGGGGACACAGCCAAACCATATCAGGTGCCATGCCAGGTCCAGGCCCCAGCCTTCAGAAGCCCTGGCAGAGTCTGCATTTACACTACTGGGAGCCGGGAGCTGCCACAAAAGAAGTGCAGTGACCCTGCTGAAGAGACCATGTGGAGAAGCCAGAGGAGAGAGAGAGACCATGGGACCACATGGAGGAAGGGAGGCCCCCAACTCCAGCTAAGCCTGGCCTTCTAGATGCCCCTTCTTCCCACCTCTTTGGAACTGGCTTTGAGTTTTGCCTCACTCCTGTCCCATTCCAGGGCCTGGTTCTCAGGACTGGAACCCCTAGTGCTTTCTGGGTCCTGGAGCACTTCCTCAGAGGCAGCTCAGAATCAGCCAGTCCTGCCCCAGGGCTTCTGTTACATGTGGGGAACCATCTTGGATGTCCCTGCCCAGTGGAGCCACTGCAGCTTCAAGCAATGTCATCTGCAGCAGAAGAGCCACCCAGCTCATCCCAGTCAACCCACAGAAACATGAGGCATCGATAACCTTGAGGAAGAAGAGACTCCTACAGATATAGGTGTTGTAGGCAAAACCAGGTGTAGATAAATGGCTGGTTCTTGGTTGCTATTCTCAGCAGATGTGCTGATAATAGTAAATTCTTTTTTTTTTTTTTTTTTGAGACAGAATCTGGATCTGTTGCCCAGGCTGGAGTGCACTGGCACGATCTCGGCTCACTACAACCTCTGCCTCCCATGTTCAAATGATCCTTCCACCTCAGCCTCTCCAGTAGCTGGGATTACAGGCGTGCATCATCATGTCCAGCTAATTTTTGTATTTTTTGTTTTTGTTTTTGGAGAGAAGGGGTTTCATCATGTTGCCCAGGCTGGTCTCAAACTCCATGGCTCAAGCGATCCACCTGCCTCTGCCTCCCAAAGTGCTGGGATTACAGGCGTGAGCCACTGCGCCCAGACAGATACTAGTAAATTCTTTAGATACATATGAGTAGGAGCTTCCCAGAGCATCCAGCCAAAAGTTAACCCTTAGGTCCTAGTGTCATATGACTCTAATATTGTTAACACACACAGGAAGGCCTTCTTCTAAATAGTAGTATTAATAAACACTTTTCTTTCTTTAGACAGTTTCGCTCTTGTTGCCCAGGCTGGAGTGCAATGGTGCAATCTTGGCTCACTGCAACCTCTGCCTCCTGGGCTCAAGTGATTCTCCTGCCTCAGCCCCCCAAGTAGCTGGGATTACAGGCCTGCACCACCACGTCCAACTAATTTTTTGTATTTAGTAGAGATGGGGTTTCACCATGTTGGTCAGGCTGGTCTTGAACTCCCGACCTCAGGTGATCCGCCGGCCTCGTCCTCCCAAAGTACTGGGATTACAGGCGTGAGCCACCGTGCCCAGCCTAAACACTTATTTTTACAACTAAGTAAATAAATCTTACCAAATAAAACATCAAATTATCAAATAAAACAAAACATCAAATTAACAAATACTGAATCAAATCAATCATAAAAGCAAACTCATCGTTAAATACGTGCCTTAGGGCCAGAAACTTGACCACTCTGTGGAACTGTAGAGGCAAAGTGGTACTCACTTATGGGTAACCATGCACACCTCATCCCAGAGTCAGAAAGAAAAAACACAACATACCTGAGACAAACAAACAAAACAAGGTCACCTAAAATGAGGAAAACCTTGTGCCTTTCCTGTAAGTTACTCACTCCTCAACAAAACCTTTACCTCAGACTTTTGCAATGCTGCTGCTTAAGGATTTATCAGGACCTTTGTGGATATGACAATTGTGTGATAAATTTTGTTTCTCTGCCATGCACAGACTACTATAAACTCAGTGGCCTTTGTAATTTTTGTGTTTGTTTACTTTAAATGCCTGTTTTATTTGATGATCCATTTCTTCTAGCCCCGGAACATCCTTGCAGATCTTTTTCAAGCAAACTTTTTTTTTCCCCAAATGCTTTTGTCTCAAAATCTTCCATTCCCAGAGACTCTGAACTCAGGGAGGGCAGGCACAGCAGAGGGTGGGGGTGGGCACTGCATGGAAATAGGAGAATTAAGCGAAGATCTATGTCCTGAATAGCCATGTACTCCCACTCAGCTCCCAGAACATTGAAAATGAGGTGCCTTTTTTCCAGGCAAGAAATTGGAGGATTTGTCTCTGAAGAATCTAAATGGCCTCAGTAAAAATACTGCTGAGATTAACAGTTAGGGCCCCCAGTTAAAACAAACAAACAAACAAACAGCCCTCCAATCACCCTGCCGAGAAGCCCAACCACCACATGTCCCAGTAAACTCTGCAGACCTTCCCTGCAGGCTCCTTCTCTTACAGGAGAACTCTCCAGGATCTTTCCTTTTTTGTTGGTTTGTTTTGTTCTCCATCATATTAGACACCATTCTCTTACATATGTTACAGACATTTTTCCCCAGCATTTTAATATGAGATGGTCTCTCACGTGACAGGCAAAAAAACAAACAGGAGAAAAGACAAATGTGGGCAGCAGATGAGAAGCTCAAAAATTAAAAACAAAATTTTTAAAGAGAATAAAGTGCATCCACAAAACAAGAACAGAATGATAGAGAAAAAGAGGGCACAATCAGAGAGCAAGAATGGGCTTTTAGAAAGTAACGATGCATTCGCTAAAATGAAAAATTCGATAGTCTGATTGGAAGAGGGAGTGGAAAAATTATCCCAGAAAGTAGAACAAAATGACAGAGATAAACCAGAGGAGAAAAAGATAAAAAGAAAAGCAAAAAGTCAATTCAGAAGCCAACATCCAACAGTAGGTGGTCTAGAGAAGACAGATAATACAGAGAGGAAAAAAAATTAAAGAAGGAAGACCCCAAACAACTGCCACCACTGAAATGCATGATTTTCCAGACTGAACAGGCCAGAGAGTACCCAGCACAATTAATGGAGCAAAGCCCCCATAAAGATTGTTTCCAAAAAAAAATCTTAAGGTCTTTCACAGGGAAAAAATAGTTTCTATTTCTAAAAATTAGGATGATATCAACTTCTCAACAGCAACATTGATGCTGGAAGACAGTAAAGCAACAGCTTCAAATACAATTTCCAGACTCTAGAATTATATAACTAGACAACAATTCGAGAATGAATGTAGAATGAAGACACAGATTGGCAAAATGCCAAACATGTGGACTCCCATGCATCCTTTCTCAGGAAGCTAATTGAAAATGTGCTTCTCCAATAAATGATCCAAGTAAGACACGATGAGAGACAGACAGAGAGAGAGAAACTAACACATGGGAGGCGTGAGGTATCACAGCCCAGTAGAGTCTGATGGGGAATGGCAAATATATGGTCTCAAAGTCACCCACAAAAATACTTACTAATTACATTATTATTATTATTTTAAAACAGAGTCTCACTCTGCCACTCATGCTGGAGTGCAGTGGCACAATCTCAGCTCACTGCAACCTCTGTCTCCCAGTTTCAAGCAATTCTCCTGCCTCAGTCTCCTGAGTAGCTGGGACTACAGGAGTCCTGCTAATTGTTTGTATTTTTAGTAGAGATGGGATTTCATCATGTTGGCCAGGCTGGTCTCGTACTTTTGACCTCAAGTGACCCGCCTGCCTCGGCCTCCCAAAATGCTGGGATTACAGGCATGATCCACCATGCCTGGCCGCTTACTAATTACGTTATATTTGTGAGAGGTGTCCATAACTAAAAAAAAAAAAAGAAGAAGAAGAAGAAAAGAAAATAAACTTACTAATTACAAAGGGAATTGAAACAAATTCCCAGTGGGGAAGACAGATATCACCTTAATCAAATGAGGAAATTTAACATCAATAGTAATAGGGCCAATGAAAATCATGTACACTTGAAAGGATGCAATGAGAACACAGCGCTCGGGCCAGTGATGCCTCACCTGGATCTAATCACGGGCAGCAGCGGACAGAAAGGCAGAGGGGCTGCTTCAGAGCAAAGGAAACTCATGAGACATGACAGCTAAATGCAATACATGATCCGGGATCGGATCCTGGGTCAGGGAGAAAAAAGTTATAAAGGACCTTGGTGGGAAAATTAATGAACTTCAAAGATTAATTCTGGGTTAAATAATAGCAGTCCTTCAACAGGAAATTTTCTAATTTTAATAATTGTATCAAGGTTATGTAAGAGAGCAATCTTGTTCTTAGGAAATATACACTAAAGTATTTGGGGATAAAGGGTAAAGGATATCTCCAACCTATTTTCAAATGAATCAGAGAGAGAGAAAATGATTCATCAAATGGGAGGAAATGTAAACAATGTGTGAATTTAGGTAGAAGGTACATGAGTGTTCTTGCAACACTCATGTAAGTTGGGAATTATATAAAAAGTTACTAAAAGGCTCATTCATTTTATTATTATTTCATTTCCCCCAAAATTTACATTTTATAGTTAAAAATGTGGTATTACGCCAGGCGCAGTGGCTCACACCTATAATCCCAGCACTTTGGGAGCTTGAGGCAGATGGATCACCCGAGGTCAGGAGTTCAAGACCAGCCTGACCAACATGATGGGATTCCCATCTCTACTAAAAATACAAAAAATTAGCCAGGCGTGGTGGTGGGCACCTGTAATCCCAGCTACTTGGGAGGCTGAGGCAGGAGAATTGCTTGAACCAGGGAGGCAGCGGCTGCAGTGAGCCGAGATTGTACCATTGCACTCCAGCCTGGGCAACAAGAGTGAAACTCTGTCTCAAAAAAAAAAAAAAATTGTGGTTTTACTAAAGGAACCAATGAACTAAAAGGCAATATAACAGAAGTTAAAGAGCATCTACCCAGAGGTAGAGAGTAGGCTAATTAACCTCCCTATACCTCACCTTCCTCATCGGTCAAAGTGACTAATAATAGTACCTATACCATAAATTTTGAGGATTGTATAACATAAAACGGGTAGCATCCCATACCACCTTATTAAAAAAGCTCATTTTAAGAAACATACCCTTGGGCAGGGCAGGGTGGCCCACGCTTCTAATCCTAGCACTTTGGGAGGTCCAGGTGGGTGGATCGCTTAAGCTCAGAAGTTTGAGACCAGCCTGGGCAACATGGCGAAACCCTGTCTCTACAAAAAATACAAAATCAGTCAGGCATGGTGGCGTGTGCTGGTAGTCCCAGCTACTCAGGGGGCCGAGGTGGGAGGATCACCTGAGCCTGGGAGACAGAGGTTGCAGTGAGCTGAGATTGTGCCACTGCCCTCCAGCCTGAGCGACAGAGCCAGAACTTGTCAAAAAGAAGAAAGAAGGAAAGAACGAAAGAAAGAAAGAAAAAGAAAGAAAGAAAGAAAGAAGAGAAGAAAGAAAAGAAAAGAAAACTGTTATGGACATAACCCCTCTCTTGTTCTGGTTGCTCAGATCACAGCATGCAATGTCAATATTGTGTGGTTTATTTGTGCAGTTTGTTCTTTTATATGCCTGATATTCAAATTTTGTTAAGGATCCTATACAGAAAGAAGGTGACAAGAGCCCCATGTTGCTCTGACACGTCCCACTATTTCCCAAGACCTACCTCGTTTTTTCTTTCTTTACATTTCAGAAGCATCCCTGCTCCAAGAGAACAAAGACAAGCTCATAGACACATCCTTCTTTGTAAACACAGTAAAGAGGAGGGGAAAAAATAAAAGGCACATCCCTCAATAACTGGGCTCTGGAAGGCAATACACTGGAGATAGTTACCTGTGATCTGGAGACATGAACCTAGAATAGAGGAAGTGCCATATTAGATGTCTATTTCCATCTATGAAGAAGTGTCTTAGCAAACTTTGTATTAGGAACAACTACACTAGCTGGATAAAATACAAAAGACAGCATTCAGAGTGCCTGAGAGAACAAACAAGACATCCAGATTGGATCCTGGAGAGGTCCTGAGGAAACACATTGAGGTGAGCCCCATTCTAGCCTCTACTTTTTCCCTCGGAGCATCTGCCGATTTGAAGTACAGGCCACAGGGGATGAATAAAAAGCAGTAGCGGGGAACTTGCATCGGTCTCATTGAGAAGGCTGGAAAGAAAAACTATTTGAATGTAGAACTACCAAGGCAGCCAGTACTTGAGAGGCAAAAATTCAGGGGAAGGGGGGACTGCAGAGATATGAGCTTCACATTCTATGTGGCTTTTGCTATAGGTATTTCCAGCTCAGGACTGAAAAACAAATAGCTGCTGTAAAGAAATTACAAATCAAAACAACAACAGTCTTATTGACTTCAAAAATGTACCCCCAAAATTCACGTCTTCCCTAAATCTCAGAAAGTGATATTTGGGCATGTAATAAGTAAGCATCTTGAGATGAAATCTTCCTGGATTTACAGTGGTCTCTAATCCAATGACTGGTGTCCTTATAGGAAGAGGTGATGACACAGAGACACACAGAGGGGAAGATGTGGCCAAGGAGACAGAGATTAGAGTGAGGCAGCCATGGCCAAGGAGTGCCTGGGGCCAGGCTGGGGAAGGCAAAGAAAGATTCTTCCATGGGGCCTTCAGAGGAACCATGGCCTTCCTGACACCTTGATTTCAGAGTTCTAGCTTCCAGAACTGTGAGAGAATAAATTTCTTTTTCAAAAACCACCCCATTTGTGGTGATTTACTTACTTCAGCTCCAGGAAGCCATACAAGTCTAATGGTGCTGAAGATATAAAAATCATCATTCAGGGCCTGCCAGAGAAGAGGGACCCTGGTAAATACCCCAGGCTTTCAGCTGTGATCCCAGAAGGACTGTGCCCCAATAGAAAAGGAAATCAGACTTAGTCTTGACACAAGACTAAATTTTCTCAGGGATGAAAAATACTGTACCAAAAAGTACATACAAGACATGCAGAGCCAGTATGAAGATCTAACATAGGTATAATTGGAGTGGAGAAGAGCTGAGAGGATGGGGACAAGCAATATTTGAAAAGATACTAAACTGGAAAGTTTCCAAAACTGATGAAAGACATCAAACCACAGAATCAAGATGCTCTGCCAACTCCAAAGAGGATAAATCATTTCTAGGAAAATCAGTAAAACTGATGAAAACCAAGACTAAAAAATATATTTTTTCTTCCCCAGCTTTATTAGGTATAACTGACAAATAAAAATTGCATATATTCAAGGTGTACAACGTGATTTGATATACACTAATATGGTTTGGCTCTGTGTCCCCACCCAAATCTCATCTCAAATTGTAATCCCCACATGTTGATGGAGGGGCCTGTAATCACCAGGTGTCGAGGGAGGGAGGTGATTGGATTATGAGGGCAGTTCCCCCCATACTGTTTTCGTGATAGTGAGTGAGTCTCACAAGATCTGATGGTTTTATAAGTGTTTGCCAGTTCCTCCTTCATTCACTTTTGCTCTCCTGCCTCCTTGCAAAGAAGGTGCCTGCTTCCCCTTCCACCATGATTGTAAGTTTCCTGAGGTCTCCCCAGCCGTGTGGAACTGTGAGCCAATTAAACCTCTTTCCTTTATAAATTACCCAGTCTCAGGCAGTTCTTTATAACAGCATGAGAACAGACTAATACACACACTAAACTGTGAAATGATTATCACAACCAAATTAATTAACATCAGAATTAGTTGCTTTGTGTGTGTGTGTGTGTGTGTGTGTATGTGTGATGTGGCACTTAAAATCTACTCTCTTTAGTGTGGGAGGGGAGTGAGGGATGAGAAATTACCTAATAGGTACCATGTACAGTATTCAGGTGATGGTCACACTAGAATCCCAGACGTCACCAATACACAATATCTGCATGTAACAGAACTGCACTTGTACTCTCCAAATCTATAAAAATAAAAATTTATAAAATAAGATAAAATTTATAAAATCTACTCTCTTCACAGATTTCAAGTAAAAAATATAATATTATTAACTTTAATCACCATGCTGAACCCCCAAAATCTTTAAAATAACTAGAGAAAAGAAAAAACACATTACCTTTAAAGGAGCAAAAATGTAAGACCAACGACTGACTCTTCAACAAGAACAACAGAACATGGTAACTAATTCTGATAATGGAATATAAAGATACCTATTTAATGGGGGTGGGGAGAGGAGAGGAGTATCTACCTGCCGCCAACATCATACTTAATGGTGAAATACTGAAAGATTTCCCCTGGAGACCAGGAATAAGGAAAGCATGTCTGCTCTCACCACTTCTATTGAAAATTGTATTGGAAGTTCTAGTCCATTGCACTAAGTCAAGAAATAAATAACAGAAAAGAAGGACTGTAAAGGATAAAATTGTAATTCTTTGCAGACAGCATGGCATGCTCTCTGGGCTACTTGGCAGGTGTGAGCCCTTCACCCATCTCTGGTGCAGGTACCAGGAGTGTTCTGGCACAGAGATTATGATCCTTTGGGGGTCTACCCTATGTGCTGGGTTGAGGAAGCAGATGCTTGGGAAGGAGAGATGCCTGGCTTGATTTAGCTGCTTCTGGCCAGGCACAGGGCATTTGTCTAGGGGCTGGCAGGAAGGGGAGCCTGGCAGCTAGTGGAGTGCACATGGGTGCACTGAGTTGCAAAGTGGGGCCCTTCATAATGCAAGGGTCTAGATCTTCCATGAAAGTATTATATCCTCATGCCCAAGGGAAAGTAGCATTAAATAGCAACAAACAAAAATCAAAACCACCATCACAAGTGAAGAGAGAAACTGAAGAAAGGGAAAAAAATGTGCTTCGAATTTTAGTACCTTCAATGTCACTTGTTCCTACTTCTTGAACAAGGGTCTCACATTTTTATTGTGCACTGGGCCCTCCAAATGATGTAGATTGCCCTGCTCCCCTTTGTACCTCAAGGCATAGCTTAGAGCAGAGTTCAAAAAAGGGGAGACACAGCAGGAGTCACATAGCTGAGACCATCCTTCTGAGGCCCGAAGATCATGGAGCTGGTGAAGCCTGCTCTCCAGCCCCACCCCTCACATGCCTGTGATGCACTCCTGAACACCTCCCTGCACTGGGCTCAGACGGAAGAAATCTGAACAACTGATGCGCACGTCAAGGGGGTACCCTTGGAAAACTAAACATTCTTCTTTTAATACCCTGACTTACACTTTCTCTTTGAGATACATGTTTTCGTTTGTAGATAGTTTGGTATGTACATCTAAAAGAGAAGGGCTCTTTCCTAAAATATGTAATTACAATATCACTGTCGATCATATTTCTCAAAGATGAAAAATACTGTACTAAAAAAATTGACACTTGGCCGGGTGTGGTGGCTCACGCCTGTAATCCTAGCACTTTGGGATTCCGAGGCAGGTGGATCACTTGAGGTCAGGAGTTCAAAACCAGCCTGGCCAATATGGTGAAGCCCCATCTCTACTAAAAATACAAAAATTAGCCAGGGGTGGTGGTGGATGACTGTAATCCTAGCTACTTGGGAGGCTGAGGCGGGAGAATTGCTTGAACCCAGGAGGCAGAGGTTTCAGTAAGCCAAGATCGTGCCACTGCACTCCAGCCTGGGTGACAGAGTGAGACTCTGTCTCAAAAAAAAAAAGAAAAAAAAATTGACACTCGTGTCTTGGTACCACACAAAAAAAATTGATACTGATGTCTTGGTAACATCAAGTATCCAGTCAGTCTTCACATCTCCCTGATTTTCTTATACATTTGCCTGAATTAAAATGCAAACAAGATTCCCACTTTGCATGTGGTTGATATGCCTCTCAGGTGTCTTTTCAACTATGGGTTTCCTTCCTCCCCACTCCCTTTTTTCTCCTTGCCACTCATTTGTTGAAGGAACTGGGCTGTCTTTCTGATAATTTCCCGTATTCTAGACTTGCTGGTAGCATCCTATGACACTGTTTCACATATTTCTCCATCCCTGGATTTCCTGAAAACCTGTGGTTAGGATGTCTAGTTAGGGACTGAATCAGATTCACAGCTGATGTTTTTAGCAAGACTGTTTTATAAGGGGTATGTACTCCATCAGGAGGCAAGTGAGATCTCCAAATCACTCTGGAGAAACCTCCTTCTCTCTCTTCCCTTCTCCCTCCGTGCCTCTCCTCCTCCCTTCCTCTCTCTATTAGCAGTCATTGATGATAAGCTGATCATTGATAAGTTCTATAATCCCAACAAAGGTTTACAAAATGCTTTATCCTCATTCTATCCACCCTTCTTTTATGCTTCTATTAGAGTATTTCCATAGGGACAAATTTTCCCTTGTTAACTATCTATTTAGCTATAGACATAATTCCAATGTTATATTTGCAGCATTTCATATGTGTTCACCCTGGAACTTTATTCCCTACTAGAGTATAAAGAGGAAAACTCAGCAAAAACAAGGAAGCCCCTGTGGATACCTATTTCCTTAATTCAAGTAATTGATATTCCACCTATATATCTTTCAACTCAGAATATGTAGGGCCATGCAAGTATTTTGTTTATTTTATGGTTATTCCTGTAGTCTTTTGGCGTTTGACATTGTAAGTCACAATCATGATTAATACATGAGCTCTGGGAAACTTTGATTGATAGATCACTAATATTTTTAAGGAGTAGCTCACAATTACCAGACTGCACTCAAAACAACAGAAATTCTCTCCAAGAAAATGTGTAAATAGCTAGTTTCTACAGGAGAGGAAACCTCTCTGAGTTTGTCACCTTCAGCTTTGGTTCACACTCCACCTGACCCATTTAATTATACAAGAGCATCAGTCATTGAAAGCTAAAATTAACAGTTCATGACTTTTGCCAGAGAGCTCTGATATCTCCAGTGGAAATTTTCCATACTGCTCTTGTGACAGACCGACATCCACTGATGTTGCCACAGAGAAACAAAAAATAAGAAATGAGGATTTTGCCTTGGTTTTTCAGTAATTGCCACATGGACAGCCTGCCTGGTCTTGGTGATAACCCCACTCTGGTCACATTCACATAACACATAGTTTTTAGTCATTGACTGTGGGCCTGGTGCTGAGAGTAAAGAAGTGCACAAGACAAAGAGCCTGTGCCCAGAGCCAGGAGAGCTGGCCTCCTACACCAGCCCCAGCACTCACTGGCCACATGGGTTCAGGCCAAGTCTTGAAAATCACATAGATTCGAGGCATTGGAAGAGTTCCCGGGGAAAGAGGCACTCCACACCAAGTCAGGAAGAGCCAGATTAAATTCCCAGCTCCCTCCCTTACCATCTGTGTGGCATGAGCCTGAGGTCACTTAGAAATGGTCAGAAAGGAAAAAGCAGATGAAATGAGAGAGTGCAAGGAAGATCCAGGGGAAACCACATAGCTGTCGTTTCTTCTTTAATCAGGGTGTAACGTTCATATAGTAAAATGTAATAACATGCACCAATCTTAAGCACACAACATAAGGAACTCTTCACATGAATCCCATATAACCACCACCCAGATCAAGATATAGAACATTTCCAGCACCCACAGTAGACAGACATTTTAATGTGAAAATACCAAAAGTTGAATCCCACAACTTCTATTATGTTACCACAATCAGTCCTGCCTCACTCCAGTGCCAACTCCTTACCAGTGGAGATGGGTTTACAGTTCCTTGTTCCACCCTCCTGGAGACCAAGAGCACCACTTACAGACTAGCCTACTGATCTGGGGTTACAGATGGAGCCTGTAGATCTGTCTTAGACTTTGTTTTTTTTTTTTTTTTGAGACAGAGCTTACTCCGTTGCCTAGGCTGGAGTGCAGTGGCATGATCTTGGCTCACTTCAACCTCTGCCTTCTGGACTCAAGCTATTCTCATGCCTCAGCATCCTGAGGAGCTGGGATTACAGGCACTCACCACCATGTCCAGCTAATTTTTGTATTTTTTAGTAGAGGTGGAGTTTCACCATGTTAGCCAGGCTGGTCTCAAACTCCTGACCTCAGGTGATCCACCTGCCTCAGCCTCCCAAAGCACTGGGATTACAGGCATGAGCCACTATACCCGGCCTGGCTTAGACTTCTAAAGTATAATGAGCTAACTGGCCAGTGCTGCACTGGCAAAATATACAAAATATTGTCCCCTTCTTATTTTACTAGCTAACCAGGCCAGATTTTGTTTATATTACAAAATATACTAAATATCATAAAATTACTACCTGGGCAATAAAAGTTGCGGGGATGTAACAGCATCCTTCTTAATAGCCAACTGGTGGGAACCACTCAAAAGTCCATCAACAGATGAATGGATAAACAAAATGTGGTTTATCTATACAATGGAATGTTATTTAGCCATAAAAAGGAATGAAATTCTAATATACGCTACAACATGGATGGACCTTGAAAAACCTTATACTGAGTGAAAGAAACCAGACACAAAAGACCACATACTATTCTATACATTTCCATTCATACAAACATCCAGAACAGGTAACTCTGTAGAGACAGAAAGTAGATTAGTGATTGCTTGGGCCTGGTGTTCAGGGTGGAGGGATAGGAGGTTAATAGCTAAAGGGTATGGGGTTTGTTTTAGAACATTTTGATAAAATGTTCTAAAATTATAATGTTGTTTGCACCTATTTGCGAATATACTACAAGCCATTAAATTGTACACTTTAAATGGGTGAGTTGTATGATACATGATTGCTATGGTTTGAACGTCTGTGGCCTCCAAAACTCCTGGTGAAACTTAGTCCCCATTGTAACAGTATTAAGAGTTGGGGCCGGGCCAAGTGCAGTGGCTCATGCCTATAATCCCAGCAATTTGGGAGGCTGAGGCAGGCGGACCGCTTGAGCTCAGGAATTTGAGAGCAATCTGGGCGACACGTCAAAACTTCATCTCTACAAAAAATACAAAAATTAGTTGGGCATGGTGGTTTGCACCTGTAGTCCCAGCTACTTGGGAAGCTGAGGCAGGAGGATCACCTGAGCCTGGGAGGCAGAGTTGCAGTGAAGCAAGTCACACCACTGCATTCCAGCTTGGGCAACAGAGGGAGATCCTGTCTCAAAAAAAAAAAAAAAAAAAAAGGCTGGGCACCCATGGCTCATGCTTGAACTCCCAGCACTTTGGGAGACCAAGGTGGGTGGGTCACTTGAGGCCAGGAGTTCAAGACCAGCCTGGCCAACTGGTCTCTATTAGTAGAAACCCCGTCTCTACTAAAAGTGCAAAAATTAGCCGGGCATGATGGTGGGCGCCTGTAATCCCAGCCAGTCAGCAGGCTGAGGCAGTAGAATTGCTTGAACCCGGGAGGTGGAGGTTGCAGAGATACAGTGAGCTGACATCGCACCACTGCACTCCAGCCTGCGCAACAGAGTGAGACTTTGTCTCAAAAAAATAAAATAAAATGAAATGAAGGTCACAAACACCGAGGAAAAAGCCAAGTGAACATAAAGGTAGACCGGAATAATCCAGCCACAAGCCAAGGAGTGCCTGGGGCCACCAGGAGCCGGAAGAGGCAGGAAGGACCCTTTTCTAGGGCCTTTGGAGGAAGGGCAGCCCTGCTGATACATTGATTTCAGATTTTTGGCTGGTCTGAACGGTGAGAATAAATTTTTATTGTTTCAAGCCAGGAGGCGGCGATTGCAGTGAGCCAAGATCGTACCACTGCACTCCATCCTGAGTGACAGAGCAAGACTCTGTCTCAAATAAATAAATAAATAAATTACTCAGTCCCAGGTATTCAGCTATAGCAACAGAAAATGGGCTAAGACCATGATTATATCTCAATAAAGCCATATTTAAGAAAAGAAAACAAGGGAGCAATATAAAGTAAATTGAAATGTAACTTAAGGTGTTATTACCCAAAGATACTCACGATCAGCATTGTGAGGAAGATCCCTCTGGTACTTTTCTACCTGTAATTTCGTTGTTATTTTACTTAATCATGATCATACAATACATAGAGTTTTATAGGACTGGAATGATTTCTAAGGTATAACAGTCAGATTTAGGTGCCAACACCAGAAATTTATTGAGCTATTTGAAGCACAAAGAGATTTAACAGAAGGACTCTTTGGTGTTTACGAAACTGTTAAAAAGACTGGGTAGAGACTCTCGACTGGCTTCCCAGGAATGGATCACACGCGGAACTGGCCAGCCAAGGCAGCTGTTAGCACTGCCATAGCCAATAATAGCATCAGGAAGCTGCCACTGTGACTGGTGAATCCAGCAATGGCCTTGTTAGCTGTGATTGAGGGATCTGAAAACCACCACTGGAACTGCCAGCTTCAGAGCCTTGCCACTGGCACCTCTGCTAATGCTGCCAGGCACACACATATCCAAAAAAAGCATTTGCTGATTGTGCTTACAGCAGAAACCACAATGGCAGCCAAAGTGTGGCGGCCACTTTACTTCTCGAATAAATGCATCCAATTGGTCACACCTAATTGATATCAAGAAACTTAGCTGCAAGGGAGGCCAGAAAATACAATTATATATAGAAAGGTATTTACCAAACCATGTTAGAAACTTTTAAACTATTTTAAAATAGCTACATAACTTTTCATTAAATATACATACATAGATATATATATGCATTTAATTAATCAACCCCCCCACCTATTTAGGATACTTTTTTTCCAGAGTTTTATATTATGAATATTAAGAATCCAACATTTAATATTATAAATAATATAACAATACTGCCAATAATAACAACTACAGCTTATTTAATACTTCCTTCTTCCAGGCAGTGTGCTAGGTAGGCCCTTTTATATTCATTATATTTGTCAATCATTTTTTAGTTAAGACTCAACAACCTGCTTATGAGGTAACTATTAATCCCATTGTACACATAACAAAACTGAGGGTTAAAGAGAAGTCAGAGCTAGATTTAAGACCAAAGCTTGCATCTTTAACCAATATGCAAATACTCATGCAAAATGACTTTTTTGGTCTTAGAAATGATCTCCATTGGACAAATAACCAGAAATAGAATTACATACTGTTCAAGAGCTGTGAATGCTTCTAAAACCCTTGAGATACATGAATGAGCAGGCCAGATTCTCAGTTAACGTCACTGTCAGGACTGTGAACACCTGCATGGCAGGAGCTCCCTTTTATCACTTGAAGGCCTGGCTCAGCGACTGGCACACTGTGGCCACTCCGTGGGTGTTTCCGTGAGTAACAGTGGGTGTGCAGGCAGAAGTGCATGAAGGTGCTCCAGTCCAAAGAACTGCATTCCTTTTGCAGCACAAAGCACGAGCTGTATCTAGGCTAGTCCAGCTCTAGACCACACATGAAAGTGAGTGCCTGGAACATGCAACCCTCTATCTGCTTTAGCCACCTTCATGCACCAGCTAAGTCATCGCACTTTCCATGACCATGTTGTCTGTGAAGAGAATGAACATGGTCTGATAAATCAGGCATCCAAGCAACTGTGCACAAGACTGCAGATTGCATCCATTGCTTTAGGTAGGTCAATGGGAGCAATTTTTAGCAAGTGCAACTGCGTCACTTTGGATTATTTAATAAGTTAACTATCCTACTTAATGCTGATTCTCTAAATCAATATTAGCCACTCATATGTATTGTCACAGTCCACCAATGCCCAGACAAGTTAGACTGTGAGCCCGAGGACTTCAGAAGATGCATTAACCACTGCAGGCCACCAAATAGCCTTCCTAAGCCTTGCCCTACTTCTCTACCAGGAAGGGGTTTATACTCACACAACTACCAGCTGAAGGGATTGGTATTGCTAATACCTTGGGACCTCCGTGTACTGCTTTTTCCTGCAGAGCAAAGTGTAGAGGCAAAATGATTGCTCTTGGGGCTAGGCATGGTTGCTCACACCTGTAATCCCAGTACTTTGGGAGGCTGAGGTTGGGGGCGGGTGGATCACCTGAAGTCAGGAGTTAGAGACCAGCCTGGCCAACATAGTGAAACCCCGTCTCTACCAAAAATACAAAAATTAGCCTGGCGTGGTGGTGCACACCTGTAGTCCCATCTACTCTCTACTCGGGAGGCTGAGGCACGAGAACCACTTGAACCCAGGAGACAGAGGTTGCAGTGAACCAAGATCATACCACTGCTCTCCATTTGGGTATCACAGCAAGACTCTGTCTCCAAAAAAAAAAAAAAAAAGAATGATTGCTCTTGGGAATTTCATCACTAAGATGCCAAAAAACCATGGCACATCAGCTGGCCTATAATGAGGTGGGTCTACGTTCCAGTGAATTTATTCCATCTTTCAGACTATATCATGTGGAATTTTCTTATAGTCTTTCTCCCCCTTTAAAACAATCCTAAGGTTATTAAAGATACTCCTTTCAGTACTGCCTTCCCCACCCCTTGGGCTACACTATTCAGCTGTTTTTTAAAGAACAGAATTGTAACTTGCATTATCAATAGAGAACATTCCTGGAGAAAACACAGATGTTTTCTGGCTCATGTCACACAGGCGGTTCTGAAATCTACAAAGTTATATCAGGACTTCCTGGCACCGTGAGAGGAAGGTTGGGAGGCAGTATTACTCAGCCAGACCAAAATGATTTTATTTATTCCACATGGCCTAAAAACATGTTTGAACATAATGTGCCATAATTTTTCTGGTGATTTCTATGAATCAGTTTTTAATTATGAATAATGTTTTTAGAGATACTCCTGAGAAATTGTACCCAAGGTTCCCTTGACAGCCATCACACAAAGTATCTAAAATGAAGGATCTTCCACGGCTAACACAGAAAATCAAAGCATGAATTTCTAAAAGATCCATTAGTCATCTTTGCTGAGAACAAGAGTCTCACGATTCACACATGCAAAGGGTGGCTGAGAAACTCAGATCAACAAACATAACTAGAAAAAGACGGTTACTGTCAAATAATTGTTCAAAGGAGTTTTGTACAAATATAAATTTTGTAACTTCACTTGGAGCCTTTTTTCTTTTCTTCTAGTTAGGAATTTTCTCTGTGTTTAAATTATTGCCTTTCTAATCCTCAGCTGACGTTTTGCAGCTTTTAAGGGATCGCTGTGGCTACAGCAGGAAACGTTCCTGCTCCATGGCCCAACGCAGGCCACTCAGAAATTAAAATGTTTGTGCAAGATAATGAGTATGAATTTCCATTTCTGGGATTTACTTTTTGAAAATCCAGCTACTGAAACTCAATCAAGGAGGGTCCAAGTAACACGCTGTCAAAGAACAGATGGGTGGGGTCAGCTCTGGAATTCAAGTACTTTTCGCAGGTGTGTCTCTCCTGGAAACCACTTTCCTGCATTTGTCAGAGCTCACAGCTTCTGCGAAAATGTCGGCTAGGGATCAGGCTAAACAGAAGTACAAATAAGTCAAGTAGCTTTCAGTGGAGCACCCTTAATGTTGCTTAAACAGGGAGGTATTTTCTGGTCAATTACCTTAAGTAGACTCCAATAAACGCGAAAATTATTTTTGCATGAGTAACAACAGCGCTTATCTTTTTCCTTCCCTGGCTCCCAACTATCCAGGAATAAAGCAAATTCACACAGGAGTATTCCAGGACTCACAACCTTGTTTAGATTGTTTAAAAGGAATTGGAGGCTGTGGCTTTCCATCCAGTGTCGAGAGCTCCCAAGCAAGTCGAACGTGGCGCCGGCTGCTTAGCCAGAGGAAGCCAGCGTCTACCTGTGTCACTGAACGGCGCTCCTCCCACGGCGACACCTCCGTGCTCTTTTTGCTTGTATTTATTCAAAAATTAGATTTGTCAATAACGCAGGGCCTGGCAAATAGGAGGACCTCTCCAAAATTAAATGCAAGATTGAACATAGGTCTCTCACATCATAATAAAGCAGTTTGATTTGGCTTCCACCGGGGGAGCCGAATAGCACTTGCCCAACCCCTTTGAGCCCTGCGCACACTCGCATCACCGCCGCCTCTCCCATAAAGAGAAAAGCCACGAGAAGGGTCCCCTGACTGTGCAAATCTGTGTGCCCTCCCGAGGAAGGCGCCCGAGGGCTCTGCCTGGTTCAAAAGCTTGTGGGAGAGAAGCACCCAAAAGAATTCCGTTGTCAGGTTAAATAAACTCTTTGTCTATACTCGCAGGATGGGAAGGACGATGGTGCAATCACCGAGATTATTTTGTTTTCGTCCCCTAAAAAATAAAGAGGGGACTGGAGTCGGGACCAAAATTATTGGCAGACCGCACGGTTTGCAGTCACCCTGAAGTTACCAGCAGCCGATGCTGTGTCCAGGGAAAATATTCTTCAGCTGGAAAAGGTGCTAATTTAAAGTCTTTCGTTTTACACGAAAATGTGCTGCACTCTTTGACTGCTCAGGAATTTGCTCTAGCACCTAGAAGGAATTCTGGCTTAGGGCAGGGGCGAGGGACAGTGGAGGGCGTTGGACCTTCTTCCGCAATCGGGACCACTCCAGGTCTCCCTGGAGAAGGCTGAGTCTCCAGCGCGTGGATTCAGATCAGGACTCTGTCTAAGTAGGCGAGAGCTGGGGATACCGCTGGGGGCTTTGGCGAAGCTAAGAAAGCACTGGCTTCTTATTCTCACCAGAAATCTCAACACCCACGTGCGCTGGGTCCCGCAGCCTCTCGCCCGCCCCACGCGGGTCCCAGCCCTGGTCCTTACTCCCCGCGCGGGAAGAATCTGGGGAGGGTGGGGGCGGAGAGGCGGCTGATCGGAGAGTGGGAGGGAGGATGGGAGATGGGCAGAGGCTGCCCGCATCAGGGCCAGGACAGACGTCCGCGCGGCCCCAGGCACTCACTTGAGTGTCACGCAAGTCACCCCAACACCGCACAAGACAGTGGCGGGGTGCGCACCGAGGCCCCTACCTGGGGGGTGTGCGCGCACTGAACGACCCCTTCTCCAGGTGCGCGAGCCGCTCCGGCGGCCGTGCACACTGCGCCCCCTTCCGCCCACCTGCCTGGCCTGCGTTTCTAACCACGCGGGCGGTCCCGAGACTTCGCGCAAAAGGCAGGACCGCGACTCCCAATAATGATACCTTCGAAATAATCCCCTGCTGAGCCGGCGCCCAGGGCCGGGGGTGGAGTCCCGAGTCCCTTTTACGGAATTAAGGAGACCTCTGGCGACCGGGAAGCCTGCCCCTGCGACCGCTCCAGCAGCCCCTGCCGCGTGCGTGCCCGAGTGTGGCCCGCAGCTCCCAAAGCCCAGGTGTGTGTGCCCTAGGGCGGGGAGAGTTGGCGACCCGGGCCCATCACCGCCCCAGTGCCACCGCCCCAGTGCCTGACCAGATGGGGTGCGGTCCCTACGCCCGGCGTGGCCCCGCCGCCGCTCAGATCTGAAGTCCGGCTTTCGCTCGCCCTGCGCGGCGGAACCTCTGACCCGGAGCAGCTCTAGGCCGTGGGCTTCGTCTCCTCCTCCTGGAAGGAATGAATGGGCTCCCCGACACACACCTCTCAGAAAACTCACCTTTCACGCTGACCTTCAAAAGAAAAGAAAGAAAGAAAAAGAAAAATCCGCTCGAAGCGGGAAAATGTCCACGCCCGGGTTTGGGGTGGACACGCGCCCAGGCCTGGCTGGAGGGGCCAACCCAGCGGGGCCCGCCTGCCCGCCGACCTTTCTGTAACTTTCTCTCTTTAAACTTCCAATGAATGAACGTGCCTCTTCTTACAGATTTGTTTATATTAGGGAGTAGATTCCTCGCTGATAGCGTTGCTTTGCAAATAAGACCTCCTATATTATTCAAACCAAACGAGTTTGTGTCTTTAAAGGACTATAGCAGCCCCATTCTATGTTAAGGGTTGGCTATCACAATTATTATATGCTTAGGGAAAAAATGTAAGCCCCGTAGTTTGTGCTTTTCTTGATGTACAGAAAGGTTTACCTTAGGTGGATAGGTTTTGTTTTGTTTCTTAAATGGGATTTTTTTGGTTCGTCTCTTTGAAGGGCTGTTTCGCGACGTCATTAATGAACTAATCGGTTTTCAGGTTTCAAGACGGTATGTAATTGATGTAACCACTGAGGAATTTCAGTGCACACCAGACTAAGACTCTTCCAGCGCAGGGGATTCCAGATGCTTCTTGGGCCTTCTGGAAGCCATGGGGATGTTTCCAGACCGAAAGGAGGGCTTTGCTGGGGAGCAGATGTGCTGCCTCTCCCCGACCCAGGATTTTGAGGCCATGTTTCCGTTAAGCTGGACCGAGAGCCCTCTGGGAGAGGGAGGCAGGTCGTAGGGGCGGGGGTGAGGGGGAGCGAGATGAGGTCGTCGCTGGACGCTGGGCTCCCTTGTCCTTGTCCCCAGAATCCATGGTCAGGCCTAGGGAGCCACCCCTGGGTGCTTGAGATGAGTCCCCACCCTCACTGAAGGTCGGTCACTGGATGTCTGTGTGCATCGTAAGGGGCCCACCAAAGTCCCGGAGCCTTCTCAGGGACCAGCGAGAAAGAGAAGCAGGGTTGGGAGACAGGGAAGGAAAATGCAGGGGAAAGGGCCCACGCCTCGACCCCAGGTAAAATTAGAAGGAACGTGTGGCAACCCAGGTGCAGCTTTGGTCGCTCGCTCAAGGACTTTGCTAGTCACTATCATTAATTAATTAATCACTATCATTAACTACCAAGGACACCGTTTTTATTCCTCTAAAAGCGTCACCTTGAGGGGAATGGAGAAGTGGGCAGCAGCTATGCAAATCCTGGGACAGGAGACACTGCCTGAGGACCCTCTCTCACTCCCAATCCCAGAACCCGAAGTTATCCCCGACAACCAAGTCCAAGCACATGAACCAAGACGCTCAGCTTCAGGCAGCTCCTTGCCCCCACAAGCGGCCCAGGAGGTGGGCATTATCCCCCACCCTTGGGATTCCTCCAACCCTCCCTCTTCTCTCCTGCGAGAGAGAGAGAGCTGTTGTCACCCAGTTGGGGGTGATGGCTCTGAACTAATGGGGTTTCTAGACCCAGGGCACAAAGGCCGATCTGCCAGGGGTTACTACATGTAATGAGATAATCAGACATGTTGACCAACCTAAAAGAAAAGACTCTCCCAGGGAGTAACTCCCAGTGAAATAATTTATTTTAAAAAAGCAAAAAAGAGACATAAATTTCTCTCTACTACTTGAGGAAACAGCAAACAGAACGAATTAGGGTCTTGGCCTCTGGAGGAATAAATTATTTCCGACTTGGTCTGGATACCTGTAATTATTTGTAAGCAGTGGGTAATAATACTGTAATTGTCCCCCGGGCCTTTCTGGAAGTAGCAATGACCCCAAGGACAATTGGTGACGTCTCCACAGGGTTTACACATGGAAAGGAGTGAAAAATCGAGGAATTCTTTCAGATAGCCCAGACCAAAAATCCTCCCAGCCATGAAAAGGTCATATATGTGATGCTGGGCCAAGCGGACTTTTCTGGAGTAACCATATCGTAACTGATTGCGGATGTAGACAAGAGCGTATAAACCAAATAGGCTTGAATCAACGCAGTCCTGGATTTTCTGTTGCCTCTGCTTGCTGGGGCAGTGGAAGTTCTTAAACTCCACTTCAGAGGTTGGAAATTCTTCCCCCTCCCCCACCTCCTTAGTGATAAGGTCTCTGATCTCCTGCTGCCACTGCAATAGCCTCTCCCATCCCGCGGGGAACGGCCGGAGTTCTTCGCTTGATCTCTCCCGAGTCGGTTTCCGCTGGGGATGGATCGCAGGTAGGCGCCGGCGCAGGCTGGGGAAGAACAGTTGCGGAGCATCTGAAGCGGAAAATCCAAGCAGATGTGAGGCGATCCGGGCCCGCCCCGTTCCTCTTGGGGCCTGACTTTCTTCCAGATAAGTTTCCTAATGGAACATTTCTAAGAGGTGGGGTACGAGGCGGCTTGCTGGCACGCGCAGTGGGACAGACTGCGGGTGGGGACGTACTGCGAGCTCCGGACCTCAATGGGTCCGACCCGTCTCCACACCGCCCTTTTCCAGTCCCCAGTCTCCTTTCATTCCCTACTCTGCAGGCTCCTTCGGGGCCAGCGGGTGAACCGCCATTTAGAACGGTGCCTCGGACTCGGGGGTCGTGCGCTCCATCTCTGCCTCCCCCCTGGGGCCCGCGAGGCTGGTCCGGGCGTTCTGAGCTGGGCGTTCGGCTTTAAGCCGAATACCCGGACCAGGAATTTCTTCTCCCCGCGCCAGAAGGGAAAGATGTAGGAGGTGTCCCAACCTGCGGTCACCGCCGATGCTCCTGACCACTCTAGTGAGCACCTGCCCGGTACTTTTCCATTCCAACAGAGCTTCCAGCTTCATACTAACTATCCCACATACGGCCTGTGGGTATTAACTCTAAGTGTCCTTTTCCGAGGGCCCGAGGCTCCCCCTCCAGCAGGGAGAGCTCCGGGACGGCCCCCACCAAGGGCTGGGTTTCTTCCTTCACAATTCCACAGAGGCATCCCTGTCCTTCCTACCTGGGAAACCTCGAGGTGCGGTGCCCGTGTACTTCTGGTACTTTGCGTGGTGCCATCAGGGACCCCAGAGCCACAGCTGCGTGTGTGTGTGGATGTGTGTGTGTGTGTGTGCGCGCGCGCGCGTGTATGGCGAAAGGATGTGCTTGGGGGAGCCGAGTACACAACGTCTGCTTGGGCAGCTGCTGGGCAGGCGTTGGGCCTGGAGGTATCTCACACCCACGTATCTTCCAGTCTTCAAACACGGCATTGCTCTGCCTCCCATAGCGCGCTTCGAACCTGCCTCGCGGACACGTGAACAGAGGCTGTCCCTGGGAAGATAAGTGCGCTTCCCCGTAAAATCCGGGAAATTTGCCTTGAGGAAAGTTTCCGTTCTTGTTACTTGTCGGGTTTCTCCCACTTCCACTTAGCCATGTTTCTGCGATCTGGGTAATCCCTTTCAAGGCCGAGAGGAATTCTCCCGGGTCCATAATTGAGGGTCGGAAGCCGTGGGGGTGAGAAAAGCATTAAATCCTCCGGAAGCCCAGGAGGTGCCAGAGCGGGCTCAGGGGGCCGCCTGCGGAAGCTGCGGCAGAGGCTGGGTCCGTAGCCTCTAACCCCTTGAAGCCCCTTCTCCCAGAGGCCCCGAGCCGGCAGCTGTCAGCGCAGCCAGGAGCGGGATCCTGGGCGCGGAGGTGGGTCCGACTCGCCAGGCTTGGGCATTGGAGACCCGCGCCGCTAGCCCATGGCTCTCTGCTCAAGCCGCTGCAACAGGAAAGCGCTCCTGGATCCGAAACCCCAAAGGAAAGCGCTGTTACTCTGTGCGTCCGGCTCGCGTGGCGTCGCGTTTTCGGAGCACCAAGCCTGCGAGCCCTGGCCGCGAAGTGGGCTCCGCAAGGGGCTAGGGACAGGCAAGGGGAGAGCCCGGGTTTGCGCACACCTTCCAGCCCCTGGAGGGAGCCTGCTCGGCTTCGAACGCCTTCGAACTTTTGACCTTCAAAGGAGTCCCTGGAAAAGGTCAGGAGCGCCTGCTGCAGGCACGGTTGCCGAAGGCCAGGCCTTCCTGGCGCAGGGGAGGGCCAGGGGAGGGAAGCGGATACTCAGTCGCTGCCCGACGGCGAGTTTTCGGAGCAGCAGGCTCATGATCCCGGGCCAGTGGCGAGAGCAGTGACACCGAGAACCCAAATCTCCGCGCCCGCATCCGCGGCCCGGTGTCCTCCCGGCCCCTGCTGACCTCCAGGTCACGCACCCCACTGTTCCACGGCTCTGCCGCCTGTGGCACACGGCCGAGAGTCCCCACATGATCTCGACGCCAAGATAAGGAACTGCCCTGCGTCCTCTGAGCCTGTCTCTGGCCTGGGGGGCCAGGAAAGCTGCACTCCTGGAAGAGGTGGGGTTATGTGACCGCCGCTGCAGGGGTGCGCGGAGGACTCCTGGGCCGCACACCCATTTCCAGGCTGCAGGAGCCGGACAGGGGAGGGCAGAGGGGGGACAAAAGGACTCTTTAGGTCCAAAATGGCCCTGAAGGAGAGTCCGGAATGCCCAGTGGCCGCGTCTGCAAAGGAGTCTTCTTTCTCCAATTGCCTTCTGCCCCATCACCATGGACCCCACCTGCGCCACCTGCGCCCACCCTGTGACCCTGGCTCAGCGATCTTGGCCCTTAATCGCCCAACGCCGATTCCTCAAAATTCCGGCTGCGCTGAATCGGGCTGCTTTTGCCGCCGCCCCGGCAGTTGGGCCCTGTTTCCGCCGGCGCCCTGGGAGAGGCCTCACCACTCGGCTGGGCTCCCTGGCCCCTCCCTTCCCCTGGCCTGAGCGCCCCTGCGGCCTCCCGCTCCTCCTGAGAAGGCGACAATCTCTTTGCACCTTAGTGTTTCGAGGACAGAAAGGGCAGAAGGGTCACTTCGGAGCCACTCACGCCGTTTTCATGTGTGTGTGTAATGGGGGGAGGGGGGCTCCCGGCTTCCCCCTTTTCAGCTCTTGGACCTGCAACACCGGGAGGGCGAGGACGCGGGACCAGCGCACCCTCGGAAGGCTCGATCCTCCCCGGCAGGGCGCCTGGCCAACGAGTCGCGCCGCCTCCTCTCGGCCGCGCCTGCTGGTGACCTGCCCGAGAGCCACAGGGGCGGCCTCGGCACCCCTCCTTCCCTCGCCCTCCCCGCCGCCCATCCTAGCTCCGGGGTCCGGCGACCGGCGCTCAGGAGCGGGTCCCCGCGGCGCGCCGTGTGCACTCACCGCGACTTCCCCGAACCCGGGAGCGCGCGAGTCTCTCCCGGGAGAGTCCCTGGAGGCAGCGACGCGGAGGCGCGCCTGTGACTCCAGGGCCGCGGCGGGGTCGGAGGCAAGATTCGCCGCCCCCGCCCCCGCCGCGGTCCCTCCCCCCTCCTGCCCCCCCCTCCGGGACCCAGGCGGCCAGTGCTCCGCCCGAAGGCGGGTCTGCCATAAACAAACGCGGCTCGGCCGCACGTGGACAGCGGAGGTGCTGCGCCTAGCCACACATCGCGGGCTCCGGCGCTGCGTCTCCAGGCACAGGGAGCCGCCAGGAAGGGCAGGAGAGCGCGCCCAGGCCAGGGCCCGGCCCCAGCCGCCTGCGACTCGCTCCCCTCCGCTGGGCTCCCGCTCCATGGCTCCGCGGCCACCGCCGCCCTTGTCGCCCTCCGGTCCGGAGGGGCCTTGCCGCAGCCGGTTCGAACACTCGACGAAGGAGTAAGCAGCGCCTCCGCCTCCGCGCCGCCCGCCCCCACCCCCCAGGAAGGCCGAGGCAGGAGAGGCAGGAGGGAGGAAACAGGAGCGAGCAGGAACGGGGCTCCGGTTGCTGCAGGACTGTCCAGCCCGGAGGAGGCTGCGCTCCGGGCAGCGGCGGGCGGCGCCGCCGGGTTGCTCGGAGCTCAGGCCCGGCGGCTGCGGGGAGGCGTCTTGGAACCCCGGGAGGCCCCCCGCACCTGCCCGCGGCCCACTCCGCGGACTCACCTGGCTTCCGGCTCCCCCTTCCCCATCCCCGCCGCCGCAGCCCGAGCGGGGCTCCGCGGGCCTGGAGCACGGCCGGGTCTAATATGCCCGGAGCCGAGGCGCGATGAAGGAGAAGTCCAAGAATGCGGCCAAGACCAGGAGGGAGAAGGAAAATGGCGAGTTTTACGAGCTTGCCAAGCTGCTCCCGCTGCCGTCGGCCATCACCTCGCAGCTGGACAAAGCGTCCATCATCCGCCTCACCACGAGCTACCTGAAGATGCGCGCCGTCTTCCCCGAAGGTGAGGCCTCAGGTGGGCGGCCGGGGACGCTGGGGAGCCCGGCGGCCTCGGCCCAGGCGGGAAGCGCAAGCCAGCCCGCCCAGAGGGGTTGCCGCGACCTGGCGTCCAGAGCTGGGGCGTCTGAGGGAGGTTGCGTGAGGGTCTTCGGCTTCGGCGCTGGCTTGGGGCGAGGGGCCAGGGCCTTGGCGGCCCAGGCGACCAAACCCTCTCCTGGTCCAGGGCTGGGTGAGGGCGAATTGCGAATTGTTCCAGGGGCAGGCAGTCCCCCAGCCCGCACGGCCAGCGAGTTCTTTCTGGTTTTGTTCTTTCTCCCTGTCCTCCTTCCTTCCTTCGCCAGTGCATTCTGGTTTGGTTTGGATTTTTTTTTCTCTCTTTCTCTCTCTTTCTTTCCTTTCTTTCTTTCTTTTTCTTTCTTTCTGTTTCTTTCTTCCTCTTTCTTTCATTCTCCCCTTCCTTCCTTCGCTTCCTCCCTCCCTCCCTCCCTCCCTCCTTCCTTCCTTCCTTTGCCAATGCATTGGTTTGTTTTCTTTCCTTTTCTGCTTTCCTTTCTTTCTTTGGAAGTTCACCCTGGTTTTGCTTTCTTTCTTTCCCCATCCCTTTCTTTCTTTATCCCTCCTTCCCTTCCTTCTTTTCTTTCTACGATTCCCTTTATTTTTCCTTCATTCCTCCCTCTTTTTGTCTCTTCTGGAGGAGGTGAAGGAGGGTCAGCTTCAGGCGCTGCGAGTCAGCGGGGATCACGGTGAGGCCCAAGCACTGCAGGCTGAGGCCACAGAGCGAACACTTGTGCTGAGCCGGGCCCTCTCGTGAGGCTGGGGTGCGGGAAGTCAGGGCAGGAGAGACCCGCCCCCGCCGTTGCTGAGCTGAGATCCGGCTGAAAGAGAGGGGTCCGATTAATTCGAAAATGGCAGACAGAGCTGAGCGCTGCCGTTCTTTTCAGGATTGAAAATGTGCCAGTGGGCCAGGGGCGCTGGGACACGCGGTGCGGAAGACTCGGAACAGGAAGAAATAGTGGCGCGCTGGGTGGGCTGCCCCGCCGCCCACGCCGGTTGCCGCTGGTGACAGTGGCTGCCCGGCCAGGCACCTCCGAGCAGCAGGTCTGAGCGTTTTTGGCGTCCCAAGCGTTCCGGGCCGCGTCTTCCAGAGCCTCTGCTCCCAGCCGGGTCGCTGCGGCCTGGCCCGAAGGATTTGACTCTTTGCTGGGAGGCGCGCTGCCCAGGGGTCTGGTGGGTCCTCTGGGCCCAGGAGCTGGGAGGGCTGAGCCGGCCTCTGGAGCCCCGGGAGCCCGTGCCGAGGTAGGGAGACAACTTCCGCCGCAGGGCGCCGGACGGTCGGGGCAGAACAGGCGACAGGTGTCCCTAGGCCGCAGGGCGCTTCCATAGCGCCATCCCCACCAGGCACTCTACTCGAAATCGGAAAGCTCAACCTTTTGCATTCGCCGCTGCCAAGCCTGTTATTTGTGCTGGGCGCTGGGTCTGGAGCCGCGCTTCTCGGCGCCTCCCCGGTGGAGCGCAGAGGGCTGGTCTGCAAGCGCGGCCTCCAGCCCCGCGGCTCCCCGGCCCAGGAGCCAGGCGCGGGCTGACCCGGGAGCACCCGGCAGCGGAGGGGGCTGGAAGCGGACCCTAGGCCTCTCCTGTGCCACCCGGCCCTACCGCGCGGCCGCGGGGCGCTCTCCTCTCGGGCGCAGCGGTCCTTCAGCCCAGCGCAGGTTCCTCCCTTTCCTACTCGGAACGTGGCAAAGATACCCCAGTCCCAGCCCCTCCAGCTGAGAGCTGTTGCTCAAGGTCGTCGCTACTTGTCTGCTCGAGGGTGACCCCTTGTCAGAGAACTAGGGATGATTCCACTCCGGTTGATGTTTCAGGGGAAATTAAAAGAACATTCGGTTTTATGAGTCTCCTTCCGGGGAGGCGTGGTGGTAACTGGTTTGCTGGGAAGAGCCGTTCCTTAACCGCATGCAACAAAGCAGGTGTGGAATCCGGACGAGAGGGCACTCACTGCCTTCTGCCCCCTTTGGAAATAGAAAAAGCCTTCGAAGCAACAATCCAAAGATTAAATGATTTGCGGTCAATGATTTCAATTAAACCAGAAATTAGTAAGGGAGGGCCGAGAAAACACGGCTGCTCAAAAGCTGTTCGCTGTTTGAGGGATTTCCCGGAGAGCCTGTTAAAAGCTGCGAAGTGGTGGGTGTACCGCTCAGCCACCTTTAAACCGGCTCTATGCGTTCTGGCTCTGGAAAGCAAGTCTCCAGGCATTTGGGCTCAGAATTGCTGGGCCCCGAGTTTGGGCGGGGGTGGTCCTTCTGGGGGTCAGGCCTTGAGCAGCTTGCACTGGTGGCAGGTTTGGGAGCAGTTGAGGGGCTTCCTGTGTGTCTTTTGGAGGGGGGTGACCCTGGAAGTTGGCACTCTGGAAGGGAGCTGTTTGGCCCTAGAGTTTTGGAAAGGGCCCTGAACCTGTTCGGCCCCCCCTCGGAAAGGGAAGGGAGCAGTGGCTTGGTCCCTCCCTTCTCCATTCGTGCAATGCCTGGGGTAGGGGTAGACCTGGAGCGGGTGGACTCATATCCTTGGAATTCGTCAGGACAGCTGCTCCGGGGCCTTGGCCCTCAGTCAGTCTGGGGCTGAGGAGTAGGGAAGCTGGGAACTTGGGGCAGAGGAAGAAGATGCGTTTAGAAAGACCTCCATTATGCAAACTGGAGTCCATTTATGCAAACTGGTCACCCTTCCAGTAGCTCCAAAGAGTTGCAGTGGAGTGGCATCTTGATTGATTTAACCTCTTCTCAGGGGACCTGGGTCTGCGAGGGAGGATATGGGGGGTTGGAATAGGATCTGTCTGAGTTGCCAGGGTCAGGGTGGTGGCCCTAGGGAGGTTTTAGGGCCAGGGTGGTCCCGGGCTGTGGCAGGGGCTCTCAGATTGCCTTGGGCTCTCAGCTGCAAGGTGAAAAATACCATGAGGAATTGATCCGCCAAGGGCGGCCTTGTCTCAAAGCAAGTGGATTGCTGGGGTAAAGAATCTACAGACCAGCTTAGGACTCTGGGAGAAAAAAAAAAAAAAAAGAATAGCATAGTCCTAAGGAACTGCAAGGATCACCAGATTAACCCTTCACACCTGGGGAAATTAAGGCCAGACATGACACAGGCCTTTCCCAAGGCTCCGTAGCAAGGGCAATAGCAGGCCAGTTGCTGCCACTGCGGTCCTGTGAGGCATGTTCTCACTCCACTGCACCCAGGAGGCTGCCAGCCTCTGTTCCTTTTAACGTAGATCTCCTCAGTTGTTAAGACAGAAAGAGGAACTCAGAGGGGTCCCTGTGTGCAAGGCAGAGGGAGACCACCAGAACCAGGGTAAGCATCCCACTTGGTAGCCAGTTCAAGGACTTGGGGATGTTTTCAACATTTACAGTGAGGTTTGAGGCCCCATTGTCATGCTGCGCTACTCGGCCTTGGTCTCCTTATCTGTAAAATGGGCCCATTAGCAATGCACAGGGTTGCTGTGCTGAAGGGTGAGGTCCCACAAGCAAAAGCTGTGCAGTGAGGGGGGAATCCTAAGCGTTGTTCCTATGCCACTCACCCCTTCCTGTGAGCTCCCCATATTCCCTGGCTCAAAGGAGTCTTGAATGGCAGGGATGGAGGACTCACTGCCTGGACTTTGAAGACCCCTGCTTTCTGGGTGACCACCTTTTCTCCCCTTTGACAGTGAACTAATAAATTGGAGGTAGATAGTGCTGGGAAGAGGACAGGAGAGCAAGGCTGACTTTGGACATGGGCTCGAAATTGAGAACTTGATGAGTCTTGGAGGGTGGTTAAGATAAGCTCGCGGCTGGGGCAGCGCTGAGGTCTGATGGTCAGCCGGCCCTCCCCAAAGTGTGGCCCTCCGTTCTGGAGATAGGGGCTTTGGAAACTGCGAAAGCGTCCTGGCAGGCCAGGTCTGGTTGCTCCCTGGCCATAGCTGCTCTGACTACAGGCAGCAGGACGCAGGTCAGCCTCTGCCCATCGGAGGTCAGAGGCAGGGTCTCCAGCACCAGACTCAGCAGTGCCACTGCAAACCTGGCACAACAGACTGGTCCCAGGACTCAGCTCAGTAGTGAAGTTGGAAACCAAGGTTGAGTCTCCCCATCTCCCTTCCCCCAACCCGAAAGACCCAAGGTGGGTGTGGGTGAAAGAGGGAGAAGGAATTGCTACTCCAGAAACTGTCATTTGCCTACACGAAACGAGGTGGGGTTCAAGGTCTGAACTCTTCCAGTGCCTGGGTGCCTTTGGGTTTAAATTCAGCTGCAGGTGCCCCCATCACCACTTCCACCTGAGCACACCACGAGAAGCCAGGTTATCTTAGAAATTGTTTCCCGGAATCAAAGCGAGTTGATTTGAAGAGTTGGGTGAGGAGAAACTCACCCCTATACCCCTCAGGGCGTCAGAGATGTGAGGCAATTCTCTACCTCCGCTGGAAAAAATGCAGATTTATTAAAGGTCGACTGTTTAGCAGAACAACGTAGATTTTTTACAACGCTTTCCCAGTCTCTACTTTGAAGCCTGCCAGGCTGCAGCTGGGGATCCAGGAGGGAAAGCCCGCAGGCGCAGAGGGGACAATCCGGGAAGTGGTAAAGGGGACACCGGGGCACAAGGCCTGTGCTTTCGTTGCAGGCGAGGAAGTGGAGCGCGCGCTGCAGATTCAGCGCGGGGCTAGAGGAGGACCTGGATCCCCGAACCCCGGGGCGGAAAGGGAGCCTCCGGGCGGCTGTGGGTGCCGCGCTCCTCGGAACCAGCAGCTGCTGGGGCGAGGTCCGAACTCCCCAGGTCTGCGCACGGCAATGGGGGCACCGGGCCTTCTGTCTGTCCTCAGAATACGTAGGATACCCGCGGGCGACAAGCCCGGCCAGGCTAGGAGCCTCCTTCCCTGCCCCTCCCCATCGGCCGCGGGAGGCTTTCTTGGGGCGTCCCCACGACCACCCCCTTCTCACCCGGTCCCCAGTTTGGAAAAAGGCGCAAGAAGCGGGCTTTTCAGGGACCCCGGGGAGAACACGAGGGCTCCGACGCGGGAGAAGGATTGAAGCGTGCAGAGGCGCCCCAAATTGCGACAATTTACTGGGATCCTTTTGTGGGGAAGGGAGGCTTAGAGGCTCAAGCTATAGGCTGTCCTAGAGCAACTAGGCGAGAACCTGGCCCCAAACTCCCTCCTTACGCCCTGGCGCAAGTTCCCGGCGCCTGGTGTTCCCAAGGGAGCCCCCTGAGCCTACCGCCCTTGCAGGGGGTCGTGCTGCGGCTTCTGGGTCGTAAACGCCGAGGTCGGGGGTGGCGGAGCTGTAGAGGCTGCCTGTGCAGAAAGCTCCAGGATCCCAAAATGTGCTTGCGTGGAGCAGGGAGCGGAAGACGCAGCCGGTCCTCACCCGCCTCTCCCGCCACGCACATATCCTTCTTGACTTCGAAGTGGTTTGCAATCCGAAAGTGAGACCTTGAGTCCTCAGATGGCCGGCAACGCGCCAGAGGTCACGCTCCCCAGAAACACCCCTCTCCCCTCCCCTACCCCAGCTCCCCCCTGGGGCGGGTGGTAATTGGGGGAGGAGAGGCCGCAGGCAGGGAAGGGGTGGGAAAGCCAGAGAGGGAGGCACAAAGTGATGGCAGCCCGGCAAACACTGGGGCTTCGGGCTGGGCCGCGCTCGTTTAATCCCACAAAAATCCCATTTTGGAGGTGAGAAATAGAGGTTAGAGGTCGGGCCCTTCTGGAGATCAGACCGAGGAGACGGGCCCAGCTGGCGTCTTAAAGCAAGGAGGGGGAGTCGGGAGGAGGTGAGACCCCTGCATCCAGGTGGGGCTCCCAAACCGTTCTGGATTTTCCACACTCCCAGGTCCGATTTTCCATGGAGGGCTGGGGTTAGGGACTGGCACCTTCTTGTTGTTAACCGCATTTGATATTCACAAGAACCCTGTGAGGAGACTTTGTCACCGTTTTTAGATGCCTGAGGTTGCCGGAGAGGCAGTGAGAGAATCGTCTAACCTGGTGTTCCTACCACAGTCCAGGCCCTGTGTCCTGGGCTGGACCCACAGCCCCTGCCACCACCCAGAGGAAGGCGCGAAGCTGGCTGCCTCCTTTACAGGTCTCCCTTAGGTGCCCTCATGAAGGGGAACGGCCACCTCACAGTGCAGGAACTATCTCCCCGTTTGCTCCCAAATAGTCTTCTTGGTGTGGTGCTGTCTATGGTCTGTGACCTGCATCTGGAGTTACCCCCGGGACCAGCTTCGGAAGAGGAGGGATCACTTGGAGGCCGTGCAGTGACAGGAACGGCAGGCAGGGTGTGGGACCAACATGCACACACTCGCAGGTGCTGGGGGCAGGGAGGAATGAGGCGCTGGCTCCCTTTCCCTCCATTTCTCCCTGGGGGTCCCAGCAACCTGGCCATCCCTGACTTCCAACAGCACAGCGTCCCCACAGGTCCTGCAGTGCTCTGCAGGGGTGCAGGGAGCTCCCCTTCCCCCAGCCGCAACCTCACCTTCCTCACCCCCCCCCCGACCCCCACCCCTCCGGCAGGAAACCACAGGCTGGGTTGGGGACCCCTGGTGCTCCAAGAGAGCAGTGAGTGCTGGGAGCCGCTAACCCCGAGGCGCCTAGCACAGACTCTTCTCACCCCTTATTTTTGAAATAAAGCCCTTCCTTAGGTCCAGATAAGGGCCACGTGCTCAGTGCCTCACTTTCGTGGGAGTGTATATCACTTTACAGTATCAAGACAATTTTCTTTCGTTACAAATCTTTATTTAGTCTCTGCGTTTAGACCAAAGTAGATTTTTATGGGCTGAGTGAAAAAACCTCGCCCGCATTGGTTTCTAATGGAACAGCTGGCAGCGCCACCGCCCCCGGGTGGGGTGGCCTAGAGGCAGGGGTGCTTGGGAGGAACCTCTAGCACCCGACCACCTCCACCAGGTGGGAAAGGGACGTTTGCACCAAATCTCCGCCGGCAAAGCAGAGGCTTTGGGGAATTACAGAAAAACTATAATGATCTAAAAGAGAACAAGTTATCTTGAACTGTGCGGGTATTTGAATCATACAGAAAATTGTCCTGTGTGCCCAATGTACTTTTGCATGTAGAGCCAGTGCCTTCGAGGAAGCTTTCAGGATATCCCGGGCAGCGGAGTCTGGTCTGGAGTTTCATTTCCGTAGGTGCAGATTTCTCCCCAAGTCTTCCCGCCATGGGCTTTGCAAGAAGCCAGGGCCCAGAGGCCACGCTCACCGTTAACACTGCACAGGGCAAAGGTGGCTCCAGGACAACTGCCCAACCCCAGGAACGACCCAGCAGCAGAGAAAAGGACAGCTGCCAGGGTGCATTTGTCCTTTTTTGGAAATCAGAATTCCTGGGTCCTTAGTAAAGTCTTACTTCACCAAATCCCAGGACCTTCACATTTTGGTTCTTGCCATTGCTGTTTAAACAGTTGTAAATGCTGCCGCCACGAGGCCTGGGAGGAAGGACCCGCTGGTGAGAGCACAGGGAGTGCTGCTGTGATCACGGTGGTGATGCGGGGTGAGCGCGATTTCCCGGGATTAAAAAGCCACCGCTGCCCCCGTGGTGGAGGCTGGGGGCCCCCGAATAATGAGCTGTGATTGTATTCCCGGGATCGTGTATGTGGAAATTAGCCACCTCCTCAGCCAGGATAAGCCCCTAATTCCTTGAGCCCAGGAGGAGAAATTAAAGGTCATCCCTTTTTAAATTGAGGAATAGTTTTTTTTTTTTTAACTTTTTTTTTTTTTTTAGGTTTTTAGTTGCCGAATAGGGAAGGGTTTGCGAAGCCGCTGCCCTGGGCCGAGGTGCATTTTACGCTTCCAGAGGTAGAGGCGTCCAGAGACCGCGGTGCCCAGGGCGTTCCCGGGGAGGCTGAGAGACCCAGGGTGCTCTGGGTGACTGCACGGCGACTCCTCGGGAACCCACTCGTGGCTGCCCGCTTGGAAGGGCTTTGCGGCCCCGGGAACGATCTCCATGATCTCCACGGCTGGTCAGGTTCCCCTTCCCTCGTATCCCGCGCTGCCCGGGGGCTCCTGCCTTTGGTTCAGTGCTCGCGGCACCACCGCACGCAGGACGGCAGTGGGGGGCTCGGGCTGGGGCTGGGGCTGGGCCTGGCCCGCAGTTCCTGGGGTGGGGAGCGGGCATCGTGGGTTGGGGCGGGGGACGCGCCAGCAGCGCCCGCAGCTCGCCCCGCAGGGGTCGCAGCCAGTGGTCGGGAGTTAGGCTCGTGGGCCGGGAGACGCCGGGCGCGTTGTCCTCCGGGGAGGTTGGGGTGCAGGCGGTGCACCGACCCTCGCCATCTGGCGCTGCAGCCACCAGCCACGGCGCTTAGTGGAGGGTCTGCGGCCAGGCTCCCGGCGGAAAGATTCCGGGGAGGGCTCGGGGGTTGTCCCAGCCCGCGCTAAGCGCCGCAGCCTCGCCCGGCTTTCCTGCTTCCTCGGACTGTGCAGGGGAAGCCTGGGGTCTCGCGGGGCGCAGCAGTCAGGCCGAGGGTGCAGCAGGAGGGGAGTCCTGACGGGCAGGGCCCTCTTTCCCCTGGTGCGCAACACTGGTTGGTAGCTTTTGCGGAGGTGGTGAAGAAGGGCAGGAGGCCTATTGAGCGGAGGAGTCGGGGGATCCCTAATTATGTGACAGGAGACCCTTTCCAGTTTGACCTGTGGCCCATCCCTCTCTCACCGCCGGCAGATTGCTCTCGGGGAGCCCCCAGGTAAACCCCTCCCAGGCAGAAGGTTTCGGATTGGAAGGAGGACTACGCTCGTGGGGCGCCTGTGAGAGCTGGGAAGCCCAAGGGGTAGCGTGTAGGGGTTTTTTTATGCGGGAGGAGCTGCTCCTGGGCGGCGGGGACTTTCTGTCTCAGCCGGTCTGTCTGCCTTTGGGAAAACAAGGAGTTGCCGGAGAAGCAGGGAAAGAAAGGAGGGAGGGAAGGAGGGTCCTTGGGGGAATATTTGCGGGTCAAATCGATATCCCCGTTTGGCCACGAGAATGGCGATTTCAAAGCAGATTAGATTACTTTGTGGCATTTCAAATAAAACGGCAATTTCAGGGCCATGAGCACGTGGGCGACCCGCGGGAGCTGTGGGCCTGGCAGGCTCGCACGGGCGCCCGGGCTTCCGGCCGCTGCGGGGATTTCTCCCCCAGCCTTTTCTTTTTAACCGAGGGCAAAGGGGCGACGGCGAGAGCACAGATGGCGGCTGCGGAGCCGGGGAGGCGGCGGGGAGACGCGCGGGACTCGTGGGGAGGGCTGGCAGGGTGCAGGGGTTCCGCGTGACCTGCCCGGCGCCCAGGCATCGGGCTGGGCGCTGCAGTTTACCGATTTGCTTTCGTCCCTCGTCCAGGTTTAGGAGACGCGTGGGGACAGCCGAGCCGCGCCGGGCCCCTGGACAGCGTCGCCAAGGAGCTGGGATCGCACTTGCTGCAGGTAGAGCGGCCGCGCCAGCGGAGGAGCGCAGCCGCCGCAGGCTCCCTTCCGACCCCGCCACCCCAGCCTCCAGGCGCCCCTTCCCCAGGAGCGCCAGGCAGATCCAGAGGCTGCCGGGGGGCTGGGGATGGGGTGGTCCCCACTGCGGAGGGATGGACGCTTAGCATGTCGGATGCGGCCTGCGGCCAACCCTACCCTAACCCTACGTCTGCCCCCACACCCCGCCGAAGGCCCCAGGACTCCCCAGGCCACCTGAGACCTACGCCAGGGGCGCCTCCCGAGCGTGGTCAAGTGCTTTCCAATCTCACTTCCCTCAGCAGGTTCCACCCAGCCCTTGCTCTGTGCCAGGCGCCAGGGCTGGAGCAGCAGAAATGATTGGGCTGGTCTGAGCTCTGAAGCATTCGGCCGCTGCGTGTGTGCAGGGGGCGCAAGGACGGAGAGACAGCATCAATAATAGAATATTAACGGGGCACTTGTCCAGAGCTTACTGCAAGCCACATTCAGTTCCGGACCTTATTGACTTCCCCCTCCCATCTAGAGTGGATTCTGGTTTTTTAATTTGTTTTGTTTTGTTTTTTGTTTGTTTGTTTGTTTTTGAGACGGAGTCTCACTCTGTGGCCCAGGCTAGAGTGCAATGGCGCGATCTCGGCTCACTCCAACCTCCGCCTCCCGGGTTCAAGCGATTCTCCCGCTTCAGCCTCCTGAGTAGCCAGGATTGCAGGCACCCGCCATCATGTCTGGCTAATTTTTGTAGAGACAGGGTTTCACCCAGGCTGGTCTCGAACTCCTGACCTCCGATGATCTGCCCACCTCAGCCTTCCAAAGTGTTGGGATTACAGGCGTGAGCCAACGCGTCCTGCCTTGGTTCTGTTTTTAACTCCATTTTTTAGAGGAGGAAATTGAGGCACAGAGAGGTTAAATAACATGTCTAAGGTCACACAGCAAGGGGTGGAGCGGAGTTAGCCCACTGGCCTAGCTCTAGAGCCCACCCGGATAACCAGAACTTGGTGAGGCCTCCGGGCTCTCGCTTGGTTTGGAGCCAGGTGCTTAACGCCCCGAGCCCGGGGCCATTCACCCTGCAGGAGCTGCACGCGCCCCTGACCTTGGCTTTTCCCTGGCAGCAGAGGGGCTTTGCAGGTCGGCCGGGTAGCCCTGAGCACAGCTCGCCACTTCCAGATGGGCTGTTGGCGCTGGCTGGGGACACATCCCGATCTTTCAAATGCCCTTTACAGAGCCTCATCAACGACCCGATTCATTCCCCCCTCCTGTCATTTGTCTCTGCCATCGAAAAATGCCTACCGAGAGCTGCTCTGCATTTCCGCCCTCTATTTTGTGTTTTACTTTAAAATAATAATAATAAAAAATGTTGGCTGCAGGACGCCATGACTTAGGTCAGCGAGTCAGCCGCTAGCTCTGCATTTCCAAAAAGCAGATCTTTTCACAACTCTCTTGCCCCAAGTGCCCTGGTGTGGTTTATTTTTTAAAATGCATGCCTGCGGAAGAGAAGACCCGGGGAATATTTGAAACGCCGAGCTTTTACAACATAAAGCGCATGGTGTGGCCGCGGCGGGTAATGGCGCTCTGGGAGCCCTGCCCAGGCGGCCTCTGCTCGCTCTCCTCCACTTCCAGCTCCGAGCTGGGTGTGTTGCAAGTTTCATACTCCTACATATTATAAGTGACACTAATATCAGGGACAACTAAGTGCTGGGGAACTTCAATGAAAACCTGGCTGGTAAAGTCAACACCCCCAGACTTCTCTATGCTACATTTCTTTAATTAATTCCGGAGTGGTGTGTGGACGGGCGTCTTTGCAGTTATTATACATGTAAGTGAATTAGGCCATTTGAAGCTACGAAGTCATACCCAACATTTTCCATTAAGAATATTATTTTTTTAGCTACTGCTGGCAACTTTTAGAATTTAATTATGATAATTTTCCTCTTTTCCTCATTATCCCAGATATGGCTGGTTGTGAGATACTTTTTCACTAAATGTGTCTCTTTAATGATTTTGGAATTAAGCAAGCATGCCAAATGCGCCAAGACATTTATAACTTTAGAAATTGCTGTATAGTATATATTTTTGGAATACCACAGGTTTAGTTGGGAAAATATTTTGCAGCTGAGTTAGAAACTTGAAAGTTAGGCTTATGATCAAGATGCTGATTTTCAACCTTAGCATCGGGGAAGGTAATGATAGTTTAGTTGGCAAAGACTTTTTGCAGCAAACTGTATTTGAGACAGCAGAATCCAAGGATATCTTTCAAGATTCACTTATACTACATTCTTTTTAGCCCCCTCTCTAGGGGTGGAGGGCGTGGCTTAGAAAACCCAAAGGTAATCTGGTTTCAATTACATGCTGTAAAAATAGAATTTGTGGCCAGAAATTAATTTGGAATATTTTTTATGGGGGCAGCATTGTGGGTTGTATGAGTCTTTCACCAACTTTATTGCTTTTCTTTGGTTCCGGATCTAAAATATGAATGAGTAAATAAAATACAGTTTCCTTTTTCAAAAATAATTTAGTCTTTTTATCCTTGACACACAAATATAATCATTACCTTTTTATTTGTCTTAATTACCTCTTATAGTTTTACTTTATTTTTGAGGGTTAGCCAACTTAGGAGAAATCAGAATTTCATTTGGGTAGTTTTCATTTTTCAGAAGTTGATACTTTTCCTCCTTGAATTTTGCAAAGGTTATTTGATCTCTTGCAAATTCTAAATAATTAATTCTGTAGACATAGTCTGGTAAAATAACCAGGTATTTTGTTTTATTTTCTGGGCAGTGGTAGTGTTCGGAATTTATTATTCAAATGGTACTTAGAGGTAACTAGAAAATTGTGGCAAATAAAGCATATGTCCTAGTGGTATAAATGACTGCCAATTATGACATAAAATGGTCTATATAGTGGTAGATTTTCCCCTAAGTACCATAGAACTCCGGATTTGTACTAAGTGCTAAAATAACCCCAAACAATAAAGCTACTACATTTAACCTGAGCTTGATAGGAATTCTCAACTGTTTTGCATGATTTTTGTGATGTGGATGTACGATTGTTTCTAAAGTGCTTTAAAAGCATTTTAGAGCCTGGCCTGGGAACTAAACCCTGGGTGCTGTTTCCTACAGTCCTTTTTGAGACCCTCGGCTTCATTTTTGCATTTAGCAAGCATGTGTTGATGGTCATATTTGATGCATCCCTCCATCCCAGTGACTGTACCATTGTTGGACTTAACTCTAATGTAGAATGATCATCTCTTATTCTGACACTTTATCTTTTACAGACTTTGGATGGATTTGTTTTTGTGGTAGCATCTGATGGCAAAATCATGTATATATCCGAGACCGCTTCTGTCCATTTAGGCTTGTCCCAGGTGGGTATTGCCTAATTTTATGTGCAACCAAAATATTAAACGAAGTGACAGCAGATTTTGACAGCCTCACCCAACTTGAAAATGAGTCTGTTTAAGTGTTTGCTTTTGTGTAAGAACATAACCCTAAATTGCAAAATCCTCTTCTCAGGACATCCTGCAGGGGTTTTCTTCTCCATATTACGTTTTACTTTTTTACTTTCTTTTTCCCTTGGGGTTTCATAACCAGTGTGTCTTCACCACGTCAGCCTTGTTCCGAGATTCTGTCCCATACCTGGACTATCTGCTTATGTAGTAATGCTAGATGCCCTGAAAAGAGCTCCACAAAGGGACATGTTTCAGTCCACACTTGCTGGTCTGCACGTTACGGTATTATGAGTTGCTATAAAGCAAGAGGTAAGCTGATGTGGAACATGGATTTTATGCAGAATGTTCTTTGGGGAGAGAGAATGGGGAGGGGTAGATTTATGAGTGTTCGCGTGGAATTTGGGGTCATTTTTCCTGACTTTTTCCAGTTCAGTGGTCGTTTCAGCAAAGCATTTTATATGCTTGTGATAGAAACTCATAAAACTCAGTTTACTACTGTTTTGAACAGCAAGGTTTCTTTAGAACATCTGAATATTACCAATTTTTCTGGAAAGATGGAATCATCTTCTTAAAAAAGTCCACCGTTTCCTTAGAGGAAAGAGGGGGACACAGCTTTGTCTCTCTCTGGCAAGCCAAGGGTTTGATGGGGGATTTGGGGGCTCCCTGGGCCCATTGGATATCTGAAAGGGGATAGTGTGACTGATCATTCCCATTCACATGCCTGACTTAACAAATGCGGATCATGATTTTAAAAGTCACATTTTAAACTACATATAGGGACTAAATATTTCTTCACATTGTGTACTATCAGAGTGATTTTTCACCGTGACTGAAGACACACTAGAATTAATGATAGATACAGCGGATGGGTTCCAGAGAGGCCCATATTGAATTTGAATTACACCCGCCTCCTAATGTAGTTAAGCCAAAATAAAACATGCCGATTAATGTGGCTTCAGTTTGCTCATTGAAAAAGAAAATGACCACATTTGGCAAACTGCATCTGGTGTATTCCTTTTATTTTTCTGCCAATACTTTTTTTTATAAGCTTGCTATTTATTTACATCCTTCTCTTCTGATGTATGGATATCCTTATCCAGATCCACGTGGGTTTATGTAACTCTGTGTTTCTCAGGCAAAACCCTTTAAAATGAATTACATATTAAAATGATATGGAAGTTTTTCTCTTCCTCTTCTCTGCTTTTATCAAACCAAGTCTCCCAAATGCAGTTTACTAAGGCTTGGCACTTGTGCCTATGTGACTCATGGGATTAGTGTACTTGTAGAATGGGAACTACTGTTGGGAACAGGAAATTTACTATTTTCCATAATTATTAGGTTGATGCAAAAGTAAATGCGGTCTTTCCATTACTTTTAATGGCAATGACCACAATTACCTTTGCACCAACCTACTATTATTCTCTGAATTTTTACCTTGCCCTATTTAGAATTATGCAGGGCCCTTAAGTTGTACCCAGACTAGTTTCTACTTCTGACTTGGCCCAATTACTTACCTTTTTTAGTCATTTAGAAAACCTTTCATAGTCTTACAGTAGTGTCACAAACACGACAAAACATTTCACACACTTTTAAAGATGACTGATCAAAAATCTTTTAAAATAGGTAAAGTCATTGTTATCAAATATTAAATTTAGATCTGAGCTCCCTAGCAGTCAAAGCAAAAAGGGAAATGCATTCAGTTATACAGTTTTTATTGTCTGATAGGGCAGGTTCTTTAACCTACTTGAACCATGTAACTTAAATAGTAAAATCATGCCTGCTCTATCTGTCTTTAAGGATCGTGGTGAGAAACGGATCAAAATGCCTATTTCATGTGATTTACAAACTACAGGGGGCAACACAAAATCCAGGCATACCCACAGTTTCATTTGAGCAAAGTTGCTTTCAGTAGAGTCCTTTGGGGGCTCCTATTAGGGCTGCTTGGTCATTTGGAATGTCCTGGCCCATCAGGAGGTACTGTGCACATCCCAAGAGATCCAGTGCATTCAGTCAGGCCGTCCAAGTTAGCCTCTCTGTGTTATTTTTCTCTTTTTATGTGGAAAATAGAATTGATTGATTATAAACACAATAATTAAGAAGGACCAAAATATTGGATAGGTGACAAATCTGCCTCCGGTTCATGATTGGCTCCACGGAAGGAAATCCAGGCAGCCTCACAAGTTGAAGTACTCTATTTCCTCATGATCATAATGCAGCAGGAAAACTTTGCATCATAATTTTGAGAGAGGAGAGGGGTTAGGCACTACCATTTTCTAAGAAAGTTGTAGAGATACATACATTGTCTCTTTCTCTCCAGTAGAAGTGATAGTTTCTAAAAAGATAAGTCAAACTGATCATTTGCATAGAGCAACTAATTTTTTCTGATTTCTCTGCGGGGCTGTGTTAGCATCAGTCCACAGCTACAAAAACACTTTAGTGCCCATGTGCCCTCTTTGTCGGTGTCTAGGGAGCGTTCTACGGTGAACTGTTTAAATAAGCAACAACAAACTTTTCTCTCAAATCTTCCCCCTGTTCATGATTAACTCCATAGAAGGAAATCTAGGCAGAATCACAATGTGTATTTTTTTCTGTCTTCTTTACTTAAATAGTAAAATAAAGTATTGAATAGGATGTCAAATACCCAACTGGTCTTTTAAACATTTTTGCACCTTTTAGATTATTTTTTAAAAGTCAGGCAAATGTATCAAGCATAAGATCTTTCTTAAAATGGGCTTAAACATTTTTTTTTAAGTCACGAGAGATAAAAGTGTTAATAAAATTTTACCCAGTAGTCAGAGTAACCTTTTAACCAGAATTTCTGATGAATAACGATAGTAGTAATAGCTGATACATGCTGCTCTTTTGTGTTCCAAAAACTTTCAATTACCTTCAATGACATTATCTTATTAAGTAAAGATATCTTTTATGTTGATTCAGTGTTAAACTTTATGTTAAAAGATCATAGAGAATATAAGCCCCTAGATCTGCTATAATTGTGTGGAAATTCACTGCAAAGTGATTTTTTGTTTTGTTTTGTTTTTGGTCTAACCTCTACTAAATGACTATCCAAATTCTTTATTTGAGGGTATGGAAATGATTCTTTATGGGTTATAAGCCCATCCCCATTCCAAGTCTTTTATTAAGCCTTATTTGAACAAGTGTTGAAATAAATCTGCTTCGTATGGCAGAGCTTTTTAGTTTTTTTGTTTGTTTGTTTACACTAGTAAACAAGTGATTGTTGCTGCCAAACTTTGGTACTAAAACAATGACAGAGACAACTATAAAATGCCAGTTGTCTCCTCAGCCCAGGGTCCAAGTGTTAGGCAGTAGAGAGGCAGGCTTTCAGCCTGAAAACTCCCGTTGGTGGGCACACTCACACACGTATCCACACACAAAGCATCTAGACAAGTTTCTATCTACGTGGATGAGGTAGAGTTGGGGAAGCAATCTTTTTCCATGCGTGTTTACTAAATGATTTAGTTCCACGTGCTGTTTTGGTTAATGCAATTATTTTACTTTTATTTAGGGAGGAGGAAAAAAAATCCCTGCGTAAAAATGTAGCTGCTGTATACATTTTTAAGTATCCTGGGGTTAAGTTTCCTCACCAACATTTCACACAGTTATATAGCATCTAGATAACTAGTATACATGTTCAAATAAATATACGTATGTAAGAAATAGCTGTTTATGAGACACATAAAAGAATGTCTTATTTGAGATTGTGGCCAGAAACAACCATAAACATATCGATGATGTTGTTTGGAGGTACAAGACCTAATCCTTTCACTTTTGAAATAAAGACAAAAGACAACATAATTATGTTTGTTGACATAACTTGAACCCTGAAACCCAAACCATCTTGTTTTAAAATCCTTAATTTACCATACTCAGCAAAACACCCCAGAGTAATGTGCATTTTCAGAGTGCCAAGAAACTCTGCCCTTCCACACAGAATATATGCATTTAGTGCTGTATTTATCATGTGTAGTTTTCTTGGCAAGAAGAAAAGCTATTCAGCAAAACATAAAAAAGCTCTTAGTAGGAAAGCTATCCATTTTGTAGTTAGCAGGGTTTTGCAAATACTAAAATATCACGTGGAAGGTCTGTTTTAATAAGGCTGATGTATGAGACCCAGGGAGTTTTATAGCGACAACCATAATTTTTTTTTTTTTTTGTGTGAGGTAGTCACATTTCTCTCAGTGTTCAAAAGCGTGGATAGATACGTAAATACAGGAAACACCATGTCAACCATAATTTTGACTTAAGGTCAGGACTGTTTTATCATTCCAAAATTTGTTCTGTAAAGACATTTCCGTTATTTGAAGGCTGTTTCACTTCCTAGACAGCTCTGGAGTTTTCCCGTTCATTTTGTCACAGACTCGAGCCTTCAGAAAACCAAGCCTTTCATCTGTGCAACCTCACCCTTCTCATTCTTCAAACGCATGTATTGAGAACGGGAACTCTGAAAACATAAGAACCTACTCTGGGATTAAAACGCAAATCTAACCCTTAATAAGCACATATGGAAGGTCTTTCTGCAAGGAGGTAAAGATGTTTCCCGAAAACACATCAGTTACTTTTTTCCAGAAAAGAACTTCGAGCAAACCAGAATTATTCTTTTTCCCTAAAAACATGGGGAAGGGAGAAACGATAGGCCAATATAACATTTCTCTATTTTGTTATTTTTTCATTTTTAAAATAAACTGTTGAAATTGTGAGTCACTATATATTTTCTTTCTTTTTTTTTTTTTTTTTTTTTTTTTTGAGACAGAGTCTTGCTCTGTTACCCAGGCTGGACTGCAGTGGTGCGATGTCGGCTTACTGCAAACTGTGCCTCCTGGGCTCAAATGATTCTCCTGCCTCGGCCTCCCTTGTAGCTGGGATCACAGCCGCATGCCACCACGCCCGGCTAATTTTTGTATTTTTAGTATGATATGATTTCACCATGTTGGCCAGGCTGGTCTTGAACTCCTGACCTCAGGTGATCCGCCTGCCTCGGCCTACCAAAGTGTCAATATATATTTTCTTAAGCCAACTCTCTTAGTTTTTAGCTTCTGTCACTCCGCACCTGGACAGGCCTTCCCAGGGCATAGTCATTGCCACCCTGAGGGAAAAAGGAAATGGTCCTGTCCCAAATGGCTGGCTTACCTGTTGCCAGTTTATTTAAACTTTTTAAGGATTAACAGGAATGACTCGAAAGAAGAATATTTAGTTTTATTATTTTTCTTAAATGAAATCCTGTAATAAACTTTTCAGGGAGGCAAATGTCCGTCTGGGAGATCTGTTGAGAAAGTGCCAGGCTTGGGAAGTGGATGTTAAGTAGAGGGTAGGGAGGATTCCTCTAATAGGATTCTCTCTGTTGCTCTGTTTGCATAATATTGGAAGGAAACATTCCATGAATAATGTAAAACATAGAACTGTGAGAGCCGTTTTAGGGACAAGATGACTTAGCAGGCCAGAAGTGTAACTTATTGTGAATAAGAAAGCAACTCGCTCTTCTTAACAAATTGGAAGAACTGGCTCAGAGGAGTGCGATAAATCACTTCACCCCTCCACGACCCCTTGGTCCCAAGTAAAAGCTGATGGCCCAGATGCTAATCTGGAACTGCAGCTCCCAGGAGAACTTCTCCATTAAGCAGCTGGCTGGGTTGTCCTGTTGCGTGAGGTGGCACCGTCAGGATGGCTACTTTGCAGATAATCATGTTGTTTCTCCTCTGATGGAGAGCCACAGGCTCCCAGCGACACCTGCAGCAAGACACACCTAAAAATAACAAGGGGGTGGCTCGGGACAAGACACACCATGAGCCTCCTTTTGTTATCTTAAGTTACCCTCTCTCCTTAGGGCAGGGTCAAGAAGGAATTCTCCAGACCTACCCAAGACGCTTCGCCACCCAAGGACGGTTTCCCACATGCTTTGAGTTTCTTCTCAGGCTGGGCACTGGGACTCCCCTTGGTGGTGGAGGAAGTCCTACCACTGCCCCTGGGCCTCCCCTGAACAATGCTGGGGTACGCCGACTCACTGTCCTTGTCTGCCACCCTCAGCACTATTGATTATAGCTCTAAAAATAGGATCCACCCACCACTGCTCAGAAGGCTGCTCTGCTAGTCACTTCTAGAACATTCTGTGCCACTGTCCATCTTAAGGTGGGTGGGGGCCCAGGTGTTGAGACTCTATCATATCCTCTCCTGGTGCTTATGTTTGAGAGAACATTCGAAAGGTTCTCAAGTTCGGGAATTTGGGCCTCCAGGGACCTCTGTGTAAAAATTGTAACTATGATGGGTATTTTCCTGGGGCCATCCATTCCTGCAAAGTGACATGGACGTGCTGTCCTCTGTGGTCTGTGTCTGGAAATAGGTAGCGTCGGACTGTTGAGGCAGCAACCCCAGGACATAATCCCCATATAACGTGGCTCTCTGGAGCAGGCCCAGACCCTCCCGCAGGTCACGCACAGCCCCAGCCACACCCCTGGGCGGGAGCCACAGAATTAGCACAGTCATCTCGGACTGGGAGGGCCAGAGACACATTGCTGGCAATGTGAGAGAGGCCTGGCAGTGCCTGAGGGGCACAGCTCAGAGCCGACGAAGAAAGGGCCTTTGTCTGAGTTCATGTCCTCCTCGGGCGCAGTGGCGCCCCCGCCGTGGAGGGCTGGTCGGCCTCGGAGTGGACAACACTCCCACAGGGAGCACTATGTGGACAGGACAGCTGGCCTTCTGGCCACCCAGTCCCCTCAGATCGCCAGCAAGGGAAGGACAGAGACCCTGGCCTGGGTCTGTTTCAAGCCCTCTTCTGTATGAAGGATGCTGCCCAGGCCAGCAGCGCCGCCCACCTCTGGTGCCCACCTTTTCCACCCTTTGCTTTCTGGTCCTTCCTGCTAAGGGTTCTCTTGGCTGCAAGCTCAAGCCTCAGTGCCATGGCCTTTTTAGACAGTGTGGGAGACAGTTCAGAGCTCTGAGCTCTGTTGAGAAAAGAAAACTGTTTCTGCGTTTGGCAAAGGTGTAGGTTGTCAGCAGAGATCAAAGTTCTGTTCCTGGCAGGGTGCGCACCTGTGACACACCTTGCCCCTCCCCCTGCGCCAATCCCAGAGAGGCGGTGGCATTTCTGACCCTTCCCTTCCACGGCAGGTGGAGCTCACGGGCAACAGTATTTATGAATACATCCATCCTTCCGACCATGATGAGATGACCGCTGTCCTCACGGCCCACCAGCCGCTGCACCACCACCTGCTCCAAGGTATTCCATCCAGAGGGAAAAAAAAAACAGACTAAAAGCAAGGCGACATTCTTAAATGGAACTCAGGGCTTTGCTTCCCACATGTGCCAAGTGGCTGGGCATGACTAGGACTGCCCAGCCCAGGTCTCTCCAATACACACACAGCACCTACCATGTGGGGATTTGCATTGATACCTGTGTCTTTTAAGCCAATATTCATCAAGCTCCTATTGTTGGCCAGAACCCGTGTTGAGTGCTAGGTAGAGGACAAAAGTGGTGCAAGCCTGCTCCCCTCGTGCTCTTGGGTCAGAATTCCAGGGATTACAGCATCACGGGTCTAGACCAAGCTTCTCCTTAACCAAGATGCCGTGCCTAAAACTCGGGGGTTGGGGGTGGTCCATGACATTTCATGGGGAAAATTACATATGTGTTTCCTCCAGCTGAAATTTGGCATTTCCTTTGCTTCTGATGATAGATGATAAACCATCTTGGGGTCCCTAGTACCTGTGGCTTTGCCAACAATAGAAATCACAGATGTTTTCCATATCATAGGAAAGTTTTGCAGGTTTAAACATATCGCTTATGCCCACATGCCTACTTCAAAATTTCAGGAGTTCTGAGACCTGCTACTGAATCTTCTTATTTATGTATTAATAAAGCAGCACATTTATATCCGTATCACTGTGTTGAAATATTTTGATAATTATTTTCCAATACAGTTGCTTTTTTGGTAATCTTATATATTTTATTTTATGTATTTAAAAATGTTACTCCAAGTAGGGATCTGTAGGTTTTTTGCTGTGGCACAAATCATTAAGAAGCCCTGGTCATTACACAAATGACTCCTTAAATTTCAATTGCGATGAGTGCTAGGGAGATACAGAGGGACTCATTCCAGGGGCCCTGGCCTTTTAACTCCCTCCAACCATCCAGTGAGGCCAACAGGCCTCTTGACAAATGGGTCTTGTGTGTGCTTTGGACTATGGCACCCAGCTTGGCCAAAATACCCCAGTGGAACAAAATGCAAAAGAAGAGGCTTTAAGGGTGATGAGAAAGGAGTAGCTGGCTGCAGGAAGAACATGAGTTGCATTGTTATTGCTGTCTTCTGGGGGTTGGTGGGGAGAGGTCATTCTCGGGCTGGGAAGAGAGAATACAAAATAGCACACACAGTTGTAAAATCCCTTGCAGACAGTTCTGTGGCCCGCAAGTTCCAGCTCCAGAAATAGTCACTGGAGTCTAATTATTCCTTACCAAGGAGAGAGCCTGGCATGTTGGTTTCTGAAATGAGATGGGGCACCTAGTTGTAGCTAAGGTCTGATTCTTGGATATGATATGTCTGCAGACATCAACATGAATCATGGCTCTGAAGAGGTAATTTCTAAAAAATGAGGGCTAGGCTAGAACATCGCACCTGAATCGAATTCTTTCACTGTGGGGTTGTTTAAAGCTGGACAAAGACAACAGGTGTCAGAGAATTGCAGAACATAGCGCTGTTATTGTTTTTGAAAATTGCACAGTACAGTTTTTTGTCTTGTTTTGTTTTTTGGAGTTGGAGTTTCATTCTTGTTACCCAGGCAAGGAGTGCAGTGGCGTGATCTCGGCTCACTGCAACCTCCACCACCTGGGTTCAAGCGATTCTCCTGCCTCAGCCCTCCCAAGTAGCTGGGATTACAGGTGCCTGCCACCACACCTGGCCAATTTTTTTGTATTTTTATTAGAGACAGGGTTTTGCCATGTTGGTCAGACTGGTCTCGAACCTCAGGCGATCTGCCCACCTCAGCCTCCCAAAGTGCTGGGATTACAGGCATGAGCCACCGTGCCTGGCCTGAAAATTGCACAGTATGTTAACTGTATGGGATTGGGCTTTCTCCCCCTATCCCCGGTTTCATTTTACCCTGCCTGGGTCATAACCTCCCAAAGAGGGATTATAAATGAGAGCAAATGAGTCTTGGGAATATCATGAGACCCTTTCATGCCCTGTTTCTGTGGCCTTTGAGTCTGAAGCAACAAGGGCTGGAAGCATTGAGGCCGCACCTGACTCATTTCCACATCCGGCCGAGGGGTGCAGGGGTTGAGATTCCCAAGTGCTCGATTTTCTCCCCAGCTGCTCCATTTTCTCCCCAGCTGCTCCCTTGCTGACTTTCCGTGTCTGAAATGACCCCCGTTGTTTTATGATAAACCTGTGAGAAATGGGCTCTCCCCAGAACTTGGTAGTTAATGACCGGTTGATGTATTTTAGACCTGAGCTTCCACCCACCGTGCTTGTCTGGAAATGGCTGGGGCAGGCAGCCATGTTAGAGGGAAGCTTTTTGCCCAAAGACACCAGCTGCAGGGGGAATTGTGGGTAAAATATGGCAGCCTCTGCAACTGGGGTAGGGGGTGCCCTCTGAGGTGATTCCTGAGCTTCCACAGGGCAGTGACCTCAGGGAGGGTGGAAGACTTTGCTTCCATTCCTAGTGGTAACCTTCCTTTAAAAATTCATGTATTAACCTCCACCAAAGGGCTGTTTATTTAGAGTGGAGTGACCTCGCCCTCCCTTAGAGGTCCTTCTCTATTTGTGTCTTAGAGTGCTGGTGTCCCTTCCTGAAACAGAGGGTGTTTCCTTAGGGGACGCATTTGCATTGACAATAATGAGGTCAGAGATTTGTGTGGGAGGCCTGCAAAAGCAAAGTGAGTGAGTGGGAAGGGCAGAGCCCTGGAGAGACAGAGACGGGGTGGTCCTTCTGGGGCTAGAAATGAGGGTGAAAGCATGGATCTGCCAAGCCTTGGGTCACACACACTCAAGTCCTGCTACCCTGAGGGAGGTCAGAGGCTTCTGGGCCTACCTGGAGCCCACGGCCCCCAGGAGCGGGCGACGGCAGGTGGAGCTCTGCAGGGCCCATCAGGGGCCTCAGGGGTGGCCTCGTTTGGCTGCCTTCCTTTAGAGCCGACGAAGCCACACCAGGACTGGGCTGGTGTCTCCACTGCTCCACCCAGATCTCAGCCAAGGCCGAAGATCTCTGAGCAGGGTCTGGGCACACTGAGAAGGCCTCTGGCAGCTGCATCTGGCCCTGGGAACACATTGGTGCGGTTAGAATAAGGATGGGGGAAGCACGGAGGGACAGCTGCCAACCTCACCTTGCTCCTGCTTGCAGAGTATGAGATAGAGAGGTCGTTCTTTCTTCGAATGAAATGTGTCTTGGCGAAAAGGAACGCGGGCCTGACCTGCAGCGGATACAAGGTACGGGGAGGCATGGGTGCGGGGAGGAGCTGGCTATGGGTCCTCAATGTGTGTTTTCAAGAGCGTCTGCAGAAGGGAAGGCACGGGAGCACAAACTCGTCATCCCCGCTAATGTAGAGCTCTCCAGCAACGTGGTGCACAGTCTCTTGGAGGCTCATGTGAGAGCTGGTGTTTTAGGAGGATGTTCCAGGCTGGCTGGAAAAGACCCGGAATCAGCGTGGCTTAGGGCAGATTTTATTAATACCTTGGCACTTTCCATGTGGACCAGTCCCAGTGGAGCCACCACCTCTGGAGTTTATAGAGGCCCGTCCTCCTGGGCACAGTGCAGCTGGCAGTGGTATCCAGAGCACGGACACTGCCCTTCCCCTTGGGATGCTCCACCAAGTTCCCTGCCGCTGATGACGGTGTGCACCACATAATGCTAGCGCCCTTTCCAAGGTCCGGGGCAGAGCTTTCATCTGCGGCACCACACCTGGGCCACTCCCTCAAGCATCTCAGCTGCCCATTGGAATGAGCAGCACTGGCCCAGTTTTGTAGTCAAGGACCAGAGGAGGGACGGCAGAAGGGGCTTGGTGGCAGAGCCGGGACTCTGAGCCCAGCCCATGCTCCTCCCTGGCTCCACTTCTCTGCCAGACACCACCGCTTGTTCTTGTTAATTCCAGAATGGAGGAGTAGGTCATGTCTCAGGGCACGAGAGTCAGCCGCCCCCCAGGGAAAAGTGGGTCGGGGGAAGTCTGTGCTGAGTGCCCCCCGCCAACACTTTTGTCCCCTCTCTGGGTTCCTTACCCTCCTCCCAGGCATCTTCACTGCTGTCTCTCCAACCTCAGAGGACAGACATCATAACCCATCAATATGAGGCTGAAGGCTGCCAGAAACTTTCTTCCAGGAGGATTTGCCTCTTAGAAAAGAAGGGAGGAGAATGGGGTGAGAGGAAAGGGCACTTTTGTGCCTTTGTCCTCTCTTTCTGGAAGGCCCCACCCCAGCTCCCCTCTTTGACCCCACTCTGAGCTCCTCCTTTGACCTATATCTCACTGTGCTGTTACAGTTTGGGGGACGTGTTTCTTCCTTTTTGTCCCAGATACTAAGCCTCTTTGGGCCACGATGGGGCCCCGGGAGCCAACAGACATTCTTCAGGGCACTTGGATCTTTTTGTTAAGGGACAGGGTCTTGCTCTGTCACCCAGGCTGGAGTCCAGTGGTGCAATCACAGCTCACTGGAGCCTCAAACTCCTGGGTTCAAATGATCCTCCCACCTCAGCCTTCTGTGTAGCTGGGGCCACAGGCGCACACCACCACACCCAGCTAATTTTTAAAATTTTTTGTGGAGATGGGGTCTTGCTGTGTTTCCAGGCTGGCCTTGAGTCCCTAGCCTCAGTCAATGCTCCTGCCTTGGCCTCCCAAAGTGTCAGGATTACAGACAGGAGCCACCGCGCCTGGATGGGACTTGGGTCTTGATTTTTTTTGCCACTTATTAACTGTCCGCTGTCCAATCTTAAGCAATACACAACACCATCTTGTTCTTGGTTTCCTCATTAGTAAAATGGGAGAATAGACTGGAAGGATTTTAAGATTTGTTTTAGCCCTAAAGACGATGAATGCATTCAGAAATCCTGGAGGAAGAGTTTTGGAACAGAGAACTTAAGGCTGAGATTCTTCACTGTTGTCATGATGATAATGATCCTGTCAAGATTTCACAGACTGCAGCTTGAATAAATGCTTCCAGTAGTGAGGCTCGAGGCTGTACAGATGTTTCTGTTTGACACCGAAACACTGCATTCTCGTCTGTATGGCTTTTGGCTATAGCAATTGGAAGGGTTTCTGTAGGGCCACTCTCGCTTATTATTACGAGGAAATAAAATCTTGAATTATAAATAAAGGAAATAAAAATACATTAAAAATGAAGACTTCAAAAAATTGTACTGGGGCAGGGCACAGTGATTCATGCCTGTAATTCCAGTACTTTGGAAGGCTAATGTGGGAGGATTCCTTGAGCCCAGGAGTTCGAGACCAGTCTGGGCAACATAATGAGACCTTGTCTCTACAAAAAATTTTTTAAAAAATTAGCCAGGCATGGTGGCACATGTCTGTGGTCCCAGCTACTCAGGAGGCTAAGGTGGGAGGATCAGTTGAGCCTGGGAGGTCAAGGCTGCAGTGAGCCTGATTGCACTACTGCACTCCAGCCTGAATGACAGTGAGACCTTGTCTAAAAAAAAATCTACTGAAAGAATTGTTTATTTACTGGTACAGCATGTCGAGTGATACAGATGCCAAGTTCAATCCCATTGGAAGGTGGTAAGCAGCATAGTCAGTGATGCGAGCACTGTGGAACAAATGGTTGGCCTCCCCCAGATGCCTTTATTGTGTTACCTACTCACAGCTTGGCAGTGAGCTCATATGTATATCTCCATCATATATGACAGAGCCCTAATTTGTAGTTACTTACAGTACAGTCAATTGGATAAGACAACCCTTATATTTTATTATGATATTTTTTGTTGTCTTGTGAGTTTGTTTTGTTACCCTGGCTGGAGTGCAGTGGCACAGTCTCGGCTCACTGCAACCCCCGCCTCCAGGGCTCAAGTGATCCTCCCACCTCAGCCTCCCAAGTAGCTGGAGACTATAGGCATGCACCACCATGCCCGGATAATTTTTGTATTTTTTGTAGAGAAGGGGTTTCACCATGTCACCAAGGCTGGCCTCGAACTCCTGGACTCAAGCAATCCCCCGACCTCGGCCTCCCAAAGTGCTGAGATGGCAAGACTGAGCCACTGCTTCCAGCTATTATGTTGTTTCCTAAGAAGCACAGCTCTCCACTTCTCCTAAGCAATGAACCGGTGCCTGTCAGCACATTGGGCCGCACAGTGGAGTAGAGGCTGGGCTGGGAGATATTCCAGCACGTTTGAGAAAATGAGCCAGGAGGAGTGGGCTCCAGCCCAACCCCAGCGGCCAGTGGCTGACCCTGCCCTCTCCACTCCCAGGTCATCCACTGCAGTGGCTACTTGAAGATCAGGCAGTATATGCTGGACATGTCCCTGTACGACTCCTGCTACCAGATTGTGGGGCTGGTGGCCGTGGGCCAGTCGCTGCCACCCAGTGCCATCACCGAGATCAAGCTGTACAGTAACATGTTCATGTTCAGGGCCAGCCTCGACCTGAAGCTGATATTCCTGGATTCCAGGTGAGTTTGGCACCTGCCACAGTGGCTGTGGCCTTCTGGAAGACACCGGTGGTGGAAATGGGCCCCTGAAAGCTGCCATCTTCGCCAAATCATAACAAGGAATAAGTCATAATAGGAATGTGGATTAAGCAAAACCAATTTATGAACTGAAAGAACATATGTCAGCCTTAGGACTCAAGGACTTGTTTTATTTTATTTACTTATTGATTTACTTATTTTATTTACTTATCGATTACTTATTTTATTTACTTATTGATTACTTGTTTTATTTTATTTACTTATTTGAATCACTAGAGTTTGAAATGAAAACATGTGCTGTGAGCACAGGTTGGGCTTTTTTGAAGGCCATGATGTCAGAGCTCTGCCTCCTGTGTCCAAGGAGGACTTTAGAACAAACAGAAAGTTTCCACCCTGAGTGCGGTGTGTGGGGGGCCTTGGCACTCAGGCTGGTGTGAAGCCACCACAGGGCTGAGGCTGGGAGCAGAGACGCTGTCTACCCTGGGGGATGCTCTTCCCACAGCTCATGGGTGCCCTGTCTACATCTGAGCTGGGAGGAGGGGATTGGATGAGGTCATTTCTCCTGGCCTTGGGGAGGACCTCTCTCCAGACCCGTGCTGGAGTGGCCTTCACTCTCCCCTAGAACGGGCTGCAGTCCCAGTTTTTAACTGGGTCTGCAGTTAAAGTCTAAGTTTTTTAAAATTGAAGTGAATTTTAATTTTAATTAATTAATTTTTTTGAGACAGAGTTCCGCTCTTTTGCCCAGGCTGAAGTGCAATGGTGCGATCTCAGCTCACTGCAACCTCTGCCTCACAGGTTCAAGCGATTCTGCCTCAGCCTCCCAAGTAGCTGGGATTCCAGGCACCCACCACCATGCCCAGTTAATTTTTGTATTTTTAGTAGAGATGGGGTTTCACTATGTTGGCCAGGCCGGTCTTGAACTCCTGACCTCAGGCGATCCGCCCGCCTCAGCCTCCCAAAGTGCTGGGATTCCAGGAGTGAACCACTGTGCCCAGCCTAAAACTGAATTGAATTTTTAAGTGACAAACGCTAACTGCGTTTGGTTTTCAGGGTTTTGTGGTGTTTGTGGGGTACGATGTGATGCTTTGACACATGTCCACTCTGTGGAACCATCAAACCCCTCCCAAGTCTTGAGGCCACGTGCTAGTCAGGCCTCTTCCATGTTCTTATTTGGAAAACAGCAGCGCAGCCTGCCCACTCACTGCTAGGAAAGATGAGATTAGATAATAGACGGAAGCATTGGAAACAGTGAAGCCTCTCTTACCTACAAGGCCACTTTAGCTCTTGGCAGGTAGGTTCCTCGGCTGTGCAGTCGGGAATAAGCCATCAGAGACCCCGCTCCTGATGTGGGGTGTGTGTGTGCAATGAGTCTTTGGCGGGGGAAGGAGAGATAGATACATTTTGCTTTCTGTATGTCCAGAAGCCAGGATTTACTGTTTTCTTTTCTTTTTCACTTTTTAAAGTTGTGGTAAGATGCACATCACATAAAATTGATCATTTTAACCATTTATTGATGCTCTATAGAGAAAAAACAGATCTTCCTGGTTAGGGGCGAGAGATAAAGACAGGAGTCAGTTTGGCTCCTTGTCAACGCCCTTCAGGACCACTCAGAAGCAGGGTGAGTGTGTCAGGGTCACCAGCATCTTCCCAGAAACTCCAAGCAGACAGGAAGCAGCGCTCTTTGGGGAAAGCTGCCAGCACCTCTGGGGACGGCCAAGAGCAACAAATGCCATTTTCCTGCCATGCAGAGGGAGGCGCTGCAGGGAGAGAAGGCAGCCGAGCTGCCCTAGCTGGGGTGGACCCCTCTGCTCCCTCTTTTCTGACTTGGGAGCCACTTCTGAGAGGTGGCTGGAAGGACATCAGCTGCCCAAGGTCATTATCAGAGACATCTAGGAGGATCCAACTGGTTTCCCCCTTCTTTCGTCTCCTAGTTTTCCTCTGGGCCTTCTAGGAAACCCCTGAGACTGATGAATTCTGGAGAACAGGAAAGAAGTGGTCTCCCCAGAGGAGAGACCTGAGGGCTTTTCAAGCCGTTCAATCCACATTGCCTGGAAAGGCAGCCGAGGGTAGAGGAGGTTGTACCTAAAGGCGGCCTGGACAGGGCCTGGATGGGGCTTTGCAGCGCCAGAGGGGGCTCCCGCGTCTCAGGGTGTGGGGGCTGCACCCCTGGAGTGAACAGAAAAGAAGGCTGGTGGTCTTGAAGGAGACATCCTGCCTCTCCCAGATCTCTGGTTGTTCCTGCCATATCAGGAAACTTCTAGCAGAGCCTTGAGGCCTTTTCTGAGCTGCTGTCACATGGGAGGGGCTGAAAGGGGTCAGAAGAATGCCGCAGAGGCCTTCCCAGTCACCACAGTCAGTCTGTGACCAAGGGGATGGGGCCTGGGCTGGCCCAGCCCTGGGAGGACAGTAGAGTGGCCAAGCAGGGTGGGAGATGTCCCTTCTGAGTCCAAACCCCAGGAGCCAGGCGAGGGCTTTGCCCGAGGTCCAGCGGCCCCAAGTCACAGGAGCGAGGGTGGTCATGGGCCTGTCTGGCACCACACCCCGCACAATCCCAGACACAACTGAACTCGCCGTAACCTGAAATTGGGTTCATCAGGGTTTTGTGGTATTTCTCTTTGAAACTGGAGCTGATGCTTTTGCTAAGGATGGGTGAACACAGCGATGTTTGGGGTTTGGCAGATTCCTCTGACAGGTCTTCAGACACTAGAGGCTTGGAAAAAACCGGGAGGGCACCCTGCCAAACCCCTCCATTTCCCTTTAATTTTTAAAGCCAGTGTGTACTTTGATGAGAAACTTAATACATGTGTTTCTGATTCATTTACACGTTTGGGGCCGTTGTTCTGTAACTTTGCATCCAGAGGGTCTGGGAAGCCTCTTTCATCCCCACACGGTAGAGATGCCTGGTTTTCTTTTTGGGGGAAAACAGACGGCTCAATTTTCCTGCCACACAGAGTTAGATTCTGATGGGGCTTGAAGTTCTAGGTGGCCCTTAGACAAGTCCCCTGAGCCCCGAATGGCTCTGGGCTCTACAAGGCCCCCTCCCCGCATCCCTCCCCCCCACCACTGCAAGCCCTGTCTCCTTCCTACCCTAGAAGGACACCATGGAAATGAGTACACCAAACAGGGAACAATTCCAGGGAAACATGAGGCTCTCCGAGATTTACGACCCAAAGCTTGAGCAGATCTTAACAGAAAGGGAAACGGGTTAAAGAATGAAAGTGAGGTCAAGTTTCTCAGTTTAATTTACAGCTAACGTCTCCTATCCCAGCAAGGAGGGCCCCCAGCCCCAGCCCTCCCTCTTTCCCCGACCTCACCCGGCCCCCAGGACTGACTGCACCATAGCCTCGCCTGCCTTGGAATCCCTTCATCCCTCTCTCTTTCATCTGTTCTTGAAAATCTATCACCAAGATGTTGAGGGCCACCTCCTTCAAGGACATGGTGCCCGGCCCCATTGCCCAAAGCCTGGGAAACCATCATTGCCACGTGCAGCTTCCACCTACGGCCAGAGCGATCCTGATGCGGGTGATGATGTGGTCTTGGGTACTGAGAGCCACTTTTCTTCAAAGAGCCGAAGTGGGAAATTAATATGCCCGGGGCTCGATGAGAACACAAAGGGGTTGTGTCACGTAAGCCCCAGGAAAATGCTTCCATTTCTCTAGAGAGCTTAAGGCTTTCCTTTTAGTCACAATATCTTAGGGCATTATCCTGTCTTCTGGGGGGTCTGAACCAATCCTCCCCTCATAGGAGCCTAAAGGTCTCCAGTTATTCCGTAATTCCCAATAGTGGGAATCACCCAGCGGCAGCATCCTGAGACCATCTGTGCCAATCAACAGTGTCTAGCGTGCAACAGAGGTTTAAACACTCGCACCCGCAGTAGCCAAGATGTGCAAACAACTGTCCACAGACAGAGGGATGGAGGAACCAAATGTGGTGTCTACATAAAACAGAAACGTATTCAGTCCTAAGAAGGAATGAAGTTCAGACACATGCCTCAGCATGGATAGCCTTGGAAACATCATGCTGAGTGAAAGAAGCCACACACCAAAGGCCACATGGTGTGCCATTGCACGGATATGAACTTTCTCGAAGAGAAAAATTCCTAGAGACAGAAAGTACAAGAGAGGCTACTGGGGGCTGGGCAGGGGACAGTGGGGAGCTGGTGTTTAATGGGGACAGAGTGTTTGGGATCATGGAAAGCTCTGGACAGGGGCAGTGATGCCCGTTACACAACACTGTGAGTGCACCAAATACCACTGAATTGTACACTAGCCGTGGTAACCATGGTGAATTGTATATTATGTATATTTTACCACAATTTCTAAAAAACATTCGCACAGGACCGTCCCCCCAAAGCCCTCCAAGAGTGGGTTCTTTCTCACCGTAGCAGCTTTCTCACAATATCAGTATCAAAGTCCACTTGTAAGCATTCCCCGATAAGCTGAACTTTGAAAAAGGCTACAATTTTAAGCCATTCCAAACATTCTCTTAGCCGGTGGTTTCAGAAGAACATTCCCGTTCATGAATAGTGCTACATCCTGCACCGGGCTCGAGTTCAAAGACTTGCTTCTTGTAAAAAAGATCATTCTCAGTTTCCAAAATCAACATTTCCCTCCTGAGCCTTTTAGCACTTGATTAGTTGGCAAAACCAATATTAGTTTAAATGAAAGACAGTCTGCAGAGTGGTGTAACTCACTGAGCTGCCATGCCCCCACAGGGTGACCGAGGTGACAGGGTACGAGCCGCAGGACCTGATCGAGAAGACCCTATATCATCACGTGCACGGCTGCGACGTGTTCCACCTCCGCTACGCACACCACCTCCGTGAGTAGCACGCCCACCCCAGCCACGGGAGGGAGCTGGTCAGGAAGGAGGCGCTGAGGACAGAGCTGGGGGACGTGTCCCTTTTGTTGGTGCAATAATCATCCATGATACACACTTGAATCTCAAGCCTCAAGTGTGGCTTCCTCCACCCCGTGATTAGGTACGGCTGCCTGTTGTCGGTTCTCAAGCAGCCACGCGCACCCTTTCAGGGAGACTCTAGCAGGTGTAGGATCAGGAAGTTGCCTGGATTCTAGATTGTGGATGTGGAACCTAAACTCTGTGATCTGGACACCATTTGCGAATAACAGCAACAGCAGTGGAAGACTGCTAGTTATGGAGCTCTTACTGCTGTCGGGCACTAAGTTTAAGTGACTAAATACGTTACCAGCCCAGTGAGGGAGGGTCTCACCGTCATGATCCTCATTTTACCAGTGAGGATGCTGAGGTCCAGATAGGTTAAGCCGCTTGCCCACCTTCATACAGCTGGATGGTAGCGGAGCTGGGAGCTGAACCCACGCAGAACCCTGCCTCCGACTGCTATACCCCAGCCAGCTAGGGGAAGCCCAGGGAGACCACCGTTCCACGATGGGAGAGGTCATCTTGGGACGGGGTGAACAAACACCAATTTGATTTGCCAACAGAGGCGGTTTGGGAACATCAGGATATAGAGGGGGATGCTCTAGTCACTGAAATGTTTAAAGAAGTGACACTTTTCTTTTACTTTTTTAAAATTAAAAAAAAAAATCTTTTTGAGACAGAGTCTTGTTCTGTTGCCCAGGCTGGAGTGCAGTGGCATGAACTCGGCTCACTGCAACCTCCGCCTCCTGGGTTCAAGCAATTCTCCCGCCTCAGCCTCCCAAGTAGCTGGGATTACAGGTGCATGCCACCACGCCTGGCTAATCTTTGTATTTTTAGTAGAGACGGGGTTTCACCATGTTGGCCAGGCTGATCTCGAACTCCTGACCTCAGGTGATCCATTTGTCTCTGCCTCCCAAAGTGCTGGGATTACAGGCGTGAGCCACCACACCCAGCCACACACTTTCAGAATCCAAATGGAGGCAAAGACTAATTTGGATGGAGTGGAATGCCTCATCCTCCTGCTGTCCAGCCCTGCCACGCCCATGGCCAGTCGGGGGTGCTTTATAATGGGGTGCAGACAGAGGAGCTGGGTCTTCTGCAGTGTGGCCCAGATGGCATGTCCTCTGTTCTTGCTCTGCCTTCTGTTGGCTCAGGGACGTTAGAGGACAGGTTGCCAGTGTCGAGTGGGAGGGGGACGGCAGGCCCGCAGGCCGCTAGGTCCACAGATGCGTGGTGTGCTGGGCTCCGTGTGGACTGGGACCCGGGAACTCGATACTCCCAGGGTGTCGCTGTTGCTCTTCCCTCCCCAAGTCTCTATGGACAGAAACCCGTGACAAACAGGACTTATGGCTGAGCAGGCACAGACGGCTTCTTCCTTGCTCCTTGACTCATGTGGAGACTTGGAGGTGTGAACAACACTTTTGTGTCTTTTGTTAAAGACCAAATCATGATCTCCTAACCATCTCTGTCATTCTGGAGACGAAGCTTGGTAGAGAAGCAACTGCTTAGTGTTCGGATGGAACTTCTCCGTCGGTGTCACTAATATGGGAGCTAGAAAGTTTTCTTGTGCAAACTGGGTATGGTATGTCAATTCTAGAATCAGATATCCAGGAGACTTGATCAGGCGGGTGTGAAGAGCAGAGTGGAGACTTGATCAGGCGGGTGTGAAGAGCAGAGGGGAGGGGCTCTGCAGTAGCAAGAGCAGTTGGGAGACGGGAGAGGCATTTGCCTGGAGGGCATAGAGCTGTGCTGTGCCCTAGAACAGTCTGGGACTTGGAGAGCGAAGGTGAGGGCTCATACCTCCACACGCTCCCCCTGCCACTGTTGGGGCGGAGGGGCTGACCAGCTGCTCTAAGGGAAAGCCCCAGCCCTGGGGGGTCTGGAGCCCCCTTCCATGGAGGCAGGAGAATGCTGGGGAGTTTAAAGCATACTCCTGAATTACAGCAAGAGAAGACTTGCTCTTAACAGTGGGCTGAAAGGCAGGAAATTAGGCCTCTAAGCACAGAGACAAAACTGAGGGAATCAAAAATCTCTCTCTTTTTTTTTTAATGAGATGGAGTCTCGCTCTGTTGCCCAGGCTGGAGTGCAGTGGCATGATCTCAGCTCACTGCAGCCTCTGCCTCCTGGGTTCAAGCAATTCTCGTGTCTCAGCCTCCCAAGTAGCTGGGATTACAGGTGCCCACCACCACGCCTGGCTAATTTTTTTAGTTTTAGTACAGACAGGGTTTCGCCATGTTGAGCAGGCCGGTTTTGAACTCCTGACCTCAAGTGGGACTATAGGCGTGAGCCACTGCACCTAGACAAAAGTCTTCTTTTTAAATACCATGTCTTTTATCTCACACTGCCTGGCTAACCCAGGAAGCAGGGATTTTTTTTTTCAGACAGAGTCTTGCTCTGTCACCCAAGCTGGAGTGCAGTGGCGCGATCTCGGCTCACTGCAAGCTCCTCTTCCTGGGTTCATGCCATTCCCCTGCCTCAGCCTCCCAAGTAGCTGGGACTACAGGTGCCCGCCAGCAAGCCCGGCTAATTTTTTTTGTATTTTTAGTAGAGACGGGGTTTCACCGTGTTAGCCAGGATGGTCTCAATCTCCTGACCTCGTGATCCGCCCGCCTCGGCCTCCCATAGTGCTGGGATTACAGGCTTGAGCCACTGCGCCCGGCCCGAAGCGGGGATTTTTTTTCCCCTTTTGCTTTGGAACAGTCATGAAGGCCACAGTGATGCTAAGTCAGTGCCTCCTCTCTGTCCATCATGGGTAGATGCTTTCACTTATAGACTCTGACCTGCGGGCAGTTTGGGGAGCTGTGTCCCTCTCGTGCCCTTTTCCCAGGTGATCAGGGTGAGACTCAGGGGACACTTGCCCAAGGGCAGCAGTGGAGCTGGGGCAGGACCAAAGTCCAGCCCATTGGCTGTCGTGCTGTCAGCCGTCACCACCACACCACACCACGGGGCTTAACCTTGGAGATGTGGGCTGGTGGCTGTTCTGTAGGATCCCAGCCCTCCTGAGCTTGCCTGGCTCGCCAGACCCACAAGGTGATTTTATTTGAGGCGTCTCCTGTGGTTTATGTGATGAAGCCACTTTATCTCACAGGAAGTTTCCAGATATTGAAGTTGTCCAAGGGGACTCTGAAAGGGCAGGCAGGCACAGGCTCAAAAAGGTAGGCGTGTTTAGAAATTAGACGGGGCATGTCTTTCTTTTCCAAATGAGCCAGAATTGGTAATTCAAAGAAAACAGAAAATAGCAAGATTGACAGTGATTGCTACTGTCCTGTGACTCTGACCTTAGCTGTGCTAGAGAAACAACCAGAAAAGACTGCACCCCAGCCAGGCCGGTGGGCTGGTGTGGTCTTGGAGTTCACCATGAGTGTGCCTGCCTCAGTTTCCCCTGGCAGCTTTGAGAGGGAGGGGAAGCAAAGGATAGTCTCAGATGATGGGGAGTTCTTTGGTTCCAGCGTGGGAACCACCTGCAGGGCTGAGCAGCAGCCTCCCCTCAGAGCACTCAACTGGAATGTCACACGCCTCTCCAAAGCTAGAACTCTCTGGGAAGACAGTCAACTCCCAAGCAGGGTCTTCAGAGTCGGGGTCTTCATGGTATGGAGCTTCGTGATTGTGGAGGCCTCACTCTCCTTCCCAGGTACAGAACCTGGGCCAGAGGGGCCAACCCCAGGCCTCCTGTTCCTGCCTCTCCATCCCCAGGGCTGGGTGGCACCTGTTTGATTTCCTGAAACTCCAGAAGCTGCCCCGGAGCCTGGAGTTGAAGTGCAATGGTTGATTTGGACAGTGACTAGACATGGCCAGGGGAGGAGTGAGCCAGAGAAGAGAAGGAGCCACAAAGGGTGTTGTCCACTGGCTACAGCCATGGGAGGCTGGCGCTCAATGCCAGGGATACCCCAGAGCCAGTGTCATCAAGCAGAGGGGAGAGTGAGCTGAGGTATTGATACCCCTGTGCCTGTCAGTCAGTAGCTGGAGGGCAGCTCTCAGGGGCCTTGATTGCCTGGCTTACCCCCAACATGGTCAGGGTGGGCCCTGCCAAGGAAAGGCCTCAGTGGGGGAGAACAGGTCAGGCCAGTGGATGTGGCTGGGCCAGAGCAAGGCCAATGTCTTCACAGCCTCTCCTCAGCTTCCTCCCTGCTGGGCCTTCATCCGGGCTATGTTAAGATGTTCTCTGTTCTAACCTTCCACAAGTTTCTCCCTTCCCGGCCCCGTCTGTCATCTTTCCCTTGTCCACAGAGGCCACGCCTCTCTCTGGGGGTCCCTGTTGGCTGAACAGGAGCATCCTTACACCCACACCCCTGCTGTGTGAGGGCTGAGGGAAGCCCATCCCCCACACTCTCCAGCTCTGTCTCCACTCCTGGCTTTGTACCAATAGCTGCTGCCTCTCCTCTTGGGGACATGTGCCCCACTGCTGCTTGGCCCCACAGAGTCCCAACCAAGGGACCTCAGGTCTGGATGATGCTTTTGTCTTGTGGTGTTTGGGTCCTGATGGGGACTTGGGGACTGTCTTAGTGTCCCGGGCACAATTCAGCCCTGAACTAGGTCATTCCTTAATATGTCCGTATCCTCACTCAAGTTGTGGGGAGAGGCCCTTCCCATATTATAGCTGCAGAGGCCGACTTGGGGAGGACAGGGGAGAAGCTGAGAAGGTGGGAGGCCCCATTTTGAAATGGGACTTGTTAGTCCTGTCACACAGTGCTTTGGTGGCTGACAGCCCGGCTCAGGGCCTGGCTTGAGGGAAGGGCGGTGAGGCCAGACTCCCTATGAGAGCCTCCTGCCCTCCCAGGTTCCACCAGGGTCCCCACTGTGGCCACTGCAGACCTGAGACTCAAGTCTTTCAACTCCATCAGCTAGAGCTGGCCCTGTGGCTGCCCGAGGGATGCGGGGACACAGGCAGCCTGCCAGCTTCCCTTCCATCTGCCACAACCGAATGTAGCTGGAGGTGGCCAGCAGTGACAGCAACCCCCGTCTGGGCCCCTCAGGACTCCTCACAGTGAGATGCCCAGACGCATCTGTCGTGGGCAGTGGGTGAGGTCACCGAGAGCAGGGACAAAGCAGACAGCTGCCAACAGCCAGGACCCGAGTGAGGTCACTGTCCCCTCTTCTGAGGCCTCGCTTTCCCCACACCAGTAGCCAAAAGCCAGGAATCTCTGGGGTCAGTGCCAAGGGCTCTGCAGAGGCCTGATTGGAGGTAAGAGGTGGTGGTCCGGGAGCCCAGACAGCCCGATGGTTTGCACACATTCTTCAGAATATTATCTTCACTGGGAGCAAGAGTCCACAGGGGCTGAAGAAATCGCAGCCCCTAAAGAGAAAGAACTCCCAGCCTCCAGAAACTTGAGCTTTGTGAGGAAGAGCAGGGCCAGCAGCACAGGCTTTGGGGAGCACAGGTTTGCAGAGGTCAGGCGAGGGGGCACCTCGGACCAGAGAAGGGGGCATGCGGGCGTCATGTCGGTGTGGTCTGGGTGTCACCAGGTGAGCTTGTGAAGTCAGAGCTGTGCCACAATATTCCCCAGAACTAACTTCCTTCCCTTCCTTCCCTCCTTCCCTTTCCTTTCCTTTCCTCCCTCCCTTTCTTCTTTCTTTCTTTCTTTTCTTTCTTTTTCTTTCTTTCTTTCCTCCCTCCCTTTCTTCTTTCTTTCTCTTTTTCTTTCTTTTTCTTTCTTTCTTCCTTCCTTCCTTTTCTTTTTCTTCTTTCTCTCTTTCCTTCTTCCTTCCTTCCTTCCTTCCTTTCTTCATTTTTATTTTTTAGAGACAGGGTCTCACTCTGTCACCCAGTCTGGAATACAGTAGCGTGGTCGGAGCTCACTCTAACCTTGAACTTCTGGCCTGAAGTGATCCTCCTGCCTCAGCCTCCTGAGTAGCTGGGACTACAGGCATGTACCACCATACCCAGCGAATTTTTAAATTTTTTTTTTGTAAAAATGGGGTCTTGCTATGTTGCCCAGGCTGGGCTTGAGCTCCTGTGTTCAAGTGATCCTCCCATCTTGACCTCCCAAAGTGTTGGGATTACAGGCGTGAGCCACCACACCCGGCCCCAGAACATTCTGTAAAGAAAAGTGAACACGGGATCATCATAAATGGAACCACTGTGACCCTCCCACCCCACGCCTCACCCACCACCTGAGGTGGCTGATTAAAGGCACCAGGCTCCAGCCTGGCCTCAGGGAAGCCGAGCTCTGCCTCCCCGCTTTCTTTGTTTCATGTTTGGGAGACTTTTTCTTGTATGTAGGGGATGCTGGCAAAGGCTTGTGATCTGTTGACCCAGACCCTCAGGGCGGGCTGAGGACAGCCTGGTGCATAGGTGGAGAAGGGATCAGTGTCAGTAAACCTAATAGTTTGTGTCATGGGACGCTGGGCTGTCCATGGTTTGGAAGAACCGTGATGTCCACATGGCTATTCTTCCAAGGTTGTTGAGAATTTCACCCGGCTCTCTAGGTAGGCTCCTGCCCAGAATGGGCCAAGCCCAGACCACGAAGAGAACACAGGCCATGTGCAACTATTAAAACATTTCAATGTCCACTTTGGGAGGCCAAGGCGGGCGGGTCACTTGGGGTCAGGAGTTTGAGACCAGCCTGGCCAACATGGTGAAACCCTGTCTCTACTAAACAATACAAAACTTAGCCGGGCGTGGTGGCATTCGCCTGTAATCCCAGCTATTCAGGAGGCTGAGGCAGGGAGAATCTCTTGAACCCAGGAGACAGAGGTTGCAGTGAGCCGAGATTGTGCCACTGCACTCCAGCCTGGGCAAAAGAGCAAGACCCTGTCTCAAAAAAAAAAAAAAAAAAAAAAAAAAAAAGCATGGGGCCATATTCCTAAGGGCTTGAATAGATTTTGAGGTTGAAGAGCTTAGCGAGCACTTGTCCTCTTGAAACCCGTGGATGGATCCTTAGGCTGAGCCTGCTGCATCTCTTGGTTATTTTGGACCATAAACAAATTGGCCAAGTCTCCCTTAAAAGGTGAGCCCACCTCACCCCCATACATATTATTCAATGTATTACTTTGAAAGTAATGGCAGCCAGATGCGGTGGCTCACGCCTGTAATCCCAGAACTTTGGGAGGCCAAGGCAGGCAGATCATGAGGTCAGGAGTTAGAGACCAGCCTGGCCAACATAGTGAAACCCCGTCTCTACTAAACTACAAAAAATTAGCCGGGTGTGGTCGTGGGTGCCTGTAATCCCGGCTACTCGGGAGGATGAGGCAGGAGAATCACTTGCAGCTGGGAGGCGGAGGTTGCAGTGAGCTGAGATCATGCCACTGCACTCCAGCCTGGGTGGCAAAGCAAGACTCCGTCTGCAAAAAAAAAGTAATGGCAAAAATCGCAAGTACTTCTATACCAACCTAATAGCTATAGAGAACTTTCCAGAGGCCGCTGCTCCCTCCTCCCACAGCTGCCAGTTTGAGGACACCTGGGCTGGACTCCAGCTGTGCCCTCAAGCTCTGTTGGCCCCGGTTTCCTGGTGCTGCCCACCTCCCACCTCCCACTGTTGTAGTGGGGGTAGAATGAGGCAATCCTGTGAAATGAGCTGGAAGTAGACACCATGTATCTTTTCATTAAAGAAGCAAACCCCCAAAGGAGAAGCATTGTCAGGCTTCTCTCTTTGCCATGGCCTTTGCCTATACCCTTCAGCAGCGATCTGAGTCGGTTGAGATGCAGATGTTAAGCCTGGGCAGAAAAGCGCTGCTCTCTGCATGGTCCGGGAGAGACCTCTCTCCAGCCGGTGGCATGCTCGTTACGCAGCAGCACTGCCTCATGTCCCCAGGTTCGTCCTGACGGGGTGGTGGGGCTTGATGGAGACTGGATTCCTGCCTCCCAACCCCCACAATCTTCTCTCTCATGTAAAAAACAAAAACATTTCATTCTGGTTAAACCTCCTCCTTGTTGGAAATTTAGAAAGTCAAGGAAAGCTGGAAAGAAGAAAGTGAAAATTATCTGTCATTTTCAGTCAGATAAAAGTTAATATGTCTTGAGCCCTTCAGCTGTGTCTGCCAGTGTTCTAAATCCTCAAATAGATCATCCAATCTTTCAACAACCATATGACGTAAGGACTGATTATCCTTTTTTTATAAATGAGGAAATTGAGTCACAGGGGGGTTGGTAGCTAGTCTAGGATCACACAGTTTGTTGGAGGGGATAGTGTATGCACGTGCCCACTTTTTCATAATTAGGGTTATACTTTACACATTTCTGAATCTTGTCTTTTCTTCTGTTAACATTGTATCAGACACATTTCCCATAATATTACAATTTCTTATTAATCATCATTTTAACGGCTGCATAGTTTGCCATAATGTATTTACTCTTTTCCCTACCGTTGAAGAGTTAAGTCTCTCCCCACCCCTTTTCCCTGAATTTTCAGCAATATTGCAATGAAACCCTTTGTAGGTAAGTCTGTGTTTGCACACACAGACCTGCTCACAATTTCCATAGGATCAATTCCTAGAAGTGAGATCAGTGTGTCAGAGGGTGTGAGCTATCAGACTGCTTTCCACCAACTCATCCTTCCATCACACATGAAAATGCCTCTCACTGGGCCAGGCGCCGTGGCTCACGCCTGTAATGGCTGCATAGTTTGCCATAATGGCAAACTATGGGAGGGCGAGGTAGGCGGACCACTTGAGGTCAGGAGTTTGAGACCAGCCTGGCCAACCTGGCAAAACTGGGGAGGCTGAGGCAGGAGAATTGCTTGAACCCAGGAGGCAGAGGTTTCAGTGAGCCGAGATCATGCCACTGCACTCCAGCCTGAGCAACACAGAGAGACTCTGTCTCAAAAAAAAAATGAAGAAGAAAGAAAGAGAGAAAAAAAGAAAGGAAGAAAGAAAGAAGGAAGGAAGGAAAGAAAGAAAGAAAGAAAGAAAGAAAGAAAGAAAGAAAGAAAGAAAGAAAGAAAATGCCACTCACCACAGATTAGCCGGTGTCACCTGTTGGCCTTTCATTTTTTTTTTTTAGATAAAATTCACCTTTCTCACCATTTTCAGTGTTTTTTAGTTATATTCACAGTGTTGAACAACTATCACCTTTAATTCCAGAACGTTTTCATCATCCCAAAAGGAGCCTGTCACTCCAGTCCCCCTCGTGCTTCAGCCCCTGGCACCCACTCATTTGCTTTTGGACTCTGTGGATGTGCCTATTCTGGACGTTTCATGTAAAGGGAATCATACAATGTTTGTTTCTATTTTAATGTCTGTTGATCTGATGGATGGATCTGCCTTTGAGTTAAACAAGGGAGTTGGGCATTTGTTCATCATTTTGCCCATTATATTTATTCTTTGATCTTTGCCTATATTGCTTTTAGGGTCTTTGTGTTTTTATCAATCTGTACGAACCCCTTATATATTAAGGTGAATAACTCCGTGCAGCATTTTCTTTTGCACCAAAATATTTTGATGTGGATGAGAAAGAGCCATCTGCAAGGTGAAAAGGAACCGTAAAGGGCCACAGACAGCCCAGGAGTGTTTGGGCAGAGACTGGGGGCTTTGCCCAGCGGTATGACAGGAAGGCTGAATTTTTGTTGCATATGAGCCTCAAAGGCTGAATTTTTGTTGGAAATGCACCTTGGGGAGTTTCCTTCAGCCCCAGCTGGTACAGTTACAGACTCAGCCCCTTTGGCCACCTCCCCAGATCTCTGCTCAGGCAGCTGCTAGTTAGGTCCAGGGGCCAGTCCTGCCTTGAGAAGCAGGAATGTTCTGGAGCTGAGGACCCAGACATCCGAGGGTGTCTTTCTAGACTTGTGCTATCCTCCTCTTCCCTGGAGAAGCTTCACCTCTCCACTGCCCACCTGCGGGTTCTGGCACTTTCCTCCCCCACCTGCCTCCTGGAAGGCGGTGAGGTGGAATTGTGGTTTATGGGTGCACCGAGCCTTTGGCTGAGCTGCTTAGCGGCCTGGAGTTTGCACCCAAGCATAGAAGACAGGCCCATAGGCCCAATTTTCAGGAACTCTGCAGCCAAGTAGAGGTCCTTCCTACATAAACAACATAGCAAATTAATGGGCCCAAGGAAAACTGGGATTAATGGGAAGAAAATATAAATGGCAACAGAGTAACAAACAGTTTCACTGTGAATACCCTCATGTTCCTGAACAGCAAACATCAGCAACAGCTTGACACTTGGTTGAATGCACTTAACTGACTACTTTGTGTAAATAACTACATCACTCACCCCCCCCCCCCCCGCTCCCCATTAAGGATTTGGGGATTAAAACATAATTGTGGCATTTTGAAAACTAAAAAGCAGATTCAATTTTTTCATTCTGCCAGATACAAACTTTGGTGGCTAATGTTTCCCTCAATGAAAGCAATGACTGTTAGATAAGAGTTCTTAATGGGTGGGAACTCCTTGAAGCTGAAGGCAAAATTCCTGTGTGCACATGTATGTGCGCGCGTGTGTGTGTGTGCACGCACGAGACGCACACAGACATGCATCCTCCAGCGGAGAAAGCCCGCCCCCTTTGTCAAGTTCTCAGAGGTGTCCTTGGGACATAGGTCACCGTTGGGGGCAGCATCCCAGAGGTGGGGCCTGCGAAGCGTCTGAGGACTCATGTCACCTTGTGCTTGCAGTGTTGGTGAAGGGCCAGGTCACCACCAAGTACTACCGGCTGCTGTCCAAGCGGGGCGGCTGGGTGTGGGTGCAGAGCTACGCCACCGTGGTGCACAACAGCCGCTCGTCCCGGCCCCACTGCATCGTGAGTGTCAATTATGTACTCACGTAAGTCACACGTATTTGTTTCTCTCCTTGCTCTTTTCTCTTCCCTGTCCCACATCGGATGGCTCCAATAAGCACCATCTCTCTTTCTCTCTTTCTCAAACTGTTCATTTGTCTCCTGTTTTTCTTTTTTTCAATTTTTTTTTTTTTAGCAATCTGGTCATTTTGGAAGGTGCAAACTATTTGTATGCTCAGCGGTGAAAGCCAAGTGCTAGGCTGCAGGGGGAGCCAGGAGGAGGGGGCCTGCCCTGGGCATAGCTTAGGATCCCATCACAGAGCCTAGTGAGGAGCATGGGGGCGGGTGGTGATGCCCCCCATCCTGAATAGGGTGCAAAGAGGGTGCACACCCCCCATCAAGAATACAAACTTGTGCTATCCATGCCTATAAGCCTTTAGGTCATCTTAGATGCTCCTGCTGTTTGAGACAGGAAATATCCCGTTTTTTACCTGTCTTCTTATAGAGCCTGTTACAAATTAATCATGGTGAATATTTGGTCCTTTAAACACTCCAGAAGGTCAAGTTCAGTCGCAAATGCCTTTTTTTTTTTTTTTGTAAATTAAAAAAAAATATGTTTTTGTAGAGACGGGGTTTTGCTATGTTGCCCAGGCTGGTCTCGAACTCCTGGCTTCAAGTGATCCTCCCACCTCGGCCTCCCAAAGTGCTGGAATTACAGGCATGAGCCACGGTGCCCAGCCTGCAAATACTTTTAAGGCCATTAGAAGCAATAGGACAGATGTCTATCTGGGGCCATATATTACTTTCCACCCACCATAGCTATTGTACGTTCAATCACCTTGCTCCAGGCTCTGACCCTTGCCGTGCCACCAGCCCCATGATGAAAAGGGTTCTCGTTTGCACTTTATATGGGGTGAGGATTTAGGCTCTAGCTTTGTTCATAGAATGACTGTGTCTTAGAAGTCAAGTGATTCTGACAAAACTGTCAGGGAGAAAACAGTTTAGCCCTTTAGTCATTCTTCCTGAGCAAATGTGTAGGCTGGTTCTCCAGGTCGACCTCTCCTTGCGTGAACACGACCCTGCTGAGTTGGTTCTTTAGGGCAGAGATGGGCCCCCGATGTGAGAATGCACAAAGCTGGTGGTCAGGCTCCCAGACCTGTGAAGAGTCCCGGACTCTTGCCTCCTGGGGTGCTAACTGGAGAGGCAGCTGGGCCACAGGTGTGCGTGTTGGATGCAGGTGGACCTGATCAATGGTATTTCTGCCTGTCTCTTTTTCCCTTGGTGGCTTTCCTCATGGCCCACGGCCTCCCCGAGAAATGTGTTTGGGGCTTTATTGGACTGGAGAGAGCTCTGACCTGGCTCAGCATTTCCTGGGGTGGCCCAGCCTGGGGCTGCAGATGGCTTTTATAATGAGGGTGAGCTGGCCTTATCTCAAATCCCATCCACATCCAATCCCAGTGAAAAGACACTCTGGAGCACTGAGAACGCCCTGCCCAAGGGCTGGGGCCAGGGAAGCTGCTCGGCCTCCAGCGCCTGCTGGACATGACTCGGCCCACTCTCGCCTTCCAGGGAGATTGAATACAAGGAACTTCAGCTGTCCCTGGAGCAGGTGTCCACTGCCAAGTCCCAGGACTCCTGGAGGACCGCCTTGTCTACCTCACAAGAAACTAGGAAATTAGTGAAACCCAAAAATACCAAGATGAAGACAAAGCTGAGAACAAACCCTTACCCCCCACAGGTAACACGCATGTCCTGCAGTTTTGGGGTGCTGACATCTATCCTAGGGGTTGGGGACACCTGGACACGTTAAGGAATGGGGAGCCTCTCATTGCACAGCAGGGATCTCCCTGCTGTGGAGCAAGGTCCCTCTGGGATGTCTTGCCTACACAGTAGTGACAGCCCGGGGAAGGCTGACATCCTGGTGGGCTAGTCAAGTTTAGGAAACAGAAGACTAAACTGGAAAGGCACTTCAGCCCACTAGAATCCATGGGTTAGATTCTAATGGGCTTGACGGGTTGGAATCCACGGGTTAGATTCTAGACTGGTGGGTTAGAATACCAGTCCATTGTGTTTCTGCAGCATTTTAAAAATGAAAGCCCTCCCTCTTTTAAAAAAAGTAGTTTGTGAGCTCTCAGAAATAGCAATTGTCGGTTGGGCGTGGTGGCCCATGCCTGTAATACCAGCACTTTGGGAGGCCGAGGCAGGTGGATCACCTGAGGTCAGGAGTTTGAGTCCAGCCTGGCCAACATGGTGATACTCCATCTCTATTAAAAATACAAAAATTCGCGCCTGTAGTCCAAGCTACTCAGAAGGCTGAGACAGGGAAATCGCTTGAACCCGGGAGGTGGAGGTTGCAGTGAGCCGAGACAGTGCCACTGCACTCCAGCCTGGGTGACAGAGCAAGACTCCATCACTTGTTCTGTGCCAAGTGAACTTTGGTAATGTGGTCATTAGCAGACAGACCAGTTGAACGTCACGGCCTCCACATTATGACAAAACAAAAGAAAGAAGGAAAAGAAAGGAAGGAAGGAAGGGAGGGAGGGAGGGAAGGAAGGACAGATGGAAGGAAGGAAGGAAGGGAATGAAGGAAGAAAAGAAAAGAAAGAAAGAAAGAAAAGAAAGAAAAGAGAAAGAAAGAAAAAGAGAAAGAAAGAAAGAAAGAGTCCATGTGTGTCTGATGTGTTGTTAGCTCGGGGTGGGGGATCTCTTTCCACCCTGGGAGCAGGTCACTGGGGTATCGCTCGCTGTGTGCCTGTCCCCAGTGGGACCTTGCAGTGGTGGCGAGGGTAGGGGCAGCCCTTGGATGGGGTTGGGCCCCGTCGGGACGGTTCTTGCAGGGCCGGAAGGCAGCTTCCTGCCGGCCCCTCGCTGGCCCTTCATCCATCTTCTTTGCCATGCAGCAATACAGCTCGTTCCAAATGGACAAACTGGAATGCGGCCAGCTCGGAAACTGGAGAGCCAGTCCCCCTGCAAGCGCTGCTGCTCCTCCAGAACCGCAGCTCCACTCAGAAAGCAGTGACCTTCTGTACACGCCATCCTACAGCCTGCCCTTCTCCTACCATTACGGACACTTCCCTCTGGACTCTCACGTCTTCAGCAGCAAAAAGCCAATGTTGCCGGCCAAGTTCGGGCAGCCCCAAGGATCCCCTTGTGAGGTGGCACGCTTTTTCCTGAGCACACTGCCAGCCAGCGGTGAATGCCAGTGGCATTATGCCAACCCCCTAGTGCCTAGCAGCTCGTCTCCAGCTAAAAATCCTCCAGAGCCACCGGCAAACACTGCCAGGCACAGCCTGGTGCCAAGCTACGAAGGTGGGTCAGGTCTGCTCGTGGGGAAGGTGGGAGGACTGGGCACGGCCGGGGGCTGAAGCAGCCGTGGCGGTGGGTGGCAGATGGAGACAGAACCCTCACGCTTTGGGCAAACTTTCCCTCTTTCTGCTTCTAAGTAGGGCTTGCTGTGCTTTCTTGCTCTCAATGCAGGTGCTCGAGAGTGAGAAATGGCAGTCTGCCTGCCTCGGGGACACTAGTGACAGTATAAAGGGCAAAGGAAAACCGAGTATCCGGCCTTCACGTAAATCCTGGCCACATTCACCAACCAAAGGGGGACAGTGATTTTCAAAACCAGCTCCCATGTGCTGAGAACACCCCAGCTGCATTTCTTTTGCAAGATTCCTTTCCACTCCAACCAGAAGTGAATATTTGAGACAAACGGCCTATTGGCTATTTTCCCATGCCAGTTTTGGAAGTGGGGAAAACTATGGTGGAAATTTGTGGGCTTGGGGACAGAAATGCCACTCACCAACCCAGGGCAAAGAACACAAACCCTCCAGGCCTCAGTTTCTTCACCTGTAAAATGGGGTGAAGCTGTGATGTGCCTACTCCCAAGGACACGACACACAGTAGGGACCTGCCCTGTACATGCTAGTTCAACAGAAAGGAATGGCCTTTCACCTTCTCCTGGTGGCAGGCAAGCAGATGTCCTCTGCGGAGATACCGCCAGCTCCCCAGGACGCAGACTGACTCCTGTTTGCTCGCTGGACCAACCCCAGGCAGAAGGTGGAAGGTGGGAACGGAGGTTTAGTTGCAGGACATGTATTCCCATTGCACCTAGACCTAACTGCTGCTCAGAGTGTAGACCGAGATGGTGCAGACACCTGCAGTGCCACTAAAATGTGGGTGAAGGTGACATCAGGATTATGTGCCCCAGGCCGGGCTCAGTGGCTCACGCCTGTAATCCCAGCGCTTTGGGAGGCCAAGGTGGGCGGATCACCTGAGGTCAGGAGTTTGAGACAAGCCTGCCAACATGCTGAAACCCCATCTCCACTAAAAATACAAAAATTAGTTGGGCACGGTGGTGAGCACCTGTAATCCCAGCTACTCTGGAGGCTGAGACAGAAGGATCACTTGAACCCGGGAGGTGGAGGTTGCAGTGAGCTGAGATGACATCACTGCACTCCAGCCTGGGTAACAGAGTGAGACTGTCTCAAAAAAAAAAAAAAAAAAGAAAAAGAAAAAGGATGATGTGCCTCAGAAAAGCAGCACACCAGCCCCTGCTTAAAGACGAAGGAATTAAAGAAGAGAGCTCTTGGAAGTTCCCCCACGCCTCTCTCGAGGCAGGTAGGGTTCTGCTCCTTCTGGGCCTCATCCTGCTTTTTCTGCAAATCCTAGGAATCTCTTGCTCTGTATTGTGACTTGAGGCTGAGATAACATTTCTTCCCAAATCTGAGAAGAGAGATAGATTACGGGAGAATGCCGCTATTCTGGAAATCACTAGGACATGTTTTTTCAGAAGTAGCTAACTTAGAAAAGACCACATTGGTGACCAGGGCCAGGCCCCCTGCCTTTTGACCTGGCCTGTCCCAGGAGCCACTGATCCCTTAGATTTGCATCTGCCATACCCGTGAACATCTTGGGCCCCTCATATAGCCAAGGAAGGGATCTCCAGAACATCCAAGCAAAGGAAGACAAAGCAAAGGGTTTTGATAACAGCTGAAAGTATTACCCACTTGAGATTGACTTGAATTTGTGTGTTGGAAGCTGGCTAACGCTGTCACATGGTATTTGACTTTTACCACTATTTTAAAAGTCAAAGAGGTTAACAATCTCCTTATCACACACTTGATAAAAAGTGGACCAAAGGTGCTAATTTGAGGCAATTTGCGATCAGCTTCCTAGTCTTTTTGGTATTAAAGGAAGACAAATTTTGCCATATAGTGTTTAAAAACAAAGAAAGACAAAAAAAAAAAAAAAAAAAAAAAACCACAAGCCAGGGAGCTACCTAATGTCAGGCATCGGACTGAGTAGATGGGAGTGGTTATTTTTTCATTATGACACGGCGAAATCGATCGGGGTGGTTACCACCCCTCTCCACTAAGGGACGGGCAGAAGAAATCAGAGCAGACGGGGGCCCTCCAACACCAGGGCCCCTGGTGGCCTCTAGACCTCTGCCGTCCAATCAGGTAGCCACCAACCCCGTGTGGTCTTGAACATGGAAATGTGGCCAGTGCAGTGAGGCAGGTGTGACCTGCGCTCTGCATCTCAGTACCAAAAAAAAAAAAAAAAAAGAAAATATCCCAATAATTGTTTCACACGAATCGCACATTGAGAGAGTATTTTGGATATGCTGCATTAACGTGTATTACTTAACAGGCATTCCACCTGTTTCCCTGCTTTGTAACGCGGCTCCTGGAACATTTCAGGTCGCGTCCTGAGATTGGACAGCACGGCCTAGACTAAGGCGGGGGAGGGCGACAGCGACCCCGCGGGTGGAGCGCGTGGGTGGCCGAGGGGTGGTGGCTGCCCCCGGGGCTTGGGGGTGGGGTGGCTGCGGCCGCGCCCCTTGCTGCCCTCTAACGTGTCGCCTGTCCCCGCAGCGCCCGCCGCCGCCGTGCGCAGGTTCGGCGAGGACACCGCGCCCCCGAGCTTCCCGAGCTGCGGCCACTACCGCGAGGAGCCCGCGCTGGGCCCGGCCAAAGCCGCCCGCCAGGCCGCCCGGGACGGGGCGCGGCTGGCGCTGGCCCGCGCGGCACCCGAATGCTGCGCGCCCCCGACCCCCGAGGCCCCGGGCGCGCCGGCGCAGCTGCCCTTCGTGCTGCTCAACTACCACCGCGTGCTGGCCCGGCGCGGACCGCTGGGGGGCGCCGCACCCGCCGCCTCCGGCCTGGCCTGCGCTCCCGGCGGCCCAGAGGCGGCGACCGGCGCGCTGCGGCTCCGGCACCCGAGCCCCGCCGCCACCTCCCCGCCCGGCGCGCCTCTGCCGCACTACCTGGGCGCCTCGGTCATCATCACCAACGGGAGGTGACCCGCTGGCCGCCCGCGCCAGGAGCCTGGACCCGGCCTCCCGGGACTGCGGCGCCACCGAGCCCGGCAAATGCGCACGACCTACATTAATTTATGCAGAGACAGCTGTTTGAATTGGACCTCGCCGCCGACTTGCGGATTTCCACCGCGGAGGCCGCGCGCGCCGGTGCCGAGGGCCGAGGAGCGCCCGGGTCCGGGCAGGTGACCGCCCGCCTCTGTCCTGCGAGGGCCGGTGCGACCCAGTTGCTGGGGGCTTGGTTTCCTCACCTTGAAATCGGGCTTCACGCGTCTTGCCTTGTCCCCAACGTTCCACAGTAGTCCCGCTGGGGGATTGAAGCGGTTTCACTCCGCAAATATCCTCCACTTTCAGGAGGGAAAACCCACCCTGCCACAGTCCGCTCTTCCAAGTGGATGGCAGACCTGGGAGGGGACGCCTGTGTCACGAGCCCTTTTAGATGCTTAGGTGAAGGCAGAAGTGATGATTGTAAGTCCCACGAATACACAACTCCACTGTCTTTAAAAGTCATTCAAGAGTCTCATTATTTTTGTTTTTATTTAACCCTTTCTTCAATACAAAAAGCCAACAAACCAAGACTAAGGGGGTGACCATGCAATTCCATTTTGTGTCTGTGAACATGGGTGTGCTTCCCAAATACATTAACAAGCTCTTACTTCCCCCTAACCCCTATGAACTCTTGATAACACCAAGAGTAGCACCTTCAGAATATATTGAATAGGCATTAAATGCAAAAATATATATGTAGCCAGAGAGTTTATGAGAATGACCCTGTCAAGCTTAATTATTACGTGGCAAAATCCCTCTGGCCCACACAGATCTGTAATTCACTAGGCTCGTGTTTGCTACAAATAGTGCTAATAAAGTTAAACTGCATGTGCAATATGGAACACTGTCCATGGACTGCACCTTGTGAAGGAAAAACACGCTTAATGAAAGTGATGTAGACATTTTAAGCATTTTCTACACAGCGAGAAAACTTCATAAGAACATGTTACTTGTGCAACAGGTAAACAGAAATCCTTTCATAAAGCACCAGCAGTGTTTAAAAAATGAGCTTCCATTAATTTTTATTTTTTATGGGTTTTGCTTAAAGATCTCAACGTGGAAAAATCCTGCCATGGCTCTGAACTGCACAATGCATTGAACCAGCGTCCTTCAATTTTCTTCACACTATCAACACTGCAGCATTTTGCTGCTTTATCAAAACGGTTTATTTTAGGAAACTTTTTCCACCTTTCTGAATGGAAAGAGGTTTTCACAAATGTTTTAAACTCATCGTTCTAGAATCAAGTGCACCTACACCAACTGCTCTCAAAATGTGAACTGACTTTTTTTTTTTTGCCAACCCTGTGTCACTTAGTGAGGACCTGACACAATCCCTACAGGGTGTCTGTCAGTGGGCCTCATGGTAAGAGTCACAATTTGCAAATTTAGGACCGTGGGCCATGCAGCGAAGGGGCTGGATGGTAGGAAGGGATGTGCCCGCCTCTCCACGCACTCAGCTATACCTCATTCACAGCTCCTCGTGAGTGTGTGCACAGGAAATAAGCCGAGGGTATTATTTTTTTATGTTCGTGAGTCTTGTAATTAAACCGTGATTCTTGAAAGGTGTAGGTTTGATTACTAGGAGATACCACCAACATTTTTCAATAAAGTACTGCAAAATGCTTTTGTGTCTACCTTGTTATTAACTTTTGGGGCTGTATTTAGTAAAAATAAATCAAGGCTATCGGAGCAGTTCAATAACAAAGGTTACTGTTGAGGAAAAAGACCCTATCATAGATTTACAAGTGACAACGTGGACAGGCGTAACAGAGTGTGTATGTACTTGAAAAAGAAAATGTGTACTAGTGAAAACGTCCTTGTCTAAACAAACTTCGTTTTCATAACCTAGAACATGAAGGAAGATTCTTACACGAGCTGGCTTCAGGACGGCCAGGGCTGAGTGCAAAGTTAGCAGAGCTGTTACTGTGGCAACCTAATATTGTTACCTCCATCTTGAAGAGTCTGCACATTTAAGCTGGGGATAGCGTTTCTTGACTTCTGTGAGGCTCCGGCAGGGGAAGAGGAAGCATTTTAATACATATGCCTCTCTTTTACAAAAAAGAAAAAAAATCATCGTAGGCCCTAACATGTACCATGTTGACAAAAATGCCAGATCAAATGGATTTGAGAAATAAGCCCAATTCAAGGCTGGCTCAGCCCTCCACGGGGCCTCCCAGGGAAAGGAATTCCTTTATGTTCTTGGAAGCCCTTTTCTAGAAAAGCCATTCCATTCATACCTTTGTAGAGCAGTAGGCTGGGTGTGGAGGGCAGCGTGGAGGGTATCTGCAAGAGCCTGCATTTTCCGCCTCCCTTGCCCCCACTCCTTTTATCCTTTTAAAAGTCCTATCAGCCCTGCCTTCGTCCCTTCCGCCCTAAGCCCTAAGAGTGGGGGAGGTTTAATACGGCCAATGGATCTTGTATAAAGTCTATGTAAGTTTTGATTTACCAGAGCTATAAGATGGTTAAGGTAGACTAGTGGGGGCTGCTACAGATAAAATGAGATACAAAGAACATTTGCAAATAAATGCCATAAAATTACAGTAGCTTGGAATTTTAGTGAATCATGGCCCTTGTGTTATCCAGAATGCATTATTCAAGCTGTTCCTAAACTTAAGTATGACATATAAGATTAAAATCTTGGGGGGAAAAACTGTTCAGATGAAAAGTCAAGAAGTTTCCACAAAAGAAAAGAAAAATCCTAAAAACAATCTAGCTGTTGTTACATTAAATTTATTTCTCACCTCAATTAAAAGGGTTTTTGCTTTGGAGTTTTGTTAACTTTCGTTCTTTGGAGTAATAATATTTCTCTTGTGTATGGCGCTGAATACATTTGTCAATAATACGTCAAAAAAAAAAACACCTGGCTTCTTAATACTTGGAAATACATACATACTCCTTACTATGTAAAACACTTTATTTATTTTGTAAAAATATGTTTAAATATGAATAAAAATACCGTAACCCAAAGTAGTTGCCTACTTTTAAAAATGAAACTTGTAAAAATAAGAGTGAGCCCAAACCACATAGAAAGTCTTAGTTTATTTTGGTAGACTTGCTTTTTATAGGCATTGGTTTAAAGTGGTTCTTTTCAGAGACATCCTTTGAGAAGTTAAAATTGCAGAGGCTTACGCTTTCTTTTATTTCAAATATGCATAGTGATTAACCAGGAATAAGGATTCTCCCATGTTCTGCCTGTTAAGAGCAAACAGATCTGGAGAACGGAAGCCCACCCTGCCTCCCTTTTCCATCTGAAGCAGTGCGGTGAGGCTGGCTCCTCTCTTTGTTCCCAGACTCCAGGGCAAGGGGCGACCATGCTGTATATGCTGTGCCTTGGGGGACCCCCAGAGGCTGCGCTCTGTGGCCTGTGCTCCCCCGACCTGTGCACCCGCACCCCAGTCGGCCACTTGCTCTCACATCAGGCGACGTCAGCCTGCTGCAGTGAAACTCAACCACGATTTTCCTTTGCACACAAATCCTTCCTACTTCCACCACTCCCTAGCAAAGTTCCCAGTGCCAGAGAGCACTGCTGGGGTGGGGGTGGGGACAGGAAGCCCAGTTATTGCCGTGTTCTATTTTAGGGGGCACTTCCTCAAGAGTCCCCCTGAAACCTGTTACCAGCCTGGAAGGGAGGATATTTTGCTTTTTACAAAATACGGTCGATACTCAACGCACGGCCTCTAAAACAAGGGCTGCTCCAGTGTTCTAAAAGCACACGCCAATCCTGAGGTTAGTGACCACATTTTAAAGATCATGAGGAAAATGCCAAGTTCCCATTAAGACTTTAAAGCTCCTTGAGATCCCAGGTTGCGGGGTGCATAAATGGCCCAAATCGGAGAGTGTGCTATAGCAGGTAGACAGGTTTCGCTAACACGAACAGCTATCAGTAAAATGCCTTTATTCAGCTAATTCTATAGAAGCGGAGTTTTGAGAGTCTTTGGTTCATGTGAGGCAAAATCAGGTTTATGGAAAACGCAGCATCTGCTTCGAGGCTGCTTCATCTCTCTCAGGACAACTGAGTCTCCTGCGCGAGGGAGGAGCGCCTGTTGGAAAGCACAGAGCACAGCAGTATGCCCGGAACATCTCCATAGCCTTTGACAAGGCCACACTTCATTAGTTTTAATTTGCAGAAAGGAAATTAAATGATAACATTTTTTCCCAAAGCAGAGTGTCCAGAATAGGACTTCAGCTTAAAACAAAACATAGCATGTTTTTCATTAAATAACCCCCAAAGAAATTCAAAAAGTGATGATGGCAGCTCTGAGAGAGGGCTTGCCTTATATTACAAAGTCTGAGAAATGAAACCTACATCGTTAGCCTCGAGATCTTTGTCCCTGATGACATTCTGCAGATGCCCTCTCAAGGGTAAGTCCATTTTGTAATTTGGGGATGGTGTGGACTTGTATTTTACTTAAGTTTCTAACTAATTTTGAAAGAAGTCTTGGGCATTTGGAGAAGAGTGGTTTTTTGTTGTTTTTTTTTTTTTTGTGGTTTTTTTTTTTGAGAAAAATAATTCTAATTGAAGCCTCATTTCCAAAAATTACTTTTTAAGTTCTTTTAATGTTTCATTTCCAAAAAATATCTATTGGGTATTTTTTCATAGGGCTGTCCTGTGCCTGGCTAAAGGTAGACAGACTTTACACTAAAAACCACAAGTTTCTGGAATTAGCCTGACTGGGTAAGACCTGGATAAAGATGGTGCTAGTTTACAATGAAGGGATTTTGTTCAAAGCTGAAAGCTCCATCAAACTTTCTTTCCACTAATTTCAGCTGGGACTGGAAGAGAGAAAACTGGACAAAAATTGGCCTTTTAAAAAGCTGAAAAGTAATGAGTATGATTCATAAGTTCAACAGAGATAGGAGGGACATGGAAAAGGCATGGCGTACATCTGGGAATAGCGAATGCATATCAAAAGGCTTCCTTTCTTTTGTTCTTTCATGAGGCTTGTAGCACACATCAAATTTTGAATGTCTTCTTTTAAAGCTATGTGCGCACACACGCACGCACACACATATGCGGGCACACACACACATCCTCCCTCTGAACTGATGGTGTTTAGTATCAATAACATTTTCTTTCTTGGTAATACGAGGTAAATGAGGGGGGCAAACACTTATGACTTCTGAGTAAAATGCCATGTCTTCTATATTCCGTGAGCTGCACAGTCTTGCAGGAATGCTCCACATTTCAGAGTAAATCTGAAACTGGCTTAAAAGCTCCAAATCCTCCCTTGTATGTGGTATGAGTGTGCCTTCATCTCCAGCTGTTAGAGCCAAATCGCCCACCTCTTCATCCAAGTGATGCCTTATCAGACATTTAAGGATTCTGAACTTGATCCTGTCTCTTCACAATATGTAGTAAATTTAAACTTACTTAAGAAAGTCAGTCCCTAACTAAGGACATTTAAACTTCCTTAGGAAAAGAGAGCTCACTGAATGATCTGAAAGTAATGAACTGATTTCCTCTACAAGGTCACTGCAACCACACCAGTTAGCTCTATCTCTACAGGCGTTTAGACTTCGCTATGGGGCCACACCACCCGGTGGAGAGTAACTCTCGGAAGTCTATCTTCCCTTTTCTTCATTAATAAAAACACAGAACAATGACTAAGTGTCCAAGCATGTTCTTATAGTTCAGTACCTCCCCAGATGCTTACAAACAGTGATAGCATACCTCTAACTCACCACTGGCCTGGGCCCAAGAGCATATTTTGGTTTGTTTTTTCATAGACTAGGGGTAAAGGTCTGCACTACTAAGAAAATATCTGAATTTTCCCATTGCCATTTCCATGTAAAAACTCCCCCTGACAATAAACATAAGTCCAAGCCGCAGAGGGGAGAGCAATTTCCCACCTGTGGGAGGGCTTTCCCTAAACTAAATTTTCTACTACTTAACCGTCTATCCCAGAGCCTCTTCAAACACCAAAGAAAACGACAACAAAACAAACCTAAAAACAAACAGAAACACAGAAAAAGAACAAAGACTTAACAAATGAATTGGAGGAAGAGAAAATTCACCTACAACTCTAAATCAGATTTCCAGATGCATGGGCACGGACAGGCGGCCGCGATGAAAGCTGAATGCTCACGGTGGCGGTTCTGCACTGGGCTCGGACCCCAGGCAGCCCAGCGGCATCCTCACCTGCTGCCCAGGCGCCAGGGCCGGTGAGTCAGGAGGGCAGGCCCAGGCCCGTCTCGGGGACGCCCGGCATTACCGCCGTTTGGGGAGGATGAGGTTTCTCAGCATGTCGAAGGAGTTGCCGTCCGGGTGCACAGTCACAACCTCGCCGCCCTCCTGGTGAACCTGGAGGAAGCCAGAATCGTCCAGGCCAACGATGGACACCTTTGGTCCCTCTGCGCTGCCCAGATGGACTTGCTGACCACTGAAAACGAAGAACAGCGTGCGGTCACTGGGAGGTGTCACAGGACGGCTTAAGACAATGAGCTGACGAATAATCCATGATGAGAGAGCTGGGCGTGCTGGGGAGAGGGCTGAGGCTCGCTGCAGGGAAAAGGCAGCCTGGGCTGAGCTCTGACTTTCTTCCACCCTGGTGAATGGTTTTAAGAACTGCTCAAATAACCAGCAGGATGCAAGTTCAACAAGGAGTCGAAATTTCCTCACACAACGTCACTCCTCCTAATTCTGGTCATCTGCGGTGATGGTTGGAACCACTTCCTCACCTCCCAGCGCTTTTAAGAAACACTGTGCAACTCTAGGTTTTTTGGCTGAGATTGGAGGAAAATAGGCTGAGTTGGCAAACAATGTTTTATCTTATAAAACAAAGTTGGCTCCCATCAGCCACAAGTGAAACTCATCCTGATCCTACTTCTTTTGAATATTTTCCAAATGTACTCAAGTCACGTCCTTCTTAACAGCTTTCGAAGTATAGAATTTTCTCAAGTTTTTATTTTGAAGAATTTTAAATCTAAAGAAAAGCTGAAAGAATAGTGCAACAAACCTCATATTCTCTTCCATTCTCACACCAAATGAAAATATTTTCCATATTTGCTTTCTTTCTTCACACATAAACACACACAAGCACACATTTTTTTTCCTGCATCATATAAAGATAAGTTGCAGCTGGGTGTGGTAGCTCATGTTTGTAATCTTAGCACTTTGGGAGGCCAAGGTGGGAGGATTGCTTGAGGCCAGGAGTTCAAGACCAGCCTGGGCAATATAGTGAGACCCTGCCTCTACAAAAAAAATTTTTTTTTAATTAGCGGGCCGTGTGGCACACTCCTATTGTCTCAGCTACTTGGGAGGCTGAGGCAGGAGGATCATTTGAGCCCGGGAGTTCAAGGTTTCAGTAGTGAGCTATGATGGCACCACTGCACTCCAGTGACAGAGCAAGACTCTCTCTAAAAAAAAAAAAAAAAAAAAGTGAAAATAAAAAAAGTTTTTTAAAAGCTGCAGGCATTGTGACACTTTCTGCTTAAATACTTTATCTCCTGAGAACAAGAACCTCCCATAAAATTATAATAGCATAAACTATGACCACTCAAGAAAGTCTGGATACAAGCGGTCCATGTTCATGTCATTCCCACTGTCCTTTTAATATCCTTTGTGGCTATTTCCCTCCATCCAGGATCACACACATTACATTTAGATGTCATGCCTCTTTCGTCTTCTCTAATCCCAAACAATTCTGCCACCTTCTTTCGGTCTAATTGTTTGTGCGCAGACCTGACATTTTTGCAGGGCACAGGCCTGTTGTTGTGGAATCAGTGAGCGGTCCTCGGACTTCAGCTGCATGAGAATCCCTGGAGTATCTGTTATGACACAGGGTGCTGGGCCCAGCCCAGGGGTTTCTGATGCAGTAGCCCCTGGTTGAGGCTGAGGCTGCTTCCTGGGATCTCACTTTGAGAACCACTGTTACCTGGAAGGTTTGACAATTTAGATGTGTCTATTGTTTCCTCACAATTAGAATCAGATTAAACCAATGTTAAACTCTCTCATAATTTCGGTTCTTCCCATCGCATCCCATAACGGGCATCGCATAAGATGCCCGTTTGCTCCATTACTTGTGATGCTAACTTGGTCAAGGTGGTGTCCCTGCAGTTTCTCCAACAGAGACACAGAAAATAATCATTCAGACCAGTGCTCGGTCCCTCATTTTAAGATACTGAACTACGGCTGGGTGCGGTGGCTCACACCTGTAATCCCAGCACTTTGGGAGGCCAAGGCGGGCAGATCACAAGGTCAGGAGATCGAGACCATCCTGGCTAACACAGTGAAACCCCACCTCCACTAAAAATACAAAAAATTAGCCGGGTGTGGCGGCGGGCACCTGTAGTCCCAGCTACTCAGGTGACTGAGACGAGAGACTGAGGCAGGAGAATGGCGTGAACCCGGGAGGCGGAGCTTGCAGTGAGCCAAGATCGTGCCACTGCACTCCAGCCTGGGCGACAGAGTGAGATTCCGTCTCAAAAAAAAAAAAAAAAAAAAGATACAGAACTACTAAGATACTAATAAAGGAGTTGAAAAGAATGAAGATGAGCCAGCACTGACCTGTGGACCCAGTATCGGTAATAAAGGGGAAGGACGCTGTTGGGCCCTTTGTCCTGAAACTCTTTGATCAGTTTCTCCAGCACAGTCACGACTCTGGCGATGAGATAATCGGCTCTTAAGGGCTTCAGTTCTGCCTTGTGTTGTTTATTGTATTCTGTGATGAGGTCGTTGATGCAGATGGTAGGGTTACTGTTAGTCACATTAAATCCACAGCCTGGACAAAAACAAACAATTGAGCAGCTCAGCCTGTTGATGGCATCACACATTCCTCTCTGCCACCTGGAAAAAGTTACAGTCTTGACTGTCAACTTCCTCCTTCCTTGTCCTCATTTCAGATTTCGTGTCTCTAACCACTTGAAGAGTGACATGTATTTCTGTCCATCTTCCTTTTTGTCCTTCTTTTATTATTCTTGTTCAAGCTAAAACCATCTCAACCTTACTGCAAATAAAAAGGTGGGAAAAAAGAAAGCCACATTTGATTCAATTTAATTCAATAGAAGCTATTAAATATGGGACAAAACGTATCAGTGTTGCCTCTGAAATAAGTGGTCTACCAAGCATTGTAGCTCTGCACTGAGTCCAATAGAGAATAAAATCTCTGGTTTCTTCTCCTGCTTGAATAACAGATCCCATGCTTGAAAATAGAGTTTTATTCAGGACTTGGAAAGTAAACTCTGGACTCAGAGATTTCAAACCTTGGTCGTGGCATAACCCTAGAAATGCATCTTTTAATACTTTATTCTTGGAAGTCTTTGGTGCTAAGGTTACGCTGTTGGCAAGACGCTGACTCATGTTCAGTGGCTTTTTGCAGGGTCCTAAACCAAGGCTTCATGAGAGTTACCAGGGATGGTGTCTGAATAGGCTTATCTGTGCAGTTACTTAACACCACTATCCTCTCCAGGGAGAGGGCGGTGTCTTCAGAAAAGCTGAACTTCAGTGTTCAGCAGGGCCCTGAATCGGCCTGCAAGGGGTCTTCAGTAAGAAATGAAATACTGCAAAAACTAAGCAGTAAGAAAACTACCATGTTTTCAGTGACCCTAAGAAAAAAATCCCCAAAACATTCGCCACAGGCAGAACAATGCCATTTGTAACAACAGCATTCCCGGCAAGTGTCCTGACATTTCCAGTGTGAAGGGAAGGATTGACTGGTCTCAGATTTTAAAACAATATACTGGCTATTAAAATACAAAGCAATTGTCAATTACCTCTGGAAAAAAAACAAGTAACTACAGCAACAGGGGCAGAACTTACAGTTGCTCATGTATTCATTCATTCAATACATACAGGATCTGAAGCGCCTACTGAACGTTCGTAAGGCATTAAATTAAGTGCTGTATAGCACTGAAAATTCTCCCGTGTTCAGAAAACTGGAATTCCTAGGAGGAGTAGCAACACTCACTACTGGCAACTTAGGCTATGTCCTTCTAAGGACCAGTGAGCACCCTGCTGGCTGCTCTGAATCCTCAAAGTCAGAGACCCCATCCCATGGCCTTCAGAATTCAATAAAAGCTATGGGTTCTCACCATAGGAAAATGTTTCATTCCTCTACTTTATTTTTTATTTTTATTTATTTATTTATTTTTTGGAGACGGGGTCTCACTCCAGTCGCCCAGACTGGAGTGCAGTGGAGCCCTCATAGCGCACTGCAGCCTCAACCTCCTGAGCTCAGTTGATTTTCCCATCTCAGCCTCCTGAGTAGCTAGGACTACAGGCAGGCACCACCACGCCCAGCTAATTTTTTTGTATTTTTAGTGGAGACAGGGTTTCGCCATTTCACTCAGGCTGGTCTCGAACTCCTGGACTCAAGCAATCCACCCACCTCAGGCTCCCGAAGTGCTGGGATTACAGGCATTGAGCCACCACACCTGGCCTATTTTTTATGTTTTATTTTTGAGACAGGGTCTCACTCTGTCATCCAGAATGGAGTGGAGTGGCTCGATCACAGCTCACTGTAGCCTTGAACTCCTGGGCTCAAGTGATCTACCTGCCTGAGTCTCGCAAGTAGCTGGGATTATGAGCTCAAGCCACTACGCCTGGCCTTCGCTTACCCCACGCTGATAACATTTGTTAGCTCCCTGAAGCCATCCATAAGCCTGTTTGTGGCCCCTACCTAGGAATCTCTGCATCAACTGCAATTACTCACTTAAAGATAGGAAATGAGGGAGGCTGGGCACAGTGGCTCACGTCTGTAATGCCAGCACTCTGGGAGGCCGAGGCGGGCAGATCATGAGTTCAGGAGTTTGATACCAGCCTGGCCAACATAGTGAAACCCTGTCTCTACTAAAAATACAAAAAAATTAGCTGGATGTGGTGGCAGGCACCTGTACTCCCAGCTACTCGGGAGGCTGAGGCAAGGAGAATCACTTGAACCTGGGAGGCGGAGGCTGCAGTGAGCTGAGATTGCACCACTGCATTCCAGCCCGGGCAACAGTGCTGGACTCCATCTCAAAAAAAAAAAAAAAAAAAAAAAAAAGATAGGAAATGGAGCTTTAAGGGTATGAAGTAGCTTGCCCAGAATAATATTGCCCCTTGGTGGCAGAGCTGGTAACACAGGCCTTGTATTCCCTGGCTGGCACTTGAAACACATGGTTACATGTTTTTTGACCATTGCTGGTTTCTGAACACAGATTAGGTTCTACTGCCACAGAGTGAGGCTGATGACTGGACGGCCAGGAACCTAAGGACTTCTGAGATTGCCTCTGAATCCATCTTCTTGCCTGATTTGGATGTGCTAAGGTGAAACAGGGATTCTTTACCCCGCCTTGACCAGCATGGAGCTTCTTCTGAAGGTTAAAATGATGCCAGCTCTTTCATGGCCCAGGAAGGTCACGATAAGAATGCAAGACACCAGCAGAACTATTTAGGAAATTAACTTTTCTTTTTCTTATTACAGAATAGAACGTTAAATGTTTATTTTCGCCATTTCAAATTCAATGAGTAGCAGGAGTGTGGAAGGATGTAAGAACATACGTGTTTGATGTGATACCACTTTGGTGGTTCCCGTGGTCACACACAGAAAATGCTAAACCCTGTGAAGTGCTTTCGACCAATCTCTCTGCATCTATACCCTGCTCCAAAACTACAAGACTCAAAGTAACCTCATATGATAATCTGCTCCTGCCAATGTAGGCATGCATAAACCGTTTTTATTTTTATTGTTTTATTAATCTAAAAATGCTGGGGGAAAGGTTTTTGAAACTTACCAATAAGTATATAAAATGTTTCTCCCATGAGTGTTGAGTTAACCAGAACTCCGCCGATCTTCATGAGGTCACTGTAATAAATATCGTTGGGCCACTTCACTCGTAAGTTGATATCCTAAAGGGAAATCTGCACATTAATTAAGCCGTCACAGGACACAAGGGGCCCAGGCAAGTCACTGAGCTAAGGGAAGATAAGCAGAAACCAAGGTAACATGGGCCTCGTCCTCTCCTCTTTTTCAGGCAGCTAATCACTTCTTTGGGACAATCCGATATTGAAGTGCCTCTTGGGGCCAGGAGGTAAAAGCCCTGAAGAACACAGTTGACATAAACCCCAGCATTCTTCCCCATCCCTCAGCACTGTTTTTCATCATCCAAAACCCTTTCTGAAGATGCCTACCTTGTAAATGAAGTTCATTATGTCAGTGTCCACCACCACTGCCACCATGGAGTAGCTAACTAACATGCTAGGGCCAGAGGGTGGGGAGAGAATAGTAATCTCAGGGTGTGTCTCCCTTCAGGAACCCATGCTTGAGAGACAAAGATGGCCCTGAATTAACCAAGGTCACAAAAGGCAGGTAGAAATGTCTTGAGTAGCAGGCAGTGGCCAGGCACGCTGGCTCACACCTGTAATCCCAGCACTTTGGGAGGCTGAGGCGGGCGGATCACAAGGTCAGGAGTTCGAGACCAGTCTGGCCAATATAGTGAAACCCCATCTCTGCTAAAAATACAAAAAATTAGCTGGGTGTGGTGGTGTGCATCTGTAATCCCAGCTACTTGAGAGGCTGAGGCAGGAGAATTGTGTGAACCCGGGAGGCGGAGGTTGCAGTGAGCCGAGATCGTGCCACTGCACTCCAGCCCAGGTGACAGGGCGAGACTCTGTCTCAAAAAAAAAAAAAAAAAAGAATGCTGTGAAGATGCAGAGGAGAAATTCACCTTAGCAAAAGCCTCGCAGAACTGCTAATGGTCATCTTGGGTAATGGAACTGGACTTGTCATGTGGCCTATTGCCTCTGCATCTTGAATGGTGTGGCCTGGGGGGTGGGGGGGGCTCTCCCTGTCATCAGCTTACAGAATGGACCAAGACTGGACAGTGTCTTGAACAAGGCCACCCAGGCCTCTGCCTATCCACTGTGACTCTGAAGTTGGGACACAGAGACTGGGCTAGCCGAGTGGGTGTCAGAACCACCAGGTCTTTTAGACCTCGGGCTGGCAGCCAGGCTGTGCCAAGTGTGGGTAAACGAAGCCTGTCTGGAGATGCAAGGCTGGAAGAGAACATTCAGCAAAATAAAGCTAAGGGAGCAGAGAGTAGCTGATGGCCTCCAAGGGCCATGGGGCTGGTCTTCCCCCGTTGCAGGCCAGGCATGGCACTGAGCACCTTCTCAGCATTAGTCTACGTGTTACTCACACCCAGCCCATGTGTTGGTGCTAGCGCATCCCCAGGGAACAGAGGGAGAAACGGAAGCTTAGAGAAATTATGTGGCTTGCCTGAGGTTATAGCACTTGAAAGCCACGGAGCTAAAATTTAAACCTTTCTGCCACCAGGCCTGGGTGAGGAATCCTATGCCACGCGGCCTGTTGCTTCCATGAAATCCCTTCCTCCTTCCAACAGGCCTTCTTTTGACTTCGGCCCATTAGAGCATATTGGAAGCTCATCTGCCCTAAAGTTTAGGCTGAGAGAAAAAATACAGGAATAGGAGCACAGGAGAACAAAAAGTCTAAGTAAACCAAGCATGGGGGGTGCGCAATGACCCAGAACTGATCAACAGCTTCACGTTTCTTTTCTCTCTAGAACGGGGATTCTCAGTGGGAGAGGGGTGGATTTGGCGATACTGGGAGACTTCCCTGGTTGTCACAGCCTGAGGGAGTGCTACTGGCATCTAGAGAGTAGAGGCCGCAATGCTGACACACATCCTTTAAGGCACAGGACATCCCCACGACAAACATGCCAGGGCCCACATATCAATAGCACTGGGCTGAGAAAGTCTCCTCTAGGAAACCTGTGTCTAGGAGGCTCTGCTCTTCATCACTGCCCCCAGTTCCCTTTCCTGCCCCTCTCTCGCCTTCCCACATCCCCCTGTGCCCACCACATGGCCAGGGGAATGAGCCCCTGCCTCGCCGGCGGGAGGACACCTGCAGAGTTCCCAGAGCTGTCAAGCTCCTCCGCCACGTGCGTGGCAGCTGGTGCCTGGGCGGGCCCTGCACTTGGGCTCCAGCTCGCCTTCATGGCTTCAGATCTCATCGGCTCAAGAAGCAGCTCATGAAACTCTGGGTTCTCACGCAGGTAAACAGGACCAGCATTTCCACATGAAGAGGAGGACTGTGTGCTTATTTTTCATTTTCTCAATCATTTATTCTAACAGCTGCTGTGATCCTCCCACATAAAAAAAAGACCAAAATGAAACAAATCCTGCTTTTGAAGAGCTGCTAACATCATGGGAGACGGAACAGGTGCACACATCACTCCTCTTCAAAGCCACACGTGGTGGATACCATAAAAGAGGCTTCAACATGGCAAGTGCTGGACAGTGCTGGAGGAAAGAGCTGGAAGTAGCTGGAGGGTCTGAGAATGGCACTGGAGCTGGGCCTTAAGGATGAACAGAATTTTAAGAAGCAGAGAAGAGAGCAGGGGTAGGGGTGTGTGGGTGGAGGGAGGGTGCGGGGCCCAGGGGGACTTCATGGACAGAAGAAAGAGCAGGAGTGAGAATGGGCGGCCCAAGGCGAGTTCCGGAAGGAATGCCTGCGTCCCAGCGAGGCCGCCTTGGGTCTGGGGAGGGTGGTCATGATTTGTGTGCTGACGGTGACATCTGGTTAGGGACCAGTTGGGGTCCTAGTGAAGGCCACACAAAAAGTGAAATCCAAACAACAGGGGCCTATTTCAATCAAAGTAGCTGCACTGTGTCAGCTAACTTGACTATGTTAAAAAAGAAACCCAATTCAAAATCAAATGTCCCATCACACAGGTGAGGCTGGGCAGCTGACTGCAGAAGAGGGAAAGAACATTGGTACAAGCTTCTTAAGGAGAACGGGAACACAAATTCCCCCGACCCCGTTCACCGCTGAAGGCAAGCTTCCCACTTCCATCCTGGCTTCCAGCGCCTGGCGCACGCAGCCTCTGAGTATAGCAGGCCCTCAAAGAATGCTCGCTAAGGGAACTAGTGGGGCTCCAAGGTCAAAGTCAAAGCCATGAAAAAGCTAAACAGACCAAACAGACTCATTTAATGTTCTCAGCTTAGTGTTTGTTTTACTTATTTTCCTAAGACTAACTTGTTGCTAGAGTTAATTTCTCCCATGACAGGACTTTCCTTCTTTCTTTCTTTGATACGAGTCTCACTCTGTCGTCCAGGCTGGAGTGCAATGACACAATCTCGGCTCACCGCAACCTCTGCCTCCCGAGTTCAAGCGATTCTTGTGCCTCAGCCTCCCGAGTAGCTGAGATTACAGGCACCCATCACCATGCCTGGCTACTTTTTGTGTTTTTAGTAGAGATGGGGTTTCACCATGTTGGCCAGGCTGGTCTCAAACTCCTGCCCTCCTCAACCTCCCAAAGTGCTGGGATTACAGGCATGAGCCACCGCGCCTGGCCAGGACTTTCTATTTTGATTGCTTCCTGCTAGACAGAATGCACAGCTCAGGTGCTCAAGGCCGGGCACCTGAAGCCCTGTAATGGTGTGATGCCCCCAAACCATCAGATATGCAAGGATGCTGGGTGCCTGGTAGTAAGCGTCCGTTTCAGCGATGTGATGTAATACAGGAAACAGAGACGTCAGCATTAACTACATCTGTGGAATACCAAAAATTCATACACAGCAAATACATCACAGAGGGATTTAAGGGGCAGTGAGAAGGACCTTTTCTTCAATGAAATGATGACAGGACCTCCAAGTCTCCTTTGAGAGTCACGCTCTTAACATCTTGCTTCAGGAATCAATCCAATCATTTCTCTTTAGCTTGACATAGGAGCTGCTGGGGGAGGGAGGCAGGAATCTCCTATTTATACCCATATGAAATTCTTCCAGGAACATTTGGGAGGGGGCTATGGGAAATGAAGCCCAAGTACGGAAGAAAATGCTTCGGTCACTGAGCTAATTGTTCCCTGTTGCTTGTCTTTTTAATAACTGACAACAAAACATCCAACAGTAATAAGGAAGCAGGCACACGGGTCCTAATAACTGGGGGAAGATGGCCCCAAGTGGATCTGCACATTGTATGTGGTCAACAGTGGATAAAGGATAGCTCTGCTAGAGCACAGAGTCTGGTAAACAGAAGTAGGAAATGAGAAAGGTTTTTAGGTCCCCAAATAACCCTTTTCAACAGAAAATGCAGATGAACAACTTCAATCCAGTCCAACAATCAAATCTCATCCAGTGCTTCAATCAAAAAACAAACATGCAGCTGGGCGTGGTGGCTCACGCCTGTAATCCCAGCACTTTGGAAGGCTGAGGCGGGCGGATCACAAGGTCAAGAGATTGAGACCATCCTGGCCAACATGGTGAAACCCCATCTCTACTAACAACACAAAAACTAGCTGTGTGTGATGGTGCACACCTGTAGTCCCAGCTACTCAGGAGGCTGAGGCAGGAGAATTGCTTGAACCCTGGAGGCGGAGATTGCAGTGAGCCGAGATTGTGCCACTGCACTCCAGCTTGGTGACAAAGTGAGACTCTGTCTCAAAAAAATAAATACATAAGTAAACATGACCAGGTGCAGTGGCTCATGCCTATAATCCCAGAACTTTGGGAAGCTGAAGTGGGCAGACTACTTGAGCTCAGGAGTTCAAGACCAGCCTGGGCCACATGGTGAAACCCTGTCTCTACTAAAAATACAACAAAATAGCCAGGGGTGGTGGTGTGTACCTATGGTCCCAGCTACTCGGGAGGCTGAGGTGTGAGGATTGCTTAAGACTGGAAGGTGGAGGTTGCAGTGAGCCGAGATAGTGCCACTGCACTCCAGCGTGGGTGACAGAGTGAGACCCTGTCTCAATTAAAATAAATAAATAAACAACAACAAAAACCAAAAACTAAAGCATTGCCCTCATCAGGCTGTTTGAGAAATCTGAAAAACTGGGTAGAAAGGGAGTTCTGGGGAATGAATGCATTCAGGCAAGCCTGAAGCAGCATTAGCACCTGGTGGTGCTCTGAAAACTCCAAGAGCACTTTGCTGCCAGCTGTGCAAAGGGTAGGCTGAGGTTCTACAGCCACCAATTATGCAAGCACATGCTACAAACACGAATAAGCCAGATTCTGCATGCATCCCAGGGACATAGAAGGAGACTGAACTGTACCTACCTGATACTCGGGAATGGACCTCACTGCTTCCACGACAGCCACGGACATCAGATGCTGGACAAACGGGATCCTCTGTCCCAGCTGGGATCTCAGTGGAATGGAGATGAGCAGAGTAGAAAGAGCACATCCCACAGGGCTCAGCCACACATTCCCTCCCCGTCCTGGAACACAGGCCACAGTGGGAAACATGCTACCTTGCCACGTGGACAGATGCAGACACACATCATGCCAGGGCCACACACTCAAATAAATCTGGACTTATTACGATGCTTATTGTATTACAATGCTTATTACATTCTGGGCTTAATAAAAGAAAAGCTTTTTAAAATCTGAAGCTCCGTTGCTGAAAAAGTTTCCAATAATTAGCATAATGTTCTGCTTCTGTGAGCATATCATTTGTGCCTTGATGACTCAGAGTCTTACAGCGTCTGAACATGACTATAGGTTTAATTCCCACCATATGGTCATGAAGGCAAACACAGACATTGGGAAACTGAACTGAATCTATACTGATCCATGAGAGGTCCTGGAAGCCACTGTTTAGAAGCAATTCCTATTGTGGTGATGGTTGCTCAGCCCAGCAAATATGCCATTAAATAAGAGCCACAGAACTGTATACTTTATTTATTTATTTTTATTATTATTTTTTAAGATGGAGTCTCACTATGCCACCCAGGTTGGAGTGCAGTGCGTGTGATCTCAGCTCACTGCAACCTCTGCCTCCTGGGTTCAAGTGATTCTCCTGCCTCAGCCTCCCAAATAACTGGGATTAAGGTGCCCACCACCATTCCCAGGTAAGTTTTGTATTTTTAGTAGAGACATGGTTTCACCATGTTGGTCAGGCTGGTTTTGAACTCCTGACTTCAAGTTATCTGCCCGCCTCGGCCTCCCAAAGTGTTGGGATTACAGGCATGAGCCACCACGCCCAGCCACACTTTAAATGGAGGAATTATATTTCAATAAAGCTGTTTAAAAAGGGATTCCTGATATTAACTGAGTTGTTATTTTTCTTTACTTCCTTTCTTTCTTCCTTTTTATTTTTGAGACAGGGTCTTGCTCTGTTGCCTAGGCTGGAATGCAGTGGCGTGATTACAGCTCACTGAGCTCAAGTGATGCTCCCACCTCAGGCTCCCAAGTAGTTGGGACTACAGGTGAGTACCACCATGCCCGGCCGATTTTTGTATTTTTTTAAGAGATGGGTCTTGCTAAGTTGTCCCAGCTGGTCTTGAACTCCTGGGCTCAAGTGATCTTCTGCCTTGGCCTCTCAAAGTGCTGGGATTATAGGCATGAGCCACTATGCCTGGCCTACTTTTCTTAAAATTGAAGTTAGAAAAATAGAAGAATCCAAATGAGAGGTAGAGTTCATCAAAGTTCTTCTTGAATGTCTTTTTCAAAAAACAAAAAAAAAATCCACATATTGAGATCCATAGCTTTTGACAAAAACATTTTTTTTTCCATTTGAATTATATTTGAAAGACATGTTCAGGAGAAAGAAGTGGAGAACAGCAGATTTCTTATTTCTTTGGTTCTTATGAAAAAGTCATAAGAGGCTGTGAGAGTGAGAAGCACATGTGGGTGAGCCTGGCACTGGCTGGAGCAGGGAGGGGCCAAACCCCGTGGAGCAGCCCCTGTACAGGGTCAGACCCCAGATGGGTCTGGGAGGATGTGGGCTCTCGCCTCCGGGATCTGCAGGTGGTGGAGCCCTGGGCAGCACTCTGCTTCTCTGTGGTCACTGTGTGAATGGGCACTGATGCAGAGCCCACCATGTACATGCAAGCCCAGCCCAGGGCCAGCTAGAGTGAGAACTGGCATGCAAAAGGCCTCCCACATGACGCTCAGTACAGACACAGAAGGCTCCTTATGGAGAACCTTCAGGAAAATAAATGTCTCTAGAGCACAGTGACAATCCCCAAATTGCAAAGCCCGGAATTCATGTAGGTCACATTTGCCATCACAGGCAAATGTCCAGTGATTCATAAGCATTATGATTTGACAGAATGTTTTAGTTCTACTAAGGGTGAACCTTCTGATCACTGCTTCCCTCTTCCTCTTCCTCCATTCCAGGCGGTTATGAAAACAGAAACTACTAACTTGAGTCCCCCAGATGATCAGCACACACATTCAATGGACTCCTGGGCCACAAGAGTTGCAGAGTTTAGAAAACAGAAGTAACAGCAATGATCACAAAAGATGACTGACCTTTGCCCTCGGTCTGCCGGGCCGCGATCGCTATTAAGCCCATTTCCTGCGGTGTCTGAAACATCAGCCTGCGTGCGGAAGAGGGGGAAAGACTGGTTAGGCCAGACATGGACACACACGCGGCACCAACGGCTCACACAGGAGGGACAGGGTTTGCATGCATCTGAGGGTGTGTGGCCACGGAAGAGCCAACTTTGGTTCCACTGGCCTTCAGGAATGTGGAGCCAGGAGGGATATCACCCTCCTTTCTAATCTGGGTCGTGAGAATGAAAGAGATGAAGAAAGCACCTTTTAACATCAAAAAAGAGCATGGGAGGGGGCGTGTTTACCTGCCTGAGCCGTTACTCCATTTATTTAAGACTTGGTTAGATTCTATTTCATCAGAATATCCTGCCAAGTTCTTTCTCCCCCCACCCCCAGTGTATGTACCTTCTTCAAGTGACAACTAGCAATTCCTGACATTTGTTCCTACTTAGGGTGCATTTCTGCTCGAACACTAGAACACAATCATAACAGAAGTTTCTGATTATTCAGAAAACCAATATGGTGGCAATAAAGCCGTTTAAAAGACACACTATCCCCTGAGAACTAATTATGATTTAACTATGGTAAATAAATCCACACCTTCTGAGGACGCAGGAGAACTCTGCATCGTTTTCAGCTTCAGTCCTGCTTTTAAAATGGTTTCATTGAAAAGAATACAAACTTTCCTTTGGGGGATAGGTAGAAAAGTGCATTACATCCCCACCAAATGAGTCGATATTAACTTTTTTTCAAAAAAAGGAAAGAAAAAAAAATCACACAAAAACCCCCACTCTGAGAATTTCCTGCAAGCTGCGCTCTCCCTATTTTAACCCCGTGGTAGGACAGTTCCTCTCTACATGCCCAGGAATTGCCGATCAGAGGCGCGGTTCGAGGTAGGATTCATCAACAGAGCAAAGATCAGGTTTGGCCACTTTGTCAGTGCAGATGAGGGGGCCTCTTTGATTTTTTTCTTTTCTTTTTTGGAAGGAGGGGAGCGGCCAGGACAGGGATGTGGAAGGGATGGCATTTTGTAATAACATAAAGTTTCTAATAATAAGTCTCTGGGCTTCCACAGTGGTCCTGCTGAGGACAAAGGAGCGCTAAAGACCACGCCCTGAGAAGCTTATCATCCTCCCCTCCCAGCTACAGAAACTGGGTGGAACTTTACAAATGGCTGGAACTCGGTAAGAGAAGAAAAATACTTAAAAGCAGAGAGAAACAACAGTGTCCACTGTGCACCCATGGCTCACAGAGCTCCGTCTGACGGCGCATGCAGGACAGGAGGAGCCCAGAAGACCCTTCACGTGCTAAAAAGACCTCAGGACACACAGGGCAGGGGCTCAGCTGGTGAGATAGCTGTCTTCCCACATGGCTGCTGGAACAGGCACAGGACGCTCTCGGCGAGCAGGCCGGCCTCGCCGCCCATGTGCCAGGCCCACTCCATCTCACATGAAATACAGCTCAGAAGTATTTCTCTTGGACGCCATGAATAACTCATTGAGATCGAGTGTGCTGTATGCCACTGGGTCCAAGAAGAAAGCGTCCTTTTCTTGTGTCGGACCAGCAGAAAATCTAAGAAGGAGTCTTTGTCTGTGCAGGGAGTTAACATTGTCTTTCAGGGACCTCTGTTTTCTAGAGGGTCCAGCAACCCTCCACCTGGCTTCCTAAGGCCCAGGGCTCTCGAGGTGATGGGGCAGGGGCCGAGGGGATGATTTAGCATGTTGTAAGCAGATCGCAAAAGCAATCTAGGATGTTCTGTAAATAAACATGTAGACGGTAGACAGTCATGGGCTATAGCCAGGGACAGTGATGGGAGGGGCAGGAAAAAGGTTGGTTCAGAAACCAAACACAGACTTCTAGAACAAAGAGAAATGATTAAGGGAACATATGCACTAAACTGCTAGAGGTTTGGCAGCAGTTAACGGGCATATTAATGAGAAGAGGGAGTCTGTGCTGAAGGCCAAGAGGAAATTCTGCAAGGAGGGAGACAACCAGGGAAGGAGCTAATGCTCAGTTTGAGACAACTGGAGGCCGCCAGATTTATTTGTGCTATCTGAGATAACTCTGGGGCCAAACCGCATGGCTCACAGTCAACAAAGCAGCATTTATAAACCTTGTCAATTCTGCATTTCTGAAAATGAAGCTGCTTGAGTTTGCTTTAGCAGAAAGGAGAAACCATAAATGCATTTCCATCCTTAGCGGATGATGTCCTTACAAAAAGAAAAAGGAAAAACAAAAAGGAGGGGAGTTCCATAATGATTACCTCCCTGCTTCTGTATATTTTCCTTCCTTGCTGGCAAAGGTTGTGGAATAAAAGCTTTCTGTGAGTGGCAGCCGAGTGCATTCACTGTGGAACCAAAGCGGCACTCAAGAAAAGTGCTCTGTTTTGTACTCTTGTGTTGAGTTTGAAACATTCGGAGCCCCCTAAGGGTCACTCTGCAAATGAGACAGCCTCCTGACCACTTTGGTTACTAAGGACAGCCCAGTAGCCACGGAGGCTCTGCCAGTGGAACTGTCCTGATTGTCACATGGTCCTTTAAGATTAAGCTTTAATGATTGGGAATAACCTAAGACAGGCCAGCATGAATTAATGAAAAATCCGAATGAACAAAAATGTAAATTCAGACCAAGTCCATCCACTTCGGGGATCTGAACCTAAGAAAATAGTCCACATTCACAACAGTGTTATAAAGGTAAAAATATGGAAATAACCTCACTGTTAATAAGCAAATGGTTAAATAAATTCTAATTAAGTCAATGGAATAATTTGTAATCAATTATTATAGTTCTGAAGACTATATAGCAACGTGGAAGAAAGGCTTGCATTGGTATGTCAAATTAAAAAGCAGCATACAAAACTATAGATTTTTTTTTTTTTTTTGAGATGCAGTCTCACTCTGTCGCCCAGGCTAGAGTGCAGTGGCATGAATCTCGGGTCACTGCAACCTCCATCTCCAAGGTTTAAGCAATTCTCCTGCCTCAGCCTCCCGAGTAGCTGGGATTACAGGTGTGCACCACCATGCCCAATTTTTGTATTTTTAGTAGAGACGAGATTTCATCATGTTGGCCAGGCTGGTCTTGAACTCCTGGCCTCAAGCGATCCTCCCACTTCAGCCTCCCAAAGTGCTGGGATTACAGGTGTAAGCCACCGTGCCTGGCCAAAAACTACATATACTTTTATTCCAAGTATGTAAAATTCAAAAAGGGCAGGAAGGAGATTAGACAAAATGTTAATGATGGCTATATTAAGATTTTTTTTCTTTTATTTTAAAACTTTAATATGATGGGTAACCTTTCTTTTTTTTTTTTCCGTTTGAGATGGGGTCTTATTCTGTCATCTCAGCTAGAGTGCAGTGACTCACTATAGCCTGGACCTCCAGGGCTCAAGGGATCCTCCCACCTCAACTTCCTGAATAGCTGGGACCACTATGGGTTCATACCACCAAACCTGGCTAATTTTTGCATTTTTTGGTAGAGACAGGGTTTTGCCATGTTGCCCAGGCTGGGTAACCTTTTGATTTAAAATTTATTTTGAATTTTTTTTGGAAAAAAGCATATTTTTACATTTAGATATAATATTGTAATTGACTATTCATAAATACAGAACTTCTAAGTATAAGACCAAAAGGTCCGTTTTAAAAAGAAATAAGACAATTGGCCAGGCGTGGTGGTTCCCACCTGTAATCCCAGCACTTTGCGAGGCCGAGGCGGGCGGATCACGAGGTCAGGAGATCGAGACCATCCTGGCTAACACGGTGAAACCCCGTCTCTACTAAAAATACAAAAAAATTAGCTGGGCATGGTGGCGGGTGCCTGTAATCCCAGCTACTCGGGAGGCTGAGGCAGGAGAATGGCATGAACCCAGGAGGCAGAGATTGCAGTGAGCCAAGATTGCACCACTGCACTCCAGCTTGGGCGACAGAGCGAGACTCCGTCTCAAATAAATAAATAAATAAATAAATATAAAATAAAATAAAAAGAAGACAATCAACAATAGTTATCTGCAGTACCCATTTCATTATAACTAGTGAGCAGCTTATCTGATACTAACAAGTGAGCAGAAATTCTTGAAACCAGTCTGTTCAGACCCAGTGATAGCCTTAAACATGGTTTACTTCCTGACCCGGGGACTGTATTTCTACAGAATTGAAGCCTGAGGAGGACTCAGACAGGGACACAAAATAACTCAGGGGCTCAACTGTTCACCACAGCATTATTGATGCAGTGTGAAAAATCAGAAATAATCCAGACAGCCCACTGTTGAAGAATTAAAAACCCCACAGCAGTCCCACATGAAAGCCCATCATGTGGCCATCAGTAATGTGGGCAGATGACCACCGGACACTTTTAGGTGATTTAATCAGGATGCAAAATCCTACAGACAGCGTGAGTCCAATCATGTTTTGAAGTATGCTTTTAAAAATTATGGCCGGGCGCGGTGGCTCACGCCTGTAATCCTAGCACTTCGGGAGGCCGAGACGGGCAGATCACTTGAGGTCAGGAGTTTGGGACCAGCTGGCCAACATGGTGAAACCCCATCTCTACTAAAAATACAAAAAATTAGCCGGGTGTGGTGGCGGGTGCCTGTAATCCCAGCTATGTGGGAGATTGAGGCAGGAGAATCACTTGAACCCAGGGGGCGGAGGCTGCAGTCAGCTGAGATCACACCACTGCACTCCAGCCTAGGCAACATAGAGACTCCAACTCAAAAAAAAAACCAAAAATTATTAGGAAATATACCAAAATATTAGCTGCAGTTACCTTGGGGAATGAACATATTTGAAAAATATAGAAAAATATTAAGTAGAACATTAAGTCATCTAGGTAAGTCCCGCTTCTCATTAAAAGTGTATATTCTTTTAGGATTTCTCTCTTTTTAGAAAACACAGATATATTTTACAAAGTATTTTTCTGATAATTAAAAATTTTTTATTTTGGAGCTCTTACAATGGTGTAGATATATAATTATAGACATTATATTGTTAAAAAGTTAAAAAGAAGGTTAAAAATAGTATTGTAGAATGATTCTCTTTATATACGATATATATTTATAGAAAAATACAGGGGCCAGGATCAGTGGCTCATGCTTGTAATCCCAGCACTTTGGGGGGCTGAGGTGGGTGGATCACTTGAGCCCAGGAGTTCAAGACCAGCTTAGGCCACATGGCAAAACCCCATGTCTATCAAAAAATACAAAAATTTAGCCAGGCATGGTGGTACATGCCTGTGGTTCCAGCTACTTGGGAGGCTGAGATGGGAGGATCACTTGAGGCAGGGAGTTCAAGGCTGCAGTGAGCAAAGATCATGCCACTGCACTCCAGCCTGGGCAACAGAGCAAGACACTGTCTCAAAAAAAAAAAAAAAAAGGACACATATTAACAGTGGTTACCTCAAGAAGGTGGAAGAGGCCGGGCGTGTTCGTTCACGCCTGTAATCCCAACACTTTGGGAGGCCAAGGTGGGCAGATCACGAGGTCAAGAGATCGAGACCATCCTGGCCAACACAGTGAAACCTGTCTCTACTAAAAATACAGAAATTAGCTGGGCATGGTGGCACGCACCTGTAGTCCCAGCTACTCGAGAGGCTGAGGCAGGAGAATGGCTTGAACCTGGGAGGCAGAGGTTGCAGTGAGCCAAGATTGTGCCACTGCACTCCAGCCAGGTGACAGAACAAGACTCCATCTCAAAAAAAAAAAAAGGTGGAAGTGTGGAAGTAGAATTATATGATGATTTAAATGTCTCCTTTATGTTGTTCTATATAATCTCTGGGTGGTAAGATTTCAAGTGATTTTTATTTCTCTCTTATATTTTACTGAATTTTCCAATATTTTTATAATTGTAGTGCATTCATTTTATAAATCCTATTAAAAAAAAGGTTTATTTAAGCCCATCCTATAAGTGGATTAAGCTTGCAGCTGCCAGTTCACTAGTTGGTGGAGCAATCTCCTTTCCAGCACAGATTGGCAAAGAAAGGGCGGCCAAGTGCAGGCAGCTTTCCCAGGCTGCCATACCTGTCCCATGGCTCATTCCCTGCCGCACAGGCCAAGGCCACGGAGGGCTGGCACTCTGCCACTGGGGGCAGCTGGCCTCTGGAAGCTGGGCTGTACCTCAGACTGGCCTCCCTTTCTAAAAGATGTTGTAAAGTCTTTCTCTGGAAAACACACCCCAAACCCTCCTAAGTCTGAGGCATCGTGCCCTGCAGCAGTCTGGCATGGGGTGGGTGTGAGGCAACCTCGGAGTCTCCCTCGGGCCTGGAGGGCTTCCTCAGCTCATGGTCCTGGCCTGACACCAGTCTGTGCTTCTCTTTGCTATCTTCTTTACCCCCCAGTTTTCTCAGCTCTGACCCTGTTCTTAGCTTTCAGAGAGACACACATTCTCATGAGTGAAAAAGAAAGCCAATGGGAGGTGGGGAGGAAGAGGGAGAAGGGGGCCCCAGGCAGTCACACATTGAAGGTTCATGAGTTATTTTTCATTTTAAAAAAGCTGACTGGAAGATGAATTCCCACTGTTCATAACCCTGCTGCCCTCTGCTTATTTCAAAGGAAGCAGTGCCGAACTTCATTTCAGAACTACTTTTAACACATACTACATTGTAAAAACCAACCATTACATCTGAGTAGCACTTTCTAAAAAGTTAAAACGCTAAAATATCAAGATATTTCATTTTTGTTAAAGTCACACTTTAACAATACGATTGATTTTTTTTAAGCTACTTTCTAGGCAGGAATGCACAATATTGTTTTTTGAAAGAAAATGAACAGTGGTTTCTGCTAAAAAACGCCTCCACCGTAAAATGGAGCAATGCCCATGAGACAGCTGTGCAACGCATGGGGACACAGTCAGGGGCAGAAGAGGCCCGACTTCTGACAGGTGACTTCTGAACTGGCGGCAGGGTCCACGGCACAAAGCTGAAGTTGCTGCCCCAGGACACTGCAGGGTCCTAGCCAGGGACCCCGGGAATATTATTCCTGGCAGCTACAGGAAGGTTCCCAAGGAACTTTAGAAACATCACAGCGGAGTGGAGACTCAGACAGGGAACGGGACAGATCTGGACTCGAATCCCAGTGTTGATATGAACATGGAGTAAGGGAATCCATCTATCTCAGTCTCTCCAGTCACCTATGAAATGGAACATTTTGTGCAGTGTCAGTAAAAATGAAATACGATGGTATCTGCAAAGTGGTCCCTGTCATGTCGATCCTAGAACTTCTTGCTGCCAGAAGACAAGCAGCGCCTCCCCTTACCTCCTCCTCTTGGGGATAAGGAGGGAAGTCAGGGAGACAGAGGGAAGGAATGGAATGGTGGGGACAAATGTGTGTGTTTTACGACTCCCCAAAAATTCTATAGGTGATGCCTCTCCTCTCTGTACCCATCCCTCATCACTTCTACCTACACACACTAAGGTGATCTCTATCTGGGCTAAAAACCTTGTAAGTGACACTAGCAATGGGGGATGCAGAATCTTCACTTCCAGTTCTAGGGTCTCTGAACCTACTCAGCAAAGCTACACATAGTTGGTTGAACTGGCTCTTTGGCTGACTTTGTTTAGGTGACTGCTTAGAAACACTGTTGGTCAGAGGTGTGCCCAGGCAGATAATAGAACAGTTTTATTGATATATTCTACCATTCTACTCTGGATTTGACACTACGGCCTGCCCTTTCCTCAATGCACTCTGTTGGTATGCTTTAAATCACATCCCCTTTCTGCTCTTGGTGTAGAACGGGATGAATGTTTCAGTTGGAGGCAACACGGGAATCGGGACTGTTCAAAGAGCAGAGCCATCACAATCCTCCCACTGGAGCTCCCCAGAAGCAGAGAGATGCCTGTGGGTCAGGCCCTCTGTTAGAGACACCTGCTTCATTTCCATAGCTCCTGGCATACCTGCCCTTCTTACGTTTTTGGCTAATCTTCCCCACGTCCAGCATAAGAACGTCCACATTGCTGCTAAATAAACCATTTCATGGCTCCCAAGAAGGAGCCCAGTGGATTCAGCTTTCAGAATGAGGCTCCTTTCTGGTCAATCAGGCATTTACTGATGTTGGTCTGTATTAGCCAGTCAAAATGAATACAAGCCACTGTTTCTTACCCTGACACTTCACCATAAATACTAGATGCCTGCGCATCCACTGCCTTCTATCTTAAACTGGTGCTATTACAGAATTTACAGATGAGCAAAGAAGCTTGCATAGAGAGAAATATTCATGGTGCCCACAGCCACCTCTGTGGCTATACCTCAGCGGTAGCCCTGATGGCAGATCCCTGCCTCTGACGGCGAGCCTTCACTGCGCCACCGCACACCAGTACTCAGACTATCTGTCCCCACTCCTCCGCCAGGAGTCTCCAGATCCTCCACAAGATCCTCTCAACCCCCCTTTCAGGCTGGTCAGATCTCATAAATATGTCCATCTTCTACAACTGGGTGTGGAGCGGCTCCTGGTGGAGAGTGTCCACAAGCCTTGACAATAAGTCACCTGCCCCTAAAGAGGGTCTGCTACTGGGAAGTGCTGCCGCTATTTCAGAGGATGGACACCGACTCACGTGGACGACACAGCAAGCAGACGTCTGCGAACAGTGTTTCTGCAGGCACCAGGTAGATGTTTCAACCGGTCACCTGGAATTCACGCTAATTTTTTGTGCTACGAGTGGCATTTTAGGTGCGTGATCTCATCCAAGCCTTCCGAAGCTGAGAAGAAGTCCTTCCTCACAGACAAGAGGACACAGTCTCAGAAAGGCAAAACCACTGCTATAAAGCCACATAGCAAGCAAACCAGAAATTCAAATCACGTTCTGGCTTGTTGTAAGGTCTATAATACTTTTTTTCTTTTTAACCTTTTACTTCGAAATAATATCAGACTTAAAGAAAAGTTACAGGAAGAGTACAAAGCATTCCTACATGCCCTTCACACAGCACCCAGATTTCCTAAAGGTTCACTTTTTACCATATATGTTTTGTCCATCTGTCTATCCATCATTATTTTCTGAACCAGTTGAGAGTGAGTTGCAGCCCTAATGTCTCTGTATTCCTATATGCTTCTGTGTAGCTTCCTAAAACCCAGGGTTTATCTTACCTGATTACAGTACAATCATGGAAATCAAGAGCCTTGTTACAACACTATTTTAAGCTTTTTTTTTTTTTTTCCTTTTGAGATGGAGTTTCACTCTGTCACCCAGGTTAGAGTGCAGTGGCGCAATCTCAGCTCACTGCAACCTCCGCCTCCCAGGTTCAAGCGATTCTCCTGCCTCAGCCTCCTGAGTAGCTGGGATTACAGGCGTGCACCACCATGCCCGGCTAATTTTTGTATTTTTAGTAAAGATGGGGTTTCACCACGTTGGTTGGGCTGGTCTCGAACTCCTGACCTTGTGATCCACCCATCTCAGCCCCCCAAAGTGCTGGGATTACAGGCGTAAGCCACCGCACCCGGCTGATACGGCACTATTATCTAATCCAGAGGTCAGCAGAATTTTCTATAAAAGGTCAGAGAGTAAATACTGTAGGCTCTGCAGCCGTATGGTTTCTGTGCTCAATTGCTCAAACCTGCCGTCCGAGGGCAAAGGCAGCCATGCCTGTGTCTCAACATTTACGGACATAAAAATTTGAATTTTACATAATGTTCATGTATCACAATATATTCCTTTTAACTAATAGGCTTTTTAATTTTTTTTAGAGCAACTTTAGGTTTACAGAAAAATTGTGCAGAAAGAGTTCCCATATGTCCCCTTCCCCAACAGTTTCCTTATCATTCACATCTTGCTGTGGTGTGGTCATTTGTTACGATTTCTGAAGCAGTCTTGGTATAGGATTATTAACCACAGCTCACTGCTTCTGTTAGGGTTTGTGCTTTGTGCTGTACATTCTGTGGGTTTTGATAAACGCACCGCATCTTGTGGCCACCATGTCAGCCTCACACAGAACGGTTTCCCTGCCCTAAAAATTCCCCTGTGCTTCACTTATTCATCCCTCATCCCTTCCCCTCCCCGAACCCTTTGGCAACCACCGGTACTTTTACTATCTCTATAGTTTTGCCTTTCCCAAAGTGTCATATAAATTTTATTCTTTAAAATTTTTTCTGACCCTTTAAAATGTAAAAAACATGCTTAGCTCTCATGTGGCATGAAAACTGGCAGCAGGCCAGATGTGGCCCAAGGGCCAAACTTTGCCAACCCCAGATCTCATCTATAGAGTGTATTCAAATTGTGTCCGTTGTCCTAGTAATAATGCTCTTTTTTTCTGGTCTAAGATCAAATCCAGGATCATCTGATGCATTGAGCTGTCACGGCTTCTTAGTCTCCTTTAATCTGGTTCAGTTTCTTAGTCTTTTTGTTTTTCATGATCCAGACATTTTTGGAAGAGCAGGGGCAGTTATTTTGTCCTATGTCCCTCGATTTAGATAATCTGATACCCCCGTTATAAGACTCAGGTGTGCATTTCTAGCAGGAATACATGGAAGCGATATTGTGACCTCAGGGCCTGACATCGGGAGGCAGGCAGTGCTGTCTCCTAACATCAGGGATGTTAACTTTGACCCACAGGGTTATGTGGTTTGTGCTGGGTTTTCCCACTAAATTTCCTTTGTAATTAATAAGCACTTATGGAGAGATAAATCTATTTCTCATGAAATTTAATCTATTAGTTTTAGTACCCATGAATGATTCTTGCTTGAATCAATTATTATTTATTTTTTATTTTTTTGGAGACAGAGTCTCACTCTGTTGCCCAGGCTGGAGTGCAGTGGCACGATCTCAGCTCACTGCAAGCTCCGCCTCCCGGGTTCACACCATTCTCCCGCCTCAGCCTCCCAAGTAGCTGGGACTACAGGCGCCTGCCACCACGCCCGGCTAATTTTTTTGTATTTTTAGTAGAGATGGGGTTTCACCGTGTTAGCCAGGATGGTCTTGATCTCCTGACCTTGTGATCTGCCCACCTCTGCCTCCCAAAGTGCTGGGATTACAGGCGTGAGCCACCATGCCTGGCTGCTTGAATCAATTATTATTATTATTTTTTGAGACAGAGTCTCACTCTGTCACCCAGGCTGGAATGCAGTGGTGCAGCCTCCACTCACTGCAACCCCTGCCTCCTGGGTTCAGGCGATTCTCCTGCCACAGCCTCCCGAGTAGCTGGGATTACAGGTGTGCACCACCATGCCCAGCTAATTTTTGTATTTTAGTACAGACAGGGTTTCTCCATGTTGACCAGGCTGGTCTCTAACTCCTGACCTCAGGCGATCCACCTGCCTCGGCCTCCCAAAGTGCTGAGATTACAGGTGTGAGCCACCGTGCCTGGCCTTGAATCAATTATTTACTTGATGGTTGCCAGACAGATTTTTCTGAGCCATCATTTCTTCTATATTCACTTGTGGGGTTCTACTGTAAGCAGTGACTTTTTCTTCTCCCTCCACTTATTATTTATCTTTTAATTTATTTCTATCAGAGTAGACTTACAGATTCTTATTATTTCAGTAGACTGTATGCCTTCCTATCATTTTTTATTTTGATACTCAAATTGCCACATATCTGGCAAGTGAATGCTCCTTCAGTCTGGCTCCTGGGTCCTACTGGTGTGTCCCAGTCATCTTTCAGCATAAGAGGTCTCTACTTCCAGGCATAAGAGGTTCTAGGCTCATCTTGAACTTTCTCAGCCCCTGCCCTGGAATCAGCTATTTCTCCAAGGAGTTCTGGTTCCTTTTGGTGAAAAATGGTCTTTTAAAAAAACTGGGGCTAAGAAAGAGATAGAAAATGTGTGCATGTGTGTCTAGGGTGTATACATGCATTATAATTGTCCCTTGGTATTCATGGAGGATTTGTTCCAGACTGCCTCCCAAGTCCCACAGTGAGCTCTGTGGAACCTGAGTACACAAAAAATTGGCCCTCCATATACATGGGTTTCACATCCCATGAATAATCTGCTTTGGTTGAAAAAATTCCATGTGTAGTAGACCCCTGCAGTTCATACCCCTGATGAATCAAAGGTCAACTGTATTTCCTTCCGTCCATCCATCCCTCCCTCCTTCCTTCCCTCCTTCCTTCTTTCTTTCTTCCTTCCTTCCTCTAGATTCTCATCTTCTTTCTCTATCTAATCTATCCATCTACCACCCATCCATCCATCCAGTTTGAAAACCATAAGTTCATCATAAACTCCAATCCAATCCAATACCACAAGGTTCATTCTAGCCCCTCCTTTTCTATATTCATAAATTCTTTCTCCAATAGTGGGAAATCTGGCTTGCATTATCTACACTATTTATTCATTTGCTCAATGCCATAATACACAGGGGGAAGTGGTCTCAGCAGTGCTGATCCATATTACTGCGAAATCACACTTACTAACTAGAGTTCAATATTTGTTTACAGTTCTTTTTGCCCTTAGCCTGAGGGTATAGATTCAAATATTGTATTGAACATTTCCTTGGATTTGTTCTTTTTTTTCCCCTTTACTTTAGTGTGGTTATTTTATTTGTCTGAAATCAGGTTAGGTTTAACTGTACTTCTATATTACATTTTACCCCCACACCCAAACCCCACCAATCCTTCTTTCTTTTTCATTGTTTAACCTGGTTCAGAGTCGGAACTGTACACAGACAAGTATACTCCGAGAAGTGTCACACTCCCCTACCCATTCCTTCTACCTAAGTCTCCCACTCCACCTCCTTTCTGTAAACCACAAATCAAAATCTCATTCATTTCTGGTTTATTCTTCCTGTGTTCCTTTTTGCACAAATGAATGGATGCATGAATATTTTCTTATTTCCTTGTCTTCCTTACAGAAAGTTACCATTTTGTAGATGCTCTTTTGTCTCCCCCGTCCACCTACCCCACACAATTAATATACCCGGGAACCACTAGGTTGCATACTCCTTATGAGAATCTAAGGCTTGATGATCTGAGGTGGAGCTGAGGCGGTGTTGCTAGTGCTGGGGAGCGGCTGCAAATAAGTTCATAGAGCTTTTCCTCATTTTTTCTTTTTTTCAGACGGAGTCTCACTCTGTTGCCCAGGCTGGAGTGCAGTGGTGCGATCCCAGGTTCACACCATTCTCCTGCCTCAGCCTCCCAAGTAGCTGGAACTACAGGTGCCCACCACCACGCCTGGCTTTTTTTTTTGTATTTTTAGTAGAGATGGGGTTTCACCATGTTAGCCAGGATGGTCTCGATCTCCTGACCTCGTGATCCGCCTGCCTCAGCCTCCCAAAGTGCTGGGATTACAGGCATGAGCCACCGCACCCGGCTCCTCATTTCTTCTTAAAGCTGAGCAGACTCCATTCTGTGGATGTAGCACAGCCTCTTCAACCACTCTTTTATGTATAGGCATTTAGGTAGTTCCTAAAAGGACGGTATAATGAACACTCTTATTTGCATGGATTTTTATATTGCTGGAGGTATATCTTCAGGGTAAATTGCTGGAAGTGGGATGCTGAGCCAGAAGGTAAACACACTGGTAGCTTTATCAGATTCTGCCAGAACCCCCACTACTGCACACAGCCGCGCAGAGACACCTGTTTCCCTACAGCCTAACCAATGGACAGTGGCGTGTGTTTGTGCATGTGCGTGTGTATACACAGTCAATTACCAGTTAATGTCTTTTGAGTTAACTCAAAAGTTAAGAGTTTCTTTTATATTAGGGCAGGGTCTCCAGCTCTGCCCCACCCCCCCACCCCCCAGGCTGCACAGCAGGAGGTGAGAAGCAGGCAGGCAGGTGAGCAAGAAAGCTAGAAAAGCTTCCTCTGTATTTACAGCCGCTCCCTACAGCTCACGTTACCACCTGAGCTCCACTTCCTGTCAGATCAGCGGCAGCATTAGATTCTCATAGGAGCCCTATTGTGAACTGTGCATGCAAGGGATCTAGGTTGCGTACTCTTTATGAGAATCTAAGGCCTGATGATCTGAGGTGGAGCTGAGGCGGAGGCAGAGGCGGAGGTTGCAGTGAGCTGAGATCATGCCATTGCACTCCAGCCTAGACAACAGGAGCGCGAAACTCTGTCTCAAAAAAAAAAAAAAAAAAGCCTTGATGGTATTTTTAGTCTAAGTGCATTAAATGTATAAATTAACTTGGGGAGAACTGACCATCTTTGTGATTTTGAGTTGTCCTATCTATGAGCAAAGGATGACTTACATTTGTTCAAATATACTTTTGTGTCTTTCAGATTGTTTTAAAGTGATCTTGTGTTGATTGTGCATATTTCTTATGCACTATCTTATGTATTTTATCTTATTTGTTGCTATTATGAATATATCCCATAATTTCCTTTAACTAGTTATTGCTTGTTGCATATAAAAACTATTGATTTCTGTATAATAATTTTATATCCTGCTCTATTACTGAATTCTCTTATTGTTTGAGTTAGAGAATCACTGATTCTCTAAGGTTTCTCATTTCCTCTGCAAACAGATAGTTTTACTTCTTTTTCAATGATACCTTTAATTGACTTCTCTTGTCTATTTGGATTGGCTAATACCTTTAGTACAATGCCAAACAGAGGTGGAGACAGTGGGCCTCCTTGCCATGTTTCTTAGTGTTTCCCCACTATATAAGATGCTATCTAGGACTCACAGACACTTACAAGTCAGTAAATTATCCACTAAGTCCTATTTTTGGAATTTTTAAAAATCAGGACAGGGTGTTGAATTTTACAAAGTGTTTTCTCAGTATCTATGGAAATAATCACACATTTTTCTTCTTTGATCTATTAACATATTAATGAGTTAAGAGATCTATTAATTTTTTTAATATTAAACCAATCTTGCATTCCTAGAAAAAAAAATCACATTTGTCTTAATGTTAGATTCTGTTAGTTAATATTTATTTAGAATTTCTGCATTGATGCTCATTAGTGATACTGGCCTGTAATTTTTATACTGTCTTTAACAGATTTAAGTATCAATATTATTTACTTTGTTAAAATGAATTTGAAAATTTTCCTTCATTTTTGATGAGCCCATCCTTTTTCCACTGAAGTACTCCTTCTGAGGAAGACTAAAAAAAAATTTCTGCCAATGATCCTGTAGGAAAATTCCAAAAGAAACGTTTTTGATTTCTTCTTGAAATAGCTTTCAGAACTCCTGTTCTCAATCAAATATCTTTGCACCTACAGGTCTGTGTGAGGTACCTGCAGCACATGGGTGGTAAGACAATGAGTTTATATTAATGTGGACTACATTTAAGAATCTACATATAAGAACCTTAACTGAGGCCTTACCTTAATACTCCAGACAAACAGGCTGGAGACCTGACCTCCTTAAGAGGTCTGGACCAGTTCTGGTAGAGATCAGCCCAGAATGACCAGGCCTCTGAACATTCCACAAAACATGTTCCATGGAGAGGGTGTAGAGGAGAATAGGGAGCATTACTGAACAGCAAAGGAAAACACTTTAAGACTCTCCTCAACCATTTCCATTAAAATTTCAGAAACAGGCCAGGTGCAGTGGCTCATGCCTGTAATCCCAGCACTTTTGGAGGCCGAGGCAGGTGGATCACCTGAGGTCAGGAGTTTGAGACCAACGTGGCCAACATAGTGAAACCCCATCTCTACTAAAAATACTACTAAAATACTACTAAAAATTAGCTGAGCATAGTGGCAGGCATCTGTAGTCCCAGATACTCACGAGGCTGAGGCACAAGAATCACTTGAACTTGGGAGGCAGAGACTGCTGAGATCACACCACTACACTCCAGCCTGGGCGACAGAGTGAGACTCTGTCTCCGAAAAAAAACAAAACCAAAACAAGGAAAACCTCCAGAAACAGATGAGAACATATTTAGATGTTTTGTATTGTATTAATACTTTTTGCTCAATTTTAACAGATGCCCCAGTCTTTGCTAGGAGCTACCCACCTCAACAAGCATGGGTTCCTGGCCATATCATCAAGGTCACAGAGGCAAAGCTGCCTCCAGAGCTAGGCTCTCAAACAATGCTGCACATCAGAATCGCCTGCAGTTTTAAAACACAAAGCAAAAGCAAACTGATGCTAAGACCCCAGATACCCTCTGAATCCCAACCTCCAGAGCCAGAGCTTGGGTGTGTCCCAGATGATTAGAATGCAGCTGGTCCAAAAACTGGGGTTCTAAAACCACTGTTCCCAAAGCTATTTTTCAATGACTTTTTTAAAACTACATTTCTTTTAAAAAATTTCCAGAGCTACAACATCAAAGAGACAGTAATTCTCTTCTGGTTCCTTCAATGATTGAAATAAAGCATCGCATTATTTTGATATTTACTAGGACAGCACAACAACAGTCCCACAGATGGAGAGATTTCATTTTCTAGAGCCAGAGGGTGGTAGGTAGTCGAGGAAAAGGAAAAAGGGGAAAGGAACAAAGAATTGGCATTCGGACACAAAGTGTGCACCACAAAGTGCCATTACGTGCAAGACAGTCACTTAGTGTGTCTGAATCCCTGTTGGTGTTCTGTCTCCCTACAGTGGCTTCATTCGCGATCACCAGATGTCAGGTCTGCCAGATGTCGTTTTTAGCCCCGTGAAGCATAGCAAGGGCTGGTGTCTCATGCACACACACACGCATGTGTGCACATGCACACACACACATGCCCATACACACTCACACACACGTACATGCACAAATCCACACTCACACACACACTTGACTGCCACCTCAATATGGCAGGCTTCCAACAGTGAGCACACCAGCCAACATGGCACCATCTTTCCACTCACTCTAAGACTTCTCCAAGGTCTTGTAAATGAATGAATGAATGGGCCACGGGGAAGGGGTATCTTCAGCTATAGATCTCAAGATTCTACACTGCAAGCAAGCCAGTGGTTCCTTTGACTGAGCACCCATCCACATGCTGGGCCCTTGGTATGAGCCATGTTCTCATTTAAATGTCCCAGAGACTCTCAAGACATCATCATTGCCAAGTAGTCTCATTTTACTGCTGATGAGCGGAAGCTACACCGGAGAAGTGGCCTGGTGAGATCACAGAACAGTCAACCAGGTTTGCCTGGCTCAGAGGCCCATCTTCTGACTCACTAGGAAAGAATCTTTTGCTTTCATCAAAACAGAATCTCAAGGTAGAAATACCACCTCTTTTTTTTTTTTTTTTTTTTTCAATGAGACAGAGTCTTGCTCTTCACCCAGCCTGGAGTGCAGTGGCACTATCTCAGCTCACTGAACCCTCTACCTCCCAGGTTTGAGCGATTCTCGTGCCTCAGCCACCTAAGTAGCTGGGACTACAGGCACGTGCCACCATGCTTGGCTAATTTTTGTATTTTTAGTAGAGATCGGGTTTTGCCATGTTGGCCAGGCTGGTCTTGAACTCCTGACCTCAGGTGATCCACCCACCTCAGCTTCTGAAAGTGCTGGGATTATAGGCGTGAGCCACCATGCCCAGCCAGCCAGCCTCTTAAAATGCATTTGTGTAAGTTTAACAGTCCTGGAGGCTATAAGGCTTTCTAGAAAGATCTGGAAATTGACTTCCAAATAATAACATCAAAATGGGGTTCTTGCTTTATCTTTTTTTCTGAGAACTGAAACAGAGTCACCTTACATTTTCTAAAAGTAAATACCACCAGCTTGGTGGCCAAGTTAATCAGTTCTGTGCTACGTGTCTGAATAGTTATTTTCCCAGCTCTGTACGTATTCTGCTTCAAATACTTCATTTTCCCTTATGAAATTTACATAAATTATAATACTAATAAGAAGTTTCTTTACCTACAGAGTGAAGGGGCATCTGAAACACCTGGGCAAACAAAGGAACCTGAAGGTAACGAATTCCTTCCTACACAAGGGCAGCTCCACCCGGCCACTTGGGCCCTTGATTTCCACCCCAGGTACCGTCGCCTTCGGGGTAATGACAAGGAAGAATGCCCTGCCCTGCCAGCTGGCCTGAAAACCAGTGTGCCTTTCACCACCCTAACGCCCTGTGTGTCACCTTCCTCTTTCCCTCCCTCGGCTCCCACCTCTCTTCAGAGCCTTCCCTGCACCCCGCCCTGCCAGAGATCAACCAACACGCCAGAGCTCGTTTGCCCGGGATGCTTAGCACCAGCTTAACCCTTCACTCAGTGGGACAAGGGGCCTCTTTCTTTCAGGCAAGGCTTTGCTCCATGACACGCTGGGTTTATGGCCCCCGTGAACGAAACCTGGTTCGGAATCCAATTCTACAACAGATTTTCGTTCAAATGGTTATTTTCCATCCCTTGCCCCCAATTCCATTTTCTACCCATCTCTCCCGGCTCTCTGCCTGTGGGGGCTGACCCCTTGAGACCTGGGCGGATTCGTGCTTCTGGGTGGGTTCTGTGCTGGCAAGACATTTTATATCCTGTTCTCTTACTGAATCCTTGTACTGTTTGAATTTAGTTTGATCCTTTATTCTCAAGGTTTCCCAGATATACTACAATATCATCCAGAGATAGAGTTTTACCTCTTTTCTGATTCTTAGGTCTCCAGTTGGCTTCCGTGTCCACTTGGATTGGGTAATACCTCCAGGATGATGCTAAGTATTACAGAAGTGGAGGCAGTGGGTGTATCCTGGCCTTGTTCCTCCTGGTCTCTGTGGAAATGCTCTTAGGTTTCCCCAAGAAGCAGGATGCTAGCTTTAGGACTCTGGATCTCACCCACTCCCTCCCACCTATGAGTCTTTGGAAAATACTATTTCCTCCCTTGCTATTTCAGGCCCAGGTGGCAGAACTCCTCTCTCTGGGGACACCTCTATTGTGTGTTTTCCCTTCCACAGGATTCTGAGTTGGATCCTGTGTCTGTCTGTGGCCTTGATGGCTGCAGGTATCGACTACAGGCTCAGCATGGTGGGATGGGCTGTATCCTCAACCCTGTTTCAACAGGGACACTTCTGCCAGGAGAAGAGAATGGGCCCAGATGTAAAGCTGCCCTTCTCCAGGGTTCCCTGAACCTTCTGGTCTCTTTGCCTTCATCTTGCCTCTTCCTGCTCCGTTAAAAAGAAAATGCTTCCCATTTGTTAATTGTTGATAGTGTATGCTGCCGTTTTATTTTGCTTGACATCTTACAATCAATCTTCTGTATATGTTTATATATGCTTTTCTATTTAAGCTTTTTTTTTTTTAAATCTAAAAAACACAGTACCATACCGCCAAAGGTGTCAGGAAACACGCTCAAATAAGGAAGGGCTCCAAAGACTGCTTTGCCAACAAAATGCCAGTAAAATCTGAAACCCAGGTTCAGACACACTGGGAACGTTCCAAAATTTAAAACTTAAAGAACTTCTTTATTCCAGTAAATCAGCTTCCCTGTGAATACCATCAAAATCCTGGGCTTTAATGAGTAAGGGAATATCAGAGGAAGGGGTGGAGAAGGAAAGGATTTGGACGAGCACAAAATTTAATTTAAAAACTATTATGAGAAGTTTAATTTCCCCTCCCCCAACCAAACACATAAATCTTTTCCATGCATTTTCTTTGTTTCGGTTTTTCCTAAAAAATCTGGAGATGGAAAGGCATCTTGAACCATCTGAAATGACAGAGTCAGTGGAGTCTTTAATAATAAATATGTGTTTATTGGATTCTTATGAATTAAATGACATATTAGCTATATGGGAGGATCCAAGGAAATCGTAAGCAAAATTGCATTCTCACCGAATGTGTAATCAACCAGGGAGAAAAGACATTGACGGGAAGGATAACGAGTGATATGAGGCCTTGGGCCTCTTAAGGAGTAGGGACAACAGAGGTGTCAGAGTCCAGGCGGGGATGGCTCACTTCGGCAGGGGTGGTCGGGGCCCAGCACACCCCCAAGTGCACTGAAAGATGCGAGCATGTAGGGAGAATGAAGCTGGCCTTCACAGTTCATAATTCCATCCACAGGCAGCACTGTGTGCAGCCACATTTCAACGTTGGAACTTTCCAGGGCCAAGAAGCACTGAACATGTCGCAAGAGCATGGACTTCCTAGGTTTTCACCAGGCCACGCGTGAGCATGGGGCTGTGGGTGTTGGTGTGCCTCAGCACTGCCACGTCCGCTCTGAGTGCAGGTCCGGCTCAGTTTTGGATGTTCCTCCGAGAGCAGTCCTCCAGGGCCACCGTGGGATGAGGCACCTCTTTGGTAGGCCATTTGCACTCCAGCACGGCCTCTGTTCCTAACCACAATGGGCTGCTGGTTCAAGGACTCCCTGCCACAGCCAGGAGGCACAGAAGACCCCATGGAGGCACTTGGCTGGTAAGACCCGCAGGGGTCACCTGCCTAGGCTTAGCCTCAATCTCCTTGTAGATAAAACTGGACCCTAACCCTTCAATGCCCAGGGCCCCTAGGGAATAAATGTGCCATGCTGCGTGGGATGCCCAAGGAGAGTTCTGTGGCATTTATTTAGCCACACTGGTTCCTCTCCCCTGGTTTCTTTTCATCATCAAATGGACATGATGGAAAGCTCCTTTGCAGTCTTTCTAGGAGAGGAGGCGGCACCTATATTCCAGATGCAGCCATTTTACAACCAGGCGCTGCTTCCTGGTCAGAGCCGCTAGACCATGAGGATATTCTACAGAAAGAGAACTCAGCTCTCTCCTTCCTACCTCACATGACCCTAAGGAAAGTTAAGAAAAGAGGAAAAGACCTGTGAAGATGCCTGATCAGCTGTCAGGGTTACGTAGACACTGGCTGCTGTTATTTATTGTTCCCTGGCTGATAAAATAGCCAGGTCACCTGTGCCGATGACCAGACCCACCCCCTACCCACCAGCAGGGCTGCCAGGACTTTCTGGGGAGACGCTGTGGCTTGGTTCTTATTTCCTTTGCTCTGCATCCCTCTGGGTTGGCTTGAGTCTGATCATGGGTTTATTCCATTTCCATTTTGCTAGATTCCCTCCACTCCCTCAAGCTTCTACAAAACTGTGGGGCCACCACTCCCCACAAAAGATTAAAACCGAGATGTTTCCTAGAGGTGGCATTTTGTCTTCCTGAAGCTGTTCTGTGCACAGGTCCTCTCCACACTCATGCCAAATGCTCGGTGAAGCGTCTTCCTGAATGTCCCTAAGGGGCACGTGCCACTGGCAGAGCTGATGGGCACACCTCACTCCCACACATGCTGTGCCGAGCTCATGACTCAGCTGTGCAGGGCCCGCCCAAGAGTGAGGCAAACACCAACACCGCACAGCGACCCTTTGTCAACGGCGGGGACCTCAGTGGCTTCTCCATCGGAACTTAGGGCTGACAGGCCTCCAGACCTACTGTTACACGCTGGCCCATGGAATGACCCTCATAAAGCCAAGAACAGTAAACAGAGCTTAACATTCTAACGAAATCAAGATTGCTGTGTGTGCTTTCACAAAATGAAACTGCCTGGAACCTCTCATAACGTTTTTTATGATAAGCATTAAAATGCAAAGAGGAAGATTAAAGTTCCTGCTACAGACCAGAGCAGTAATGAGCGTGGGAGGAGGAGCTCTGGGTAGGGTCTGGGAGAGAGGTTTATGTACTGCATTACAGTTGGATATTATTGTATAAAATGAGTGTGTTATTAAAAGGATCCTGAAGTTATAAAAACTCAAAGGAACTTTTACTGAGGATGAATAACTTCTTTGGTAAAGATGAATGACTCTCACGTCCTAGACACTGAGGTGCAGTCACGTGCCAGAGCTCTTTAATTGCTAGTAGTTGGATTTCGTTGTTTTTGTGGGGCACTTTTTTTGCAGGGGAAGGGGCAGAAAGATTAGGAATACATTCTTTGATTAGGAAAGTTCTAGTGGGTAAGAGAAAGTCCCTCTATTTAGTAACTGAGAATCTTGATTATCCTACTAGAAAAAGGCAATAAGAAGACGCATCCCCTATGGCCATAACAGCCACCTGATATGATTTGTTTTGCTCTACTTCTTTTAATTTTGTTTGCTTGTTTGTTTTGAGACAGACTCTCCTTCTGTTGCCCAGGCTAAAGTGCAGTGGTGCAATCATAGCTCACTGCAGGCTTGACCTCCTGGGCTCAAGCCATCCTCCCACCTCAGCCTCCCAAGTAACTGGGACCACAGGTGTGTGCCACCATGCCTGGATAATTTTTAAATTTTTTCCAGAGACAGGGTCTTGCTATGTTGCCCAGGCTGGTTGTTCGACTTCTTAAACAGTACATACCACCTCATCCATTTAATGTTACAAACACAATGAAATCAGTAAGTCAGAAAACTGTAGAGTGATGTGGTGAAAAAACACTTTTTTTAAATGTAGTTCTACTTATTTTAAATACATTTAATTAACTAAAATTATACCAGAATATGGCTTTGGGCTTGATCTACTCAAGTAATTTATACATTTTCCCTATAATTTTGTTTGCATCCATAAACTAGGAAATTTCCATGTAATCTGTATCAAGACAATCACAAATTCTAAATTAGTGAAGACCAAAGTAATGTTTCCCTTTACCATGGTTGGAAGTGTACAGGATATTTAGTTTATTAATTTTAAAAATTATGAGAGTAATCCCGACAGTCTGGAAAACAGAAACAAAAGATTTCATCACACATACTAACACAACGATTGCCACCTTACGCATTTTCTAGTCCTTTCTCAAAGATGAATGTTTTAAGATTTTAATCTACGAATTAATAATTTATTGAAACCTGCTTTTTACTTTAAGTGGTCTGAGCATTTCTGAATCTTGCCATAGTCTTTCTGCTGATGGACAATATTCCATTGAGTGTATACAGAGTACTTAACTATACATCTTTGTGAGTATGAACTTTCCAATGTATCTGATCATTTCTTAAGGGTAGATTACTAGGAGTAGTATCAGTGGATCAAGGATATTAACTTTTTACAACTCCTGAGGCCTACTGCCACACTGCTTTTCAAGAGGTTGCTCTAATGTACACTCCCACTGGGGTCTGAACAAGGCTTAAAAGTACCTGTTTCATTATATCCTTGCCCATCCTGGGTATTATCATTAAAAACCATTTTGGGCCTGGTGCAGTGGCTCATGCCTATAATCCCAGCACTTTGGGAAGCCAAGGCGGGCCCATCACGAGGTCAGGAGATCAAGACCATCCTGGCCAACATGGTGAAACCCTGTCTCTACTAAAAATACAAAAATTAGCCGGGTGTGGTGGGGTGCACCTGTAATCCCAGCTACTCAGGAGGCTGAGGCAGGAGAATTGCTTGAACCCAGGAGGTGAAGGTTGCAGTGAGCTGAGATCGTGCCACTGCACTCCAGCCTGGCGATGGAGTGGGACTCCATCTCAAAACAAACAAACAAACAAAAAAACATTTTGGTGTGTGTGTTTGTTGGCTGATGTAGAGGGTGAAAACAGCCAACAAACACACCAAAATCATGGAGGATTAGGAAGTGGGTCCTATGGTGTTTCCTTGGCTCTTCATTCAGATTGAAGACAGGAAACAACCACATAGACATATTCTGTATCTGGCTGCCTTTCCCATGATCTTACGCTTCCGTGGCTCAATGGCTGCCTTTCCCACGATCTTATGCTTTTGATCATCCATGGAGAAAAACACAAACGGACGCAGGAATGCTCCAATCTGGGCTGTGAAGGCTCAGACAGCCAGGAGGCTGTCTGCCCAGGAAGGCAGGTCAGAAGCTGCTATTAACCACTCTGGCAGGGCAGTGTTTCTGTCAGCCTGCAGAGTACTTCAGGTTCTGGGAGCAGCTGATGGCAGAACTGTGGTGTTCTCTCCATGGAAAAAAAATGAGGAAGTCAGCAAAATGTTCTTAAGCCATTCCATCCACCATTTTGTCCATCTGTGTTGATTTGGCAGTGGTGTTGGCAAAGAATCTGGGTGTAGGACAATGTGCTTTGTAAACAGAAGAAAATGAAATGATAGATGCAGGGGTGCCTTCGTTTGGGCTTGCTTGTATTTAAAGTTGGCTACATATGCCTCAGCAGAGATCTTTGGGGACATGAATCATAATAGAAAAAAACAGCAACATATAGGCTTGTCCAAAATAAAACCTGCTCACCGTGCCTCAGGTAACCCTAAGAAGCGTCCTCTGTTGTAAAAACAATTCAAATACATACCAAGTAGCAAGAATCGCATAAGGAAACCCCACATAGGATGTCCGGGGCAACAACATGCAGACCCCCACCCCTGCCGGAGCCGAGTACACACCGACCCACACATCCAGGGCTCTGGGCAGCGGTGACTGTTCAGTGAGACCGCTTTCAGCATTTGCGAGAAGCCGCTCACCAACTGCCAAGTTCCTGCTGGGTCGGCCAAGAGGTATGAACCAAAAATGAAAAAACATGAAAGGTTTGTTTTTTAAAGGCAATACATCAAATATAAAAAGAGCCCTTTTGTATGAATTTTCAGTGTGGGAGCCAGAGAGGAGAAAAAATCATTCTCCCTCCTGGGAGGAAGCAGTTTGACCTCACCTGCGACTTTTCTCTTATGGTGTGGATTTTTCTCACCCCATTAAATGTAACCTACTCTAGGTGGGTTAGTACCATGTGAGAGAAATAGAGGGTGATGGGGAATATGGCAGACAGGCAGGCTGGGGCTCAGACAGAGTGCCGAGCACCCTCGAGGGTGGGCCCTCGAGGGCCACGGAAGCGGGTGCCACGGGGCTGCATGGAATGCGGCTGCTCCAAGGGGCCTGTTTGCTAGACACACAAGGATTAAGTTTCCATGGTTCCAAAACCCTTGCAGCCTCCCACCCCACCCCACCCCACCCCCGGCAAAAGCATTCTTTGCAAAAGTAAAGGAAAAAAGAACAACCAAGTTAGAATGGGGTTATCTTCTTACCACTTTCACAAAGAAAGGGCTGGCTGGGATGGACACAGCAGGTTTCCCACTGTGAAGCCATCAGAAATGCAGTGGAAAAAACCATCGTGGCAGTTAGGTGTGGGCCAGCCACACAGACAGGAACAAGCGAGCCTTCAAACCTAGAAGGTGAGTGCGCTACCTGTCAGGGTTCACAGGACTTTGCTCTGAAGAACAGTAAAAGACCATCTCAGCACCGGGTCCCTAAATCCCCTTCCCATTAACCAGGTGCCAATAGTGAAACCTAGAAGGGGACCCTGGTAAATCACCCGGCGGCTACCCCGCAGGCTCCCAGCGCTACGCTCTGGGGACTGTCAGCCTTTTCTTCTGTCACACAGCAGGCGAATGAGCTCACTTTGGCATCTGTGTGACCAGGGACGGCTGCCATCTGTGTGTCACTGTTAGCAGTGGTCAGAGCAGAAGTAGCAGGTGGAACCATGTGAAATCCCTAACATTCAACCGTTTAGACCTGCAAAAATGGCTCTTTCCTTCAATTTACCCTGATGATGACAAGAAAAGGAGAAGGGGGGGAGGGAAGGGAGAGGGGGAGGGAAGGGATGGAAGGGAAGGGAGCAGGGGGAGGAGGACGACGACCATGATCATCAGCCAACTGTGCTACGTCAGTCCAGAGTGAGCTGCTACTTATGATTTCATTTCCTCCTTAGACTGATGGGAGCAATGACAATCCCCATTTGTAGATGAGGCACCTGCTCAGAGAACTGAAGTTACTCATCCAGGGTCACATGGCTGGCAAGAGGCATGCCCAGTACCTATGACAAACATTCATCCCCAAGTAACGAAGCCAAAAACCTACGTCTCACTCCAGAACCACAGAGCTGTTACAACACGTGGTGCCTCCTGAGCCAGCAGCCAGGGGCAAGAACAAGAGGATGCAGGGAGAGGCTCTGCGGAAAGGGTTGTGTCCCCTCAGTCATGTGACCCCCAGCCTTTCTAGAGTGACTCATGGTGAGGACAGCAAAGATCTCAAAATGCTGTCTAGACCTTAACTCTGCCCATCACCCCATCCATTTGGTTTCGTTTCCCTTTTATTTGCATGTGTAGTCACATGCTCAGCATCCTTGGGGGCAGCTGCATCTGTGGTCCTCCAGAACCCCAAGCTTTGCAGTTGGACTTGAACCCCTCATGCGCTTTTGATTCCTGATTAAATGACCTGATTCGAGTTGTTGAGATCTTTAGTTTACGTCAAATAATTCTTCTTTCTATTGCTCCATTCACTTCTGCACATTGCCTTAGGTACCGATCCATTTTCTCTACGACCCCCGCTGCTTACATGAGTTCTAAGATCATCCACAGGTGTGTGCCTGTCGGAGGGCTCGTGAGAACACGGGACAGCAGAATGCAGTCTTTTTTTTTTTTTTTTGAGATAGAGTCTCGCTCTGTTGCCCAGGCTGGAGTGCAGTGGCGCAATCTTGGCTCACTTCTACCTCTGCCTCCTGGGCCCCAGTTCAAGCAATTCTCCTTCCTCAGCCTCCCAAGTAGCTGGGATTACAGGCATGCACCACCATGCCCAAATAATTTTTGTATTTTTAGTAGAGACAGAGTTTCTCCATGTTGGCCAGGCTGGTCTTGAACTCTGGACCTTGTGATCCACCCGCCTCGGCCTCCCAAAGTGCTGGGGTTACAGGTGTGAGCCACCGCGCCCAGCCAGGATGCAATCTTATTGGTGTGTCACTTTTAGCCCAAGAAGCAAAAAAGTGGAGTGAGTAAGCTGGTAGGATCAACTGTTATTTTTATATTAAAACAAACATGTACCAGAATTATGGAGTAAAAATTATGCGAAATTTACAAGCATGTTAGAGATAAATCAGACCTTAAAGAAATTTAGTGCTAGTCAGAAGCTACATAAATGGTCAGGCATGTGGCTGCTGGTGCAATATTGTCCCTTTATGGCCAAGAGACCTCAGACAAGTTACTTAACCTCTCCCATCGAAAGCATCTCTCATGAAGATGCTGCTTCAGTCATAGGGTTGTTAGGAGGATTTACCAAGTTAGTACCTATGTGGACAGCTGTTTAGAAGCCTCAGACCACCCTGTGAATGTGCTTTCAGACCTGCCCTGGATTCTTAGCTTCTACTAAGGACGAGCTAGGGGTGTGACTGGGTTATGCTTGGCTCATTCTGGCCTCCCTGCCGCAACTTTTCCAAAGAGGCGATCTCTGAGCTCCTGGGAGCAAACCCATGAGGATACAGATGATTCCGCAACTTTGTGCCAGGACCTCTCCAGGCTCTGGGGTTGTTTCTGTGAACAAATGCTCTGTCTGTGCACCCAGGGAGCTGGCATTCTAGTATGTGTGTGCAAGGGGGTGGGAGAGAGACATAAATGCATAATGTGTCAATGCAGTGAAAACAAAATACAGCAGATAAGGGGTAGAAGGAAGGACAAAGGATGGGGTGTTCAAATGGTCCCTGAAGGCTGCTGCAATAAGGCATTTGTTCAGAAAGAAGATAGTGAGAGCATACCATGAAGACATGTGACAGAGGACTATTCCAGGCAGAGGCAGCGGCAAGGCCAAAGGCCCTCAGTGGGATTGGAGAGGAACAAAAAGGTGACCGACATGGCTGAAGCACACTCTGTGTGTATGGGGTTGGGGGGAATAGGAATAAGGGTTATGCTGGTTGGGGGACAGATTTGGAAGTGTGCAGGTCATAGTAAGAACTCTGGATTTTTTACTGAATGAAGTAGGACGCAACACTGAGCCTTTCTAAGCTAAGAGGGATGAGATAACTAAGTTACATTTTAAAGGAATTCACCTGGCTGCTACATGGAAAACAGCCTGGTGGAAGGAAGAAAGAGATGTGTTCTGAACATTTTGAAAGTGGAACCAAGAGGATCTGATGATGAACTGAGCTCCTGAAAGGAAGATGGAGTCAAGGGTGAGTTCACGATTTCTGGCACGCACAACTTAAGGAAAAAGCGATGTGCCATTTCCCAAAAGCGGGAGGCAAGGGCTGAGCAGGCTGGAGGGTGGAATCTGGTGCTGGACTTAGACGTACCAAGCATAAGATGCCTATGAGACAGCCCACGGAATCCAAGCAGAAGTCTGGAGTGGGAGGGAGAGGTCTGGGCTAGGATATTCATTTGGGAATCATTATTGTGGAGATGGTTCTTAGAACCATGGGACCAGGAGAGGTCAGCTAGGGAATGAGTTGGGCTGGAGAGGGGAAGACGTCTGATTAACCTGACTTTGTTCTCTGGCAAAGGCACCAGGCTGAGAATTCAGAAACTCATATCCCTGGTTTCTTTTTAGCAAACACGAAGCATGGTGACCAAGCCATGTCATCACACTGGAACCGCAAAAAAGAGAAGAAAGGAAATGTGCTTCGTCTTCTGCCAGGACACATTGATGGCGCTCAGCTAGCCAGCATCTAGGTCCCACAGAGGGCAGGAGGGATCTGGAAACACTGAGGTCCCCTCCTGAGAGGCTCATGCCCTCACATACTTTCTTAATATAATCAAAATGGGAGTAAATGATGACAATATGCAACTTTCCAAATACTGAGGGTTCTGGACACAAGCTACTGAAACAGATTTCATAGTTGCTATGCTCCATACTCTGCCTAGCATATGGTAGGCGTTTTATAAACATTTGACAAATAGTTATGAATATTTCTAACAGAAACCAGAAATTTTGGAGCCATGACTCCTTTACAGCTCAAGAAATATGCAAAATTAGTATTCCCTGAGAGACAGATGTCTGAAGGCCCCAAGCAGTCCAACCCTGTCCTGTCATAGCCTGAGACATCCTGCCTTAGGGAGTAAGTTATTACTAACTGTGGACAAGCTCTGTTTCCCTTTTGGAGGAATTGAGGGCAGAGATCCTGCCATTAATTCCTCCCCCAGTGCCTGGGATAATGCCCTGTGCACAGCAAATGCCCAATACATCTAAATAAATGTCAAATGAATGAGCGAATAAATATTCATTAAAAATTAACCAAACAGTTAATTTAGGTCATTCAGTGGAAAAAAGAAAAACAGTGAAACTAGAAAAGCATCTTTTTAATTTAAAAGGTTAATTAAGGACAAGGTTTTAAAAAATATTTTGGTGGCTTTAGTAAACCAAGCACACCTGGGACTCAAAATAGTTGCAATCTGTAACTCTAAACACAGCCCATTATGTCCCACGAATTAGAAAATGAAGGAAAGTTGCCTGACTTGCTTCATGATTCTAGTATAATCTCAGTTCTTCAACCAGATAGTGAACAAGAAAATAAAAAACCCCAAACACTTAAACACACAGATGTGAAAATCATGAATAAAATGCTAGTTAACTGAATTCAATGCTATATCTTATGTGTATTATAATCACATATTGTTTATCCTAGAAATGCAAGGATGGTTTAACATCAGAAAAATGTATCAACATAATACATAACATATGGGTGGGCAAAATGAGGAAAATCACATGATTTTCTGAATAGATGCAGAACAGACATTTGGTAATTTCAGTAGCCCTAGGTCAGTCCAAATGATCTATTAGTCTGATCAATTTAATGATTTTACTAGATTCTCTAATTCCCAAAAGCATGTTTCTTTTTACTATTTAAGCATTTTACAGCAATCTGTTTTAGATGTATAAGCAGGGCCCACGAGAGCTGTGAGGGACCAGGACTCGGATAATCCAGGGCGTTGGGAGACTTCCCCAAACCGGCAAATGATCCCATGCACCATCTGAGCCTTCCAGTCTTCCCACAGACTCTACCAAACATTATCAGGGCCACTAACAAAGAAGGAAGAAAAACTACTTTCAATGTTAGCTCTCCCTTTGACTCTTCTACTGAGGGATATGTGGGGGACCCATGTTCATGAATAATAACTTCCAGGAATGAAAATTCAGGAGAGATAAGCAATGCAGCACCTACAGAAACAAAAATAATCAGACTTAAATCCACAAGTTTATTAAAGTGACTTTTTATCATGATCTTTTTTTTTTTTTCCTGCAATGGAGTCTCACTCTATTGCCCAGGCTAGAGTGCAGTGGAGTGATCTCGGCTCACTGCAACCTCCACCTCCCAGGTTCAAGCAATTCTCCAGCCTCAGCCTTCCAAGTAGCTGGGACTATAGGTGCACACAACCACGCCCGGCTAATTTTTGTATTTTTAGTAGAGACGGGGTTTCACCATGTTGGCCAGGCTTATCTCAAACTCCTGACCTCAAGTGATCCACCCACCTCGGCCTCTCAAAGTGCTGGGATTACAGGGGTGAGCCACAGCTCCCAGCCTATCACGATCTCTCTTAACACTGCCCTGACATAACTCATGGCTGTACCATCCAAAGACAGTATTTTGTGCTATGTCTGAAAACCTTCCAATCTGGCCTTAAAACAAATATTCAGCAACATAATAGAGTGATAATGTCAGAAAAGAGTATTGGCTCCCATATCCACAGTTGTTTTAATAGCATTTAAGACCAACATTTTATAAATATTATTAGAAATAATTATATTTATTTTTATTAACATTAAAATTAATATAATAAAAATATTATTTTTCTCCTAGCTTTGCTTATGTTTGTGTTTTCATAAATAGTAGAGGGGAGAACTAATGATTAATCAATGGGCTGTGCATCACTTGGGAAGTTCCCTGTGTAAAAAGCTCTAAGTTAACATCTTTGCAAAACCATTAGGAAGAATTTCCCAATAATCCATTTAAACATATCAGATTAATGAGGAATTAAATGCATCTGCACTTATTCTTGGTGTGGATTTCAACTGTTTCTCAAAGCTGAACTGAGCCAGGGCCTGCTCAGCAGAAGAAAAATTGAGAAGGCTAATGGAGAGAGCCATTAGCGTAGGATGCAATGGTGTGCAACCTGGTGGGCACACACGGTTTGAAGCCTCACCCTGCCCTGACGCCTGCATTCCTAATTCTGTGCATTCACATGTTGACTTAACACTGGTTTATTGAGCATTTACTATGTAACGCTGTTCTAGAGACCGAGAAATACAGCAGTAAACCAAGTAGGCTTACATTCTGGCAGGAGGAGTCAGACACTCAACAAATATGCAAATACAGACATATATATTGGGTTGCAGGGTTAGAGAAGAAGTAGTGGGAGCTAAGGATGGTGGGGAGAAGCCCTGTCTGATAAGCTAACACGTGAGCAGAGACTTGAAGGAAGTGAGAGACTCAGGAAGCTACCTTGACAAGGAACGATCCGGGCAGGGAGAAGAGTAAACACAAAGGATGGAGGTAGTAGCGTGTGCTTGACCTGAGGCCCAAAGAGGAGGCCCAGGCGACTGGATGAAGTATGTGCACAGTGTGTGTATGTGTGTGTGCAGGTATTTGGGGGAGGAAGGGAGGCAATCACACAGGGCTTCCAGGGAGGTGAGGACTATGAATTTTCACTTAGCATAATATTTTCAAGATTCACCCATGCTGTCACACAAATTAATATTTTGTTCTTTTATATTGCTTGGATTCCTAGTTGTATTCTAGTAATTTGTTTATCCATTCACCAAATGATGACTATTTAGGTTGTTTCCAGTTTGGGGTTATTCAAATAAAGCTTCTATGAATATCTACATACAGTCTTTGTATGGACAAATGTTTTCATTTATCTTGGAAAGCCATCCATCTATCAACTGATTGACTGACTGATTGATCTGCTCACTATGTATCATCCAGTAATGCCATTCCTAGGGATTTACCCAAGATAAATTCCAGACTGTTTTCAAAAGTGGCTGTTATCATTCTGCATTCCCACCAGTAACACATGAGAGTTCCAGTTTCTCCACATTCTTGTCAACATTTGGTATTGTCAGTCTTTTTTAAGTTCAGCCCTACTAATGCATGTGAAGTGGTATCTTATCATAGTGTTAATTTGCATTTCTCTGAAGACTGGTGACACTGAGCATTTTCTCATGTGCCTTTAGGAATTTATAAATTTTCTTTGCTGAAGTGTTTTTTCAAATTTTTGCCTTTTAAAAAAATTGAGTTGTCTTAATATTGAGTCGTAAGGTTCTTTATATATTCTGGCTATATGTCCTTTGTCAGATATATGTCTTGCAAATATTTTCTCCCAGTCTGTGGCTTACCTTTTCCATTTTTAAACTGTGTTTTATAAAGAAAAGAAGTTTTTTTAGATCAAAGTCCATTTTAATCATTTTTTCTTTTACAGTTCATGCTTTTTGTGTCTCATTTAAGAAATCTTTCCCTACTCCAATGTCACAAATGTATTCTCCGAGAAGCTTAACAGTTTTTGCAACTAAATTTAGGTCTATGATCCGTTTTGACTTAATTTTTCCATATGGTGTCATGTAACAGTTGAGATTTTTTTCCTATGCAGGCAGATATTCAATGGTTCAAGTACCATTTATTGAAATGGCTATCTTTTCTCCACTGAATGACCTTGGCACTTTTATCCAACATCAACTGGCCACATACAGGTGAGTCTACTTCTGGACACTTATCCTGTTCCATTCATCTGTATATCTCTATCCTTACACCAACATGCATAGTCTTGAATACTAGGGCAAGTTAATTTTAAGATGTCTCCTGGATATGTAAAAATTATATCTGAGTTGAACTACAGTTTATTTATATATCCAGGCAGCAAATAAATGTGAGAATCTGGAGGTGAGGGAAGAGATCTGAGATATCACCTTGGAAACCATCAATTTAGAGATGATTCTTAAGGCAGGGGACTAAGGGACACTCTGTAGGACACGGACATAGAGAAGGGAAGGGGCTGCGGCCTGAACACCCCACCTGCGTGCCCACTCACATACTTTCATCGGCCTGTATTAACGAAGTGCTGGGTCTCCCCAGCCTCCCTCATCTGTAAGCAGTGCCAACAACGTCCAACACAGTTCCATCCAATTTGGATCTGCCAGATTTCCAAGGAGCAGAAAACTTGACCCTACAAATCAGAGTCCCGAATTCAGCCCAGAGGCTCAGAAAGTTGCTCCAGTTTTCTAAGCCTCAGTTCTCAAATTTGGAAAAATAGAAATTCAGTAACTAGCCAAAATCATAGGGTTGTTTGTGGACAACTAATAAGAATAAAATGTAAACATTTAGACATGCAAGCCCCGTGAGGAAAATCCAGCCGTCCCTCTTTCTAATCAGGGTGGTGTGAGTTTCCTATGACCCATTTCCACCATTTCCACATTTATGAACCGTGATCAACATTAGACACTGAAAACACAGGAAAACAACTTCTGGACAAATCACCGTGAGCTCAAATGACCCCGCAGACTCTGTGGCCAGCTTGACCCCACCACTCCATCATCAAAGAGGACCATGGTGAGAGCCTGAGGGATGAGGCACTACTTGTTGATGCTGGCAGGGATCAGCAGAAACATATGTTTTCATGCTGAAAACAGAAGACACAGATGTGGGCACACTTAGAATGCATTCCTGGCACACAGTGGGTACTCCGTAACTACTTGGTGAACAAACAGACACAAAGAAACAGCAGTCATTTGAACAATCAGCTGAGAAAACAGAGACTCTGTGATCAAGCTCTCCATCAGGTATGGAACAGATGCAGTCGCAGGAATGATAACAGTCACAAGGAGAGCTGAGGGTGGCTCCCTGCCGGTACCGCTCTTGGCAGTTTATGGGAAATTATTCATCCTATGGAGCAGCACTATTATTAACCCCATTGTACCAGTGAGGAAACACAGGCAGGAAGGTACTAGAAATACTCCCACTTCATAGGTTAAGGAAACTAAAACCCACCGAAATGGCAGGGCTGGGACTTGAACCTAGGTCATCAGGCTATGGGGTTCCACGGACTATGGCTCAGCTATAATACTACGAGATATTCTCTCCCATCTTCAGAATGTTTGCTTCACTTCAAGTAAAAGACAGTAACTAAAAATTCTCTTTCCATCATCTGTTACCTTAAAACAGCCTAACTCACAAAACTTCACAACGCAAGCCCAGGTATTATGGAACCCACCAAGAACAGCAAGTTCAGTGTTGGCTGCCATTTCTAAGTGGACAGTGTTAATTCCCTCCACTTAGTTGAGGGGCGGAGAGAGGTGTTGAAGGAAAGAGATGAGATGACAAGTCTGAAGTGGCTTCATCACAAAGCATCCATGGCTGTGATATGTAGCTGTGTCATCCATGGCAACATTCGCCTGAATGGAGATTGTATTATGGACATTGTTCTGGGATGCCTGAGGCTAATGACATGGGACATGCCGGAAATTTATGTATTTCCTACATAAATATGCAGCTGAACATATTTATGTAGGAAAATTAAAGAACAGACTGGTTAATCACTGGTAAGAAGTGAATGCCCCCTCAATGATTACCCTTGTCATTCGTGCCAGCCAAAACACACCCAGTTCACAATAGAGATGCAAGTAACTTTTCAACCTGCAACTGACTGCTAGAAATTGATTTTAGTAGTTGCCTCTATCCTGTGATATTTTAGAAATCAGGTTATCATGTATAATTAGCTCTCCAGCCCAACTCATCTGTGCCACATTCTATTATAACAATGGGAGAGGGTATGACAATCAAGAAAAGGAAAAAAAACACAGGCATCTGTCTCATAGTTCAATTTTAACAGGAATAAAAATAATTTGAAAGAAAGAACAAATACGTAGATCAGGACCACATCTGCCATCTCATTGCAAGGCACATGCCCATCCTGTCTACAAAGCTTTTGGCATAGCATGTCTGGTGCACAGTAAGTACTTAGTCAGTGGCAGTTCATCTTTTTATTATTATTAATGTTTCTAGCATGAATGGATCTCAGAGAGTCTATTAACTTTCCTTCCTAGTCAAGGGATGCACAAAAATTTAGCAAAACTTCAGATATTAATTTGCTTCACTGTGAGTAGTTATGTTCTGTTTATAAAAATTGCAAACAGATTGATTTCCTTTCTTTGTTTTTTTTTAAATTTTTTAATTTCTTTTATAGAGACAGTATCTAACTATGTTGCCCAAGCTGGTCTCAAACTCCTGGTCTCAAGCAATCCTCATGCCTTGGCCTCCCAAAGTATTGGGACTACAGGTGTGAGCCACTGCATTCAGCATTGATCTTATTTTCATTTGCAATTTTAGCAGCAATATGATATATATAATATTCTTTAATAACAATATTCATAATGTATATGACGTAAGGTATACAAGAATACAACTATTTTATACACTAACAGTAGCAAATAATATTCTCTTTCAAAATTGTGATTCATCGAGGCAGGCTAACATTAGCTGAAACAAGTCCAACTGCAGTGGCCCAAGTCCAGGGCTAGTCAGGCAGCTCTCCTCCAAGCAGTGACTCAGGGCCACAGGCCTCTTGCAACTTGGGATGCCGCCATTTTCCCATAAGGCCTCCAAGATTGTGGCATAAGGGGAAAGGGACAGTGGGAGAATCTCATGGGCCAGGCCTGGAAGAAGTGTACTTCATGTCCATCTGTCTGTTGGTTGTCCAGGCAACGCCAGCCCAACTGAAAGGGGACTATGCGCCCAGGAGAAAAATGAAATAGGGTTGGGAATCACTATTTTCTGTGTCATAAACATTCTCTCCATGGACAATTAACATCTGCCTTGTACTTTACAGATGTTTACATGGCACTTTTCACTATGTCTTATTTATTCATTCAGAAAATTTAGTCAATTAAAAAAAGTTGAAAAGTTGCTATTGTTATTGCCATTTTCCAGGTGAAGAAACTGTGGCTTGGAGAAGTCATTTAGCGTCCAAGCAGATGAGTGGCACAGCCAAGACTTCATTCCCTGACCTCTGCATCCAAATCTCAAGCCCTTTCCACTTTTCTTTGCATCGTATTGAACTTCAAGAAGAACAGAGCTCCTGTGATAAAACAGATTTATGACAGAAGTAGGGTTACCTTTTCACTCCCAATGGGATCCAGTGTCGTGTAGTTCCATAAAAAAGGCACGATCCCCACACAATTCAACAGAACAGCCTGAGAGCAGGCTTTCACCAGTCCATAGTCACATATCAGCCAGTACAGGGAGTGTTTAAAAACTGAAATAGAAGTTAATATCCTGATAATCTCAAAATAATACTTCTAATTCTTATTTTAGAGGTCAAAGAGATGGGTGCAGATACGGGTGAACACGATTAAATCAAAGTTACGGATGTGAAGAAAAACTCTGGGCGATCAGGGTCCAGTTCCTAACCCTGTCCCCTTAACTAGACATGAAACCCATGTGGAATACTCATTGTCATGGTGACAACCGGGTGGATGGAGTTTGAAGACAGGTCAGAACACACTACTAGGTCCACAAAGCCCAAGGCGTCACTGAGCTGGGTGTGAAGTGGCTGTCTGGCACATCTTCTTCCATTGACAAGCTGGCCTTTGTGATGAGAAGGAGGCTCATGGCACAGTCTCAGCTGAGTCCACACTCCTGCAGGCAGGGAGCAGGGAGGACAAAACGTCCCCAGCTTCCTTCTCCATGGTCTCTGCCTAGAGAGCATCAGTATTTCCATGTTCAGCATGGAATAGACTTCCGTAACATTGAAAGCAGTGATCTCTTTTCAAAACAAGGTGTTGTGTGCAGTATTAAATCTGGATTCCAGAAACGCTCGCACGGGGCGACCTTGTGTGCAGAAGTTTATTGCCAAGGTTCCAGTTTATGCCCACAAGGCACACAGCGAGGCTTCTGGAGGCAGCAGCTTGCTTTTGGCGTTCCCTTACAGAGCTCAGAGCCCCGACAGGTTTTGGCTGTAAGAAGTATCCCGCAACTGATTTATTCCTCAATTTCAATTATTTTTTTCTCTACATGAATCATTTCCATGTTTCCAAAGCAGAAGTAGAAAGAAAGAAAAAAAAACTCATAAGGTGAAAAAAACTTCCAAAGTGTTTTGTTTTGTTTTTTTATTAAAAAAAAAAAAAAGCCTGCAATACAGGAATGGATTTGCTATCAAACATCCATTTCAGGAAACCACCAGGTAGAATCGGGCAATTTGATGGGCAATTGGGTCTCAATTTCCCCATCAGGAACAACGTCTGTGCACACACACATACACACATTCACTCCCAAGCCATCCACCTCACCAGACCATGAGCTTTTAGGGAGACTGAATTCCAGCCAGGAAGGCAGTTTCCTTTTCACTGTACCAACATAATGCTTCATTACACCAAGACACAGCACTCTCCGATCTGCCAGGTCAATAAAGAACGAAGCTTAAAATTTACAGTCACCTTTACAATGCTAAGCATTTCAACCTTAAATGAATGTGCAGTCCACCAATCCGCTTCCCGGCCTGCGTCCAGCTCTTCCTGTAGCTGAGGCTCAAATGATCTTCCACGGGGTCCATTAGTTCCTCTTGGCTGGTCCCTGGGTTCAATGCAACGCTCCCAGCAGGTACGGTAACTGCCACTCATCTGAAACTCCCAAGTTACACTCTGCCTCACTGACAAGGGCATGGGGCGCTGCCTCCTATTCTGTTTTGTGGGTTCTTTGATCACCAGAAGGAATTTCGAGCCACTGTGCTAAGTAAATCAAGTTACTCATAGGCTGGGATCCCAGAAGCCGCTGGGTTCCTCCATATACCATCAGAAGCTGAGCTTCTCCAGAGGCCACTGAAGAGGCTGCTCAAGAACCCTACAGCAGGTTGTCCCAGAATTACCCACCATGACCTAGGTAGCTGACTAAATGCCACAGCCCACCTGAAGTTTCCCCAGGCAAACACCTAGAGTGTCTCATGACTAAGCAAGATGTCCTATGGAGCTAAAAATAACCCTCCTATCCCTTCCTCCTCCTGCCATCCCCATCTCTCTAACCCTCTGTGGTCCTCAAAGGGCATTTAAGATTTGAGTTTCCTGGCCAGAACGTGGGCAAGTGCTTGTATTTATTTGCTATCTACTAACTGCTGCCATAGTAGATGGCATTTCTAAAACGGTATAAAACATCTACCAACAACATCAGGTTTTTGGTATTCTCTATGTGACTGTTAAAATAAAAATGGACCTTGGCTACCTATAATGAATGAGCCAAGTAAAAGCACTCCAATCCTGGCGTCCAATTCTATCAGCTGATATTTGACACAGGGTTTGACAGTTGACAAATTGTCTCTCCATGGTTCCCTCTTAACAGCTCCATGAGGCGGCAGGGCCAGTACAATCATCCTTGCTTTGTATCTGAGCAAAGGACATTGTGGACAGATTAAGCAAGGCTACAAAATCGGTGAAGAATTCCGACTTTCCACTACAGCAAGAGGTCTCAGTGCATGGCTAGCCCTAGGCAATGCCAGAAACATGACGACGTAAGTAATACTTCTTTTTAATAGCAAAGAAAGCAAGCCAGTAAGATGTCCAGCTTGGGAAATATGAAGTTGGCAAGGACAAAAGACGCCTCCAAATTTTAAAGAAAAAAAAAATTTCTCTCTCGGTTAACCCTCACTACTCCATCAAGAGTAACAGCAGAGTCCAGGTATCCCCTGGAAGCGGGTCAGGTTCGGGTCTGCACTGTCTTCCTTGCTTCCAGGTACCTTCCTCCTCCCAGGCCGCACGGAGTCCCGGGCCCGGCTCTGGGCGCTGTGTTTACAGGCAGGGCGGCAGGAAGGACATGACCTCCCCGGCTCTGCGGCAGGTTAAGCAGCCTGATTGAACGTGGCTGCTAATTAAGGGCCCCTCTTGTCTGGCAGGGCCACCGGGGTACCTTCTGCACTTGTTCATGACCACTGCACCTCGCTCAGAAATTAACTCTTGATGAGTGCAGACAGGGGCCCAGCTGGTCCTCCCGAGTCCTCCCAAGTAGATAAATGAAGTGTAATAAGAATGCCGCTGACTGCCAAGGGAAGAGGGGCTCTCCGTGACCTCTTGGTAAAATCCAGAGTATACTTTTACTATGACTTAATTCTCTGCACTGGGGACACCTAACGTAGCCAGGAATGGTGTGAACAGACCACTAGCCACAGGGACAGCATAGAAGCGTCCATCACTAGACGTCCACTTCATGAAGTAGGAGTTAAAAGAATAAAGAAGTAATTTATGAGAAACTAATTTTCAATTGGCAAATATTTTCAGGAGGTGTGATGACCTACTTTTCTCCATAACTCTTCATGGGCCCAGGGACAATGGTGGCTCCTATTACAGTTTGCAAATGGTACCATCATTCCGCTCAGGTTTAAAATATTAAATGCTCATCTTCTATCACTTACAGAGGGATTCTTTCCCTGAAGCTCTATTTAAGGAGAGGGAAATTGCGGCCGTCATTGTCCAGGCCTCCCAGATACAGAAACTTGGTAGACAGATGTTCTGGGTCACATGGCTAAGCTGTACTGACATGCTGCTCGAGTCCAGAGGTATCGCCATTGAGTTCAGCACAGTCAGGACCAGAGCCTTTTCCACCATTCATCTCAGGAAGCCAACACACACAGCTGGTAAGGGGGAGGGCTTGGAGCTAGGAGACTGGGAACTGTGTGTGGTCAGAAGCCACCTCACTGCCCTGGCCCACAGTGTGTTTCCCTGTGTGACATCATCTTTGAGATATGACAGAGACAAAAAGCAGGCTGAGAGTCCCTGCTCTGGACTCTAGATCACAATGAAGCCACATCTTTCTACAACTTTTGAAAGAAGCAGGTGAGGTTTCCAAAAAAAAAACCAGGTGAGATGAAAGGTGACGGTCAGTGTGCTATCTTTTGACCGCACAGCAAAAAAGTGGTTGCCGGGCTAGAAGCAAGATGGAAAGATGAAGAAATGGGCAGAAAAGGCATTTGGTGCCTTGATGAAAAATTTCAAAAATAAAAGGGTCCCATGGTGAAACTAGAACAATTCCCAGAAGACTAAATGTGGGAGGAATGGGACGAGGTAGGGGAAGTCAGTAGAGACTCTAAGTTGTTTAAGAGAGCGTATTACTTATCTATTGCTGTGTAACAAATGAACGCAAAACTAAGCAGCCTAAGACAACTTAAGAAACCCACGGTTTCCGTGTGCCTGGAGTCTGGATTGGCTCAGCAGGATGCCTTTAGCTCAGGGTCTCTCACAAGGCTGCACTCAAGGTGTCAGCGGGCACTGTGGTCATCTCAAGGCTTGCCTGGGGGGGTGGCTCCGCCTCCACTTTGTCCCTTCCCAAACTCATCTGTAGTCTGCCACAGGCCTCGGTGCCCCAGTAGCTGCTAATCTTTTGCCACGGGGCTATTCATAGTACGTCAGCTTGCTTCCCTCAGAGCTGGGGGTAGGGAGAAGAGGAAAAGCAAGCAAGACAGAAGTCACCCAGAAGTGCAAAAAAGGAGTTGCCATCCCATTACTTTTGCCATATTTGATTTGTTAGAAGTGATCCAGTAGGTCCGACCCACCTGCAAGGGGAGAGGCTTACGCAAGAGCATGAAAACCTGAGGACAGAGACCACCAGGACCAACAAAGGCTGCGGACCACAGAGACACTCTTTATTCATGGAATAAACCTGGAGCCTGATTCTCCCACAGCGAGCCTCCTGAAATGATAGATGCTACGGAGGGAGGCCACATGCTAGGCCACATGTCAGCATTATTATTGTTCATCATTCATTCAGGGCCCACAAAAGCGAGAGCATCTCCATACGGGTGTGGATTTTAAAATCAGGAAAGCAGGCCAGACTGAATTCATGCTTAGGCACAGCTGCTCAGAACTGACCACCCTAAGGGGCCCACTGTTAATAACTCATCCTTTCTGATGATCCGCCCACTGCCTGGTGTGGCTACTGCCACTGTTCAGCTCTGTCCCCTGCCCTGAGAAACATGTGCTGCCAGAGGTTCGTCCTCACAATAATAACCGCTAACGCTGAGTGAGAGCATGTGATGGTCAAGTACAGAGTCTGGCACTTTATGTTCATCACCGCATTTCATTCTCACCACGACCCTGTTCTGTGGATCGGGCTGGACGCATCAGGAGGTGGGAGTCCCTGTCGTCTGGGCACTGATCAGTGCCTGAATGTTCTCAGGGACACTCCCCTTCATTAAAGCAGATAGTTAGACATTAACAGCTCTCATGACTCAATATATAACTGAATCGTTATATTATGGGCACATTGCACAACTGTTCACTTAGAAAATCTAAAAGAATCAGCTAAAAACTATTAGAAAAACTTAGTGAAGTGTATAAAATGAAACACTACCGTGCCACTTTAGGACTCTGGCAATAGCTAAAAAGTAAGTTTTGTGATAACTCATGTTCATTGTAGAAAATCTAGAAAATTTAAAAAAAAAAGTAAGACTAAGGCATTAAGTCACTCATGACTTTACCAAAAGACATTTTGGCATATTTTCTTTGATGCATTTTTTTATGTTACATGGGTGACTATATCATTGTATTTTTAAAAATTGTTGTCATACTACACTAGCTGAGCATCTTGCTTTTTTCACTTAATGTAACATTGGGAGCATTTTCCCCTGCTCATGTTCTTCAAAAACCCAAGGTTAAATGGTTACTGAATAGCTCATCATATTATTACAACCTAATTTTAAAAAACTATTTCCTTTTACTCATTTAATTAGTCAAAAAAATCAAATTTTTTTCCTCTGTTCCCCATTTCCTGTCTTTAAAAAATTATTTGAATATCCATTTCAGTTCTTCTATTGGCTTAACACATATTTATTTACATTTTTAAGTTGGCTGCAAGTTAGAAATATAAGTTTTCACAGTCTGCCTACAGTCAATACTGTACGACCTCTATAATAAAGAACTCTTCTCGCCATCGAGGTCCGTATCTACCCCTGGTCTTTACCTTACAGCTGTTACATGTATCTCATCTATAGATGTTATAAGCCTCGCAAGACAGTGTTATAATTTTTGCTTAAAATTCTTATATGATTAACAATGAAATTAAGAAGAAAAAAGCAGAAAGAAAACTAGTATTTTGTATTGATCCAAATATTTACCAGTCCAGTAGTCTTTACTCTTTTCCAAGGACCTGAGTTCCCAACTGGTATTATTTCCCTTTAACTGAAAGAAATTCCTGCAGCATTTCTTACAGTGCAGGTCTGCTGGTGATAAATTCTTTTTTCTTTTATCGAAAAATGCCTTTATTTCCCTTCAATCTTAGAAGGATATTTCTACAAGATATAAAATTCTGGGTTAGGGCAGGCACGGTGGCTCACACCTGTAATCCCAGCACTTTGGGAGGCTGAGGCAAGCGGATCACTTGAGGGCAGGAATTCAAGACTAGCTTGGGCCACATGGTGAGACCCTGTCTCTACTAAAAAGACAAAAAATAGCTGGGTGTGGTGGTTTGCACCTGTAGTCCCAGCTACTCAGGAGGCTGAGGCAGGAGAACTGCTCACACCCAGGAGGCAGAGATTGCAGTGAGCCGACATCATGCCACCGCACTCCAACCTGGGCAACAGAGCGAGACCTCAACTTAAAAAAAAAAAAAATTCTGGGTTAGAATTTTCTGATTCTCTTTCAGTACCTTGAAGATGTTATTCCATGCCATTCTGGTCTGCAAGGTTTCCAGTGAGAAGTCAGCCATTAACTGGATTATTACTGTATGGCTTTTCTCTTGTTGCTTTCAAGATTTGCTCTTCATCTTTGGTTTTCAAAAGTTTGCAAGAACCAGCGTGGGATTTTTAAATATTTATTCTTATTGGTGTTTCTTGAGCATATGATCTTATACCTGTAAATTTCTACTTGTCACTGAATTCTGAAATTTTTTAGCTATTATTTCTTCTACTATTTTTTTCTGCTCCATTTTCTCTTTTTCCTCTGTCATTTTCCCCCTCTCTGCCTTCAGTTGTTAAGTCCACTCAGTAAATTTTTATTTGAGATAACTGTATTTTCAGTTCTAGAATTTCCATTTGGTTCTTCTTTTTATCATTCTATTTCTCTGCTGAGCTGTCTTATCTTTTCATTCATAGTGAGCATATATCATGTTATTTCATTTAGGATAGTTTTGTTTTGCTTTGCTTTGAGACAAGGTCTTACTCTGTCACCCAGGCTGGAGTGCAGTGGTGTGATCACGGCTCACTGCAGCCATGACCTCCTGGGCCCAAGCAATCCTCCCACCTGAGCCTCCCCAGTAGCTGGGACTACAAGGGCACACTACCATGCCCAGCTAATTTTTGTATTTTTTGTAGACATGGGGTTTCCCTGTGTTGCCCAGGCTGGTCTCAGACTCTGAGGTGGGCTCAAGCAATATGCCCACCCCAGCTTCCCAAAGTGTCGGGATTACAGGCGTGAGCCGTGGCACCCAGCCATTTAGTATAGTTATAACAGCCACTGGAAAACCTTGTGTGACTCTCCATATCTGCTTCCCCTTGGGGTTGGACTTCATTTGATTTCTCTTTTTCTTGAGACAGTATTCTATTTCCTTGGTTCTTCAAATGTTGGTTATTTTAGCTTTGTATCCCAGATGTGAGGAAGGTTAAACTGTAGAGGTTTGGGATTTTGCGATTTTTCTTGGATGACTGTTAGTTCTTTTGGTTGGCAATTAGCTGAACCTGAACTGTAAACTCTGATCCTTTCGGCAGCAAGCACAGATTTTTTTTGTCATTATTGTGATCTGAATCTATTCTATGCATGTATGGTTCAGGGATCAAAGAGGTATATAAACAGAATTTGGGGATCCCCTCTCCAGCCCTTTTCTTCTAGGAGTCCCTCTCACTGCACCACCTGCCCTTGGCCCTGAGCTTACTTGGTGCAGCTCAAGACCTACCTTGTCCCAACGAGGTTCTCCCACCATAGCTGGCCTGCTTCTGCTCACTCTCAGTGGCTTCAGGCAGCTGCTTTCTGAATTATACCCAGTTTTCATAGTTATTTTCTGTATGTGGGGGTGGGAGGGATGGAGGTGGGAGGATCTGTCTGGTAAGATCTTGATCTGCCATTCTCAGAAGAAGAAGTTCCCAGACCTTTGTACCTAAATACCATTCCCCACTAAAAGGAACCAGAGTTCCTTCTAAAAATGTGCAAAGTAAAATATAAAAACAGCTCATTCCAGAGCTGGGTACAAGGTTATGCCTGGAATGCCTTATTATGCCAGAGAGTGAGGAAGTGATCAAAGATCCAAGAGGCCCTGTCAAAAGGAGATGGGAGCCTACTTTTCAAACCAAATCTGGGATAATCTGAGCAAAGAGAATAAGGATCATAATTAATAATAAAATTCTGAAGAAAAGAGAGACTTAATAGTCCACAGTGCTGATTGAGAGAGAGGAAAAGGAAGAGAAGCATATTACTCATTTAATTGGCAGATAAAACTGAATGTATTTGTCATGTACAACACGATGTTTTGAAGTACCTACACATTATGAAATTACTAAATTTAGCTAATTAACATATGCATTACCTCTCACTGTTACCATTTGTTACATTTTTAACTGATGACGTATCTCTCATTTATTGGACTGATAACATATCTATTCCTCATTCACTGGATTCTACCCAGAAACAGCACACTTTCACCCTTTCATGGTACAGCTGCCATGCTCTTCACAATGTTATTATTCTAGACTATTACAGTTCAAGCTAGCAGTGACCTATTTATCTTTTAGGATCATGAACAATATATATCACTTCATTTCTAGAAACTGATCTTCAAAAACTATAACCTACTGCAGGACAGGTGAGGCCAGGGAGGCGGACACCTCTGCCTCCAGGAGGCTACTCTGTGCCTCAAGAACCAAAGAACGAGGGGAGTTCGACCACTGCCTGTACAGAGCCCGAATGCCCTCCCTGCTGCTGTTCTAATGCATGTCCCATCTGCAATGTTAGAAAACAAGCTTCAGCTTGATACAGTGGAACTTGGCAGATGGCACAGTTTGCTTCTTACAGAACTAAGTATGAAAATAAATTCATTTAGTAGTGCTCCTTGGAGAAATGTGGTTCAGAAGTCAAATAATTTTAAAAGACCTCTTTCCCATGTAAGACACCCATGAAACAATGCTCTGGTCATAATTAGTCTCTAAACTTTCAAAATGCCTGCTTCAGTGACCTCACCTGCTATTGAACACGATGCCTGCAGATGGTGTGAGGTGGCCGAAGGGTGGAGGACTGGCAGCGGGGGCTGCAGCGGCTGGTGTGACCAGCCACTCACCTGCTGAAGGATCAGGGAGAGACACTGTGTCTCTCTGGGTCTCGGCTTCTTAACCTGTGAAACCCAGGGGTTGGGGAAAAGCTCGCCAAGCCCCCCTCCTGCTTTGGCATCCTGTGAGTCTTTATTGTCCTGGGCTAGCTGGGACCCCTAGGACACTGGGTGGCTCCTTCCACCCCACATGATCATTCTGCTCAAGAAGAACTTGCAGGAGCCACAGACCTGCCTCACAAACATGAGGAAGCGCATCCTTCTACAAAGCGAGAGGCTTGAGGTGTGTGTATAGCCAGGTCAAGGTGAAAGCTACTGAGGTTTTGCAGAATCAACTCTGTATCAAATCTTCTCAGAGTCTGATCAAACTGGGAGGTAACAGATTCTCAACAAATCTCAAGGACAGGGAGGAAAATATCTACCTACTATGGAATTATCTGTATTTTTTCTAACACACAGAGTATGTTAGCTAAAGCTTTAATGCCCCCTATCCTTTCTGTCACTTACGGTACGCTTTATCCTTTGATTTTTGATCAACTGTTAGTTGCAGAATGAATATGCCTAAATTATCACTGAAATCTAGCAAATTATGTCTTAGAATGTTAGTTTTAAAAATAAGTTTAAAAATCATTTTTATGAGTCTTTGTAAGCTCAAAAATATAGCTCTCATTATTTTGACTTAGTTTGTTTAAATTGCTAAGAAAATTATTTCCTCAAAAAACAGACACTGTACTCTTCACCAAATTTAGTATGTTGAAAACTGAAAATAAGAAATTACATATGAAAGAGCAAGCCAGAGAAAACATACCAATATACAGAAAAAATAGAGGAAAAAAATACTAAATTTTTCACCTCTGACTTTTCCTCCTTTTAAAAAGAAAAAAATCAGGGCTGGCGCGGTGGCTCCCACCTGTAATCCCAGCACTTTGGGAGGCCGAGGTGCGACGATGGCTTGAGTCCAGGATTTCAAGACCAACCTGGGCAACAAAGTGAGACCCTGCCTCTATTAAAAATAAAAAAATTAGCCGGGCATGGTGCTACATGCCTATGGTCCCAGCTACTTGGGAAGCTGAGGTGGAAGGATTGCCTGAGCCTAGGAGTTCAAGGTTGCAGTGAGCTGTGATCATGCCACTATACTTCATCCTGAGCAACAGAGCGAGATTCTGTCTCAAAAAGAGAAGAAAAGAAAAGATCTACCAGAAGCCTTGGGTCCCTGTTTTCTGGCAATATGCTAGGCATATTTGCAAATATGTAAACTGCATGGATAATTTTGCTGTGACGAGGAATGTCACTTTACCAGACTATAACTTTAGTCAGCATTCCTCTGAACAAACTTGCTCATGATACTAAGCAACGCAAACATGCAGCCAAACAACTGGTGTTTTAATATTCTAGCTTCTATTTCTTCCACGACATAATTTCCTGTAATAATCTCACTCATGCCTGAACTCCACAGACATTCTTATTTATGTTTTTCAGGTCAGTATGCCAACAGCAAGAAGACTTGTTCTTGAAAGGTTGAGTTTTTCAAATGAGTCCTGAAAGAATTCTACCACACTGCCTATTTCCCAAGCAGGGATCATGGGAGAAAGCAAATTTTTAAGAAAATGGTTCTAATGCCATTTTGTTAAAAGTACTGAGAGATTTACAATGATCAAGTAATATGCCAGTTTCTTTCAAAGGATGCCAACATTTGATGCCAACATAATTACAAGTTGGAAAACTGTATAATGAATCAGGCGGCTCATAATTTCCCTTAGAATATGTATGCACAACTTATTAAATGACATAAAAAGCAAAGAGTCACGGCAAATGTTGAAACCTTAAATCTGAGTTTCATTGCTTTGGGGCATTTTCGTCAAACTCCATCATCTGGAAGTACCTAACAATAAGAAATATTAGGTCACAAGCTGTTTTAGAAACACCTGTAATACCTTCACCTAATGAGGCCAATAAACGAGAGCTTCGTGTTCCTCATCAAATAAGAAAACTTAATAGTCAAATCTGACATAATAAGCCCAAACTCAAACCCTGTAGAAATGGAAACACTCACATGGAGAGCATTTTCTCCTCCAAATTTTCGATTCTGCCAGGTCCCTCCCCCAAAGCCACCTGGTGGAAAAATGTGCCCCCCAGTGCTAGGTCAGCGTGGGTTTCCCAGAGTAGGGCTTAATTCACGTGGTGGTCTTTGGAGGCTCAGAAAGAATAGAATAGAGTTTTCTCTTGATGGTCACTGTCCTCACCTCCTCCTGCTCTCCCCCAAACACACTACAACCTAGGTAAGGAGAAAGACCCTACTGACATCTTATTCAAAACCCCCAATCCCACCCCTTTCAAGGTACTTGCCAGGGAGGTAAATGGTGGACTCTGCAGGTTTCCTCCTCCAAAATTATTTGTATACTTTGTCTATGGTCACTGTCTCCCCAAAAGGGCTATACTATCATTTTCTTCCAACTAGGGCTGTCAGATTTCACAAATAAAAATACAGAATGCCCATTTAAATGTGAATTTCAGATAAACAACAGATAATTTCTTAGTATGTCTCAAACCATGCATGGGATATACTTACACTAAAAAGCTATCTGTTGTTTATCTGAAACTCAAAATGAACAGGGCATCCCGGATCTTATCTGGCAAATTTATGCAAAACATTCATAATATGGGGAATGAGAAATTAACACAGTTACCTCTTTCTGGTAGTCCAGGAAGTAGAGAAAAGGCAGCTCTAAGAAGGGGTAGAGGTGAGAAAAGGGAAAATGTAAAGAGAAAATAAAGCCTTCCTTATTTTGGTAGAATTCCATGTGGTCCTTTACAAACTTTAACGTGCATACAAATCACCCAGGGACATTGTTAATTTAACATGTGGGTTCTGATTGGATAGGGTCGTGGAGTCTGGAATTCTCCATTTCTAATCCCTCTCCAGGCAATGCTGATACTGCTGGTTCAAAGTTCGTTTCACTGGTAACAGAATTCCAGCCTCCTTTATTCCAGGAATTGCATGGGGTCAAAGGCAAGAAGACCCAGTGCAATGGGTGGAGAAGCAGGTGGAGGAGTGGGGGCCCTGTGAGGGCCAGGGAAGGCCATGTGAGTGTGTGGATGTGTGGCTGAGGGAAAGGAGGCCAGGGATCAATGAAGCTTTGCTTTTTTTTTTTTTTTTTTTGATGGAGTCTCGCTCTGTCACCCAGGCTAGGATGCAGTGGTGCAGTCTCGGCTCTCTGCAACCTCTGCCTCCTGGGCTCAAGCAATTCTCCTGCTTCAGGCTCCTGATTAGCTGGGATTACAGGCATATGCCACCACATCCCACTAATTTTTTTGTATTTTTAGTAGAGATGGGGTTTCACCATGTTGGTCATGCTGGTCTCAAACTCCAGACCTCAAATGATCCACCTGCCTTGGCCCCACAAAGTGCTGGGATTGCAGGCGTGAGCTGCTGCACCTGGCCTCAATGAAGCTTTTCTAACAGTGAAGGTGAAATACAAAGATCTGGTCTCTTCTGAGGTTTCTTCTAATTCTGCACTGTGAGAAATAACCACTATTGTCATCCATACTAAGACATGAGTTTTGAGCAACAACAGCAACAACAAAAAATGCACACACAGCAAAAGCAGCAAACAGTTTTAGACATTCATGCTTCTCATATTATTACTGAGAAACAGAGCAGTACGGTTAAGAATCCAACACAAATGCCTTGTCACATTTGGACAAATGAGTAAAGACGGGGGATAGGTTGTGTAGAATTCATCAAATTGGTGCTCCTAAAAAGTGAATTGAGATTTCGGGACCTGGCCATGGTTTGACCCTTAGTGATGTGTGTACCTATATGCACACCAAAACAGGCACTCGCTTCACTTTCCAAAAGTTATTTGGAGAAAAGTTGTTCTAGTTCAGGGCGTTTACATAGACCAAGGATGGTCAAATGAGACTCCAGGGCAAGTACATGAGATTTTTACCAGTTCCTTGATACCTTTGACTCAAGACAGAAAAAATGTCATTAGGAAAATGGTAATTATTCTTGTCATTCACAGAAGCCTACAATTCTCCCACCCAGGAAATTCCACTACTCAATTAATTGATTATATGGAATAGGATGCCTCCACTAGTCATCTAGTCAAATGTGGACACTGGTCTGGGTTTTAACTTGTGGGAAATTGTTTTTCTTTAACTCAGGGGACTCTAAAGTACAATGGTTAAGAGTACCAGAGTCAGACTACTTGTGCTGAATTCTGGCTCCAACACTGTCTCCCTGGGTTCCATACTACTCTTAGTCTCAGTTTTTTTTTTTTTTTTTTTTTTGAGACGGAGTCTCGCTCTGTCGCCCAGGCTGGAGTGCAGTGGCGCGATCTCGGCTCACTGCAAGCTCCGCCTCCTGGGTTCACGCCATTCTCCTGCCTCAGCCTCCCGCGTAGCTGGGACTACAGGCGCCCGCCACCACGCCCGGCTAATTTTTTGTATTTTTTAGTAGAGACGGGGTTTCACTGTGTTAGCCAGGATGGTCTCGATCTCCTGACCTCGTGATCCGCCCGCCTCGGCCTCCCAAAGTGCTGGGATTACAGGCGTGAGCCACCGCGCCCGGCCTTAGTCTCAGTTTTTACAGCCGTAAAAAGGGATCAATAAAAGAATGTCTGGCTGGGGCAACATAGTGAGACCCCATCTCTATAAAAAATTTTAAAAATTAGCCAGGCCAGACATGGTGCATGCCTGTAGTCCCAGCTCCTCAGGAGGCTGGGGTGGGAGGATCACTTGAGCCTGGGAGGTCAAGGCTGCAGTGAACTGTGATCACACCACTGCACTCCAGCCTGGGTGACAAAGGAAGACCCTATCTCAAAAAAAAAGAAAATGTGACTGTCACTAGGCTGCTGTGGGGGATAAACTTAATAACGTATGTCTAGGAAATACACAGAAGGAGTTCAGTAACATTGCCTGTTAATACCTTGTCACTGTAGTTACTGTTTCTTTGCTACTTTGCATGAAGCTCTGAATTGCTCAATGTTACCCTGAAGCTGGGGACTAACCATCCTTCTCTGGATTGCCTTCCGCCACTCAGCCATTCTAGTAATCAAGCTAAGCCTCTACTGAGGTCCCAGGACACACAGTTGTATGGGTAAGCCAATGCGGCCAATGAAATGTGTTGTAGATATAGAAAATGAGCTATCGGAAACGCTGACTTCAGGAAGTGGAGATACGCGGCACAGCTCCAAAGGCAAGAAGCCCATAGCCACCACGAATCTAGTAAGTCCTCCCTGCTTCTTGCCTTACATCCACAGGTGTGAGGGAAATTGGTGGTAAAAATTTCCTTTCCCATGACTCGTAACCTTCTGAGAAAAGCCTTGTGATGATATACTAAGTACTTCAGCAAAGGATCAGAGGAGTCAGCTGTGAGCACTGCTCAGATCTCAGTAAGATTTTCAGTGGCCAAGATTAAAGCTGGCTTCCCTCTGCCACGCCAAGCAACCCAGTCTGGCTACAGTACAGCAGACTGCTGCAGGAACTTTTCAGAGCAAAGAGTAAGCGTTCGATGAAGATGTAGACTCGATTAGAGTGGAAGATGGAAGCAGCAGATAACGGATGCATTACATACCATACTCTTTTCAAAATGAAAAAGCAACTAACATGCAATCCTTCAATATAAAGGTAGATTATAAACATCGGTATTTTTTCTTTTTACTCGCACTTGGAATTACTTTGGTTGTAACCATTTACGTCTTTGCTCAGTCTGGATTTAATCGGTTTCTCTGTTCTTTCCTGTAAAACTGAGTCTTTCCACCAAATGACCCTGCATTCACCTTAATTTGATTTTCTGGGTTTTCGTCTTTTAAAAGTCATCACAGATCTTATGCCATAGTTGTGATCAGTTCTCCAACATTTGTCTGACTATGGCTCAAGATTAAAAAACATTTTCTTCTAAGGTGTGAGATCTCCTAATTCTCCAACACTCACCTATCCTCCACCCACCGGCATTTCTCTCCCTCACCCTGCTCCTCCGCCTGCTTCTTCACCCACTGCACTGGGGCTTCTTGCCTTTGACATCATGCAATTCCTGGAATAAAGGAGACTGGAGTTCTGTTACCAGTGAAACGAACTTTACGTTAGAGACATCCAAACTGTGTGGATTTGGTATAAGCTTCTTTCAAAAAGTACTACTCCATTATTGGGAATGTTTATGCCTAAAAAAGAAGATTCTGTGTTCTATTGTGTCAGACGCTTTCAAAGTGCAATTGTTCAATTTGCAAACTGCAATTGGTTAACCAAGCTAAACTTAATTAGTCCAACGATCCTACACATCAAACCCTACTGTTTGATGTATTCTGCGAGATGTCCAAGCCGCCTACAGCTGGCTAAGGGTCACAATGAAAAGGCAGCCAGGCTTAGGTCTGGGAACTGAAATGAGCTGTTCTAAGTGGAGCTTTTCTTCCATTTTCTGAGGCTGCACTGCTCTGACCTTCTCCAAATCAATCCTTTGCGGATTAACATGTAAAGCAGTGTCGAATTAATTTCAGAAAGGGAATATGAGATCAGCCTAGGATCATACAAAACATCTAACTCCTAAATACACTAATGCTTCTAGCCATTCAATGAGAAGCTGTCAATAAAGGGAAAAAAGTCGGTGAGGGGGGCGGCCAGAAGGATTTGAAGGTTGGAGCAATCTATCAGACTAGTTAGCACATTGCCTACTTCTGTGGCATGGCTAATGCATTCCTCTAGAAGTTAATCCTATTTCTAAAGACCCTCCCGCGAGGAGCACATAGGCCGTGATGAATGAGAACTAAAATGCATTAAAATTCTCAACAACTTCACCAAAAGGCACACTATTAGATTCTGAGTGTCTAAAATAAGACGGTTCATTAAAAGTGCAGGTCTTAAAGAACCCGCTTTTGTCCCTACACACTGGGGAGAGAGGGGCCAGTGTGTCACTTGTGACACCTGCAGCCAAAATATTTTTACATTAGGTTGTCCAAGTAATCACATGAGAAACACTACATGAAACGGCAAGGGAAGGCCTTTTTCACAAGCGAGCTTAAATAGCGTTATTATGTGCCTACGCTGGGGGAGGATGTGTTTCCCCAGCATTAGCCACACAACGGTGTCATTAAACCCACTTTTAAAAAACAGACATGAAAGAGCACTTAATTTCCCTTGGAGAAGCGGCAGTATTTGAACACTTCTCTTTTTCTCTCATTGTATTTTGCTTGTACTCAATTAAGAGATAATTTAGCCATTTATCAAGATGGAGTCGGGGCTGAGCATTTATACAGGCATTTACTGCAGCTATCCTTACAGGCGAAAATCTGAAACCGTCTCCAGAAGACAGTTCATAGCGGTGGGCCTAATATTGACTGGAAATTACACCTTGACGAGTTAGTTTTGAGTCCCTGTTAACAGCACAGGGTATGGCTGGATGGCCCTCAAGACTGACTGCGACAAATTATAAAGCAACGTCAATGCTAACGCCAGAAACACCAAGGACGAAATACTTGAGCCCCTACAGAACTGGCAGGAAGCAGCAGCTTAGGAGGTTCCGAAAGATGAAAACAAGGACAGAAGCACACCTAGAAACTGGAGGGAATCCACATGGTGTGTTTGTTAAATGAATGAATTAAAGAGAGAATAAGTAGACTCAGATTGCCACCTGGACTCAGGACATTTATAGCAACTTAATGGGCTGAAGTTTTGCAAAAGTTGATCCTCAGTGCTAAACATCAGGTCCAGCAGAAGGGTTCCCCAGAGGGGTGTGGGCATGGGAGGATGAGAGAGGAGTATGATCCTGCCCACTTTGTTTCCATGCTTCATAATGAACACCTGTGCTGCATTTACTCCTTTGTATGAATCGAATATTACACTGAAAAAATTTGAAAGTAATACTTCCTCTGACCGTTCGTTTTCACATCAGCATCTACCACTTCTTTGAAGGGTCATCAATCCTACTATAAACAGTGTTATCAGTCTAAACTCTGCTGTATCTGAACATTGTAATAATCAAGCTATGATACTGACAGTATCATTTACGGAAAGCTTCTAATACAGCATCTGTTTTACACACACTATATCTAATCCTCACAATCCTTTGGGCAGGTGGCATCTTTGTTTTACAGACAGAACACCTGAGGCTCAGAGAGGGCGAGTCAGGTGTTAAAGGCCACACAGCTAGCAGCCACCACTGAGAGGATTAAATTGAGGTCTGCTGGGCTCCCAAATCCATACTCTTTCCACTTTCCCATAAAGAAACAGTGCAGGGGAAAACATAATACCATGTATCTAAAAGAAAGAAGCATAACTAAGAAGTTGCACATCCGAAAGGTTGCAAGTTCCCTCAAGCTTAAAGTAAAAATGCTTGTTAAATGATAGGGTCAAGGATGTTATGAATAAGTAAAAAAGAGCCATCCTACCTAAGCCAGACAAAGTGCACTCACAGGGCAGCAAAAATAAACCAGACTCATGCCATGTCAGGGTCCCACCAAAAGCCAGGCTGTGCGACCCATGGAGATGACCACCAACCAGCACCCCTCCCTCAGTGAGAAGATGGGTCCTTGGCCACTGGGAATGAGGCAAAGGAAGGGGCAGGGCCCAGGGAGCAGTGGCCTGGCAGCCCCTTCCCATGAGTTGGGGACTAGGGGGCAGGTAGTGATGGTAGTGAGGCCCCGTGCCAGCTGCAGCAGAGGAGGCATGGTTGAGGCTGCACCTCTACAGAGCTGGCAGGAACTGGGAACAGGTGAGAGCCACGCCCCCTTCCGAGTTGAAGGGGCTGGAGCCCCACTCTCCCAGGGGCAGCTGCTGCTGCCCAGCCACGGCCGGCCAGGTCGCCGACTGGGATTCCTCGCGCTGTCAGAGGCCCCAGGAAGCCCCCCTCCCCCACAGGCTCAGAAGTGCCTGCTCCTGCTGCAGGGCCTGTCCCTGCTCCTGGCACCCACTCTGATTTCAGAGCAAAGTTGTGGCCGAGCCCGGGCACTGTCATGACCCAGCCAGGTGTGCACATGCTCAGGGCGGCGCTGACATGCCAGCCCCCTGCTGCCTCAGTCCCCACTGGACTTTGGGCACCAACAAGCACAGGCTTCTGGGATGCCAAGGGGGCGCTGAGGGCAGTTTGGCACAGGCCTGTACGTGCCCTTCAGCATGAACAGCCTGGGTGCTGTGGGCACCGTGGATGTCAGGTTGATGGCTGCAGGAGGCAGACAGGCTCCTGGGCAGAAAGTGGCACGCCCCTGGTGAAGCTCCATCTTCAAGTCAAGGACAACCTGAAGCATTTCTTGGGGCTGGATAGCTTTTGTCTTTTCGATGACCCCAAAAGCACGGAAAAACCAGAAGTCAGCTCCGTGGGTGGTGACCCCGTGGAGGGGAAATATAAACCAGAAAGTAGGATGCTGAGTGCAGACTGGGAGGCGACTTCATGGTCTGGACTAGTGCCAGCCCTAGCGCCTGGGACGTGAGGGTGCCCAGCAAGAGGGTGTAAAAAGACAAACCAATGAGTGCGCGAGAGGCCTGATTCCCATGTCAAAAAGGGTGGAAGGAACCACGTGTTCAGCTGACAGCATCGTCCTCCTGCTTATTTCCTCAGCCAAGGACTGGGGACTGGGAGACAGTCCACTTGGGTGACGGCGAATTTCTTTCACCCCGAGCTGACACCACCTTGGGCAGGGGGTCACAGTGAGGGCTGAGCTGGCCACTGTGTCCAGGGGATCATGCCTTGGGCAGATCTGCCTTCATTTCCCTGCTCTTCCCCTCTGTCTTTTGTGTATAGTAGGAGCACACGAGGATTAGGAAGAACAGAAAAAACAAGCATCTTTCAAGGTTTTATTGAACCACTGCCAAGAAGATGTGGAAGAGTGGGTTGACTACAATTGCTAGACATCCATTCATTCACTTATTCATTCAGTTCACTGGCATCCCCAGCTAACACGGCTACCGTGTCACACTTACCAAAAAATGGTTGGGAGATTTATCCTTGGCCAACTCTGCAGAACCCTCCTCCCCAAACCTCCTGCTCTGCACTTTGCTCCGGCAGTGATCTCAATGACAGGATTTTAAAACAAGGTTTCAGTACTTCTGCAACCCAAATGTTCACATCGTTACCGCTTAGGAATCTTAGTTATGTCTATATGATATTTAAGCACGTGTTTAAAGACACAAAAAACTTTCTGCATTTTGTCTGAATAGACTGAAGACTTGTTGCTGAGTTTTCAGTACAAAAAAACACCAGCGATTATTCTAAAACTGACAAGTTTGAAGAGGCAAAGTCTAGGCTATAAGAGGAATTTTAAATGCACACCTTTAAAATGAGAATTGTGGCTAAAATGGAGAAAGGGAAGGGAGGGAAGGAAAGAGAGGAAGACAGGAGAGGAGAGGAAAGAGGGAAGAAGAGGAGAAACTGACAGCTGACAGGAGGGTCCCATCACAGGTACAGGAGACGTCAGGTGGCCTCTGATGGGAATAGGAGAGCTGCAGCCAGTCATCCTCACCCTCCCACAGCTGCTAATGAGCCATTGTCAGGCCTTGTAAAAGTAAGTTAAATTATTGCTGATATATCTTCCTTGTAAGATATGGTGACAAAAGGTCACTCCTCGGCCAGGTGCAGTGGCTCACACCTGTAATCCCAGTACTTTGGGAGGCTGAGGCAGGCGAATCACGAGGTCAGGAGTTCGAAACCAGCCTGGCCAACATGGCAAAACCCCGTCTCTACTAAAAATACAAAAATTAGCCAGGCATGGTGGCGTGCACCTGTAATCCCAGCTACTTGGGAGGCTGAGGCAGAAGAATTGCTTGAACCTGGGAGGCAGAGGTTGCAGTAAGCCAAGATTGCACCACTGTACTCCAGCCTGGGTGATGGAGCAAGACTCTGTCTTGGGAAAAAAAAAAAAAGCATCAATCCTCTAATCTAATGGATGACACACAGACTTCATAAAGCATATTTATCTGACCTGATGGGTTTTTTAAAATAAACTTTTATTTTGGAATAATTTTTCATTTACATTACTTTTAATGATAGTAATCACGGCTCTTTCGTGATGGGCTTAGCACATGTGATGGGCACCAGCACATATACATACGCCCTTTCAAATCAATCAACAGCTTGTTCAGGGATGTATGGAGACAGACAGAGATGTAGTATCTGGATCATTACTATTAATGCTAACTATTAATTTTACCTCTCCTAGTATTTCAAAATATGGTTATGCAGGCCAATTATCCATGCATGGAAAAATTCCCAGAAAAGGGAAGAACAAGAACAAGACAAGATCTAGCTAGAGCAGGACAGTGATTTTTAAAGCAAGATAACTAATTTTTAAAACCAGCAATAAATACAGCATTTAATTCAGAGTAGGGTTAAAAGAAATAAAAACAACAAAGTAAAACTTGAATGTATCACTCACTAAAATTACCTGTTATATTGATTAGGGCATAACCACTTGGGTTTTCTTGACCTGTGAGCCTGGACTTCTCGTGTGTGTTAAAGCACTGCCAAATACAACAATGACTAATAGCCTTTTTAAACGAATCTAAGACCCCGCTGATGGTAGTACACATCCCAATTTCAGAAGTGTTAAAATGTGTATTTTAGAACTGATCAAACAGTAATACATTAAGCTGAACCCAATCAAAAGTACATTTCCTACTTATTTGGATAATGATGCACAATGTCTGGAAGAGAATGAGAACCAGGCAAATATTTACTGAATCAATGGATAGTCTAGGAGGTGACAGTCATCTGTTAAATATGGAATTACTCCCAGTTTGCCGACACACCATCTTCTTTCCTCTCTACACTTGCCTGGGACACCCCTCTCTTAGCCTTTCATTATAAGGAACAGTCAGTTCAATAATACAAATAATACGAATCTCTCTTCACTATGCATGAAGTGATCATTCCTTGCAAACTAGAAACATGAACTTGTTAACCTCCTTCAAGGATGCAAGACGACTCAGGAATCCTTCCATGTACTCTGCATTCACAAATACGTGTATGTGTGAACTTAGTCTACAAGGAGACTAACAACAGCCCATTTACCAGCTTCAAACGTGCAGGGTGTGTGTGTGTGTGTGTGTGTGTGTGTGTGTGTGTGTGTGTGTGTGTGTACACACATGTGCTTCAGGGCAAGGCACGTGCTATATAATTTATTTTATAAGTTTACTACCACCAGATGTACAGTGTCAGTATCACCTGTGTAAATTACACACAAATGGGTTTTGTATTTTGCATTACCTAGATAAGTATTTCTCTGCATTAGAGCTACATAGACCAGGCCTATTTAGCTACTCCCCCCTCCCATTCTTGGAGGATAAAAACAATTTGTTGTCCTCATAGGTTCTCTAAGCATCTAACCCTATATATAGCACCAAGAGAAACCAAACAGAGCACTGACGCCATGTTTGCTGGAATACCAACAAGGAGAGTAGAGGACAATGAGTAGAATTAATACAAAAATAAGCCAGGCATGGTGGCTCACGCCTGTAATCCCAGCACTTTGGGAGGCCGAGGCAGGTGGATCACCTGAGGTCAGGAGTTTGAGACCAGCCTGGCCAACATGGTGAAACCCTGTCTCTACTAAAAATACAAAAAAAGTGCACACATATGTTTACTGCACCACTATTCACAATGGCAAACACATGGAATCAATCCAAATGCCCATTAATGATAGACTGGATAAAGAAAATGTGGCACATATACACCATGTAATACTATGCGGCCATAAAAAGGAATGAGTTCATGTCCTTTGCAGGCACATGGATGAAGCTGGACACCATCATCCTCAGCAAACTAACACAGAAACAGAAAACCAAACACCACAAGTTCTCACTCACAAGTGGGAGCTGAACAATGAGAACACATGGACACAGGGAGGGGAATAACACACACTGGGGCCTGTCAGAGAAGGGAAAAGGTGAGGGAGAGCATCAGAACAAACAGCTAATGCATGTAGGGCTTAATACCCAAGTGACGGATTAATAGGTGCAGCAAACCACCATGACACACATTTACCTAACCTGCACGTTCTGCACATGTATCCCAGAACTTAAAGCAAAAAACAAACAAACAAAACTCTGATGCCATCTCTGGCATCTCAGGCAATTTCTGCTTTTTCTAGGTTTTGTTTTGTCCATACATGGTACAGACTTCCTCCACAGAGGGATTTTACGAGAACCAGAACCAACAGGAAAAACTTGGGTGAGAGGTACTAACATAATTAACAAAATGAAGAAACACGCCAACTTTCCTAACCAGGGAAGAAACACAAAACAATAAAGGAAGTCACATTTCCCTCCTTTTCCCATCACTGAAGAGACGGCAGCCAAATGGTCACGCTCACATTTGGTGCACGAAAGTGCTCTGGCAGTAATGATCTACAGGCAGTCATTGGCATGCTTATGGTCACTCACTTGCGACCTTGTTTCTTGAGTTTGTCCTAAAACTTCTTTTTGAAAGAAAGAAAGACTTTGACATAAAAATGTTCAATGTAGCTTCAGAATCACAAGAATTAGAAATTACCTCAATATCTAATAGCAGGGAGACCACTAAGGAAATTATAGTATGAGGCCAGGTGCAGTGGATCACACCCTAGAACTTTGGGAAACTGAAGCAAGAGGACTGCTTGAGGCCAGGAATTTGGAACCAGCCTGGACAACATAGTGAGAGGTCCTGTCTCTATAAAAAATAAATACGAAACTCATCCAGGTGTGGCAGGATGTGTCTCTGGTCCTGGCTACTTGAGAGGCTGAGGCCGGAGGATCACTTGAGCCTAGAAGGTCACGGCTGCAGTAAGTCAAGATCACACCACTGCACTCCAGCCTGGACAACAGAGTGAGACTCTATCTCAATTAAAATAATAATAATTGTTATTATTATTGTCTTTGTGTTAACCTATTCTTGAGACTGGTTTGGTTCTGGTGTGTGTGTATGTGTGTGTGTGTACACGTAAATATACATATATATTGTTCTACGTGATTAAAAAAATACACTTCATTCATCTTCCAAGTAAGTTAGCCTTCTTGTTTCCATGAAAATGCAGGAGGTGGGTCTGGTTCTACCAACCTTGCTCGAGATTTATCCCCAGGTCACCCCCGCCCCAGGACTCTGGCAGAGCTAGCGTAAGGCAGAGCACTGGTGGCTGATCCTGATGTCACCTGCAGGCCACATATGCATCTCCACCATCTCCAGACGTCGGCAATGCCGCAGCATGACTCTGGGGATACAGCTTCTAGACAACAAGCAGCAAGTTAGAGACTAGAACAATTTCACGGATAAAAGACGCCTGCTGGTGACATATGACTTCAAACAATGAAGAGGGGACTAGAAAGCTGGCATTCTGCCAACCAACACCTTAGAGGGCAGGGGAGCCATAGAGTGGGGACAGTAAAGGGAGGGACACTCTCTCCCAACAACCAAGGAATAGACCCACCTGGAAGGCAGAGGGGGTTTCTTCACTGGGTACAATGAATTAGAGTAAGAAGTTATTTTTTTTTTAATTAGAATCAAATGAAAGAATCCCACCAACTTCACTCTGTGAACTATGATTAACGTAAGAGTAACAAAGATGGGAAATCTATCAAAATCCTCAATTTTGTATTACACTGCACACTCGTGAAACAGTTCCTAACAAGCCTAGATGAATTTCAGTTCTTTTAAGCCAATATTTGAAATACAGGTCCCCAGTCCCACCCCTTCCTCAGCAGTGGCCCACTTCGGTGGCTGTTTTCTAGGAGTTCCTGGAGTTAGTCTGGAGTCAGCACCTCCAGCCCTCATACTGATCTCCCAGTGAGATACGTGCGTCTCCAGAGTTCAGTACTCGCTACACTGATGGCACTCAGAAGTTTGTGGAATGAATGGATGAATGAATGGATCGTTATGCTTCACTGGAGCAGGCAGGATCAACCCCCTGGAAGGGTTAAAGAAGGTGCTGAATGAAACTCTGCTTTTCTTGCCTTCATGCTTCCTTTTTTCCAAAAGGGTAAAAAGTAGCTGTATTAAATCCCTTTCTGTTCAGATGTCCTGGAACTGCTACAAGGCCCACCACATATCCCCCCTCATCTCCAACTAGCACAGGGTAAATAGTAACATTCTACTGTACCACATTTTCTAGAATGGCTGTATATATGAAGTTACAATTCATGCTATGCACTGCTAGTGAACTTTCCATAATGCCATAAATGAAATATGTAACATCATGACTCCCATTTTACAAATGAGGAAGCTTGTCCAAGTTTACACAGTTAACAGCGGAACTGGGACTCCATTCTGCTACACTGCCTCCCAGTAAAAGTTTACATGGTGAATACAGAACAAATATTCAAAAGAGAGAAAGAGGGGAAACAGAGGTGACAGAGGATCCAGTGTTGGCTTAATAGGTATAAACATGGTCTGAGCCTGATTATAGGCAAAAGAAACAAAGAAGAGCAGAAAAAAAGGAGTCACATGCATGGATAGCAGGGTGCTACAAGGATGTCTAATAACACAGACCCGTGGCGGGGAGGGTCACAGGATAATGGCATGCTTAAGGCAGCCCAATAGACACAGGAGAACACTGATGCTTGCTGGCAGGCTGGGAAATAGAGGTGCCTTGAAGAATCCATGGGGAGCTTATACTGGAAGTCCGTTTTGGAAGTAAAAAAGGACGAGGAGTGTAAAGTTAAAGAAAAGGACTGAAGGCCATTAGGAGTTCTTCAGCGAGCATACTCAGCTGGTAAGTCAAAAATACTGCTGAGCTGAGGCCGGGCACGGTGGCTCACACTTGTAATCCCAGCACTTTGGGACACCAAGGCAAGCGGATCACGTGAGGTCAGGAGTTCAAGACCAGCCTGGCCAACATGGTGAAACCCTGTCTCTACTAAAAATACAAAAAAAAAAAATAGCCAGGCATGGTGGCAGACGCCTGTAATCCCAGCTACTCGGGAGGCTGAGGCAGGAGAATCACTTGAACCCGGGAGGCGGAGGTTGCAGTAAACCAAGATCGTGCCACTGCACTCCAGCCTGGGCAACAAGGTGAGACTCCATCTGAAAAAAAAAAAAAACCAACAAAAAACAAAAACAATAAAATAACCACTGAGCTGAAAGAGATGGGCATACAATTCCTACGGCAGAAGGAAACTCGGTTCTCCGGGGGCAATACTTCTCACTTACAAGTTGAGTGTGCTCATTGAAGAAACCTTGGTGACCTTTAGGGATTTTCTTTAAATTATACCCCCTATCCTTTTCGTACCCCCAAACTCAGTGGTAAGTATTTTTCTTTTTCTTTCTTTCTTTTTTTTTTTTTTTTGAGACACAGTCTCACTGTGCCACCCAGGCTGGAGTGCAGTGGCGTGATCTCGGCTCATTGCAAGCTCCACCTCCCAGGTTCACACCATTCTCCTGCCTCAGCCTCCCAAGTAGCTGGGACTACAGGCGCCCGCCACCACACCCAGCTAATTTTTTGTATTTTTAGTAGAGATGGGGTTTCACTGTGTTAGCCAGGATGGTCTTGATCTCCTGACCTCGTGATCTGCCCGCCTCGGTCTCCCAAAGTGCTGGGATTACAGGCGTGAGCCACCACACCCGGCCTCAGTGGCGAGTATTTTTCTACAGTTGTTTCATGTTCTGAGAACCAGAAGAAGGATATTTAATGTTGTTAGGTGTGCAGGTTCAGGTCTGATTCAGCGGGTTCAGAAGTAACTGAATAACAGCAGGGAACCAGTATAGGGAATATCAACAAGGGAGCTGAGCTTTGCTAATAGGCCATAATTTATTTTAAAAAAATTTACTCTCATAACTCTAGAGTTCAGTACTTGGTTCACTGATGGCATTCAGAAGTGTGTGGAATGAATGAATGAATGAGTGAGTGAGTGAGTAAATGGTTATACTTCAATGGAGTCGGCAGGATCAACACCCTGGAAACGTTAATAAGGTGCTGAACAAAACTCTTTTTTTCCTTTATTCTTCCTTTTTTCCAAAAGAAGAATAGCCTATGAAGTAATTCTTCTTCTCCCTCTAACTGCAATAGATACATAATACCATATTTTCACTAACAGCAAAAACAATTCACATTAGAAGGGGTTCTTCCATTCACCAGAGTTAATTTTTTAAGTGGATAAGCAATTAAAGATGCCAAGTAGATTAAAATTGATCCCTAGCATAAAAGTTGTGATCAATAAAAAAACAATCTGTAAATTTGATTGCATAAATCCTTTTTACTTAAGTCCACCATAAGCATAATTTTCAGGATCACTACTTTGATCTCACTTACTGGAAAATAAAATGCAATAAAAATATTGCTGCAAAACCTAGTTTCCAGAAAATAATAAATAAAACATCCATTTTAAAATTTTTGAACCACCCATGGGAGACAAATGCACAATGATTAGACTATGCTACTACTAATCAAGGAAAATGCAGGATTAAAAAGTCCCTTGGGATCTAGCCAAGTTCCTAAACTAGCAGGAGAAATGCTTTCTGAAATGCAGCTTGTTTTATTTAACTGGTTCCAACGGCCCCTTACTGGTTTTCATGGTTTGGCAACTTTATACATTGTTTTTGGGTTCTTGCTGTTAGGATCTAGCTCACACATCATCCATCTCTCCTCCCGCTCACTTACGCATCTGTTGTCAGTTCTACTGGATTCCTGTGAAACTCCAAATAGTGTACTTCACTGTTTTACCTATGAGATGTATGTCTTGCTGCTCAGTTTGTATGAGAAGCACAACCACACTCAGCTTTTCAGTCCCTTTCCCCTCCTCTGCTTCCCCGCCCACCTCTGTCACCCTTTACCTTGTCAAATGTAGTAACATTCACACTCTGTTCAGTAGCAACTGTTATCTTTCATGATTTGTCTCCAGATGCATTAAGTTGACACATTCCAATTTTGTGTGTCATGACATATAAACATAATTTACAGTATTAACTATACAGATGATACTTATTATAAGAGAATGCATAATATACAGGTATTACTATAAATATTAATAGTCATATTACTAGATATTACTGAATATTAATATACTATACAGATATTTGTAACTATGCAGACATTTATAACCCTAGTTTGTTAGGATTACATTTCCTTCTCAATGGGTTCACGGTGCCATCCAATGTAAGATGTTTCTAGTATCAAAATAAAAAAGACCCTGTCTCCTCCCTCATGTAATTTGCTTTTATTTCAAGATACTAAAAAACCTGAGAGATCTCCCCACTCTATTCCCTTCCCAGAGAGGACTTACTTAAGTTCCAGAGTGAAGCCAGCCCCTCTCCCCGGCCCTCTCCCGCAGAGGGAAGGAGGGGCAGGCACGCAGCTACACTATATGAGCTCACGTCTGATGGTTTAGGGGCCCCTCTCCTGTAGTACAACCCGGCTGCACATGCACAGGGTTAGAGGCTGAACTGTGTCCCCCTGAAAATTCAGATATTGAAGTCCTCACCCTCAGCACCTCAAAATGGAACTGTATTTAGAGACACGGTCTTTCCAGAGGCGATTAAGTTAACATGAGGTAATTCAGGTGGGTCCTAATCCAGTATGACTCGTGTCCTTGTAAGAAGAGGACATTTGAACACAGACACACACAGAGGAGAGGTGACAGGAACACACAGGGAGACGACAGCCTCTATAAGCCAGAGAGAGGGGCCCGGAACAGAGCCTCCCTCACGGCCTCAGAAGGAGCCAGCCCTGCTGACACCTTATCCTGGACTTCTGGCCTTCAGAGCCGGGAGAAATGAATGTCTGTTGTTGAAGCTACCCCAGGCTGTGGTACTTTGTCCCAGCAGCCCTAGCAAGATAACACACAGAGTAACATCAGCCTTTTCCCATCCAGTCCTGTGGTAACAGGAGCACTAAAAAGCTCTGTGAGGAATGCGTGCTTTGTTCTTAGACTCAGAGATCCCGTGTTTCTTGTCAGAATATATCTTTCTCTGTATCTGTAGCTACAGACTTAGCAGCAGGGAGCTCTGTGTAGCACACAGGGCTTGTCAACAGACAGGTTTCACTTTAGTAAAAGTGGAGACAGGGGCCAGGTGCGGTGGTTCATGCCTGTAATCCCAGCATTTTGGGAGACTGAGGTGGGCTGATCGCTTGAGCCTAGGGGTTCGAGACCAGCCTGGGCAACATGATGAAACCCGAAACCTTGTCTCTAAAAAAAATTTAAAAAATTAGCAGGGCATGGTGGCACACATCTGTAGTCTCAACAACTCTGGAGGCTGAAGTAGAAGGATAACCTGAGCCCCCTGGAAGTTGAGGCTGCAGTGAGCCATGATGATGCCACTGTACTCCAGCCTGGGCAACAGAGTGAGACCCTCTCTCAAAAAAAAAAAAAAAAAAAAGGTAGACACAGGTGATCCCTACATCCAGGATGAGGAGGCTTTTACTCTGAGGTATCTGCCCTAGTTATCCCCAGAAAGCCATTCCATTTCTTCAAAGGGAGGAATCACCCTAAGGCAGCTTCATCACTGTCATCCTCCACCTGCTTTTCATCTCCCCAAATTCAGTTTAAATCTTATCTGCTGATAACCACCTTTATTTCCTTTGATGTTGTAGATGTTTAACTATTAGTTTTGTATAATCTTTTTGGAGGGTTTTAAGAAGGGGAGAAGATAAACTCAACACGTGATCCCATGGCCTTATTCAAGTAGAAGCTCCAATCTATTTTTTTAACATTGTTTTAACATTTTTTAACATTGTTTCCTGATATTAAAGAGAATATTAAAGAGATGTAGCGTTCTCCTGATTACAATTAACTCTCTCATACGGTTAAATAAGGACATGACAAGTTATGCAAAACGTTTCTTTAAAGCTCTCTTGAAAGTGTTCAAGGAAGTGGGAAGACATGGAAATCTTTGAGGGTAGCCAAAGGGAAGGAAATAAATTACATGTCTCAGAATATAGAAATAAAGTTACTGGGCCAGCATGGTGGCTCACACCTGTAATCTCAGCACTTTGGGAGGGCGAGGTGGGCAGATCACTACAGGTCAGGAGTTCGAGACCAGCCTGGCCAACATGGTGAACCCCTGTCTCTACTAAAAATACAAAAAACATCAGCCGGGTGTGGTGGCATGCACCTGTAGTCCCAGCTACTCGGGAGGCTGAGGTAGGAGAATCACTTGAACCTGGGAGGTGGAGGTTGCGGTGAGCCAAGATCATGCCACTGCACTTCAGCCTGGGCAACAGAGCAAGACTCCAACTCTAAAACAATAAATCAATCAAAAGAAAGTTACTGTATCACAGCAGCTATGTCATCTGGAAACAAAATATTCTATTTAGGTATGGAGTGGTTTAGGGTTAGGTCTCCTTTATGAGTAGAAGGGAATATATTTAAAATTTTTTTTAAATACAATTTCCTATATTTCAGTTCCAGAACTGGTTCTAAATCACTGGCTCTGAGCAATTTCACTAGAAATGCTCCCTAATGACCTGCCCTGAGCTAATAAAATTGAGATCATTGATTAGACACAAGACAAGCAGCCCAGGACACAGGGCACAGCTAAGCTTTTACAGCTCAGATTTTCAGCCTTTCCATCACCACGGTGGAAGGGGAAAAAAACTCCTTTCAGTTCCCTGAAGGATGTGTTCTTGCACATAAATTGGCATTTAGGTTCAATTAGATACTGAAGTCCTGGTCTTTTAAGGCCAGCCGGGTGGGTTGCGGCTGGATATGCCTCGGCGCCTCTCCTCTGTCCTATTACTGGGCAAGTGTCCTCTGGCTGTATGTGCTCCAAGTTATAACCTAACGAAAGGGCAAAAAGGTGGAAGAGATGGCTGATGAGGAGGAAGAGGATGGAAAGAAAAGGAAGACAAAGATTTCCCTGACTATGCACATAGCCAGAATCTCAGCAGGTGAAATTATACAGCACAGAGAATCTCGATGAAGATTCTAATATAGATCACACAACTCTGAAGCTTTTCTCTTTAACATGAGACTCAGTTAAGGGTTGGAAGGGAGCTGGTGAGCAATGAAACAGTAAAGTACAAGACGGCTCCAGCTTCCTGACCTCACTCACAGTCTAGGCTAGATTAGCACATGCCAGACACAGTTCTGTTCACTTTACAGCCATTGCTCATTTAATACTCACAACAATGACACTCACAGTATCTTCACTTTACAGATAGGGAAAATAAGGCATAGAAAGGTTAAGTGACTTGCCCAAAGTCACACAGCTAGTCCAAGGCAAAGCCTCAGCTCTGACATGGGAGGCCATTCCCTAACTCTTTGTTCACTGTTTTCTTCAAAACATGATCTTGGAATTACTTTCTCTCATTTAGCAATATCATGCTAATTCAAGAGTCAGTAAAATGTGTCCTTGAAGGTAGGTACAAAAAAGGATATTCCCTCCAAAGGCAGCCCTCATCACAGCCTGAACCTTCAAAGGGTTGTAAGGAGCCTCAGATGCACAGCTGCCTTCTCTAGCACCACACTTTTGGTTCCACTGCTTAGACGACTAAGGAGAATGAAGAGCTTGTTCCTTATTTTCCAGCTTCTAGAAGGGCAAAGGAAGGGAATACCATGAGACAGAGAGGCCACACAGCACCCAAAAATAGAAGACCATTTTTTTTTTTTTAGGCAAGGTCACCCAGGCTGGTGTACAGTGGCACAATCAGTCCACAGCAGCCTTGACTTCCCAGGCTCAAGTGATCCTCCCAGCTCAGCTTCCCAACATGCTGGGACTACAGGCACATGCCACCATGCCTAGCTAAATTTTTTTTTTTTTTAATTTTAGTAGAGATGAGGTCTCACTTTGTTGCCCAGGCTGGTTCTTGAACTCCTGGGCTCAAGTGATCCTCCTACCTAGGCCTCCCAAAGTGCTAGGATTGGCCAGGTGCAATGGCTCACACCTGTAATCTCAGCACTTTGGGAGGCCAAGGTGGGTGGATCACTTGAGGTCAGGAGTTCAAGACCAGCCTGGCTAACATGGTGAAGCCCTGCCACTAATAAAAATACAAAAATAAGCCAGATGTAGTGGCATGCACCTGTAATCCCAGCTACTCGGGAGGCGGAAGTAGGAGAATTGCTTGAACCTGGGAGGTGGAGGTTGCAGTGAGCCAAGATCATGCCACTGCACTCCAGCCTGAGGGAGAGAGTTGGAGACTGTCTAAAAAAAAAAATTATATATATATATATATTTGATTTGGACACTGATTCTGTATGGAGATTTTAATATTCAGTAAAGGCAGAATAAGTTGTGGAAATACCTCAAATAAACAGAAGAGGATAAGGCATCAGTCAAACCAGGGAGGGATAAATCAGATAAAATGAAGAAGTTCAAACATAAGCAAGTGGTATAGGAGCCAAAGATTCCCAACTAAAATGACTACTGGAACAACTGCAGCTTGAAAATATTTCCTGCGATCAAAATTTGCTCACGAGCTATGGACGTGAGTTTTGGGAAGAGATGATTCTCCTTTACACAACTGCCTGGATTGAAGAGGATTTGCTAGAATTTAGTACAGTGGACCTGTGAATGACACAGGTTGGAACTGCATGGGTCCACTTATACGTGGATTCTTTTCCAACCAAACGCAGACTGAAAATATAGTATTGGTGGGACACAAAACCTGTAATGTACAGAGGGCTGACTTTTCCTAGGCGAGGGTTCCACAGGGCTCACTGCCAGACTTGAGTACGCACGGACTTTGGCGTACACCGGGGTCCTGGAACCAATCCCTCACAGATACTGAAGGACAGCTGTATTTATCCCCTGACACACTGCAGCTCTTCATGAATACTGGGAGTCACTATACTCACCTAAGTTCTATACACTGAGGTAATGAGGTTCCAGATTCCAAATGTGGAAGTGAACTTCCTTCTTTTCTCCTTGTGAGTGTGTGGGAGTCTGTGGGAGTGTGCATGAGGGGAGAAAACGGAATGTCACTGAGCACCAGCATGAGCATGTCCAACTGTGACCAAGACGGGCCAAGCATTGAAAGTAGCCAGGTGGGCAAGTGGCCAAGCGCAAGAGAGGCCAATCCCAAGAGTGACTGAGCCCAGGGGTGGCCGAGCCTGACACTGTCTGGCTGCTTTCAGTGGTCCCACAGATTGAGGCTGTGTATGAAGAGACTCTTCCAGCAAACACTTTTTTTTTGAGACGGAGTCTCACTCTATCGCCAGGCTGGAGTGCAGTGGCACGATCTTGGCTCACTGCAACCTCTGCCTCCTGGGTTCAAGCGAGTCTCCTGCCTCAGCCTCCTGTGTAGCTGGGACTACAGGCACATGCCAGCATGCCCAGCTAATTTTTGTATTTTTAGTAGAGATGGGGTTTCACCACGTTGGCCAGGATGGTCTCAATCTCTTGACCTCGTGATCCGCCTGCCTCGGCCTCCCATAGTGCTGGGATTACAGGCATGAGCCACCACACCTGGCCCCAGCAGACACTTCTAAGGCATCCTATTCTGAGGTCAAAAATACAGTTTTAGGCTGAAAGATGAGAATAACTTCTTTGGAGAAAGCAATGAGCAGCAGTAAGTGTGGGGGGTCAGGAGTCAGGCTAAGCACTCTGACACCTGTTAGAAGCCTTCTCGAGAACAGAAGATTCTGGAGATTCCCAGGTGAGGGTCTTCAGCCTCATCTCACCCATTTCCCCAATGTCCTGGCCGGACAAAAGCCACAGGCTGGGGGAAGAGCCATTTCTAGCAGAGCAGGCAACTGCTTCCAAGATTTAAAGTAAATTGGGGATTCCAAGACGTCTGATTCAGATGGTCAGTAAAGTCACTGATGGTTTAGTCTTTCCTAAATACAGACATAAAGATTTTAATTTCACACTATGTCAAGAGTTTTATGGAGCCAACGATCTTTTCAGTACTGAATATGCCTATACAAACCCCACAGAAATCGGGCGGCAAAAGCAATAATCATAACTATCACCTTTTGGGGCAAAAACTTGATTAAAGCCAAATGACAACTAAAATGTATTTCATTAGCAGTAAGATGAAATCCAGAGCATATGTCAAAGCTGGACTATGAAGTCATAATTTCTCTAGATCACAGTTGGAAGCAGTAATTTTATCTCTGTCCCTCCCTAGCCCGTAAATCCAAATATAGTTCAGACAGCAGCTCTGGGCTGCAGGGTAGTATCCTACTCACTGTGAGACCCTGGGGAGGAGCGCCACTCTCACTGGCCCAGGCAGGCCACACCCAGCCTCCCTGCTCTCCCTGAGTTTATGGCCCTGGGCACCTCTCCCAATCCAGGGCAGAATCAGCTGTCACAGGAGTAAGATGCTGCCACACACCCTGGATCAGCTGTCCCCAGTAGGCATGCCATGGAGTAGTCTAATTAGCCTCTGTGAAGATGTCATGTTTCGTGAGCAATGAGGAGGACCTAGACAATTTTAGACATGAGAACATTCCTTCGGGCATGTCAGAGGTGATGCTCTCTCCATGGGCCCTTTTGTGTGTTCTTAATACCCACAAAGACTTGATTCGCATTTTTAATATCAAACCAGGAGTCCCCTGGCTTAGAGTGGCCCTCTACACCCCACCACCACCCTGCCCACAACTAACACATCACCTTACCCAAGAATGTCATGCAAATCTGCTCATGGTCTCTCCCCACTCCTATCCCCAGTGCCACGTCCGAACCTTCATTCTTATTACGGTTTGCTTGTATTCGTGGCAGAGTCCCACAAAAGTCCCCCGAGAAAATCTCCTAGTCACTGTGACAAAACTATTCTGGAACACGGCCCCACTTACACAGCTCCATACTGGTAAGGGCTGATGTCCTTCCACAGTCACCTCTCCCATTGCAAGACAGGAGCAAGAGCTACACTTACCCTGGGGCTGCAACAGGATGATTATTTGCTTACCAGGACAGTGAAAATCCTGAGGGATTTTTTTTTTTATTATACTTTAAGTTTTAGGGTACATGTGCACAATGTGCAGGTTAGTTACATATGTATACATGTGACATGCTGGTGCGCTGCACCCACTAACTCGTCATCTAGCATTAGGTATATCTCCCAATGCTATCCCTCCCCCCACCCCACAACAGTCCCCAGAGTATGATGTTTCCCTTCCTGTGTCCATGTGTTCTCATTATTCAATTCCCTGCACAGCAAAAGAAACTACCATCAGAGTGAACAGGCAACCCACAAAATGGGAGAAAATTTTCGCAACCTACTCATCTGACAAAGGGCTAATATCCAGAATCTACAATGAACTCAAACAAATTTACAAGAAAAAAACAAACAACCCCATCAAAAAGTGGGCAAAGGACATGAACAGACACTTCTCAAAAGAAGACATTTATGCAGCCAAAAAACACATGAAAAAATGCTCACCATCACTGGCCATCAGGGAATTTTTTTTAAGGCGGTAAGTGTCAAGGCATGATCTAAGCTTCTTTCTCATGTAGTCAGAACTGGACCAAAATTGCCTGTTGAACGTCAATAAGCATATAAAAACTGCACGGCGGCTGGGCATGGTGGTTCACGCCTGTAATCCAGCACTTTGGGAGGCTGAGGCAGGTGGATCACCTGAGGTCATGAGTTCAAGACCAACCTGGCCAACATGGTGAAACCCCATGTCTACAAAAATACAAAAATTAGCCAGGCGTGGTGGCATGTGCCTGTAATCCCAGCTACTCTGGAGGCTGAGGCAGAAGAATCGCTTGAACCTGGGAGGCGGAGGTTGCAGTGAGCCAAGATTGTGCCACTGCACTCCAGCCTGGGCAACAGAGCAAGAGTCTGTCTCAAAAAACAAAACAAACAAATAAAAAACTGCATGGCATTTGACATTCTTGGTATTGGGACCTGACCCGCTTATTGTTCAGAAAGCTATTTATAAAAGTTTTGTGAAAACCTGAAGCATTATACAAACTATATGCTATACTGTAAAGTTTTAATAAGTGGGGATCCTTTTAAATAGAAACTTCTGCTAATAGGCAACTCAAAATCCCCAACTACACATCATCTTTCTACTTTAGACATTTAAAAATACAGCACACAAAAAACTTCATCTTGGCCATGTCCACGTCAAGTAGGAAAAAGTCCAAACAGAATGAAAGTGTCTGAATTATAAATCCTTGTGAAAATACTATTAATCAAGAGGGAATTAATGTTAACTTATCTAGTGGGTACTATTATCTATAACTCTTTAATATCAAACTCACAAAATTAGCAGCAGGAATATAATTATACTTAAAAAAATTATTTTCTTAGTAAGGTTGGCCCATAGAAGAATAAGGATTAGTAAGATGCACAGTGGTCAAACATGAAGAAATGAGTGAATTTTAGGGAAATTTGCAAGTCGGCTGCAATCATGAACATTGTATCAAGCCAAGTAATGAAAGCCACTCCTGCCTGGGTGGGCTCAGTCCAGCCCAGCCCCTGTTGATACTCTGATGCATTCTGCAGCTAACCAAGTTCTTACAGGGGAGAGGGGAAGAAATGGCAACAAAATACACATTGAAAACAAAATAAATACGTTTCCTGAAGCCAATATCTGAATAATCCTTAGGTAATGACCATTTATACACTTGATAAGTTTCCCAAGTTTTTCTTTCCTCTTTCTTAAGTAAAAGGGAAATCTAGGCCAATTTTTAAGCCGGATAATATTTAGAAACTATTTTTTTTAGGTCATTTCATCCCATTTTTGGTTGACTAGTGTAACCAAGGCAGCAATTGGATTTCAAAGCAGCAGAGGAAGACATTCTGAGCTCACCCAGAGCCCAACGCTGGGACGCAGCCTCCACCCTCCCAGGAAACTAGCCACTTACATTCCCTTGCCCTCTTGCCCTTCTGCCCTTCTTGCCACCAGGTAGCTGGTCACAATGGGAGTTTTCTTTCTTTCTGCAGTGGGGTGAATGATCTCTCTCTCTCTCACACACACACACACACACACACACACACACAAAACTCCTAGTACCCACACTCTGTAAATGTTTACTTACTTGGAAAAAGGGTCTTTGCAGACAGAATAGAATTAAATTACAATCTTAGCCAGGTGCGGTGGTTCATGCCTGTAATCTCAGCACTTTGGGAGGCCGAGGCGGGCAGATCACAAGGTCAGGAGATCGAGACCATCCTGGCCAACACGGTGAAACTCTGTCTCTACTAAAAATACAAAAATTAGCCGGGAGAGGTGGTGGGTGCCTGCAGTCGCAGCTACTCGGGAGGCTGAGGCAGGAGAATGACGTGAACCCAGGAGGCGGAGCTTGCAGTGAGCCAAGATCACGCCACTGCACTCCAGCCTGGGCAACAGAGCGAGACTCCGTCTCAAAAGAAAAAAAAAAAGAGAGACAGAAAAGGAGAAGACACATACACAGACAGAGGAGGTCACATGAAGACGGGGGTAGAGATTGCAGTGAAATAGCCACAAGCCAAGGAATGCCTAAAGCCACAAGAAGCTGGAAGGGGCAAGGAACGGGGCCTCCCCTGGAGCCTCCAGAGGGAGTGTGGCCCTGCTGACACCTTGATTTCGGACTTGTGGCCTCCAGAACCGACAGAGAATTATTTTCAGCTGTTTTAAGCTGCCAGTTTGCAGGAATTTGTTACAGCAGCACCAAGAAACGTACATTCCAGATACACAGACATATTACTCTCATTTTTGGAGCAGCAAAGGAGCATCACTTAAACAGTTAACAGGGACCAACCTCCCGTCTTTAGAGCAATCTAAGCATTTGTTCTCTACAATTAGATTAAATGGGATTAAACACAGGCACTGCTTCACATATGAAATTGCTGTGCAAAATACACACGGCTGAAAAATACGAGAGGTCAATGGACAGCATTAGCATGTCCACTTCATGAAAAAATGACACACTTCTCCGTGTTGGTTTAGTGGATACTGGATCCAGTCCAACGTGAATGGCTCACTTTCAGAAATGAATCTGAAACTGCTGACCATCTTCTTTGGAGTCACATGCTAGGAGGTAGCCTGGGAAGAGGCCTGACTCTGAAATGTCTCGCACACATTGTAACCACTCACTATTTTTGCAAGAACTTGCTTTTCTTTCTAGATATAAACATAAGTACGCTTTGCTCACTGATGGAGTGTAATTCTTGAAAGAAGGGAGAGGGGAGAGGTGGCAGCCCAGGGAAGAAAGGACTGAGGGAGAGCAGATAGCAGCAGATGACCTGAGAGGGGACCAGATGTATGCCAGAAGGAAGAACTTCAAAGCCAACACACAAAATACAGGCAAAAGAAATTAACAGGCACATCACAGAAGACATCCAAACAGTCAAAAAGTTCTTAAGAAGATGGTCCAGCTCACTGGCAATCTCCTACACACATTTCTGAAAATTCCAAAATGTCTTCAGACAGAAGAACCTTCAAACCCAAATATGGATCCCCAAGATCATTTTCCAACCCAACTACATTAACACAAGTAAAACTCCAGAGAGCCACATGATGCAGCCTGTGAACTTAAATGACAAATTCTAACGTTAACATTTATTTCGCTGGAGGCCAAGATGACGTAATAACAAAAGTGTTATGTAGCTTATAAATGGCCTACTTGTAATTTGTTAGCACAATTTTGGAAGTGCTTTCCAAGGAGCAAGAAAAACTTCAAAACATAAACAAACTAATCTTCACTATGGCTCCATCACTCATAATAAAGGTTAAGGATGTACCTTAAATAGCTCACAAACAGGAAAAGCACGTGTGGATTTCTTTGAGAAGCTTGTAACATCTTGTAACTTTACTTATCCTAGTAGAAGCTTTATTGTTAATTTTTACATAATCATAGAACTACATGCAATAGCCATATTGCCTAACATTTATACTTGGCTTTAAAAAAATTACTATTCCTAAATACAAAAATAACCTATCATTAGAAAAGGTAGGTGAATATTTTAAAAAATTTTTTAAAATAATAATTCAGTCTACCTTTAGTGTTGAAGTACTGCCTTCATAACTATTGATGGGGACTCCAAAAATATCCTCTATGGAAAAATATTCAGATATCTAAAAAAGGATTCATCTGAAGAAATTTTATAGTAATGGTTTCCTTTGAAATATTTTTGGACCTCTTATAGTGAAATCATGAGCCACAAAAATAATAAATGTCTCCCATATTTTAAAACTAAGTAGTGACACATTGTCATTATAAAGATTATAAAGTAATCTTCCTATATGATGAGACTAAATTACAATGTTGCTTTTATTTTATTTCAATTAATTAATTTTTTTGAGATGGAGTTTTTTGCTCTTGTCGCCCAGGCTGGAGTGCAATGGCGTGATCTCGGCTCACTTCAACCTCCGCCTCCCAGGTTCAAGAGATTCTGCCGCCTCAGCCTCCCGAATAGCTGGGATTACAGGCACCCACCACCACGCCTGGCTAATTTTTATATTTTTAGTAGAGATGGGGTTTCACCATGTTGGCCAGGCTGGTCTTGAACTCTTGACCTCAGGTGATCTGCCTGCCTTGGCCTCCCAAAGTGCTGGGATTACAGGTGTGAGCCACAGCACCAGGCCACAATATTGCTTTTAGATTAAATTTGTAATCTTCAGTGGAAGAAAAATCCATGAGGATTTTTGTTTTTTCAAAGAGGGGTGGGACAACAATATAAAGCTGAAACTGTTTGGGGTGGGTATTTTATAGTATATAAATTACACCTCAATTAAAAAATTAAAATGACCTTAACTTTTAAAACGACAGGGACTTAGGCGCGAAAAAACCTTTTGGAAGCATTTAGTTCTTTTCCATCTTACAGCCATAAATTAAAGGTATTTCTTAATTTGCTAAAAATATTTCAACCGAATTGGCTTATACTTAAGTTTTAATGGGTCAAATATGTTAACCAAGGATATTCTTTTGGCTTTTCGGGGAATTTGTCTGTCTTCAAACAAAACAAACAAAACTAAACCACTGTCCGAATAGTAGGGACAATTTACAATGTGTGTCAAGATCCAGAGTTCATGAAATGTGATAATAAATAGTCCAAACCACGAGCACATTATTTATTATTACTGCTCTAAGAGTAAAATGCTATGATCATGTGAGGTCTGTGTAAAGGATAGGACGATGGCCTCTGCCACGTGATCTAGAAGCCACATAACGCAACTTTTGTGGAAGGCAAGAGGATTCAATCTGTGTGTGAAGATGGCAAGGGCTAGGGCTGCACAACGTGGTGGCTAAGAGCACAGGAGTCAAAATCCTAGGCTGGGAAACAGCTTCTGTCCTTAGTAGCATCAGACCTTGGACAAAACACTATCATCTTCAGGCAGGCTTCTCATCTGTAAAATGGGGATAATGCAATGTACGATTCTTGTGAACTAATCTTGTGAAAGCAGTAGGCAAACGCCTGGCTTCACAGGCAACTAAGACGTGAGCTATGTTCCTCAACTGGCTGGGCTCTGTTCTGCAGCCACAGGGTAGGCCTGGCATCCCAGAAATGCTTGTCATTGATAACACGGGGACATCAAGTCAGAGAATTCGAATGTCACTCCTGAAAGTCTAATGACCCTCAGCTGTCATCCACAGCTCACTGGAAAACTGCTAGGTAGGACCCACTAAGGCTGACATATGCATACCTCACAACCCAGCAATTCTACTCCTGGGTATACACTCAACAAAAATGCTTACATATGTTCACCAGAAGAATCAGATGGTTCATAACAGCATGATTCATAATAGCCCCAAACCAGAAACAACCCAAATGCCCGTTAATAGTAGAAGATAAACAAATTGTGGGATACTCACCCAAAGAAGTATTTTATGGCAATGAGAATGAACAAACTATAGCAACAACACAGATGACAAGTCAGAATGCAAGAGGCCATGGTGTATGTTTCCATCGGTATAAAATATAAAACCAGGCAAAACTAAGATAGCGTCAGAAATCAGGACAGTGTTCCCCAAAGGGAGGATGCAGATGGGAAGGGACCTGAAGGTGCCTGACTGCTGGAACCCATTTCTTGATCTGGCTACATGTGAGAGAGTTTAGGCCGTAAAAATTCAAATGCTGCACCCTCAGGATGTGTGCACTTTTCTGGATGCATATTATACTTCAATAAAACTTCTAAGAAACTCTCTGGCCAGGCACAGTGGCTCATCCCTATAATCCCAGCATTTCGGGAGGCCAAGGTGGGCAGATCACATGAGGCCAGGAGTTCGAGACCAGCCTGGCCAACAATGCAAAACCTCGCTTCTACTAAAAATACAAAAGAAGTTGGCTGGGTGTGGTGATGCACGCCTGTAATGCCAGCTACTTGGGAGGCTGAGGCACGAGAATTGCTTGAACCCGGGAGGTGGAGGTTGCAGTAAGCCAAGATTGTGCCACTGCACTCCACCCTGGGCAACAGAGCAAGACTCAGTCTCAAAAAAACAAACAACCACCAAAAAAACTATCTTTATTATTGATAAAACAATTCAAGGCCATGAACCCAGGGTAGCCCACACCACCCTACTCTGAGGCCCTGAAAAATTCTGCAGACCTACGTCAGCCTAACCAGCAGGATGAGGGGCCCCGGGCCAGGGAGCAACATCCTCTCTCACCAATGATCTCTTTACATTTCTAAGCCTGGCATCTCTCTGTTGCTTTGCACATGTCTGAAACTGAGCAGTTCTTCCTGCCATGTCTTATCTTCTAGACTTTGGTGGCCATCTGTATGGAAGGAATCTTCAGGTAAAAGACACGCCACAGGATACTGAGCTGAAATGGGACCCAACTTCTTTTAATTAAACACATCTTGCCTCAGGCAAGTTATTTAAAAGAAATATCTGTTAAGATACTGGAAAGAATGGTGGCTCACATCTGCAATCCTAACACTTTGGAAGGCCAATGTAGGAGGATAGCTTGAGTCCAGGAGTTCAAGACCAGCCTGGGAAACATGGCAAGACCCTGTCTCCATAAAAAATAAAAAATTAGCCAGGTGTGGTGGCATGTCCCTGTAGTCCCAGCTACTTGGGAGGCTGAGGTAGGGTGATCACATGAGCCCGGGAAGTCGAGACTCCAGTGAGCCATGATCGTGCCACAGCACTCTAGCCTGGGCGACAGAGAGAGACCCTGTCCTCCCCGCCCACCCCACCCCCAAAAAAAGAAACAAAGAAAGAAAAAGAAGTATCTGTTGAGATATTAAAGATACATCTTTTAAGAAACTACAAAAGAATAATTTGTACAAAATTTAAATGAACACTAGTAATGTACAGAATTTTCTAATTAGGCATACATCATATCCTACTAATCTTAGTGAATTCAAAGTTACTAGTGTGCGCAAAGTTATTTTAAAATATAAAGCATGCTGGAAAACAAAAGTTTCTGAAATTCTGTACATTCACTTCTAAAATGTCAAACTAGGCTGGGTGCAGTGGCTCATGCCTGTAATCCCAACACTTAAGGAGGTCAAGAGGTAGGAGGCCTGCTTCAAGCCCAGGAGTTCAAGACCAGCCTGGGCAACAAAGAGAGACCCCGTCACTATGAAATATTCTAAAAAATTACCTGGGTATGGTGGCATGCACTTGTAGTACCAGCTGTTGGGAAGGCTGAGGCAGGAGGATCACTAGAGCCCAGGAGATTGAGGCTGCAGTGAGCCATGATCATACCACTGCACTCTAGCCTGTGTGACAGAGCAACACACTGTCTCTGAAAGATAAAATGTCAAAATGACTACTTATTTGGATCACTATGCATGAGAAATAGTTTCTTCTCAAAGTAAACACATGCTCATATGAGAATATTTCAGTCAATAATGCTCCCTCTCTCCGGTGCAGCACAGGGAATGTTTAGGGCACGGAAACTATAAAATAGTGTAAAGGTGGATACATATCACTATACATTTGGCAACACCCATAGAACTCCGCAGCACGAGGAATGAGCCGTCATGGAACTGATGGACTTCAACAACAATTTATGAATAGAAGCTCGTCAATTGTAATAAATGTACCACACTAATGAAAGATGTTAATAATAGGGGGAAACGGAGGGGGATTCGGCAGGCGAGACAGAAGGACAGGGAGGGAGTATATGGGAACTCTATACTCTGTTCAATTTTTCTGTTAACCTTAAACTGCTCTAAGAAGTGAAGTCTATTGATTAAAATATAAATAAATAAATAAATAATGCTTCCTCCCGCCTTCTAAGATGCCCACATTTTACCTTTGATCATTTCTGCAGGAAACACCTAGTTTAGAATACACAGGCCACAGGAAAGAACAAAAGCTTTCACTGTTTTCAGGGTTTTGTGCTTGTATGTGTGAACATCTTTGTCACTCACGGTCAGTGACTTATACAGACATGATTTTAACAATTCAGTATGGAGAACGACTATCTTTTTTTTTTTTTTTTGTACTTGGCTGGATACTGTCCTGTGTAAGAAAATATATCGCAAAATGTATTCAAATAAAAGCAAGAATAAGGGTCGACTTTAATACCGTGGGGAGAAATCCGATCGATTGGGTCCGTAAGGAAAGATGTATGCATTCGGTGCTCCCTAATTACAACTGCTTTGGTGGGCAGCAGCACTGGTGAAACAGATGTTGGAGACCTATTAAAGACGGGGTTTCAAACATCTGCTTACAATTTTAAGGCAATTGTAAATACAGCAGAGAAGGTCAATTGGGCCAATTAAGGCCAATGTGCAAATCCACCATTGCAGGTTTCTTTTCAAGCTTACATGGACTTGATTTTTTATGCTTTCATTTTCTACAACCACAATTTTTTTTTAAACCCAGGAAATGGGTTTAATAACTTTTGTCCATTTTTGATTGTTATTCTTCTTAAATGGAAGAAAACTTTCTGTTCAAAGAAGTCACTGCACACCTTTTGCCTCACGATGACTCATTTTCCTTCCCTCCCCTCCCATGCTCACAGCCGGCCACTCGGCCCCGATCAAAGCGGGTTCCATATTACCAGGGAGGTGAGGAATACCGAATACTGGGCTTCCTTTCTAAGCCATAATGAACATGGGCAAGTGTCACCTTCAGAAACTTCCGTGCCTTGGCACACAACAGTGCTCCCAGCTGTACGGATGGGACTGCTGGGAGCATCTGCTACTTCTACCCTAGGCACCTTCACCAGCCTTTATTAGAAAATCATGAAGTTTCATGAACCGTAAATACAACGGCAAACTGCACTATCCCTCTTCTAAGTAGGTAAAACTGAAATTCTCATGGTATGCAAGGCTCATTCATGTCAGAGGCAGTAGCAGGGACACGCTCCCAGTTAATTCCAGGCCAGTGCTACAAAGTCTAAGGCCCACTTGCTGCTCAACAATTGGCCCCCAGGGGTGGAGCGGGACTCAGAGACTGAGGGTCGGCAAAGAGGCAGAGCAGTCCAGCTCAACATTACTAGGTCATTTCTCTTAAAGCTGCACGTGTAATCGTTACTTGTGCTAAGTAGGTAAAAAAAGTCCAAGTATCACAGCCATCAAAATGGCCTCCTCTGGGAGAGTAAGAAATAAGCCTGGCCTATCTTCCTTCCTATGAGCTCTGTAATGGCCACCGGAGTATATTTTGCCACCTCTTCTTGGTGGCCCAGACCACGCAACTGCTCCCTTTATATAGAGAAAAAAACCAAGGTTGGGCAAACCTAGATTCAAATTCTGCACTTCTTAGCTGAGTGACCTCGAAGCCTCTGTTTCCTCATCTATAAAATGGGAATATTGCCATTTCTAGAGCTCTAAAAGTTGATACAAAGTAGGTACTCAATAAATGTTGAGTTCCTAAAGGTGATACACAGTAGGTACTACATAAATGTTGGTTTCCTAAAAGTGATACATAGTAGACACTCCATAAATTTAGTTTCCTAAAGTTGATGTGTGGTGGGCACTCAGTAAATGTTGGCTTTGTAAAGTTGGTACCTAGTAGGCACATAATAAATGTTGCTTCCTAAAGTTGATACCTAGCGGCAGTCAATAAATGTTGGTTTCCTAAAGAAAATACACAGTAGGCACTCAATAAATGTTGGTTTCCTAAAGTTCCTATACATTAGGCACTCAATAAATGTCGAGGTCCTCTGTCCTCCTGAGGCCTTTGGGACCTCCACCAAGACATTTCCAAGGGGCCTAGACTGGTGTTTCCAACCAGGGGGGACAGTTCCCCTGAATGTTTCTATTTGTTTGTTTTCAGGGGGAGGTATATCCAGTTTTTGTGCTGTTGTTGATATTGTTGTTGTTATTATTTGCTTTGTTTTTGGCGAAACAGAGAGTGGATAATGAAACTACAAAAAAATTCTAAAAGAAGAATCCTTGAGGCAGCAGAACGGGAAGAAATAGTTTTCACAACAAAGAAAATTCTGAATGAAAGTCAATATACCGCACAGAAATCTAGGTTGAGAAAGAACTGTTTTTCCCTTACATCTCCTTTTTACTTTTCAACCTTGAGGCTCAGCTTACTCAGGTCTGAGCAAGAATAAAGAGTCCTGCTTGTCTAAACAACTGCTAAATCTGAAGGCAAACAGCTCAACTCCATGTGGTTCTTCAGCAACATTCCTGTCAACAAACCCCGTCTTGGCTCGATTGGTCCAACAATGCCAGATTTAGAGCCATCCGCTCATCCTTCTTCCAGGATGCAAGGGGATTTTCAAAAGGCCATTCCAGGAACAGCTCTCACAATTTTTGTAGCCTTTTCAAAAACACAAAAAATCTAATTCATTTGCTGCACTGCTTCAGCCATCCAGCTTAAACTAATTTTAAAATCTCTCCTTTTGTAAATAGAGATGTTAGAAACGCCACCAAAGCCACAATATAAAATGATGGTATCTTTCTCTTCTGTAATCAAATTACCATCATTTATTATAAAGCTTCAGACAGAAACCTGAGGGATGGGCAAGACGACCTGGGGTTCAGAAGAGAGAGATGGCATTTTTGACATTGAAATAAAGGCTTGGAGGGCATAAATCCTTTTTTAAAAATCAAGTATTTAGCACAGGATTTGGTATAAACACTGATCAATAAATAAGAGCCAGCAGTCATAGCAGCACGCTAGAATCAACATCATCTGAGTTCTAGCTCAGACTCGTTTCTATGAATCATTGAAAAGGAATTTCACGGTGCCAGCAGCATCAGTACAGAAAGTCAGAATAAGCACTTAGACAGTAACACCAGCAACTTATTTACTATCCTACGTTGGAGTCAGTTTGCTGGATTTTATATAAGGTAAGTAATGGATATCTAAGGTACTGTCAATTAAAAAAAGTTCTCCAAAGTAATTTTTATTTAAAGTTGCATATGATAAACTGTAAAACCAAAATAACATTTGGGTCAAAACTCCAAAGAGTTGGGCTATCACTAAGCTAGAAAGAGAAAAACAGCAGAAAGAGGATTTTCTTGCTGATATACCAAAAATGTGACTCTATTTCTTTCAACAGGGTTTATTGTTTTCTTCCTGTTTTACAACAGCAATACATATATGAATTTTTTTAATTCAGAAAATTGCAGAGATAAGGGGAAATTTCTCCCCTAATTCTATTCCCCAAAGAGAACTGCCTTTCATGTATTCTGGCAAAATTCTCTCATCTTCTTTCAATGCATGCACAAACCTTTTGTTTATTTACTTTTCGAAAACAAAATTGGGTCATACAGTAGGTATTGTTTTCTGATCTGCTTTTCTAATTTTTAAATGCTATGCAACAGTTAATCAAATGGATATACAATTAACCTCCCATTATTAAACACCAAGAACAGCTTCTATTTTTCTGTATTATAAATGGCAAAGCGACGAACATCCACACATATAAAACTTTGCATCACTTCATCTACTTGGGTTAAATTCCTACAAACTGAATTGTTGGGTCAAAATACATGCACATTTTAAGGTATGTGATATACAAGACATGCCAGAAAAATTGTGTTAATTCTGCACAATGTATGAGAGTACTCTTTTCTCCATAACTTTGCCCACATAATTTTTTTTTTTTTTTTTGGAAACAGAGTCTAGCTCTGTCACCCAGGCTGAAGTGCAGTGGCATAATCTCGGCTCACTGCAACCTCTGCCTCCCGAGTTCAAGCAATTCTCCTGCCTCAGCCTCCCGAGTAGCTGGGATTACAGGCACGCCCCACCACGCCCAGCAAATTTTTGTATTTTAGTAGAGAGGGGATTTTACCATGTTGGCCAGGCTGATCTTGAACTCTCGACCTCAAACGATCTGCCTGCCTCAGCCTCCAAAGTGCTGGGATTACAGGCTTGAGCCACCGCACCTGGCCTCAACTGTAAAGCTTTTTGTATACTGAAAATATTAAACTTTTATGATTATATTCCAACTATTTTTCCTCCATTAGTAACCTGTTTCATAGTGCTGCTTAATGCAGAGAATTTTATTATTGTAGATCAATCAATCTGCCTTTTTCTTTTATCATTTTCCCTTGGATTTATAAGCTTAGAAAGGCCTTTCCTATCCTAAGAGCGAATACAAAATCTGCTTTACATATTGAACTAATATTGGGATGGTACTGATTTTGATTGCAATATTTGAGAAGGCAAAACAGAGTTTAAGGAAAGAAAAAAGAAATCCCAAAGGATGGGGAAAGAGGTGAGAAGGCTTCTAAAAATAACATTTGGCAGACACCGGCTCAATGCAAGTCTAATTTGCTTCTTAGTTAATGAAGGAGAAAATGGAGATGGCGAAGGAATAAAAGGTCCATTCTAGAATGGCAATAATAAAATCCCCTATGAAGACAATAACAACATTCTTGTTATACATGGAAATCTAATCCTAAAATAATAAAGAATATATTGATATAACAGCACTGTGAATAAATTCCATTTAAGCTATGTTATTTTAACAATGACCCAGAAAATGTTAAACTAAAGAAGTTTGTTACATGCCTAGTTTGGCCCACTTAGAGAGCCACAGGTTCTCAGAAACATATCTGGAAAAGGCCTTTTTGTCTGCAATCAATGCATCCATCATGGTGCACCAACTGGCTGACTACAAAGAGCTTACACATAAATATATGTGCATATACATATAGATTTTACTTGCATCAAAAGGTAAAAATAGAATTTGGTTTATTTTGTAAAGCCATTCAACGTAATCATAATCTCATTAGGATCCAGCAGAAAAGAATGACTCTGGCAGCTTTTTGCTGGGACCCTGGTACCTCCTTCTGCGGGTAGAAAAGGAGCCCCTGGGGGCATCTGGGTGGAAGGAAGGCTCGGAGGCTGGAGACTTGCTTGCCTGGATGCCAGCCAGTGTGGCAAAGATGTCCAGGGCAGCCTAGAGTTTCTGCTGGGGGCAGGGGTAGGGGTGGTCAGGGCACAGCCAAGTACCGGGCAGTATCCACCCGAGCCCCCACTGAACTGCCAGCATCCGGCTTTGCCTGTCTTTGGCTTCTGGCTTGCTTTCCTGGCCTGATTCTCTGACCTTCCCCTCGGCATTGAGAGCTCTCCAACATTCATCCTTCCAGTGCATTTCTTTTCTGCTTAAGTGGCCCAGGTCAATTTCTGTTGTTTGCAATCATGAACCTTGACTGGACAAACTCTTATTAGCTTCCGGCAGATATTAAAACTTGCGTGAGCTCACTTTGATGCAGAAGGGCCTCAGCATGGATGCACGCCTTATCTATGAGAAAGCTCCTCTGCTTCCTCTCCTGGCCTCCCTGTACTTATCTCATGGTTTGTACTTGATTTTGTTCCTTTCAACTTTCTTCTTTTCATGCCCAACTCCCCTCCCTGAAATGGGTCTGGTGGCAGAGGTGAAGGCAGAGAGCAGAGGTGAGAAGAAAATAGGAAAGTGAGTAACTTTTGGATATTACTTTTCAGAAAACATTCTGTGTGGCAGTGGCCACTTTCCTGTCAAAGGCTTAACATTTTTTTCCTATAAATACATTAAAAGTGAGTCACACTTGGATTTGCACCTTAACATTATTGCCAACACTTTCAATAACTATATGTTCTCTACAAATGTTCTCTACTAAAGAAGGGACTCGGAGAATGGAGGGAGCAAAAGGGAGTATGCGGAGGCAACTCCGGGGCAGCTCACCTGTCTGGCCCTGTGTGGGGTTTCCTCTTTAGAATTCAGCAGGCTGTAGGGAAGGTGAACGCTGGGTACTAGGTAACCCCTGACCTGGTCAGGGAGTCCGGGAAAATCGGAGAGACTGCTCTCTATCCTGCACCCCCGAGCCCCACGCTCCACAGGCTTGCAGGGTTGTCTTGGGAAGCCCCTCCCAGAGGCCAGCCCCAATTCAGCAGGGTGACGGGGCATGGACCACACACGCATGCCTATCCTTAGCGCCTTGAGTCCGGAGACCCCTGTTCCTCCCAGTTCCCTTCCTTGTGGAATGGCGAAGGGAGAGGTGCCCCCAGGGAGGGTTTTGGACTGTAGCCACCTCTTAAGATTCTGGGGTCGGGGGACAAGTCCTGAGTCCAAGGGAATAGCAGGGTGACACTGGTCAACAGGTATGTGAGTCCTGGTTGAATTCTTGCCCTCAAATGTTCATGCTACATTTTCTGTGTCCCTTCCACCCTCAATCTACAACGAGGAGCTCCCCCATCCTGGGCCAGTAGGGGTCTACAAGCCAGCCAGGGAAGCAAAGGGAGAGAGGGAGAGGCCTTCGAGGACACTACCCCTGCTGGAGGGGTGAGGCGAGGATGTGCCATTGTTGAGGGGCTGTAGCCTATGGCCACAGGTGATGGGCAGGGTGGGTTAGGAACTGTGCACTCCAAAACTGGTTGTGGTTTCTCTCAGCAAAAGCTTTTTGTACCTCCCCTCCCTCCATGGAAAAAAAAAAAAGGTTATGAAAGACAGAAAGATATTAGGTTAAGAGCCTTCTACATTTCAATAGAGCTACCATACAATCCAGCAATCCCAATCCTAGGCATATACCCAAAAGAATGGAAACCAGGAAACTGAAGAGCTATCTGCACTCCCATGTTTATTGCAGCCTATTCACAGTAGCCAAGACCTGGGAGCAACCTAAGCGTCCATCAACAGATGACTGGACAAAGAAAACGTGCTGCAGATACACAATGGAGTACTATTCAGCCACAAAAAAGAATGAGATATTGTCATTTGCAACAACATGGACGGAACTGGAGGTCATTATGCTCAGTGAAATAAGCCAGACATCGAAAGACAAACATTGTATGTCCTTATTTATGTGTGGGAGCTAAAAATTAAAACACTGAACTCATGTTGATGGAGGAGAAGGATGGTCATCAGAGGCTGGGAAGGGTAGTGGGGGGCAGGGAGGTAGGTGGGGATGGTTAATGGGGACAAAATAGTAGTTAGAAAGAATGGAAAAAAACTAATATTTGCTAGCATAACAGGGTGACTACAGTAAAAAATATTTTAATTGTACATTTTTAAATAACTAAAAGATATAATTGGATTGTTTGTAACACAAAGGATAAATGCTTCAGGTGATGGACACCCCATTTACCCTGAGGTGATTATTACACATTGCATGTCTGTATCAAAATATCCCATATACCCCATAAAATATACACACTGTGTACCCACAAAAATAAAAAATAAAAATTTTAAAAAGCTTAAGAGTCCTCCACATTTCAGAAACATATATTTTTAAACATTAGGAAAAAGGTAGAAAAACAGTAGTCTATGGCCGTAAGAGCCTGCAGGCACCCTGCTTGTCCGATCACGGACGCTAAGCGGGGTTGGGCCTGGCTAGTACTTGCATGGGAGACCATGTAGGAATGCCAGGTGCTCTAGGCTTAAATTTAAGTAAGTCTAAGTAATTTAAAGAGATTTTTTTTAAGACGACAGATTATAAGTCAAAGTGCCACCCTGTGGCACCCATGACTGTTCCTGCTGCAGAGATGCTCTGAGGATGCCATTCGTTCTCACACGGAATTCTTTCATGAAGATCCCAAAGAAATTCCTGTCTGGTCTCACCTTCCAGAATACATCTACTTTTTTCTAAGTGTCTCTCTAAGTTTAATCTGTGACTTGTTGACTTCTTTACATCAGCTGTTAGTAAATCTAAAGACAAATTTCTAACTGATGAGATAAGCTGGATTACCTGAATGTTACTGGGGAGCCCCTCTGGGTTATCTAACACGGGAAGACCAGAGGCTTTCTCTCCTGGCAGAGAGGACCATACCCAGCTTCCCAGGGGCCCTCAAGTCCATGCACAGGGCAGCTGGATTTCCCAGACAATTCTGGTCAGCAGCCAACACCCCAGGTCCTGCTGCCTGGTGCCAGGCCAGCTGCTGCCCCACTGACAAGGGGCTCTCACAATTCCTATGCCAAATGAAAGCAGTAAGGAAACAGAGTTCTTTCTCCAAAACACATTCACACTTCATGGCCAGCACAGAGCCCAGCACACCTCTCAGAGGGGTACCAGAAGGATCAGAGGACCAGATCCTTGGTACATCTGCCTCTAAAGCCTGATCGTTAAGCCGTATTCTAAGACCTTGAGGACCCCACCCCAAGTCCTAGTGCACAATAGGTACCTCCTGCAAAGATGCAACCTGCCTGAAACCATCCCTCAGACACAGGACCCCGCTGAGGACATCGCTTCCTCATCCCTGCCGGTGCACATCTCTGGTGCAGCTTCTCCTTTTGCCCCTCCCAATTTTAATTCAGGACCTCACAGATTTATAAATTGCCTCCAGTAATTTCTGGAACACACCAGCACAGAAGAAGGAGAAGGAGGGAAACCAAAAGAAAAAACACAAATTCTCTGTCTTTCAGTGCAAGCATAACTTTTTGCCATGGGTTTTGGCTTCCTGTGACTCAGTGCACACTATCACCTCGAGATTCTCATGATGAATAGGATTGAAAATGTCCTAAAATAGAGCCACCTTCAAACTGCAGCAAAACACCTTCCCAAGAGGGCACACAGGTACAAATGGTCTTAAGGGCAAAAAAATCCACAGAGCCTCACTCTCCCATATGTGCTTTCCTAAAACACGTTATTTCGGAGCGAGCTTGGAGTTCAGGCACACAAAGCTCTATCTTTAAACCTCTCCTTAAACAACTGCCTTTCTCCCATGTGACAAAGAAAGGGAGAGCGCTCACCCTCCCTGGGTGTAACTATGGAAGGAAGTATCCTGGAAGCGTAAAAACCTCCATGGGGCAACAGACAGGTCATACAAAATTCTGATGACAAAAAATGTGCAGATCAAGGTTTTTATAACAGTATGTTTAAAATATGGGATAAAATACAAGTTTTTTTAAGTATGTTATTATTGATGAGGTAGTATTAAAATTAACCATTTCAATTTTCTCAAATAGTTTTAAGTACAGCAGATTAAACTAAATGTCTTTAACTAAAGCACTAACAGGTATAATGATAACAATTTGGTAAGTCACAGTAAAGTCTCTTAACTATCCTTCAGATATTAATAAAGTGAATAACTCTAATAACCAGTAACAGATTCTTTCATAAATCAGGTGGGTTCCAGTTCTTTGCTTTCAACAAAACTGAAGGAGGACCTAACTGAGTTATTAAGTCAATAAAAATAATTACTGATGAGAATGCAATATAATTTTTGGCATATAACTTGTAAACATTTCAAAAAAACTGAGTGGCAATGCTGTTTTTAAAAATTAATTCCATCCAAATGGAATTAACATTTGTTTTTGTTGTAGAAAAGCATCCTGGAGTGATTAATAAAAGACTTTTCAAGCATAAAAATGGGTTATATTAGTATATTGTTCTATGGGGAAGAATGGAAATATGAGTTCAAAAATATAAAATAACGATGTAAAATTTTGACTATTAAAAAAGAGTTTCATATAACTCAATGGATAATGGCAGGCATCAAATAGGTATGGCATTTAAATTCATTGGATAAATTTTAGAAAGACATGAGACTCTTTGAACGTCAATATTTGTCATATGTTAAAAATCACATCCTACAATTAAACTTTTGATGAGAACTGTTAGATGTCAGCTTAAACACGTGTAACGGGATTTACAGATTTTCAAAATTATTTTAGGGGTACACAACTAAGAACACTGAACAACGACTGCTATAATGGCACCCTATTACTCTACCACAGGAACAAAAGCTCCCGGGGTTCCCACCAGAGACAGGCACATCTGGGGCACGGGGAAGGACGCTTAGAGTGATGCTCATTTAAAAAGCTCATTTTAACAGGGAACAGTAAGACAAGCATCAAAAGGAAGTGCAGACTGTACAGATCCTTGGAGCTCTGCAGGGGGAGTGACTTCTTAGGCGCTGGTTTTCCTCCTGTTTATGAGAGTAGGACTAATAATTTGAGCAGTTCAAGGTGGGGAAAAGCTTAAGTACTGAGTGCACTGAGGAAGCAGAGGTCACAGGAAGGACCCCAAGCGAGGTCCTCTGTGGGTGCAGGACTGCCCCCTAGGGGACATTTCAGAACTCTATTTTTCTGGTTGTCGTAATGACCAGAACGTAGTGCTCAGAGGGGCCAAGGATTCACGATGTCTTGCAACACACAAGGTCAGCCCTGGACAACAAGATTCTCCCACTATTAAGACAAATTTTTAGTATTCCACTGGACACACATTTAGATGAAATACTTGTTCACAATGATCTGACTTGAGAATCTGATTCTATTTTTGCTGGTACACAGAAAGTACTTTCTGTACAGCGGTATTAAACTCTAAATATTCCAAAGATAGGACCACCATGTAAATCAAGGGGGAGTTGGGTAAAGTCCATACAAGCACAAGCTGTTTCCCACTCTGAGACCAGATCATCTCAGGATACACTGTTCATGGTGTCTAGGCTGCCCAAGACCTTGCAGCCACCATATTCATGATTTTTTTGGTATAGGTGTATGTGTCTATTTCATCACATCTTCTTAACAGTCAGATATGAGCACATATTCAGATGCATATTATTTTCTTTAAGTTTTTATTTCTATATTGGTTTTTAGAATTATCTGTATAGATCGTTTATATAATGTATAAATCCAACTTCAAGAGGTTGGCCAGGCATGGTGGCTCACGCCTGTAATCCCAGCACTTTGGGAGGCCAAAGCGGGTGGACTGCCTGAGGTCAGGAGTTCGAGACCAGTCTGGTCAACATGGTGAAACCCTGTCTCTACTAAAAAAAAAAAAAAAAAAAAATTAGCTGGGCCTGATGATGTGTGCCTGTAATCCCAGCTACTCGGGAAGCTGAGGCAGGGGAACTGCTTGAACCAGGGAGGTGGAGGTTGCAGTGAGCCGAGATCACACCACTGCATTCCAGCCTGGGCAACAGAGCAAGACTCCGTCTAAAAAAAAAAGGTTAAAGGTGGCAGTACAAAATGTTTGTTTGTTTGTAGACAGGATCTCGCTCTATTGTCCAGGCTGGAAGTGGCACAATCATGGCTAACTGCAACCTCTGCCTCCCAGGCTCAGGCGATCCTCCCATCTCAGTCTCCCAAGTAGCTGGGACCACAGGTGCCTGCCACCACACCTGGCTAATTTTTGTATTTTTTTGTAGAGATGAGGTTTTTCTGTGTTTCCCAGGCTGGTCTCAAACTCTTGAGCTCAATTGATCTGCCCTCCTTGGCTTCCCAAAGTGCTGGGATTACAGGTGTGAGCTCACACACCTGGCCCAAAATATTTGTTATAAAAAGAGATATGGACATGCTACAACATGGGTGAATCTTGAAAATATTATGCTAGGTCAAAGAAGCCAGAGGTGAAAGGCCGCATGTTATATGATTCCATTGCTAGGAAATGTCCAGAACAGGCAAATCCATAGAAACAGAAAGTACACGGTGACACCCAGGGCTGGTGGGCGGGGGGCAGGGGGAAGGAGAGTGACTGCTAATGGGTACAGGGTTTCTTTTTGGGGTGATTTTAAAAAGCTCTAAATTTGAGTGTGGTGATGATCGTACAAGTGAGAATATAATTTTAAAAACCACTGAATTAATTGTATGCTTTAAGTGGTTGAATTGTATGGGATGTGGTTTGTATTTCAAAAAGCTTTTTTAAAGTATTGGTCAAATTTGGTTGAAAAGCGCTACTCCAGACTTGCTCACATGGAAGAGAACTGGAGGGGAAAAAGGTAGGCCAGAACATCTAGGTGGGACCCCTACAGGGTTAAAACAGCTATGAAGTATCAGAACACTTCTGCTATTTAGACTGCAGAAGGCTTTCATTTTAAAGGACATACAAATGGCAATGAACATAGGTGAGATTTTCCAAAATGGAATCTATCTCAGATTGCAAATAAATACCACGGCTTCTATGGGTCGAAAAGACATAAATAACACACACCACCGCCAATAGTAGTGCTTTGAAACCCTCCAGACCCAATTAACACACTAAGAAAGCATAAAAACATAAACTGTTCTAGGAAGTATATCATCAGGTAAGGTAACACAGTCCCCCCAGCAACAAAAAGAAAAATAGAAGGAAGGAAAAAAAAAATGAATGTCCAAATAGCACCCGCCACCAATAATCACCTAGTTAAGAGAAAACCACATCTAGGGATCAAGTTCCCTCACCTCGAGTTATGAGGTGGGTATGAGCCAGTGCATGAAACAGCTAATGTATTCTGAAATCAGAAAACCAGCGCAAAGGAACTAAGATTTACTAGCACGTAAAACCACACACACACACATAGACATACATACAAGGTAATTTCCCCAGGCAGCATCTTACTTTGATTACCTTAAATTAGTAATTTGCTAATGCAGGCAGTTCTCACTTTGCATGGTCCCACATTAACTGAAAGTCACGCATGTCCATTGCAAATAGTGTAAAGTGAGGACACTGTTCTGATACGTACAAATTTCAGTTTACATGGCGCCATGCAAAGCAATAAATGCCTCTACCAAAATAGGTCAAACATTTTTAAAAGTCTTCTCTAATATGGAGGTCTGTTTGAAAACCCGTATCAGGATTGCTTATCTCTTGTTCAACATTGCCGTTTCAAAACCCAAGCCACACCAGGTATTCCAGTTCTAGGTCAGTTGCTTCAGCGATATTCCCAAAGGAGAACATGAACAAACCCTCAAGATCCTTTCTTCTTCCCTTTCTTTAACCTTTCTGTTTGTTCGATCCTATTCCAAAGCTGTAGGTGGAATGGCAGAAGGCAGGAGTGGGGTAGGAGAGATACAGAGAACCTCCGACTCCTTGCTAGCCTCTCCTCACTAGTCCTGTTCCGAAGAGGTTCACAAGAATTCATGCTGTTTGCTCTTTCATTTGTGTACTATTGGAGGAAGTCCAGCTAGGTTACCAATGATACCAGCAGTCTTAGCAAGGCTTGGTAAGAAGATGAGCTGTCATGCCAATGTCCCCACATCGACCCTCCTTTGTTCACCCACCCCAAACCTCCAGGGCCCTCGCTGGGGCTCCTGCTCAGAGCTCCCACTCCTAGGATGGCATCTCAGTGGCCCAAGTTCTCGTGGCTTCATCCAAGCTCCCCTCAACGAAGCAGAGTGATCCTGTTTTCCCCATAAAAGCCCAGTTTTTAGCTGGCCATCATTTAATTTAGGATCTTGGTTTTTTGTTTTTTGTTGTTGTTGTTTTTTGAGATGGAGTCTCACTCTGTCACCCAGGCTGAAGTGCAGTGGTGCAATCTCGGCTCAATGCAACCTCTCCCTCCCAGGTTCAAGTGATTCTACTGCCTCAGCCTCCCGAGTAGCTGGGACTACAGACGTGAGGCACCACACCCGGCTAATTTTTGTATTTTTAATAGAGACAAGGTTTCATCATATTGGCCAGGCTGGTCTTGAACTCCTGACCTAATGATCCACCCGCCTCAGCCTCCCAAAGTGCTGGGATTACAGGTGTGAGCCACTGCGCCTGGCCAGGATCTTGTTTATTTTTTATTATATTTTAAACATTTTCATTAGATATTTAAAGTCATCAAGATTTTATAAAAAATTTCTTTCACTGCCCTTAAACTTAAGAAATCTTATCTCATCAAGAGCATGACTAAATATCCACTTTATCCTCTCCTCCTCATTCATATTTTAATATTTAATTCACTCATTTATCTGGAGTCCTTTTTGACACATCTCTAAAAGACATATAATTCCACAATGAGTTGCTAGCTAAACATTACTTGAAATTTCAGGACGGGACTCTGTCCTCACCACCAAGCCTTGTTTCCAAGAGATGCCACGACCGATAAAACTGAGGTTGGAAAGATCAATGTCTTACAGAAAACAGAAGATTGGGGGGAAACGATTGAAACAGCACTGAGTATGTTTATGAAATGCATCCACTCACTCAACAAATATTTACTATGCCTCTGTGTCATCCAAGTTCCAGGGATACATCAGTGAGCAAAGTTCCTGACTTTGTAAGGTTTAAGTGATAGAGACGGAGACAGATGTTAAATAATGCAGTACATCAAGGGTGGAGGAGGCCTTGAAGAATCGTGGATGGAGGGTTCCTGCAGTGAGGTGGTGGCTGCTGTTGTCAGGCTGGGAGGGAGCCCGCCCTGCCATGAGGACCTCTGGGCATCTGCAGGAGACAGGGAGCAGGCCATGCAGCTGTGCGGGGCAAGAGCCTTCCAGGTGAAGAGGAAGCCCATGCACAACGCACCAGAGGCTAAATGACCCAAATTTGCACAGTGAGCCAGTTCCCAAATGCTCCTCGTGCATCATCCCCTCCCCAGGCTTGGGACATCTGCAACAGGCTGGGAACCACTGGGGCAGGACTTCCTACCAGGTTTGCCATCTACAGGCTACACCTCTTCTGAGGCCCCTAAGTCACCCAATGTTTGGCTTGGAGTTTTTTGATTTTTGTTTTGTTTTTTGTTTTGTTTTGAGATGGAGTCTCACTCTGTCGCCCAGGCCGGATTGCAGTGGTGAGATCCTGGCTCACTGTAACCTCCACCTCCCGAGTTCAAGCGATTCTCCTGCCTCAGCCTCCTGAGTAGCTGGGATTACAGGCGTGTGCCACCAAGCCCAGCTAATTGTTGTATTTTTAGTAGAGACGGGGTTTCACCATGTTGGTCAGGCTGGTCTCAAACTCCTGACCTCGTGATCTGCCCCTCTTGGCCTCCCAAAGTGCTGGGATTACAGGCGTGAGCTACCGTGCCTGGCCAGCTTGGAGTTTTTTGTCTTTTGTCCTGGCATTCTTCCTTTCCTGGCTTGGTTCTCCTAGAACCTCCCTGGCTTCTCACAAATGGTTTCTAAGCTGAAGAATCCATTGTTCTGAGTCTGACCTTGCACCCTCAGCTCTCCCCGCTCTGCAAACTCCACTGGGACCCCCACAGGGTCCACAAGAGGAGAGGGGAGCAGGACAACTGTAGTCTTGTTCTTTTGCTTAAGTGGGCTGAGTTTTGCAGAGGCAGGAAGATGCAAGATTTTCATCTTTTAGTTTCAAAAGTCTGTCTCAAAACCACGGCTGGAGTGGCCTTGCTGCACAGAGCAGTGACTTTCATATAAGTTGTCTTGTGGTTAAAGGGCATCCAACTCCAAACCCAGGAGTATCCCTCAACCTTTTGAATTTCGTTTAAAATAAAACTGTAGGATTTCAACAAGGAATAGAAGTGGTCCCAAGGTGGGCTTCACAAACCACCATTCCCAGACATGTTTGTGGGGAAGCCTTCAGCAGCAATGCTGCTCAGGTGGGCGTTCAGGCACAGTGACAAGGAGATGGGGAAGAAGACGGTCTCGCAATAATCAATTACACCACTGGAGGCTCCTGGCTGCCTCAGGACACACTGGCCCTGACCCTATCCTGAAATTGTTCCTTGCAGGTCGCATATTTACTCAATCAATATTCATGCAGAGTCCACTCTACAGCAGGCTCTAGGTCAGAATTAGCTGGACGAGAATGCTCGGGTTCCCTGCATGTGTGCACACACGAACCCTATATATAGTACATTTTGCAGTGGGAGGGGTTACTTTTAATTGAGCACCTGCTTTGGTGTGTCTAATATAGTGTTTGATTTCATCCTTATTCTGAGTAGGCATTACTATTCCTTTTTTTCAAATGAGGAAACTAAGCAGAGACAGATCACATAACCTCCCCCAAGGTCAGCCAGCTAGTTAGTGGCGGGGCGGGACTCAAGCCAGGGTGATCAGACTCCAAAGCCATACCCCCTCCAGGAAGTCACACCCCTCCAGGAAGCCACACCCCTCCAGGAAGCCACACCCTCCAGGAAGTCAGGCTAATTCCCCAAACTAGCCACTAAAAGTGGCCAGGACTGGTCAGATCAACATGCAGAGAAAGCTGCTGCTGTTTTATTGTTAATAAGGTCCCAAGTTCAAGTTTTATTTGGAGATGTTCAAATTTTAATTATTACTTTTAATTGAAATGCACTGTAATTTAATATTAATTTTTGTATAAGTCAAATGAATTAGGCTAAATTGCAACTTTCATTTTATTTTGGAAGGAGCAGAGGCTGAAGAAAAAAAGCAATAAATAAAAAGGAAAAATTATTTCTCTTAGAAATTCACCTGATAGAGAGGGATTACTGCATTTTCTAAACCATGTCTAGTTTAGACACGGCACATCTGGTATGATAGATGCTGTGTATGAATGGAAACAAGTTTAGGGTAATAAATGTTTCCCAGTGTTAAAATAAACGCCTCAGCGGTTCAGATTTTGGCCAGGCAGTTTCTCCACAGTAGGAGGCACTTATCTACTTTAACACTTTGCTACTTAGAAATTATCACTCAATCAATTACTGTCCACCTGGGTTTATTTTTACAGAGAGCTTCAATAAAATGAGTGTGAAAATAAGTTAAACACATTCTATTCATTTTCTCATTTTTTCACCTCTCCCAATGGTGGTTATGTTGACAGAAAAATTACTTCATTTTATTTCAACAGACATTTATGGAATGCTGACCAGGTTCTGTGCTAAGGGCTGGGAGACAGGATATGACCAAGTGGAATGAAATGTGGTCCCTCTCATTACAGAGCATATATAACCTACCTTTTAGCACAGGCGGTGTCTCTACAGCCCAAATGAAGGCAACCACGAGAAAATTCTGGACCCTACAATCTCCACAGCCCTCCCCTTCCTCCCCTACCACAAGAGACTGCCCTTTGCCCAGGTAACATCCCTGTGAGTGGTTAGCTACGTGGTCCGTCAAGCTCTCAGGTGCTTCCAGATATGGAAATACTCTTTCACCAAGAGATGTTTGTTATACTTTCTTTTTTCTTTTTAAACTTTTCTTTTAGGTTCAGGGGTACATGTGCAGGTTTGTTAATATAGGCAAACTCGTGTCAGAGGTTTGGTGTACAGACCATCTTGTCACCCAGGTATTAAGCCTAGTACCCAATAGATTTTTTCCTGATCCTCTCCCTCCTTTCACCCTCTACCCTCCAGTAGGCCACAGGCCCATTGTTCCCCTCTTTGTGCTCATTGGTTCTCACTATTTAGCTCCCACTTATAAGTGAGAACACACAGTATTTGGTTTTCTGTTCCTGTGTTCGTTTGCTTACACTTTCTTTTAAAAGAGTACCTCCCTCTTACATCACTTCTGACATAAGCTTTAGAATTTCTGTACCACCTGTCTTTTTAAAAATAACAGCTTTACTGAGACATAATTCAAATACCATAAATCCACCCTTTCAAAGTATAAGACTCAACGGTCTTGATACTTTCACAAAGTTGTATAACCATTACCACTATCTAATTCCAGATTCATCACTCCCAAAAGAAATCCCTCACACATTAGCAGCCACTCCCCATTCCTCTCTCCTCCATCCTTCTCAACCAATCTCCTGGCAACCACTAATCTATTATACTTACTATCCCCATGGATTTGCCTATCCTAGGCATTTCCTATAAATGAAATCACACAACATGTGGTCTTCTTCTGTGTCTGACTTCTTTCATTTTAGCATAATGTTTTCAAGGTTCATCCATGGTACAGCATGCATCAGTACTGCATTCCTTTTTATGGCTGAATAATATTCCATCGTATGACTAGACATTTTATTTATCCATTCATCCACTGATGGACATTTGGGTTGTTCCCACCTTTTGGCTATCATGAAGCGTGATGCCATGAATATCCACATGCAAGTTTTTGTGTGGACCTCTGTTTTCATCTCTCTTGGGTAGGTGTCTAGGAGCAGAGTTGCTGTATCACATGGTTAACTCTGTATTTAACCTTGCAAGGTGCTGCCTGTTTTCCAAAGCAGCTGCCCCATTTTACATTCCCATCAACAGTGTGGAAGAGTTCCAGTGTCTCCACATCCTTGCGAATACTTGTTACTGCCTTTTTTCTGACAGCCCCAGGTGTGAGGTGGTATCTCATTGTGGTTTTGATTGGCATCTCCCTGATGGCTACTGATGTTGGGCATCTTTTCATGTGCTTAATAATAAATCTTTTTTCCTTTACAAAATTTTCTTAGGTTTTTTGGGTATTCTTTCGAATTTCACATTTTGACCTACAAGTTCAGAACCTCTCCACATCCGTTCCTCTCACCCTCCTGTAATGTGGTGTGGTCGCCTGTCTTTCAGCTCCTACAGTCGGGGCCTGGGCCACCATTGCTGCTCTCGCATGGCTGATGAGCCTTATAGAGCCTACATCACATCTCTTGGACCTGGAAGAGGAAGGAAGAGGAAAGGCCTGGAGACTCACCAAAAGGAAGGAATTCAGCAATGGCAGAAGTGAGCCCCGAAGTCCCAAAGTCTCTGGATTATTCTTTCCACCAAGCCATGTTATGCCCCTAATTCAACACTTGTCATTTCTCTTTCTCTCTTTTTTTTTTTTTTTTTTTTAAAGCGACGGGGTCTCATTATGTTGCTCAGGCCTCAAGCGATCCTCTCACTTCAGCTTCCCGAATAGCTGGGACTACATCGCGCCACTGAGCCTGGCTTCACCATTTCTTAATTGCTACAAATTCCCCAAATCCCATGAGACAGAAATGTATGTTCAGTCATAAATATGAGTGCACATTATTCTCCCAGGCATGACATGGAACAAGTAAAACAGTAATCCTGCTTTCTGGGTGCAGAGTCAGTGAAGAAACATAAAAACAGTCGCATAGAATGACGCACAGAGATTTAGAAATAGCACCATAAAAGCTCTAAACAGGGAGATTCCACCTGGAGACATCAGCAAGGCTTGCAGAGGAGAGAGAACTGACCATCGCCGCTCCACTGAGAAGGAATCAGATGGAAAATGTGGGGGTGGGGAATAATCAGGGGTGGGAAGAGCACATTCAAAGATCCAGTTTCAGGAAATAGCAGGTGTTTGGTGAAACTAAAACAGAAAGCATGAGGGTCACAGGCGGGGTCACGGAAAGGGTCAAGGCTGGAAAGAGAGGCTGGGGCCAGTGCTTGTCAGTCTTCCCTGCCATGCTCAGGGTTGGGATTTTGTAGGTTCTGAAATGCAAAGCCTGTGAGTTTTTGAGAAAGGAAGGAACATGATTAGATTTGCACTTAAAGAGCTCACTGCAGCAACCATATCTCTGGATATCATACAGATAGATCTTTTCAGCATAGTAATGAAAACTTAAAATTACTGCAAAATGCCTAAACTTGTTCAAGATTCTCTTTGTATCATTTCTTCTTGGCAAAGTTCCGCTGCTCAAGACCCAACAATTCATCTCAACCACTCACCACAAGGTTAAGAAATGCTCTGATGCTGTGGTGTGGAACTCAGCTATGTGCCACAAAGCAGTGGGCTTCAAACCTTTGGCTTAAATGTCCCCTAGTAGAATTACAAAAAAAACTATGAAAGCCCTGCATATTTTTAAGTTCACATAAAAGTTTTCCGTCTAAGCTAGGACAGTTGCAAAGGATGCAATTTCTGGTTTGGGATCAATATTGACATTTAAATGAAACTATTATATCACTCTTGTATAAGTGTGTTCGAAGGAATCAAATTATCATAGAAATGTGTTATCCACCATCATCTAAAGTGCATGAACAGGCTGGGTTTCGTGGCTCATGCCTGTAATTCCAGCACTTTGGGAGGCTGAGGCGGGCGGATCACTTGAGGTCAGGAGTTTGAGACCAGCCTGGCCAACATGGTGAAACCTTGTCTCTACTAAAAATACAAAAATTAGCTGGGCATGGTGGCGTGCGCCTGTAATTCCAGCTACTCGGGAGGCTGAGGCAGGAGAATCACTTGAACCTGGGAGACGGAGGCTGCAGTGAGCCGAGGTTGTGCCACTGCACTCCAGCCTGGGCAACAAAGACTATGTCTCAAAAAAAAAAAAAAGTACATGAACAAACATTTCCTTTAGTCAAAAATTTGCATTCCCTTTCCTCCTTCAAGAAAATTCTACTTCACCCCAATTCCATCCTAATCCTGCTTAAAAGTCTTACTTCTCTGTTTTATCTACAATAAAAATACACATTAAAAAACTGTACTTTTTATTTCCTGTAACCATTAAGCTCTAAGTGTTAAGTTTTCATATTATGAATTGATTCAGTTACAATTACCAATAGTACAGAATGGATCAAAATATAAATGTTTTAAATTTTAATAAAAGTATTATGTATAACTTGAAATCCATTGGAAATCCATCTTTTAAAAAGATGAATGGGCCTTTTTATCCTTTCTATAGATGAATATTACTTATGGCTATAATAAGACAAGGTTAACATCAATTCTATTTGTACTTTCCATTTTTTATAGATGTTAACACTGAGAAACCTTGTCCATATACCTAAGTACAGGGAAATAAAGGAGTTTTATTATAGCAACGCTGCTCAATTCTTTAAACTGCTTCCAACATATTTGTCAAAAATCATGCCTTATCTATCATTAAAAAGTGTTTTTTAAAATCTTGTCTTTTGCTTTCTGACACCAATATTTCACGCTGCCCTGTCTGCCACCCTAGAGGCTGCTCCGTCTCAGACAGGCTCCATCCATAGCAAGATTATGGATGGGTGAGAAAAGTCAGTTGTGGGGCGGGGCAGGGTGGGGTGCGTGGCAGTGGGTGGGAGAAGAAAACAGGCTGATACCCCCACCACTGACATCTGCTCAGGCGGATCAATCTCAGGCAAGAGTCCATGTGGAGGCTGAGGGTCTGAAAACTCCACCACTCCCCACTTATGTGCCCCAGAATGCGCGCCAGTTTAAAGGAATGGCTCCGAGGCAGGTTTGTAGACTCCTGGGTCTCCTACTCTGGTTAAACCTTGAAACAGAAGCTCTGTTCCTGGGGACCCCGAGAAAGGAGATGGAAGCAGGAAAGAAGCAAAGATGGAAAAAGATGAAAAATGTTAGAAAATGGCATAAAAACAAACAATAAAGTGTTTTTCAGAAAAACAGAGAAAAGCTCTATAAATTAGAACTCTGTGGCTTGCCCCACACAAAGCCATCAGATTAGGGAGCAGACCCTCTTCAGCTTTCTCCTCCCCAGCTCCTGCCTCTCCTAAACGTACCCAGAGAACCTCTTCAGTCTTTGTACCGTTTTGTTATTGTTATTTTTAAGCAGAGGGTCATCATTTCAACCCTGGTTGTTCCAAACGAATAGTAAACTGTGATAGAAAATTCTGAACATTCCACCACCAGTGACCCTTACTATTCTGATATGGTCTAATAACTCAGAATTATTCCCTATCATACATACTTTATATGACATCAGCTACCACACAAGTTTTTAATACACAGTAAGCAGGTGGCCCCAGCAATTTCTCTTATATCTCACATCTGGTATTGTACTCCATATAAGGTGCTGAGTCCGATTTTTTAATAAAAACATGGCCTGAGCTTGTAAAAGTTCAAGTAAAATATGCCTTTAAAACTGCTGTATTTAATTTTCAGTCATGAAAGTCTAAAATTATTGTAAAATAATACTCAACTTTTTTCATAGATCCATTCAATGAAGCTTAAAAGTACTTTCCTTTCAGAAAGGTAAAGAGCTTCATAACTAACAGTTTCTTGAATTCACATGTGCTGTCTTACTTTTGTGAGCGTGAATTGTATACATTTTATAACCTTTCAATCTGGACAAAATTAGTTTGGTTAGTAGCACAAAGTAATAATACATGTATGTTTCTGGGTAGAGGTGGGGGAAGGGAATGGTAAGGAGAAGGGCAGAAATGCTGAGAATTAAACCAATAACTTGAAACTTGGAGGAATTCATTATTTTTTCAAAAAGGAAATTGAAGACATAAACTGAAGATACACACTAGGTAGGAAACATCAACAAATGTGACATGATTATGAATATTATCTTATAATTGGGGAAATAGCCATTTTGACGGTCATTACACTTTATGTGAGGTTGGTGTACAATGTGGGGTAAAAGACTGGTGTAAAAATGAGATGGATTTCTGCAAGTTCAAACTTAAAATCGTGTATCTGACTAGATATAAGCTGTTGCGAATGCATTACGTCTCCCACTCCAGTCTAGGGAAGGTGGAGTCCCTTTCATTTACACAACTATTTTCATGACTGGGCAAATTCACAGAGGAAACACAGGGATCACATTCCTTCGATCATAAAGTCCTCAAAAGCAATCTTGCTCCATGTCAGCTGGTGCTAAATCAAAAGGTAACTTTCATTTCCTTTAAATAATTCAGTTTCATCTCTAACTATCATCTTCAACCACAGATTTTAAATTGATGCTAAATTGGGTAACTAAGTAGAAATAAATTAGTAGTAGATGATGCTGGCTATAAAACCAAGCCAAGAACTTGAGTAGTTTTTTTTTTTAAGGGTTCTGCTCTACTGAATCTATCTGATAATAAATATTTCTCCAAAGAACTTTTATGCTAGTGCTCATTTTTTCCCTTTTGGGGGATGATGGAAAGGGGGCAGTTACCCTCCCTTGTTATCACAAGTAAAATGCAAAAATCAGCCCACAGATGGTTGCAGAGAAAAAGGTCCTCTCAAACCCCAAAGGCCCAAGTGTAAACTGATATTAATAGATCTGCTCAGTTTGTAGGCAGTTTAACAATAGCTATCCAGACTAAAGACATGCTTGATGACCCAGTTCCCATAAGAGAGAAACATCACACATGTACATATATCTGGGGGGCAGAGTTCCTCGATGGGCATTGCAACATTGGTTCTCAGAGAAAAACGACAGAAATCAGCTAACTATCCATTAGGAAGGAAACAGCTAGCAGCTAAACAAAGCGTAGCATGCTCTTATTGTGGTATAATGTAGAGTAGTAAAAAGGAATGAGATAGATCAATTGGCTACAACATAGCTAAACCTCCAGAGTACATGGCTGAATTACAGAGTAACACAGCAGCAAACACAGATCAAAATCCAACCAAATCTACTTTCCCCTTCTTGGCAACAGAATTTTGGCTGCAAAGTGCATCTCCCTGACTCCCCTCCTTTCAGCTAGGCAGGCTAGAACCAGGTTCCTGCCAATGAAGCATACCACTCCAGCCTCACATGTTTAAGAGAAAATCTCTACCCCTCTATTTCCACTCCTTTGTCTTATCTGCTGTGTGGAAAAGCAATGACCAGATGACTGACCTAGAAAGTCACATGTTAAAGACGGCAGAGCCCCTGTCAGCCTGGGTCTCTGAATGACTGCATGGAACACTGCAGCCCAATGACCTACATACACTACTTATTATGTTCTGTCACATGAGGTAGAACTACATGCCCTTCTTTTAAAGCCAAATTACTGTCAAGTCTCTTACTATAGCAACTTAATCTTTTATCCCAACATAGAAACATACGACGTAAGACGACCAGGTGCGGTGGCTCACGCCTGTAATCCCAATACTTTTGGAGGCCAAGGTGGGAGGATCTCTTGCGGTTGGGAGGATCTCTTGAGGTCAGGAGTTCGAGATCAGCCTGGCCAACATGGTGAAACCCCATCTCTACTAAAAATACAAAAATTAGCCAGGTGTGGTGGCACACGCCTGTAATCCCAGCTACTTGGAGGCTGAGGCAGGAGAATCGTTTGAATGGGGAGGCAGAGGTTGTAATGAGCCGAGATCACACCACTGCATTCCAGCCTGGGCCACAGAGCAAGACTCCATCATGAAAGAAAGGAAAAAAGGGAAGGGAAAAGGGAGGGGAAAAAGGAAGGGAAAAAGGAAGGGAAAAGGGAAGGGAAAAGGGAAGGGAAGGGAAAAAAGAGAGAGAAAGAGAAAGAGAAAGAAAGAAAGAGAAAGAAAGAGAGAAGGAAGGAAGGAAGGAAGGAAAGAAAGAAAGAAAGAAAGAAAGAAAGAAAGAAAGAAAGAAAGAAAGAAAGAAAAACAGTAAGACCCCTTCTATATTAACACCATATCAAAAAGGCTTGAAAAAGACAGATCAATCTCCTGACAGTGATTATAGAGGTGGGAATGAGAGAAAGGAAGGGCACAGGCAAAACAAGACAGATGGGATTAGGGAAAACTTTAGATTTCACTTTTAAATATATGAACAGAAAATATATCCATGTATTACTCATATAATTCAAAGCTGATAATCTATAGAATTTAACAATTTTAATTACCAATTCTATTTTTTCCTCTAAATTTTTCATTGAGGTGGCATTTGGATTCTCAGTGATTCCAGTCAATATATCTTTCCATAAAATATAAAGAAAATGATGACCAAAATAAAAATAGTCATAAAAAAAAAAGGTGTCATGAGAACATTGTCTGGCACTCACACTCTGGAAAGGGGAAAAAACAATTGGCTGGCATGACGACTTTGTCCCCATGGAGCGTTGTACTGTACAAGCATTCTTCCACCAGGCTACCATGTGAGTGTGGGCAGTTGTCCCCATCTCAGGGTCTCCGGAACCTGGGAGAAGTCCATCCACCCTAGTCTGGGAGACAGCACAGGCTCCAGGAGACGAAGTGAAGGCTCTGTCCCCTGCGAGCCATCAGGTATAGAGCAACCTCCCTGTCTCCAAGGGACAGTTTCTTCCAATGAAAAACTGAGGCACTGCATAGGTTGTGTCTGAGATACGACTCCTCGCATTCAAGTCTCAGCTGGAAGGCCCTAAGGAAACAACTGCAACTTTTTTTTCAATGACCTGAGTCCATGCATTAAGCAAAAGATGTTTAATTTTTATTTATATTTATTTTGAGACAGAGTCTCGCTCTGTCACCCAGGCTGGAGTCCAGTGGTGCGATCTCGGCTCACTGCAAGCTCCGCCTTCCAGGTTCATGCCATTCTCCTGCCTCAGCCTCCCGAGTAGCTGGGACTACAGGCGCCCGCCACCACGCCCGGCTAATCTTCTAATCTTTTGCATTTTTAGTAGAGACAGGGTTTCACCGTGTTAGCCAGGATGATCTCGATCTCCTGACCTCGTGATCCGCCCACCTCGGCCTCCCAAAGTGCTGGGATTACAGGCGTGAGCCACCGTGCCCGGCCCAAACGATGTTTAATTTTAGATGAGTTTCTTTCCCCATCTCAGCATCTACCAGAAAAGAGATTTTCATTTTCAAACCTCATTTCTTTCCTAAGGATTACCCATGCAAACTGCATTTCATACTTTCAAAATGCCCTTTGCTTATTAAAAAGCACTGTGAGAACACAGACATGCTTAAGAAATTTCATGATACTCGGAGAACAAAAAAATTCTACTTTTGATCATTCTCATCTTTACCAGACTTGCTTAGTACAATTAAATTATCCACCCTAAAATAAATTTTCTTCTAGATACCATATCCTTATTTTGTTAATCCTCCATCTTAAATGTATTGATGTCCTTAATCTTGTGTTTATAACATCTGGGTTAAAATCACAGACTCACAGAACAAATCCAACCCCCCTACTTAAAGAGAAAGAACAGAGGTCTTCCACCTAGAATCATTTTATGAACAATAGGGGAACTTTAACTTCTGGGAAAACCCTAGATTCCTGCTTTGGAATCCTTTAGGAGTGGGAACAGGAATATGAACAGGAGAAAACCACCTTTAAAATAAAACCCATGAACCCTAGTTATAGCACCTTTGAATTGCAAAGAATCTGAAAAGTTGTTTGCCACGATTTTAAAATTAATTCCACACCAAAGCGTGCATGTTTTTCATTTAAGAGACTTCAGAAATTGACTCTGAAGGACTGTCAGCAGCGAAACCTGGTTGCTTTTGTTTCTCGCCCCAGTACTGCTATTAGGAGTGCAGCCTCTGGCCACCAGTGACCTGGACACACACCCAGCTGCCCCTCTGAGAAGCTGCGTCTGGACCACTGCGTCTCCCCGGGAACCTCATTGACACCACAGGCTTATTACCATGAAGGGGCGGGGGGAGGAAGAAAAGAGAATACACCTAAGTTCTCCTTAGCAGGCCTGATACGGTCTTAACAGTCACTCTCATGATTATTAGCTATTAATTCCTTATTTTTCTTAGTTATTACTTGCATGATTTTCACTTATATGAGCATATTTCCCCCACCATTTCTTAAAGTATCTTCCCATATAATTATTAATTTTAAAACTAGGTTATCAATAAATAGACCTATATTTCTACCTATGTCATCCTCCAACAGTTATTGATAAATTTGCTACCTTTGCAGATATGAGGATTTTCATCTCAGCTTTCCAATGAGAAGTGATTGTTTCAGAATCATAGTTACAAGTTTCCCTTAAAGTAACTGAAAGTCTTTAAAGGGGGCTTCATGACAAAACATCACATGAGGAAAAATATCTTAAGGACTAGTTAGCATTGAGAATTTTCAATAAAATCATGAGCTAGAGATATCAAGGCTAAAATTCAAATACTAAGAGAAGAAAATGTTCCTAACTCCCACAGGTCTGGTCCAACTGTTTTAAAAGACCTGGGCAGAAGGGTTTGGAAAATGGCATCTAAGAAGGAGGAAAATTTAGCACCTACCCCCCAGCCCTGGCCCCCCACTCCACCTTCAACTGGAGCCTTAGAGAGGCTCTTTTGAGCAATTATAGAGTAAAATTACATCAGAATATACATTAATGAGAATATTTTCAATAATGCAAACGCTGCTAATTATATCTTTTCTTTTTAACACGAGGTAGAACATTTTACAGCAACCCTGAGACCGGCCGTGTGCCCAGCAGGGAGCCTCGTATTCCGCACACACTTGTAAAGGCCATGACAGCAGGCTGCATGATATGAGGTGTGAGAAATGAAAACTTTATGTGCATACAAATTTAGATTTTTAAAATATTTTCACTAGGGGCATAAATAAAGAGAAATTAGACCACTGGGATTTCAGAAAACGAGAATACAGACTGTGATTTTTGTTTTAAATTTTAGTACTTAGAGTACCCCAATACCTAAGAAGTAAATAATTCAGCAAGTTACCAAAAGTAACACTTCAGTTTTAACTTTATACTTTTTATATAATTTGAGCTATTTTGTTCAAGGAAGGAGAGAAAATTGCGCACATTTAAATAAAAGAAAGGAGACAAGGAAGGAAAACGAAGGGACACAGGCACCACCACAGACGGCCCTTTATCAGGCTACCATGACACATCCATGCAACAAGGGCTACCAAAAACGCTACGTAAATACAATTTCCATCAATTTACACTGATTTTTATTATACCACAGCACTTGAAAAAACTGTCCACAGTTATTTGCCCCCATTATAAAAATATTGACACTTTACCACAAGGTTGGACTTTAGCATGAACATCCACATACCCACCACCTAGACAAGTCACATACTGGGAGTTAACATTCGCAAAACATATATCTGAAAAAGGACTGGTATCTGAGATATACAAAGAACTTCTACAACTCAATAATAAAATGACAAGTACCCCAACCTCAAAATGGGCAAAAGATTTGAACAACATTTCACAAATTAAGAATGCCAGCAGTGTAATAGGTACAATAAGTGTAATCATCCTCAACAATATCTGTTTTCAGGAAAATGCAGATTGAAAGCACAGTGAGATACAACTGCACACCCACCAGACCAGCTGAAAGTAAAAGACTGACCACACCAAATACTGGTGAAGATGTAGAGGACCACCTACCATTAACATTTTCTTATACTTGCTTTAGTACATATCAACCTATGCATCCAGCCATTAATTCATCTTCTTGCTTTATGCCTTTCAATGTAAATTGCAGATATCCCCTTTAATACTTCAGCTGGGCTGGGCGCGGTGGCTCACGCCTGTAATCCTAGCACTTTGGGAGGCTGAGGCGGGCGGATCACAAGGTCAGGAGATCGAGACCATCCTGGCTAACATGGTGAAACCCCGTCTCCACTAAAAATACAAAAAAATTAGCCGGGCGTGGTGGCGGGCGCCTGTAGTCCCAGCTACTCGGGAGGCGGAGCTTGCAGTGAGCCGAGATCGCACCACTGCACTCCAGCCTGGGTGACAGAGCCAGCCTCCGTCTCAAAAAAAAAAAAAAATACTTCAGCTGCATACCATTAACTAGAGTTCAATATTTTAGTTTTTATGTAAAATTGGCCTACCTTGATATGCTAAGATCTGCTGGGTTTTGACAAATGTGTACACCACCGCCACTCCCAGAAACAACCATTCTTCTAATTTTCTCCCACCATAGATTAGATGTGTCTGTTCTTCAATTTCATAAAATGGAATAGCACAGTATGTACTTGTTCATGGGATGTTTCTTCCACTCTGCATAATGTTTTTGAGATTTGTGCAAGCTCATTCCTTTTTATTGCTAACTAGTGTACCTTTGTATAAATATGCTACAGTTTATCCATTCATCTGTCGGTGGACATCTAGGTTGCTTCCAGGTTTTGGCAATTACAAATAAGCTTCTATGAATACGACCTACAGGTCTGCATAGACATGTATTTTTGTTTATCTTGGATAAATATCTAGGGGTGGGGTTACAGGGTCATAGGTAGGCATATGTGTGCTTTTATTTAAAAATTGCTACACTATTTTTTTTCAAAATGGTCGTATCATTTTATATTCCCACCAACGATGTTCAGAAATTGCAGTTCCTCTACAACTTCACCAATATTTGGTGTGTCAGTCTTTTCATTTTTGGCTGATCTGGGGGATGTGCAGTGGTATCTCACTGTGCTTTTAATCTGCATTTTCCTGAAAACAGATATTGTTAAGGATTATTACACTTATTATACTGCTGGCATTCTTCTTTTTTTTGTTTGTTTGTTTGAGACAGAGTCTCGCTCCGTCGCCAGGCTGGAGTACAGTGGCACAATCTCGACTCACTGCAACCTCCACCTCCCGGGTTGAAGCGATTCTTCTGCCTCAGCCTACCCAGTAGCTGGGACTACACGTGTGTACCACCACACCCAGCTAATTTTTGTATTTTTAGTAGAGACGGGGTTTCACCATGTTGGCCAGGATGGTCTCGATCTCTTGACTTTGTGATCCGCCTGCCTCTGCCTCCCAAAGTGCTGGGATTACAAGCGTGAGCCACCGCACCCAGCCATTGCTGGCATTCTTAATTTGTGAAGTGTTGTTCAAATCTTTTGCCCATTTTTAAATTGGAGTATTTGTCATTTTATTACTGAGTTGTAGAAGTTCTTTGTATATGTCAGATATGAGTCCTTTGTCAGACATATGTTTTGCAAATATTAACTCCCAGTGTGTGACTTATCTATTCATTTCCTCATCAGTACCTCTTGATGAGCAGAATTTTTCTTTTTAGAGACAGGGTGTCACTCTGTCATCCAGGCTGGAGTGCAGTGGTGCAATCATATCTCACTGCAGCCCTGACCTTTTAGGTTCAGGCCTCCTGGGCAACTGGGACCACAGGCATGTGCCACCACATCCAGCTAATTTTAAAAATATTTTGTAGAGATGGAGTTTCACTATGTTGCCCAGGCTGGTCTCAAACTGGGATCAAGCTATCCTCCTACCTTGACCTCTCAAAATGCTGAGATTACAGGAATGAACCACTGCACCTGGCTAGAATTTTTAAATGAAGTCTAACATCATTTTTCTTTTATAGTTATTGCTTTCTGTAATCAGTTTAAGAAATTTCTTCCTAGTCGCAAGTCATGAAAATATTGTTTTCCTTTAAAACTTTACAATTTTTCACTTCTGTATTAAGGTCTATGATTCATCTCAAATCAATTTTCCTGTATGAGGTGAAGTAGAGCACAAGATTCCCTTCTTTTCCTATATGGAGCACATATCTACTTATTGTATCACCACTTCTTGAAAACACATTTCTTTCCCCATCAGATTGCTTTAACACCTGTCTCAGAAATCAAAGGCCCTAACACAGTGAAACCCCGTCTCTACTAAAAATACAAAAAATTAGCCGGGTGTTGTGGTGGGTGCCTGTAGTCTCAGCTACTCGGGAGGCTGAGGCAGGAGAATGGCGTGAACCCAGGAGGTGGAGCTTGCAGTGAGCCGAGATCGCGCCACTGCACTCCAGCCTGAGCGACAGAGCGAGACTCCGTCTCAAAAAATAAAATAAAATAAAATAAAATAAAATAAAATAAATAAAATAAAAGGCCAATAAGGTGCAGATCTATTTCCAGGGTATTCTGCTCTATTGTTCTATTTTCTTGTTAATGCCAGTACCACGTAGCTTTGATTATTGTCATTTTATAGTAAGTCTTAAAGTTAAGTAGTATGACTTCTCCACCAACTTTGTTCTAAATTACTTTCTCCATTATAGAACTTTTGCATTTCTATGTACATGTTAGAATTAGTGAGGACGTGGTGGCCCATCTGGAGCAGCCACTGTGGGGACACCAGCTGCAATGGGGGAGGTGTGGCCACGGCTGCTGCACTCCATGGAGCTGGCACGGGCCAGGAATAGGCGGGAGCCCTGCCCCCTACCAAGCCGGCTGGGCAGGAGCCCCATGCTCCCAGGTGCAGCTGCAGCCACCCAGCCACGGCTCTGGACCCAGGCATCCCTGCACTCTCGGGGGTCCAGGAAGCACCCCTGGTCCCTGCAGGCTTGGAAGTGCCTACTCCCACTCCCTGGCCTCTCCCCGCTCCCGGCACCCACTTCAGTGCAAAGTTGTAGCCAAGCGCGGGTGCTGTCATAACCCAGCTAGGTGTGCACATATGCAGAGTAGCCAGCACTCCCCTCCCCCACTGGTGCCTCAGCCCCCTCTAGACTTTGGTCACCAATGAACGCAGGAGGGAGACCAGAGGACTAAGCGTGACTTTGCACAGGCCTGTGGGTGCCCCTCAGCATAGACAGCTGGGCACCATGGACAGCATGTTGATGGCAGCGGGAGGCAGACAGGCTCCTAAGCAGGAAGAAGCCAGTTCCTGGTGAAACCACACCTTCAAGCCTGAAGCCTGGGCTCCAGGCTGCCAGTTCCAGGTGAAGTCCACGGCCTGGAGTGAGAATTTCATTGACAACTGTTTGGCCATTCGGATGGTGCTTTTTCCAGGACCAGCCAGGGACACCCAAGGACCAGTCAGCACACACTTCCTCCATTGTGACAACATAAAAACCCCAGATTCAGCCACTCACACTCTCCTCTGGAAGACCCCGCTGAGAGCTGGACACATGTCGGGACAACCTGCCTGCAGAAAGGAGCTACCCACCACGGGTCTCCTCTTCGCTGAGAGCCGGACAGACGTTGGGATAACATGTCTGCGGAAAGGGGCTACACACTACAGGTCTCCTCTCCACTAAGAGCTGGACACTCATCGGGATGATCTGCCTGCAGAAAGGAGCTACCCACTTCAAGTCTCCTGAGAGCTGTTCTGCCACTCAGTGAAGCTCCTCTCTGCCTTGCTCGCCCTCCAACTGTCTACATACCTCCTTCTTCCTGGATGCAGGACAAGAACTTGGGACCTGCCAAATGGTGGAACTAAGAGAGCTGTAACACAAACAGGGGCAACGTCCCCCTGCTCGCCATGTTGCAGGTGATGAGGAGAGAAGAGAGGCAGCCTTTCGGGGAGCCAGACGTAGGAGCTTCCCAAGCCAGGGCTGTGACACCCTCTTTGGGGCTCTGCAGTTCCTGGTGTCTCCAAGTTTCTGGATGCCACCGCATTACCCTCGTCTAGGTGCTGGTGCCTGCAGCAGAAGCCACTTGTGGTACATCTGATCTAGCCTCAGCCTTGCACGGAGGCAGCGCCCGTGCCAGGGCATGGAGCTGCCTGCCCCACCGCAGCAGCCACTGTGCACTGGCCTGGCTGTGCACAGTGGCCAGACCCCAAGCTTGCTCATTCACAACCCCTCGCCAGTGTGCGCCTGGCTCACCCTTGGCAGGCATGGGATCCAGGCTGACAGTGCGAGCCAAGTGCAGCCTGCCAGGGCTGAATGAGCCCAGCAGGCCCGAACAAAACTCAGGCAAAGGTACCACCAGCCACAGAGGTTTCTGGCTGGAAAAGCAATACTCTAAGGATCCTGTGACATTTTTGTATACATTTCCACAAAAATGCCTGCCGTGATTTTGATTGAGCTTGTACCAAATTCGTACATCAACTTACAGCAAACTGGCATTTTACCAGTACTAACTCTTCCAATCCGTGATCATGGTTTCTCTACGTAGGTCTTACGCAGTTTCAAAACAGTTCATACTTTCCCTTGTGATTTCTTGCTTGACCAATGGACTATTTAGATGTGTGCTGTTTACTTTCTAAATACTTGTGGGTTTCCTAGACCCATTTTTGTTATTGATTTCTAATTTAATTCCATGGTGGACAGGGAATATACTCTGTGATTTCAATCACTTTAGGCTTTTGGAGACTTGTTTTATGACCCAGCACATAGTCTACCTTGGTGAACATACCAAGCACACTTGAAACAAGGTGGGTTTGGCAAGGTATAGTGTTCTCGAAGTACTGGGTATCAGGAAGGTGAAAGTGGTTGAGAGTGTTATCCAGATTATCTATGTTTTTCATGATTTTTGGTTAGCTGTTCCATCATGGGCTAAGAGAGCATTGCTGAAATCTCCAACTATGATGGTGGACTTCTCTATTTCTTTTATTCTGTCCATTTTTGCATCATATACTTTAAAGCTCTGTTATTAGGTAAATACACATCCATGAGTTGTTATCTGTTCTCTATGAATTACCCCTATTGTCACTGTGAAATATCCCTCCCCACCTTTTGTACTTCTTTGTCTTAAAGTGAATTTTGTCTGCTGTTTAAAAAGTCACTCCAACCTCCTTAGGCTGTTAATGTGGTATATCATTTCCTATCCTTTTACTTCTAACCTGTGTCTTTATAATTGAAGTGTGTCTTGAAGAGAACATATACTCAGGTCTTGCTTTTTAAAAAATCCATTCTAACATTTTCTGCCTTTTAATAACAGAGCTTAGTCTATTATCATTTGATGTAAATATTGATAAGGTTGAATTGAGCTAAACCATTTGGTTAATTTTTATTTTTTTCTCTCTTTTTTTTTTGTGTTTCTAGTCCTCTTTTCCTGACTTCTTTTGGATTTTTTTTTTAGAATGGCATTTTATCTATTGGCTTTTGAACTGTATCTTTTGCCTTATGTGTTTAGTGGTTATCCTAGGGATTACAATGTACATCCTTACCTTTTATATCAACTTAGCATTAATATTGTACCATGTCAGATCAAATGCAGAAATGTTACAGTCTTATAAGGTCCATTTACCACCCCTTCGTTGTTCCTTTATGCTAGAGTTGTCATATGTATTCTACCAATAAATGTAAGACTATGTAAGATGATGCTACAATTTTGCTTTAGGTAGATATATGTGTGTTGGGGGAGTATTTTAAATTTACCCAGATATTTGTCCAGAGAGCATTCCTTCCTAAAGACTCAAGTTTCCCTCTAGTGTTTTTCCTTTCACCTTTTGAAACTTCCTTTGGCATTTCCTTCCAGCAGACCTGCACTATGACACATTATCTTAGTGTTCTTTTACCTGGACATGTATTTTGCCATCGTTATTGAAACATTTTATTGGATATAGAATTCTGGGTTGACAAGCTTATCTTCCTTGAGCCCTCTAAAAATATTGTTCCACTCTCTTCTGGCTTTAATAATTTCTGAGAAAAAGTCCACAGACATTCAAATCATTGTTCGTCACTGCATGAAATGCTGTTTTCCTCAGATTACTTTCAGTACTTGTTTTTTTTTAAATCTTTGGTCTGCAGCAGTTGGACTATAATATGCCTAGATGTATTTTCATCATATTCATCTGGCTTGGAGTTTGCTGAACTTCTTGAGCCTGTAAATGTATGTCTTCTGCCAAACTGAGGAAACATCTGGCCATCATTTTTTCAAATTTTTTTTCCATATCTCCTATATTATCCATAGGTCCCTGAGGCTCTGTTTATTTTTTAAATCTTTTTCTCTCTTCTTCAGATTAGATAATTATTACTGTCTTATTTTCAAGTTCATAGAACCTGAGAACATGAGGATGATAAAATTACATTCACCGTGGCTAATCATTGAAGGGTCATTGTGAACTAGACAGAAGCTAGAAGAAACATACAATTCTAATTTTAAAAGGAAATTGTACTAACCAGAGATATTCTATCCCAAGTGAAATTCAAGTAAATAAACGAAACTACTATTACTGAGCACCTATTAAAGGTCAGAAATTGTACTGGCACTTTCATACTTACCACTGTATTTAATTTAGATCACAGCTCATTAATAAAGGTATTACTGCCCACAATATACACATAGTAGTACAGAGGAACAAAAAAGTAACTTGTCCCACTAATTAGCTCAAGAGCTGAGACTTTAACTTAGGACTCCCGTTATAGCTTTACCACTCATCTCACTAAAAAAATAAAAAATTAAGAGAATAATCAAGAGTTAGACATATTAGCTAGCCTGATTTTCTTTTGTAATAAGATTAGTATACAAGTAGATATTGGAAGTATGGGGAACATAGTACATTACAATTTCAGCAAAGCATCTGTCAGAAGTAATATAGTATTACGAACTAACAATTAAGTCTCTTAACACAGATAAAACTCTTAAATGCTGCTTCTACCACTTACTCTTTATGTCACTCTGTCCAAGCATTTAAACTCTCTAAGCTATAGCTTCCCCCTTATCTCTTTAAAGGGGAACCATGATGATAACTATCTCATCAGGTTTTAGTAAAGACCAAATGGTAAAAATCTACAGAATGCATTTAGCATAGTACCTGTCACATAGTAAATGGTAAATTAGTGTTAACTATTATTATTAAGGCATGATATCTCTTTGGACAAAAAATAATTTGAAATAATTACATAATAATGAAATATTATGAAGTATTGTAAACAACAGTTATTAACCCCATCCTATTCAACTTCTGTCAATGTCTGCTTTGTTTTATAATTCACCAAGTATCTTCCAGAAAAGAAAGATTGTAATGGGGCCACTACAGAATTACACAGAACTGCTGGCTCAAAAAGAAATATGCTTATTATTTATAATAGGAAATCACCAGCAATGACAAGAATGCATTCACAGAAGATTGCTTAAATAAATTATGATAGACTAATCTTGCACATGTAGTGTAGGAGGAAATAAAAGACTAGAAGGAGATACACCAAAAGATTAACATGATTCATATCTCTTCAACTAATTAACAAACATCTTAAATACCATTTGGGAAAAGATTACATTTTTTTCAACAGTATTTGGATTCAGATTTCCATTTTGGAATGGGGTGGGTTTATAAGGAGCCATTCTGGGAGACAGAACTATCTCCAAGGTGACTGGAAGAGGATGCCTCAAGTTATAAGAGCTCAACAGACCAGGCACAGTGGCTCACACCTATAGTCCCAGAACTTTGGGAGGCCAGGAATTCAAAACCAGCCTTGGGCAAAAAAGTGAGACCTTGTCTCTACAAAAGCTACGAAAAATTAGCCAAGCATGGTGGCACGCGCCTGTAGTCCCAGCTACTCAAGAGGCTGAGGTGGGAGGACTGCTTGAGCCCAGGAGTTCGAGGCTGCAGTGAGCCGAGATTGCACCACTACACTCCAGCCTGGATGACAGAGCAAGACCCCATCTCTTAAAGAAAAAAAAAAAAAAAAAAAAGAGCTCAGTAAATATTTGACTGAACAAATGGTAGGAAATTGCCCAGTATCTGGTGCTCAGACACATCCACAACACTGCAGAGGGCATTCAAGCCCTCTGGCCCCTGAGGTGCCTGCCAGAGTTTGGACAGACATTTGTTTGTCTGATTTAAGGTTTAGTAGAAGTCAAATCCCTCATTCGTTTCCAATGATGACAACATGGTGCTGGAAACATTTGGTGCACTTCATGACAATTTTCCAGGTATCAACAGTAAAAATAGAAACTGCCTGTAATCTTACAACAGTGCTCTATCTCCACTGCCTGGAACAAAAGTTCCAAGAAGGCCTCTTAGCAGTTAGGAAACATGCTCATATTTTGCAACAGAGAGAAGGGAAGGGGAGGCAGGAGAAGGAAGAAAAGAGAACAAGATCTGAAACAAAGCTAGAGAAGGCATTTTAATTGAGCTAAAAAAACAAAACAAAACAAAACAAAAACAAATTCTAAAAGTAGCTCCACATTCACAGCCCAGGTTTGCAACATCTAAGTTTCTTGTATTACCTCAATGGGCATCACAGAATGCAAAAAAAAAAAAAAAAAAAAAAAAATCATATTACATTTCATCTTGTTTCCATTTATAAAAGAGAAGATGCCATAGGTTGTTTCCGGAAGTAGAAAGGGTATTGAAAATGAGTAGAAAGGATGAAAATAAAAACCAGGAAAGCAGGGAGATTGCCACGACTTGCAGAATCCACCTCAAACACTCCACCAGGATTCCAAGCATATCAGACCCCACACTCCGATTCCACGGCAGGTTCTATACTATGTTAGTAAGTCAAATAAGCTTTAACAAAACATCAAAATCCAAAATGTCAGCCACGACCTCATCCAAGACCACTCCACATCTGCCCAAACTCCCCTTACCCCTCACAGAGCACTCCTTAGGACGTGGAAGCCGAGGGGCATTTTCCACCACAGCTGAGTTCTTCACGCCACTGTATCATCCCCTCCTGCGTTCTGGGTGTTTGGGTTGGAAGCGATGCCAGCAGAGAGTTTTTGTTTGTTTGTTTGTTTGTTTTGAGATAGAGTCTCACTGTCACCCAGGCTGGAGTGCAGTGGCATGATCTCGGCTCACTGCAACCTCCACCTCCCAGATTCAAGCAATCTCCTGCCTCAGCCCCTCAAGTAGCTGGGACTACAGGCGTGCACCACCATGCCCGACTAATTTTTGTATTTTTAGTAGAGATGGGGTTTCACCATGTTGGCCAGGCTAGTCTCAAACTCCTGACCTCAAGTGATCCGCCCACCTTGGCCTCCCAAAGTGCTGGGATTATAGACGTGAGCCACCACGCCTGGCCCAGCAGAGATTTTTCTTCTTGGATATCACTCAGCTGTAATTGGAGACATCTGAACACCCACCTGGATCATCACCCCCACTCCCACCCCAGGACCCACTTTGTCTAACAGGGGCATGGAACTCATTCGACTTTCCCTGGGTTCCAGAAGGAAACTCCAATTACTCAGCCACCACTACTGCTAGTGTGGGAAGCTGGGAAGCGCGGAATGAAGCTGAGTTATGAATCATGCACACACAGACAGCTGTCGGGGGATGCATGCCAACCAGAGGGGCCACATATATTCCGTGTTGATGGGACAGCACCTGCAGAAGGCAGAGAGAACTTGTAAAAGATCATACGAAATCCCCATTGCCATAATTCCTTTTTGGAACAGGGCAGGGCATAAAAAGAAGTAATCCAGATGATCAGCCAGACAGACATGAAAAGAAAAGAACTGTCCTCAGGCCAGCTGGGCCTCAGTGTCCGTGTTGGAAAGACACTTCCAGCTTTGGTGGTCTTGATGTCCATACCCTGAGGAACCTGGCCTCTGAGAAGGCTCCCAGGACCCATGTGGACAGGGGGGCTCTGCACCATTTTACTTGAAAGGGGGCTTTACAGGCATGGTGGCACGTGCCTTAATCCCAGCTACTAGGGGAGGCTGAGGCAGGAGGATCACTTGAATCTGGGAAGCAGAGGTTGCAGTGAACCAAGATTGTGCCACTGCACTCCAGCTTGAGCAAGAGTGAGACTCCACGACGGCTGGGCATGGTGGCTCACGCCTGTAATCCCAGCATTTTGGGAGGCCGAAGCGGGCGGATCACAAGGTCAGGAGATCGAGACCATCCTGGCTAACACAGTGAAACCCCGTCTCTACTAAAAATACAAAAAATTAGCCGGGCGTGGTGGCAGGTGCCTGTAGTTCTAGCTACTCGGGAGGCTGAGGCAGGAGAATGGCATGAACCCGGGAGGCGGAGCTTGCAGTGAGCCGGGATTGTGCCACTGCACTCCAGCCAGGGTGACACAGCCAGACTCCGTCTTGGAAAAAAAAAAAAATTAAGCCACAGATCTAGTATAACCCTCTAATCTCACAGATGAGAAACAGACCCAGAGAGGCTGGGTGATTCACCAACATCGCACAAGCTGCTGTGTCAAAATGGCAGGCAAGAAAGTTACAGTCTGAGATTTTGGGTTTTTTTTGTTTTGTTTTGTTTTGTTTTGTTTTGTTTTTGAGATAGAGTCTCACTCTGTCGTCCAGGCTGGAGTGCAGTGCCGAAATCTCGGCTCACTGCAACCTCCACCTCCTGGGTTCAAGCAATTCTCCTGCCTCAGCCTCCTGAGTAGCTGGGACTGTAGGTGCGTGTCACCACGCCTGGCTAATTTTTTTTCTTTTTTTTTTTTTTTAAGTAGAGATGGGGTTTCTCCATGTTAGTTAGGATGGCCTCGATCTCCTGACCTCATGATCCACCCACCTCGGCCTCCCAAAGTGTTGGGATTACAGGTGTGAGCCACTGTGCCCGGCCCAGTCTGAGGTTTTTGTATTTCATTTTTAGGTAAATTCCGTATGCACATATTACCCAAGTTTAAACTGAAAACTCTATTAGCATCAAGGTGACTTCTGGAACCAAAGGGCAAAGAAAGAGGCAGGTACAGACTTCCCCATCATTCCTCCTTCTCATCTGCTTGCCTTTCCACAACCAGGGAAAATCCTTCTCCGCCAGGCAATGACTTCATCGTTTCCTTCTCACTAATTTGAATACTCTTATGGGAGAACCAAACAAAAAATGAAAATGATGAATGACTCCTTGTGCAATGCAGAAAAAATGTGGCGTTTGGGATCTCACAGTGACGGAATACCCCTCATGCAGAAACAGAACATGCTTCTCTCCAAAACAAAAAGCAGAAACAACAAAGGTATTTCAGAGCTCAGAAGGTGTTTTGCCAAATGGTAGGTGTGTAAAAGATTTTAAAGGGGCAGGTGAAAGCAAATCAACTCTCACCTCCAAAGCAGGTAACTGTTTTATTTGAAAGAAAAACAAAAGTTCCTCTAAATAAGCCACAAAGCTAAGTCAGGGGAGAAAAAGAAATGGAAGAGAGGGATGCCTAGCAAGTAGGAGGAAAAATACCTGCTGGGTTAACTGGCACATTTATTTTAAACATTTACAGATTTTGACTAAAACATATTTTTAAGCCGGAACTCAACCTCTATCTGCACACCCCCTGTGTCCAGGTGACTGGTCAGACCTCAATCATGAACACTAACGTCTAAGAATATCTAAAAAAGTTTCTACTTAGAAACTACTGTTAAATCATAACCCAAGTTTGGGCAATGCTGCTTTCTTATCATAGATTTCTTACTGCATCAGAATCTTGAAACATATGCTCAGGTTTTATTTGCAGTTTCCATTATCAGTGGCTATCAGCAGTGCTGTGTGGGGAAAGCACCTGTCTTCCTTGGTAGCTGAAGAGGAGATTAAACCAACTCTTGGTGGCCACCCCACTCCGTGTCAGAGACTATGCAATGGGCTTTCCACAGCACCACCTGCTCTGACCTTCCCCACATGAACGGCTGCCAGGTCCGACCCGCAGACCATGGCTGAACGACGGATGAACAAATGCACTCAGACACAAGAATCCAGTGAAAGAGCAGGCTAGGGGACTGGGCCACCCACAGACACCAAGGAGGGTGCTGTAAAGAGTCAGCAGCCACAGCCCTGAAAAGCCAGCACTGCGGGCATTTATTCAGTATAGATTTAATGACAAAGGCCTTGAGTCAACACATTTGTGGGCAATTCACGTGGTCACCCAGACCCGGAGAGAGTAGTTCTGTGCATGGATGATTAAGGGCGAGGTTCCAAGGCCTAAGTAAACTAACTTATCTGGATCAGTTTATTTATATCCCCTTGTTATCTAACGTAAGCTTTCAGGCACCAGATAAAAGAATCTGGCTGCCTTCAGCCAAATCCTTTTCCGAAGCTTTTGTAAAACCTTCCGGCCTTCCAAGAAGGTTTGCATCTTCTACAATTTTTCCCACCACCCTGACCGATCTCCTACAAATGGCATTACCGTGAGTGGGCATTATTGCAGCTTGTCCATTTTAAGATGAGATGTCATGGAATTTGCCCCAGGCCAGTAGCCAGTGAAGCTCCAGAGCCTGCCCTGCTTTCAGCATCCCATGCAGCCTTGCCCAGTGGTAAATCAGACTTCTAATAAACTCAGGATGGTTATTCCAAGGTCATGTCTTTGGCCCTTCTGCTAAGGAATAACTCCTTTACAATCTATAGACTAGAGTGGAAGCAGTTCCAACCCTCAGCAGATTCAGCTCACTACTAAACTAAAATCAACACATTTGGATTTTTCTCTAAGGTAAACCTGAACTGGGGGGAAAAGAGCATAGAGAAGTCCCTGTCACCCTCTTTATTGATTATCTTTTCTAACTCTAAACCTTGCCTTATTACCTTTTGTGGTCTTTTATTGCTTGTTTAAATAAAACAGAGGCATTTGACAAAATGAATATTAAATGTAGTTACAATCAAGCAATTCTGCAGAGTAATAAACATCTGGGTTTTTTTTAAGAGCTTCAAGAAAATGTAGTAATGTCAGGTGCACGTGTTTCTGACTGTCATGGAAGGTTTCAGGGATCTCAGGAAGGTGTGGGTGATGCACAAGTCATATCCAAGGGACTGCGAAAATGTTCAAACCACTGCAGATTTGGCTCTTTTGAAATGACTGTGAATTACCTGTGAAAATGATAATTAAAGGGTTAAGATTTCAGAAAAAGAGAAGGTTCAATGAAAAAGAGACTTGCTTCACATATAAGAGAAACACAAACATGGACAACTGACTATGTTTTCTCATCTTTCAAAAAAAGTTGGACTAAAATATTTTTGGCACAACAGTAACCAGCAACAAACAATTGGTTCTAGTATGAGAAAAAAACTGTTGAAATCTTCAAACAAAAACTCCATTCCAAGAAAACACCTACCAAGCCAGGCACGGTGGTTCATGCCTACAATCCCAGCACTTTGGGAGGCCAAGGTGGGAGGATCGCTTAAATTCAGCAGTTCAAGGCCAACCTGGGTAACATAGTGGGACCCCTGTCTCCACAAAAAATTTAAAAATTACCCAGGCATGGTGGCTCACGCCTGTGGTCCCAGCTACTTGGGACACTGAGGTGGGAGGATCACTTGGGCCCAGGAGGTTGAGACTGTAGCAAGCCATGATCAGACCACTGTACTCCAGCCTGGGTGACAGAGCGAGATCCTGTCTCCAAAAAAAAAAAAAAAAAGATACACATATCACAGTCCTGAGCACAGACCACACCAATCTGTTTCATGGACGTCCACAGCACTGCTGAAGGATGCGTTATAAAGGCTAAAAAGAATTGCACACAAAGTTTAAATAATAATGAGAGTTCCATAAATATTAGCTATGTACTAAGAGTCTGCTGACATATTATCTCAGCGCATCCTCACCCTATCCTGTGAGGCACCCTGAAGGAGGGCCCCACATCTTCTCTATTCCCCATGGGTCCCAGAGCCTCACACAGGATCTTGCACACAGCTGGTGTGCCAGAGAAAGTAGTTAAGTAATTAAACTTTTTATTTTTAAGTAGACTATTACCAGCTGCATGACACAGATAAGGAAATAGAGGCATAAAAGGTTACTGATTTTCCCAAGTTTACTCATCTAATAAATTGGGACTCCAAACCAGGGCCAGCAGGACCCCATCCCAAGATCTAAGTAATGTAAAATGAATGAACCATGGGCTGATATGCAATTTCTGCAAATACTTTCTACCCCAGCTCTTCTACCATGTTATCTACTTTTTTTTTTTTTTTCTAAAAGTCTCATATACCCTCAAAAGATGAAGACTGCCACCATTGAGAACATTCAAAAGATAGGTGCTGCTGGCCAGGCACAGTGGCTCAGGCCTGTAATCCCAGCACTTTGGGAGGCCGAGACGGGTGGATCACGAGGTCAGGAAATCGAGACCATCCTGGTGAACACGGTGAAACCCCGTCTCTACTAAAAATACAAAAAAAATTAGCCGGGCATGGTAGCAGGTGTCTGTAGTCTCAGCTACTCGGGAGGCTGAGGCAGGAGAATGGCGTGAACCCAGAAGGCAGAGCTTGCAGTGAGCTGATATCGCACCACCACACTCCAGCCTGAGCAAGAGAGCAAGACTCCATCTTGAAAAAAAAAAAAAAAAAGATGGGTGCTATGGGTTTGAAAGAGCTTCAGCAGAATCCCTGCCATGGCTGGGCAGCTTGCGCTACCCTGAAGGAGGCCATGTTCGCTTCACTCCAGGTGACATTCACTCCTGCTGTTCTGTGCAGTCAAATTTGGGATGCTTCAAGTTGTCCAATAGTAAAATGATATTCAACCGCAATGGACTGAATGTTTGTGTTCCCTCCCCAACCCTCTGTCAAAATTCATGTGTTGAAATCCCAGCCCCCAATGTGATGGTAATCACTTTTGCAGGTGATTAAGTCATGAGGGTGGAGCCCTAACTAATGGGATTAGTGCCCTTCTATCTGAGGACCGTTGAGAGCTCTCTCACCCTCTTTCTGCCATGTGCGGATACAAGAAGTCAGCAGTCAGCAGGGTCTGGTGGCTCATGCCTGTAATCCCAGCACTTTGAAAGGCCGAGGCAGGCGGATCATTTGAGGTCAGGGGTTTGAGACCAGCCTGGCCAACATGGTGAAACCCTGTCTCTACTAAAAATACAAAAAAAAATTAGCTGGGTGTGGTGGCACATGCCTGTAATCCCAGCTGCGCAGGAGGCTGGGGCAGGATAAATGCTTGATCCCCGGAGACAGAGGTTGCAGCGAGCCAAGATCCTGCCACTGCACTCCAGCCTGGGCCACAGAGTGAGATTCTGTCTCAAAAAAAAAAAAAAAAGTCAGCAGTCTACAATCTAGAAGATAATTTGACCAAGCCGGGTAGCACCTTGATCTCAGACTTCCAGCCTCCAGAACGGTGAGAAACAAATTTCTGTTGTTTATAGGCCATTCAGTGGATGCTACTTTGTTACTGCACCCCGAAATGATGAAGACATCAACATCAGCGCTGAGAGGACACTGGGACGGCTCAGTTCTAATGAAAATGTCACCTAAATAGAACACATTATCACTATCACAAAATGGTAAACATCAAAATAACTCTACCATACTTGAAAAATCGGTTACAAAATATGAAAATAAACAACCAAGAGGCCGGGCGTGGTGGCTCACGCCTGTAATCCCAGCACTTTGGGAGGCCGAGGCGGGCGGATCACGAGGTCAGGAGATCGAGACCTTCCTGGCTAACACAGCGAAACCCCGTCTCTACTAAAAAATACAAAAAATTAGCCGGGCGTGGTGGCGGGCGCCTGTAGTCCCAGCTAAGCGGGAGGCTGAGGCAGGAGAATGGCGTGAACCCGGGAGGCGGAGCTTGCAGTGAGCCGAGATCGCGCCACTGCACTCCAGCATGGGCGACAGAGCGAGACTCCGTCTCAAAAAAAAAAAAAAAAAAAAAAAAAAAACAACCAAGAACACTAAAAATTAATGTAGAAGCTTCTCTGAAAAATACCAGGCCACAGAATAATTCAACTTCAGGAGCTTGGCATGTAAAAGGTTAACTTATTCAGGTGTTGAATTGGAACAACAAAAAAAATTTGATGGAGAACTTGCCAGAATAACCCTTCAGTCACAACCGTTGCCAAAGTCAAAGGCCAAAGTTATATTTTAAATTTTAGAAGTAAACATTAAAATGAAGGTTTCTTAAAATTCTCCAATAATTTTCACTTTTAAAGTACCAAACTGACACATAAAAAAATTCGTGCTAATTATCCCAAGCAATCAACTTCTTTAAAACCCTTTATTTCGCAATTACGCTAATATCCCATTAATTTGGGACACTTACCAATGTATTTATTCTTTGCTCATTACCTATGTGCACATTAAGAGTACACCAATAACACAATACAGGCATTAATATGTAAAACATCAACAAAAGCCATCTGGAAAGCTAATGAATAATCAAGGGATTTCAAATTAAACTACAGAATTTTCCCTTAGAATCTTTAGGACAACACTGTCAAGCTCAATCTATTCACTTCGCCTCCAGAATCAATTTTTCAAACTTTATGACAGGTCTAATCGCTTCCACCTGTGTCTCCAGCTTGACTCTTGACTGGCATGCTACCAGCCAGGGTGGAAATGTAGACAAAGACCCCTATTAGGATCCGGCTGTTTCTCTACTGTGAGGTCACTCAGCCATTAAATTAGTTCCAGCCCAATTTCTGTCCTCTCGGGCCTCGACTTAAGGGGAGGAGGGTGCAGAGTTGAGTCAGTTAGCAGCATAGACCCAGAAGGGAAGAAAAGGGGGAAAAGATGTTTGGGACTGACTAGGTAGGTGTGCACAAAGCTGAAAAGCTGGAGTTGGCCCCAAACTCTGAAATCGAAATACTATCTTTCTTAAATGACTGCAGCTATTCTCCCCAATGCGATCCTGCCCCCTTCCCATTTAAAAATATATATATATATTTTATGGGATTGTGTTTCCTTTTCTTCTCCTTCATTTGTAGAAAGTCAACTGTCTCCCACACAACATTTCCTCAACTCACATGAGGCTGATTCACAAAACTAGCTCAGCAATCTAAAAGCGCCAGAAGTCACTGAGAGATAAAAGGCTGGTTGGTGGAGGCTCTGGTGTGGGCGCATCACCAGGTCAAAGGAGGTGAGCTGAAGGTGCCTGGAGAGCATCTAGTGTTCCAACGCCCCTGATCTCACAGCTGAAGACAGTAAGGCTCAGGGAGGACAGACTGTCAAGGTCACAGAGCTAGTGAATGACAAAAGTCTTGGTTCCAGCATTTTCCCTACTAGATTATGAGCTCTACAGCATCAGAAACAAGGCCCAACACACAGTAACTGCAAAAACAAAAACAAAACACCATGCATCTCTCCTATATCACTGTGCCCACCTCCTTTCTGCCCAAAGCCCCAATGATCAGACCAAGAACGGTGTACACAACTTTACAAACTGGCACAGGCACTAGGATCTCCTTCTGCAAACGCACTGTCAGGCATGGACGCTGCCTGAGCCGCCAGGACACCTCTCCAGTGCCTAACACGGCGTCTGGCATACAGGAGTTGCTCCAGAACTGCTTATCCCATGAGGCAAAGAAGTCAAATCTAAGCCTGAAACATCAAGGGACTCAAACGGTGACAAATGAGAAATCAGCTTATTTAATAAGAAAATCTAAAATATTCTTTACAAATACAAAACGTCCAACCTTGGACAGCTTATTCAGGATGCACAAGTATATGAAGGAAATCGGCGTAAGCAAGGTTATGCCCATCTGCTCACCACACACTGCGGTTTCACGTCATTTCACTCTCTCATGGAGACTTGGTATAAGTCAATCAAAAAAAGACGCTATTGGCCAAATAAAAGATGATTCCAAAAATAGCACAATGACTCAGTTACCCCAAGCTCCTATGTTTCACAGTCTAGCCTCATGCTGTCTCCAGAGGGTCGACTATCATTTATCAGGAGATTAAATGGAATGTGCCACACGCCCACCACGTCAAGGCAGAGTGAACTCTGGGAGGGGCTTTTCCTGCAGTGACAATGGATTTGCAGTGGCCGGTCCACACCCACTTCCCTCACCACCAATAGCTCACATTTTGCAAAGGGATTCCTGAGCTGTAGCTGTGGGATGTGAGCCTGGAACACAGAGAAGTCCACTGTCCCAGACACAGACACAGACACAGACACAGACGCAGACACAGACTGGACCCATGTCCCTGGGACTCTACTTAACTGGCTGAGCTAACTGCTCACAGGGAAACCTACCAGGAAATAGCACAGAAAAATAAAGGTCTCTGGCGTGAAACAAAACTGGCAATACACACAGCATGGTGATATGGTTATGCCCTGTGTCCCCACACAAATCTCATCTTGAATTATAATCCCTGTAATCCCCATAATCCCCAGGTGCCAAGGGAGAGACTGGGTGGAGGTAATCGGATCATGGGGGTTGTTTCTCCCATGCTGTCCTTGTGATGGTGAGTTCTCATGAGATCTGATGGTTTTGTGTTTGGTAGTTCCTCCTGTGTTCATTCTCCTGCCTGCCGCCTTGTGAAGAAGGTGCCTTGCTTCCCCTTCACCTTCCGCCACGATTGTAAGTTTCCTGAGGCCTCCCCAGCCGTGCTGAACTGTGAGTCAGTTAAACCTCTTTCCTTTGTAAATTACCCGGTCTTGGGCAGTACTTTATAGCAATGTGGAAACAGACTAATACACATGGCATCCAGAAGCTGTTACCCTGACAATAGTGTGGAAAAGCAATTCATGGTCGGGAAGACATGTCAGAGAAAAGACTGGAGCCCAGGATAAAGGATGAAATCACGTTTTCTAAGCAAATGAGTTGGGTGGCACAGCCAAGTCAGATTCCTGGGGAAAGCGCATCACTAACGGGGTTTTGAGTTTTTACTCTGGGGGTGGAGGGGACTCAGTCCTATCAGCAAGTGGCACCCACATTGCCTGTGCTACTTCCTCTCCCCAGAGTGCTCTCCCCTCTACTCAATCACAAACATGCTTCCAAATTTGTGGGGTGGAGACACAAGGTGAAGGCGGTGGGGGGTTCATGCTCTAAGACAAGCCACTCACGTGCCCAGAGAAATCAAAAGAAAGCTCTCTACACCAGTACCATGGTAGCTCAGCTGGTACTGAAATACTAGCCCTCAAAAAATACCATGCCCTCAAAAATCTGTCAGAAATCTCCAAATCCTCCTAGATGTGTAAACACCTAAAAAAAATTCCTCTAATTACCTTGAGTAAGCACTGAAACAAAAGCAGTGTTATAAGTCAAATAATTATCTTCACCTGTGATCCTAAATCTGGTAGACCCTGGCACTATCAGAAGATATACTACTTTTAGGGCCTCCAAGTATTTTTCTTGGTAGTCTGAAAAACTGAAAGTACATGCCTGAGGCAGAATTCTAATTGTCTTCCAATGTCTACCCTCCTTTCCTCCTTAGAGATAGAAGCCTGGTTTCCAGTTAGATCCATGGTTGCCTACTATAAAGACCACATTTATTTCCCAGCCTTGTTTGTAGGTCACGTGACTAGGTCCTGTTCATAATACATAAACAAAAAGGCCATGTGCAACTTCTGTCCCTTGAAGAATGGGGATGTGGCTTCTTTACCCCTTCCTCCCACTTACTGGCTCAAGTAAGAACATAAACACCGGGATCGCCATCCTGGACGTGTGCTGAAGGTGGCCGAGCAACTCAGCTGGGTCCTTGACACGTGAGCCAACGCACCAATGCCGGACTTCCCATCTCAGCCTATCTCATTTGCAGGAGAGAAAAGTAAACTTCCATCCTGTTCAAGCCACTTCTATTTTCGGATATCTGTTGCACACAGTGAAACCTAATCTTAATTGACCTAGGAACCGGTACCTGAATTGGGGGTGCTAGGTCTCAGATTTTATGTATGCCACCAGAAACAAGGCCTAAAAATGCAGCCTGATATGGAGGAGATGGGCAGGGGATCACTGGCAAAGACACAGGTCTCACAGGTTCTCGACTGCTGACTGCCGCAGCAAAACCTTTGATCGAGTCCTGACCTTCTACATGTTGGGAGGTAGACCTGGTGTCTGTTAGAAGCTGTATCCTTATAGGAAACAGCTCTGAAAATTCAAAATGTCAGTGCTTGCCAGTCCTTGACACTCTCAGCAAGGTTCAATCAAGAGAAATGATCTCCAACTAAAGCTAACTAGTCTCAAGAAAGTGGGAAAGAATACAGATTTGATTAGAAAGGAGCTCTGTGTCAGCAATCAGCAATCTAAGTGAGCCTATGGGGCTGTCCCTGCAGCCCCAGCAGGAGATAAGACAGATGCTTTACCACATAGAGCCCAGAAGCCTTGTGCCAAAGATATGATTAAGGGCCTGGCCTTCCACCCAAGCCCACGGTTTCATTTGGCCCAAGGGAGTTGCTATTAAATTGGGAGGGAAAGGAATGGCAGAGCGCTGAGGCCTTTAAAAGACCACAGTTTTTAGGCTGAAAAACTGTCTAGACAAGATCTTGATGGTTACTCACATGGAACCAATCAGAAGCAAACAGACTAGAGGGCTACTAAAGTCCTGAGAGACTTGTATCTCTACAGAAACCTTAAGGCTGGCCTATAAAAAGCTGTGACTATTCAGTCCTCAAAACAACACCCAGACCCCAAATCCTCCCAGGAAGCGGGTGTTGGAAGCCCATCCTCTCCAGCATCCATCTCCGATGTGGTGCAGAGAAAACCCTTTCAGAAGGCAAAGCCATGACTCCAAAAGATCCCAGGCAAGAGAGTTCCCGGAGGGCAGAACGCGGGTTGCCAGACAGCGACAAGGAAACATAGTGGCCGCCAGTGCAGGGGGTGCAGGGAGACTTGATGGTCATGATTTCTACTACAGCAGTGTGGCACATGGTGTGCTGGGGGCAGAGAGCTCGTCTGTTTCAGCTAACAGATTGCAAGACCTCAACAGGTACATCCGGCCCTAAAAGAGAAAACGGCACATCATCCAGAGATCCTGAATCTGATCGAGTGGAAGGAAATGAATGTCATACTAGGGCCATCTTCCTTGAGGAAGAGGTGAGAGTTTTCTATGGAGGGGAAGACAAATGCATGTGGATATCTGGGACCTCAGCAGAAACTGCTGGCTGTTCCCCACTGTGTCCTTCCCCGTCTTCCTTAGGAATACAACTCCCAATTTTCAGCTGGTGCAGGTTCCATGATGGGGAATGGTAGACGGAGAAAAAGAGATTTTGTAAATCATATGATCAAGATCTATATCTAACATAAATTTCACTCCTACTTCAGCCCATTAGGAAAGAGCTGCTCAATTGCTGAAGAAATGATACACACAGACGAAGAGAGAAATAAGCATTGAGAGAACCCAGTCCATAGTTCTGAAAATTCTTCTTGTTCTATCCAATAGTTTCATCAAAGTGATAGTCTCATCATGTTGCCCAGGCTGGTCTCAAACTCCAGGGCTTAAGCAATTCTCCTGCCTCAGCCTCCCAAAGTGCTGCAATTACAGGCATGAGCCACAAAAAAAGTATCCCACTTTTTTTTGAGATGGGAGTCTTGTTCGGTCACCCAGGCTAGAGTGCAATGGCGCGATCTTGGCTCACTGCAACCTCTGCCTCCAAAGTTCAAGCAATTCTCCTGCCTCAGCCTCCTGAGTAGCTGGGATTACAGGAGCGCACCACAACTGCCTGGCTAATTTTTGTATTTTTAGTAGAGACAGGGTTTCACTATGTTGGTCAGACTGGTCTCGAACTCCTGACCTCAAGTGATCCACCCACCTCGGCCTCCCAAAATGCTGGGATTACAGGTGTGAGCCATCGCGCCTGGCCATATCCAACATTTTTTATAAATATTCAGAAACAGGAACAATTCCACACACAGTAAATTCTGTTACCTAGAATTCTACACACTGGTATAATACTAGTGTTTGACACTGTTCCAGTAACGACGCCAAAGCACTAAAACAACGGTCCCCAACCTTTTTGGCACCAGGGTCCGGTTTTGTGGAAGACAGTTTGTCCATGGACAGGGGGTTTCGGGATGAAACTGCTCCACCTCAGATCACGAGGCATTAGTCAGATTCTCATCAGGAGCACGCAATCTAGATCCCTCACATGCACAGTTCACAATAGGGTTTGAGCTCGTATGAGAATCTAATGCTGCCACTGATCTGACAGGGGGCGGGGCTCAGCCAGTAATGCTCACTTGCACCGCTCACCTACTGCTGCGCCGCCCCGTTCCTAACAGGCTGCAGACCACAGCCCGGGGGTCAGGGATCCCTGCACTAAAAAATAACGTATGAGATTCGTTGATTTGTTTAAAGCACACAAAAGCAGCAACTGGAAGAGAACAGCTGCCAGTACACATTACCTATTATTACTATCGCAAATAGACTATGTTTCCATAAGTATAGCTCGTTAACATGGTTTGGATTTGTGTTCCTGCCCAAATCTCATGTCGAATTGTAATCCTCAGTGTTGGAGGAGGGCCTGGTGGGAGGTGATTTGATCGTAGGGGTGGATATTCCCCTTGCTGTTCTTATAACAGTGAGTTCTCATGAGATCTGGTTGTTTAAAAGTGTGTGACACCACCCCCTTTGCTCTCTTCCTCCTGCTCCCATCATGTAGGACGTGCCTGCTTCCCCTTCACCTTCTGCAATGATTGTAAGTTTCCTGCGGCCTCCCCAGCCATGCTTCCTGTACAGCCTGCAGAACTGTGAGCCAATTAAACCTCTTTTCTTTGTAAACTACCCAGTCTCAGTTCTTTATAGCAATGCGAGAACGAACTGATACGCTCATGTAGGATCAAACATAGTTTTAGAAATATTTTAGTCTTATTCTTAGAATGTAACAGGCCATGTATTTTGTGCATCCATCTATCTCGTGGTCCCTCTGACACCAAAATGACCTCTTCAAATGTCTTCTCCTTAAAAAGGCAACTGCCTCCCCGTGCCAGGAATTTCTTCCCAGGTTCACTGACTCAGTAGGTTTCTGTGAGTAACCTCACTTTGTAGTGTTAGGAAGGAACCCTGGGAACAGCGGATGCAGGGCATCTGGTAAGCTAAGGCCGCCAACAACCATTCATTCAGTATCAGCTCTGCACCAAGCAAGGGATTCATAATTAATAATCAAACCAAACAAGAAGAGAAACAAAGATTCCTAAACACCCTCAGAAAGGCCAAAATACTTTCCCCCTTTGTAAAAGTAAAAACTCTTAACCCTATGGGAGGTTCCACCTCTAGTGTTGGCAAGCTCAGCTTCAATGTCTGTCAAACACTTTTACAGACCCAAGTTTCCTAAGGCAGAGGTTTTTTTTTTTTAAGTTTAATATCAAAAGTGAGCTTCCTGATATCCAAGAATATTAAGGCAATATATTTATACAGGTTCTTTGTTCACCCAAAAACACAGGCTGGACAGCGTGTGGTGAAGCCCAGCCCTCCGTGGATGTGCGGGAGCCTCAGCCCGTCCGCACTCTCAGGGCGTGTGCTGCCCTCTTGGTGACACGCTGCCCTCTGGTGAGGCGCTGCCCTCTTGGTGACACGCTGCCCTGGCCACGAGCTCCAGGACCACACTTCCAAGGTTCCCAGATGGCAATGACACGAAATATTCTCCAGTATTCTCTACAGAAACAACAAAAATGGCCTGGAAGTACCCGTATTTTTCTATCTGAACTTCACCTCCCCAAATCTTTTGTTCAATAACTTGTCTCATTTTTTTATTCAGAAAATGTAACTATCGCGAGTTACCCCTTCGATATAATCAAGTCTTCGCTTGAGTAACAAAGGATTATTACAGAGTTTGCAACAAGCAAGTGATGACTGTTCCATCTAAAAGAACAGGCTTTTTCCTTTTCTACTGGGAATCAATGGATGTCAGGGGTGGGGTGGAAACAGGACAGTTAAGAAATGCTGAAAAATAAAAGTACCTATGACATCACAAATTAACTCAGTACACAACAATTATTAATGAACACGGCTCACAGTTCCCCTCCCAGTCTGCCCCCATTGCTCTGATAATCCTCCCAAACAACTCTGCCAATGCCTCCTCTAATACAACACATATACTAACACTGCCATTCTGATGACTCTAAGTGTGACAGTCAAGAAAATGCTAAAGTTGGCTCATCATTTTATATCCATATAGCATTAAATTCCAGAAACTATTATCAAGAAAAAGGCCAAAATATTCCCATACATTGAATTATACATCTGTCTAATCATGTGGTCCCATGAGTGAAATGCCTAGAAACTATGAATCCAGTTATTTTTGGAATATTTCACGCCTTAAATTTTAACACCACATTGAGGGAAGGCACTTTTGTTATTCCCTCCCTCTATAACCCAATTTTTTAAACTAAAATAGTATTAGTACTATTGGGGAGTTTTAAAAAATTCCTTTCATTTGTTTTCTATTTTTTAATCTTTAATCAGAGTCTATGTAACAGAAGGAATCAAAAGGAAAACCTGCAGTAAGAGTAAATTTCAAATATCCAAATGGGGTTATCGACTGCTTAAAAAAGGCATAGGGGTTGGGCACGGGTGGCTCACGCCTAAAATCCCAGCACTCTGGGAGGCTGAGTCAGAAGGATCACTTGAACCCAGGAGTTCGAGGCCAGCCTGGGCAACATGGCGAAACCCTGTCTCTACTAAAAATACAAAACTTAGCTGGGCGTAGTGGCGTGTGCCTATATTCCCAGCTACTTGGGAGGCTGAGGCAGGAGCAACCCTTGAGCTCAGAAGGTCGAGGCTGCAGTGAGCTGTGATTGTACCACTGGACTCCAGCCTGGGTGACAGAGCAAGATCCTATCTCAATCAATCAATCAATCAATCAATGTATTGGATAGCAATGTACCAAAAACACTTTTCAAAATACAAAGCTCTGATCTGACCTTTTTCAATTTACACAGCTTAGATGTCATTCAAACTTCCTATTCAAATGCCCCTAAAAAACATCCTGTATTAAATGTCTAACACTGATTATAACTGCACAAAAGAAGAATGATAATCTGAACAATAATGCCACCGGTTAAACATCTTTTTTCATAATATTCGTTTATCAAAGAACATTCTGAGGGCCTGATTCAAAGAAGCAAGACACAAAGCACAACCACCTTCCATTCCCATAAAAAACAAACCTGTGATCAAAGAACTTCAATTTCCTTTCCCACAATTTAACTCTTCTAGGACAAGAGTACTTCCACCTTGCTAATAGGTCTGGTCAAATGTATTCCTCTACAACTCTATCCCCTTCCCGACTATTGGTAAGAGAGGATGATCAACGGAACAGGACTCCTCTGAGCAGATGCAGACCTGCTCACACCTTACCCGTCCAGGAGACGCATCGTTGTGGGGGTCACTTCGGCAAACAAAATTACTTTCCCCAACTGCTTGGTCTGCAGATTTTGGCGATAGATCTCTAAGTTGAAATGTTCTGATGAGAAGGCCTCCATGTTGGTCACCACAGGTATACAAGATGGGGTTATTTCTACTTCAGACACGCAGGATGAAACAAATCTAAGAGAGAGCTGGCCGGATTTCATTTCTCCCTCGGAGTCCACGTGTTTCCCAAGCCACTGCATAAGAGGATCCCTGATTTCCTGTGTCATAAAGAAAGAAATGAGATGGCCGTAATTTGGCATTACATTAGATCATGGTAGCTTTTCCTTATAATGCCATTTTGGTAATATGAGTACTTCCTAATTCATGACCAAGAAAAGCTAGATTAACATATTCCACACATCTAAACGATCAGACAACATGATAATCATATACTTAGTATACTTATACTATAAAATAAGCTCTTCAGAAACCAGGATCCAAGAAAATCAGTTCAGTTCATGATTATACTTCCTATCTTACATCTTACATTCTCTCATGATTTTCAAGATTCCCCTCCAGTCCAGAGTTCACAAGTAGTTCTCCAGTCCTCCGTGCATTTTACGGAAAACTTTTATCTTTTTGCCCCACAAAGAAATTCATTATCCTATTTGCAAAAACAACAACAGAAAACCCTGGGTGAAAGAAGTCACAGAACACAAAGCACTCATATATGAGAACACTCGGTCTCAGCCTCACATCTTAGAGAATCTCCACTTCCTCTTGTAAAGACAAGGCAAGTTGATCACCAACAAAGAAGACACTAATCTTCACAAAGGGAAAGTGGGGTACCCCAAAAAGCTGCTTTCTGTTTGCCCCAAATGAAGGTACAAGGAGGAGAAGGAAGGCAAAACCTAGAAGAGACGTTGTCCAATCCAGGCACAGAGCTCTCTACTCTATCCCCAAAACCACAAGGCTGGAGGAGGTTCCCCCACGCCAGACCTTAGAGGTCCCAGAGGCCTTCCTGCAGGGTGGTTTATCAGGAACTGAGGGCTGACGGAAGTCATCATCTCAAGAGGCCTGTACAAAACTTACTAAGATCTCAGTAAACACAGATCCAGGCTCTTAGGCCATCCTCCTGCAAACATCAGGCCCTTTACATCCCAAAGCTCCCTGTGGCTACAGAGTAGTGGCTTCAGAGATGAAACTTAATTCAACTAATTTCAATTGATCAACCTTGAAAACTCACAGCTAGTTTGCAGATAATACAGAGGAGAAGAGAACAAGTAAAATGACTTCAGAAGAAAGCATTCAGGGCCGGGCGCAGTGGTTCACACCTGTAATCCCAGCACTTTGGGAGGCCCAGGCGGGCAGATCACCTCAGGTCAGTGGTTCAAGACCAGCATGACCAACATGGTGAAACTCCATCTCTACTAAAAATACAAAAACTTGCCAGGCATGGTGGCGGGTGCCTGTAATCCCAGCTACTCAGGAGGCTGAGACAGGAGAATCGCTTGAACCTGGGAGGCAGAGGCTGCAGTGAGCCAAGATCACTCCACTGCACTCCAGCCTGGCAACAAAGAGTGAAACTCCATCTCAAAAATAAGAAAAAAAAAAAAAAAAAAGGCAAGAAAAGAAAGCATTCACAAGAAATCCAGGGGATAAAACATTTTACAGAACAGCCGGGCTGGAATCTTCAACTAGTCAATGTCACGGTGGAGATGGGGTGGGGACACAGAGGTGGAGAGGGAGACCCCGTCTACATTAGAAGGGGCTTAAAAGACATAATGAAACACAATGGGTGGTTCTTTATTGGATCCCAACTTGAACAAACTAGCTGGAAAGGACAATTAGGAAATCTGAATGTGAACTGTATGCATTAGATAGCAAACTGGAATTACTGTCAGTTTTAATAGGTGTGACAAGGGTACCGTGGGGGCCAGGCGCAGTGGCTCACACCTGTAATCCCAGCACTTTGGGAGGCTGAGGCAGGCGAATTGCTTGAGCTCAAGAGTCTGAGACCAGCCTGGGCAACATGGTGAAACCCTGTCTCTCCTAAAAATACAAAAATTAGCCGGGCATGGTGGCGTGCAACTGTAGTCCCAGATACTCAGGTGGCTGCGGTGGAAAGACTGCTTGAGCCCAAGAAGCAGAGGCTGCAGTGAGCCAAGATTGCGCCACTGCACTCCAGCCTGAGTGACAGAACCAAACCCTGTCTCAAGAAAAAAAGGAAGTACTGTGGTGACATAGGAAAAGTCCTTAATTTTTAGAAATGTATATATGTCATGATATCTGTAAAATTTACCCCCAAAATACATAAAGTAAGGCAAAATGTTGATAATTATTAAATTATGTTGATAATTGTTAAATCTAGATGATGGGTATTTGGGGTATGTGTTACAGTATTCTCTCTATTCTTTTCCATGTTTGAGAACTGTCATAATTAAGAGTAAAAAAAAGTGGTGAAATAAACATAAGCTATTTAAAAATAATAAATTCAGGCCGGGCACAGTGGTTCACGCCTGTAATCCCAACACTTTGGGAGGCTGAAGAGGGTGGATCACTTGAGGCCAGGAGTTCAAGACTAACCTGGGCAACATGGTGAGACCCCGTCTCTAATAAAAATACAAAAATTAACTGGGCATGGTGGCATGCACCTATAATCCCAGCTACTCAGGAGGCTGAGGCAGGAAAATCTCTTGAACCCAGGTGGCGGAGGTTGCAGTGAGCCGAGATCATGCCACTGCACTCCAGCCTGGGAGACAGAGCAAAACTGCATCTCAAATAATAATAATAATGAATTCAATTGCCCATACACTGGCAACCCATTCCCTCTGTCATCCATTCAACAAATGTTATGGGATATCTCCCATATGGCAGGCAGTCTCACAGGCTCTGAGGACGGAGCAATGATCAAAGGGGTCAAAATTCCTGTCTTTGGAGGGTTAATGCTATAATGTGGGAGTCAGAAAGTTAAAAAAGGCCGGGCGCAGTGGCTCAGGCCTGTAATCCCAGCACTTTGGGAAGCTAAGGAAGGTGGATCACTCGAGGTCAGGAGTTTGAGACCAGCCTGGCCAACATGACAAAACCCCATCTCTACTAAAAATACAAAAAATTAGCCATGCATCGTGGTGGGTGCCTGTAATCCCGGCTACTTGGGAGGCTGAGGCACAAGAATCACTTGAACCCAGGAGGCAGAGGTTGCAGTGAGCCAAGATTGCGCCACTGCACTCCAGACTGGGTGATAGAGTGAGACTCAGTCTCGGGAAAAAAAAAAAAAAAAAACAACAACAACAAAAAAAAGTTAAAAAACAGTAAACACAATACACAGAATGTTAGAGAGTAACACGTACAAAGGAGGGACAAGAAAGCACAGAAGAGAGGGAGGCCACTTCAGACCAGACAGATGGAGGACCTGCTGAGAAGGCAACACTTAAGGAAAGGCCTGGAGCAAGTGAAGGAGGATGCTGGGACAAAATCTACAGAACTATGTTTTTATATTTATTTATAAAGGGATTCCAGCAAGTGCAGAGGCTCCCGGAGCGGGGAAAGAGCCTGATCAGGGCACAGCATTTGAGCAGAGTGAGCCTGGGCAGAAGGTGGAGTGCCGGGGCCAGAGAGGCAGAGGGGGTGGTGAGAGCCACGGTCCACATCGCGGGGGGCCTCAAAGGCCACAGTAAGGACGGGGCTTTCACTGGAGGAGCAACAGGGAGCCCCAGAAGGTTCTGGGGAAGGGCGTGGGATGTCCTACCTCTGTTGGAGCAGGATCACCCCACTCTGACTCCTGTGTTGAGAAGAGCCTGAAGGGGAACAAACAAGCAGAGAAACTAGTTATAAAGTCACCTAAATGAGCTAGGAGTGAGACTACTGCCTGGACCAGCATGCAGCAGACATGGTGAGAAAGGATAGGATTCACAGTAGACTCTGAAGTACAGGCTACAAGATTTGCTAACAAGTCATATCTGAGATGTTAGAGAAAACAGGGGCTCAAAAAAGAGCCCAAGATTTCTGGCCTAAACATCTGGAAGGACAGAACTGCTGCTGGAAATACCATAGGAAGAGCAGGTTTGGAGAGGAAGAGGCAGGAGGTGAGCCCTGGGTGTGCTAAGCTTGAGATATCTATTAAAAATCCCACGAGGGCTAGTCGCGGTGGCTCACACCTGTAATCCCAGCACTTTGGGAGGCCCAGGCAGTCAAATCACTTGAGGTCAGGAGTTCAAGACCAGCCTGGCCAACATGGTGAAACCCCACCTCTACTAAAAATACAAAAATTAGCTGGGCATGGTCGTGGGCCTCTGTAGTCCCAGCTACCTGGGAGGCTGAGGCAGGAGAATCACCTGAACTCAGGAGGTGGAGGTTGCAGTGAGCTGAGATCATGCCACTGCATTCCAGCCTGAGCAACAGAGAAAGACTCAGTCTCAAAATTTTTTTTAAAAAAGGAAAAAAAAAATCCCATGAAAACAATGAATTGGCAGTAGAACATGTGAGTCCAGAATCCAGGGGAGAGGTCTGCACCATGGATATCAATTTGAGAATTGTCAGACTATGGGTGATCATTTAAAGCCAAGAAAGAGGATAAGATCCATGAAAAGAGTGACTGTAGTTAAAAAGAGGATGCAAAGTAGGGCTGCTGTCACAAAGGACTACAAACCGGGTGGCTTGGAATGCCAGAAATCTATTCTTTCACAGTTTTGGAGGACAGAAGTCAAAAATGAACACGTCAACGGGGCCGTGCCTCCTGGGAAGGCTCTGGGGAAACTCGTGTTCACGCCTTTGCTTCTGGTGCTGCTGGCACTCCATGGTGCCCCTCGGCTTGTACACACATCACCCCCATCTCTGTGGCCATCATCACATGGCGTTCTCCTCTTTAAGTGTCCCGATTCTGTGTGTCCTCTAGTCTTCTGAGGACAGCAGTCGTACTGGATTAGGGATCCACCCTAATGACCTCATCTTCACTTGATTACATCTGCAAAGACCCAGCTTCCAAATAAGGTCATATTCACAGGCTCCAGGGCTGGGGCTTCCACATATCTTTTTGGGGGACACAACTCAACCAACAATAGCAGTCCATGCTTAGGTTTCAGGGAGATCACAAAGAGTGTGCAAAAGAGATTGAGAAAGGGAGAGAAAAATCAAGTGTGTCTGTGGACAGCAGTGGGGGGCAGTGGTTGCGGAAGTCTCCTGACTCCAGTTTTGAAGGTTGGAAGACGATGACAGTGCCGTGGGGAGAGGGCTGAGAAGTCACCACTGGCCTCGGTGCCGCAGAACCCAGACTCTGATGAGAGCAGTTTGAGAGGCGTGATGGAGGCCAAAGTCAGATGGGAGTAGTGAAAAGAGAAAAACTGCAGACTCCAGGATAAAACTCTGGCAAAGGGTCTCCTTTAAAGGGTAGAGAGGAATGGGGCAGTGGCTAGAGGGAGGAATGGGGTGAAAGCAGGTTTTGTTTGGTTTAAAGGGGAGAAACAGCAGCATTTTCAGATTGATGTGAAAGGTCCCCTAGAGAAAAGAATCCAAAGGGCCAAGTGGGGTGGGACCTAGCGCAGAAGCAGAAAGGTCAGCCTTGGGAGCAGAGACAGCTCACCCATAGGGATGGGGGTGGCTCAGGTTCCCCTCTGCGGACACCTGGTCTTATGACCCCACTGGTTGCAGAACTCCTTTGGCCCTTGCCAGTTGCACAGCCATACGGGACAGCCTGGTAACTGAAATTCGCTGCTCCCACCCTGCTCCACGGCTACAGGGAGGTGGGAATCCTGGTGCTGGCAGCCGGCAGAAGTCATCTTATGATTGCTTCTATGTTCTCAATAAATAGGAAGCAAGATCATCAGCTAAGAGAGAAAAGAAGGAAGGAGGTGTTGAAGTTTGGGGAGGGAGGAACGAACATGACAACAGGGAGAATGAGAAGACGAATGCAGTGGGGAGAATCTTCTGAGCAGCGCCTTCCCCAGGGCAGCTGGAAGCATTTGAGCACCACGGAAGGTCAGCGACTCTGAACTGAGAGTGAGAAGTCCGCATGATTTTGTGTTTTTATCCTGCCACAGTCAGCTACCCAGCCATGTGGGCTTAGCAGAGAGGAGGCAGTGAGCTGAAGGTGTACAGAAAGCAGTAACTGAGACTAACCGACCACAAATGAGACACTGCTGGAGACAGGAAGTAAATATGAGTGATCCTGCTGGGGAGGAGAGTGAGAGGAATGCCCCAGGACCAAAAAGCTTAGGTCAGCACCAGAGAGAGCTCCCAGAGAAGGCATGCAAAATAAGGGGTGATCCTGCTTGCAAAGAAACCAGAAAAGTTGTTGGAAGAGGTCAAGCTCAAATGAGCTATCAAAAGCTACATTTGGGTCCTATCACAGTACTAATTTTCGGTTTTCAGACTACAGAATACCAAGATATATTTCAAATGGATTATTCCCTGTTCATCATTCTTTCCTTGGTATATGCTCTATTGGAAGAAGAAGAAATGAAGAAATAACATACAAAGGTGATCCCCAAACCTCAAATCTGGCCATTAGTTATAACCAACTCTGCCCCTAAAACTTTGGTCAATGCCCTTAAAGCATAAAATGCACAGATCTGAATTTCCATCACTTTCCCCAGGGCAGCTGGTTGTCACCAGACCACCACACAGGCTAGAGATACATATAGGTGAATTAGGTTAAACCACAAAAACAGAAAGATAAAACTATTATTTAACTCAAGCAGAGAGCTAAGAGGTTATTAATCAGATGATGGCAATACAAATATCCCATTCAAAGTCAATGAAAACCAGGATAAAATGAAAAAGAAACAACCAGCACTAACTAGAACTTTCAGAACAGGAATAATGCAGGAATTATCCTCTAAAGTGAATCATCCAGATTGACTATGGTATACATCATTCATTTAAGAAATATGTATGGAGTACCCACGGTGTCTCAAACACAGTACCATGGTAGAAAGAGAAGAGGAAGGACAGATATTGCTATAGTTTGAATGTGTCCTCCAAATTTCATGTGTTGGAAACATAATCCCCCAATTCTATGTTGATGGTACTTGGAGGTGGGGCCTTTGGGAAGAAATTGAGATTGAATGGGTAGGGCACCTATGGTGGGATTGGTGGCTTTATAAGAAGAGAAAGAAAGACCTAAGCTGGCACACTCCTGCCCTCTCACCATGTGATTCCCTTCCCATGTTATAACGCAGCAAGAAGGCCCTCACTAGATGCTGGCATCACACTCTTGGATTTTCCAGTCTCCAGAACCAAGAGCTAAATAAACGTCTATTCTTTCTAAATTGCCCAATCTCAGGTATTCTGTTATAGCAACAGAAAACGGACTAAGAGAGATGCATACACATAACTACAAGACAAAAATTCACTCAAACTATTCAAACATACACTTCTCTTTGGCAAAGTAAGTCAACCTGACTTGCAAATTTAATCATCTATTCTTATGTGCATGCAAGTTGAGAGCCATATTCTCAAGAAATTACATCATCATTGTTATGTCTACTAATTACTAAAGTAACAATCTAAATTATTTGTTCTTGAAAGCAATACTTAGACACATACAAATCTGCAAAATAAAACTGATAAAAGCAAGGCATGCAGGTTTTTTTCTTATACTTATTTTACATAATCTTTCAGGGCTTACTCAGAACCAAGTGAATTACTCAGAACAAAGAGAATCTAAAAGGTATCAAATGAAACCAGGACCCTCTTATGAAACATAACTATATACCACCCATAATTCTCTTAAATATTTATATTCACTATAGTCAAATGCATTTTAAGTACTATAGGAAGCATTTAGCCTCCCCCAAAACTTTCTCCCCACTCCACCATTAACCCTGGACAACATAAAAATTCTGAATAAAATTCTGGTTGTAAGAAATACCAAAATTACTATCTGTTTGATGTAAATCTGCCTGGCATGTCTTCTCAAATGCACTCAAATTATGATTATGACTTGAGAGTTGCATATACAGCTGCTAATAATACATGTAGGGAAAAGGAATTCATGACTCTTGCCTAAACTCTCCTAATGACCATGCAATGTAAAAATGTTACTGAAGAAAAAAGGTTTGGATCATAGACATCAAGACAAGTGGGCTGACATATAAGTAGCACTACCCACTCTGCAATACGCAAATGCACCTATTTCTTTGAACTCAACTATCAGAGGATAGCTAAAACGTCACTTCTATAGGGAGGATGTCTCTGACCCACAGCCATTCACAAACTTTCGTAAACCCTTAGTTACTTTATAGCACTTATCACGACTATACATAATTTGTATAACTGCTTATTCAATGCCACACTGTCTTATTAGAATATAAGTTCCATAAAGATAATATACATATGTTCCTGTTTTGCTCCCAACGGTATCCATGGAACCTAGGACAAAAGTGCATGCTTAATAAACATTTACTGTATAAATGCACATTAAAACCTTGCCAAGGAAAACTCTCCAAATAACAGATAGGTAGGTAATCAAGAGGTAAAACTCAAAAAAGACAATGAGAGAGTATGGTCTTGAGATGGCTACATAAGCATCAAAAATAATGCACAATCTTTGAAATCATTACAGCTAGTTCTATTGACAACAAACAACCACTATCAGATTCCACTTCAAGGGGGTTTATAAAATTCTAATTAATGTTATTTTTCTAACATTTCATCTTCAAGAATTTAGTATTTCTCTTCCTCTAGGATTTCAGGTTAATTAAATATGATTTGGGTGGAACCAACAGCTGAATGCTTTATAGTCACATAAATGTGGCCCTTTTAAATCAGCCACAGCACCCAGCCATTCTCAAGGAAGGTGAATATATTCTTTGTCTTTTATTGGCTCATGTTGCACAGGACATGAAAATCCAAAGGAATCTTAAAAAAAAAAAAATAGAATAAGTGAGTTTAGCAAGGTTGCGGGATACAAGGTCAATATACAAAAATTGGCTGGGCACAGTGGCTCACGTCTGTAATCCTAGCCCTTTGGGAGGCTAAAGTGGGTGGATCACTTGAGGTCAGGAGTTCAAGACCAGCCTGGCCAACATGGTGAAACCCCACTTCTACTAAAAATACAAAATTTTTAGTATTTTGTATTTAGTATAGGCACACACCTATAATCCCAGGTACTTGGGAGGCTGAGACACGAGAATCACTTGAACCTGGGAGGCAGAGGTTGCAGTGACCTAAGATTGTACCATTGCACTCCAGGCTGGGCGACAGAGTGAGACTCCATCTCAAAAAAAAAAAAAAAAAAAAACAAAAATTGGGTGCATTTCCATATACTAACAATAAATATTTGGAGCCTGAACTTCTTTAAAATATCATTTTAATGGCATCAATAGATCTGAAATATTTAGGGACATATTTAACAAAATATGTGCCAGACCTGTTTACTGAAAACTACAAAACACTCCTGAATTAAAAATTAAAGATATCTGAGCATCATAACTCATACTCGTAATCCCAGCACTTTGGAAGGCTGAGTATGGAGGATCACTTGAGCCCAGGAATTTGACACCAGCTTGGGCAACATAGAAAGACCTCATGTCTAAAAAAAAGAGTTTTTCTTTAATTAGCTGGGTGTGGTGGCATGCACCTGTGGTCCCAGCTAGTCAGGAGGCTGAGGTGAGAGGATCACTTGAGCCCAGGAGCTAGGCTGCAACCAGCCATGATGGCACCACTGCACTCCAGTCTAAGCGACAGAGCGAGACCCCATCTCAAAAACACAAAAGGAAAATTAAAGAGGCTGTAAATAACTGATAAGATACACCATGTTCACGGATCAGAAGACTAACACTGTTAAGATGTCAATTCTTCAAATTAATCTATGGGTTCAATGTAATCCCAGTCAAAATCCCAGAAGGCTTTTTTTTTTTTTTTTTTGTAGAAATTAACAAGCTGAAAATAGAAACTATTTTAAATGGTCAAAACAATTTTGGGAAGGAACAAAAAGTTGGAAAACCTACATTATCTGCTTTCAAGACTTACTATAAAGTTGCAGTATATCAAGACGGTGTGGTATTGGCACACAGAGATAGGTATAGATTACTGGCACAGAATAGGGTACAGAAATAGGGCCAAACATATAAGTGTGATTGATTTTTTTAAATTTTTTTGAGACAGCGTCTTGCGCTACCACCCAGTGGGGAGTGCAGTGGTATGATTACAGCTCACTGCAGCCTCAAATTCCTGAGCTCAAGCCATCCTCCCACCTTGGCCTGTTTGACTGATTTTTGACAAGAGTGCCCAAGATAACTGACTTGAAAAAGGATAATCTTTGCAATACATGGTGCTGAAACAAACATTCATATGCAAGAATATGAAACCTTGATCTTTATCTCACATGTATATAAAAATTAACTTGAAATAAATCATAGACCTAAATGTAAAACTACAAACCTTCTAAAATAAAATACAGGAGAAAACCTTTCTGACTTTGGGTAGGTAAAGTTTTTTTCAGATGGAACAAAATAAGCATGAACCATAAAAGGAAAAAAGTGATAAGCTGGACTTTATAAAAATTAAGAATATTAACAACTGCTGTTCTTGAAGAGATAATGCTGGCCAGACATGGTAGCCCACACCTGTAATCCCAGAACTTTGGGAGGCTGAGGTGTGTGGATCACCTGAGGTCAGCAGTTTGAGACCAGCCTGGCCAATATGGTGAAACCCTGTCTCTACTAAAAATACAAAAATTAGCCAGGCATGGTAGCATGAACCTGTAATCCCAGCTACTCAGGAGGCTGAGGCAGCAGAATTGCTTCAACCCAGGAGGCGGAGGTTGCAGTAAGCTGAGATCATGCAACTGCACTCCAGCCTGGGCGACAGAGCGAGACTCCATCTTAAAAAAAAAAAAAGAGAGAGAAAGGGAAAGAGAGATAATGCTAAGAACAGTGAAAAGACAAACAACAAACTGGGAGAAATTATTCTCAATACTTACATCAGACAAAGGACTTGTATCCGGAATATAAAAAAGAAGTCTTAAAATTGTAAGAAAACAAACAATTCAACTTAAAGCCTGAGCAAAAGAGCTGAATAGACACTGCCCAAAAGAAAATATCGGATCGCCAATAAGCACATGAAGAAATGCTTGGCACCATTTGGCAACAGGAAAATGCAAATTAAAACCACAATTAGATACCACTATACATCCACCTGAACGGTTAAAATTAAAAACTATTTTAAGCCCAGGAATTTGGGCCTGCAATGAGCTGTGAGCACACCACTGCATTCTAGCCTGAACAACAGAGCAAGACCCTGTCTCCAAAAAAAAAGAAAAAGAAAAAAAAAAAAAACATTCTGGCCGGCCACAGTGGCTCATATCTGTAATCCCAGCACTCTGGGAGGCTGAGGCAAGAGGATTGCTTGAGCCCAGGAATCTGAGACCAGCCTGAGCAACATAGTGACACCCAGTCTCTACAAAAAATAAAAAAATAAAACTAGTCAAGAGTGGTTGTACACACCTGTATCCCAGCTATTCAGGAGGTTGAGGTGGCAGGATCACTTGAGCCCAGGAATTCAAGGCTGCAGTGAGCCATGACTGTGCCACTGCACTGACAGCCTGGGCAACAGAGCAAGATCCTGTCTCTTAAAAAAAAAAAAAAAGAATCTGACACTTTACAACGGTTGGCAAAGATGTGGAGTAACTAGAACTCTCATGCCCTACTGGTGGGAATGTAAAATGGTACAGTGGTTTTGAAAAACAGTTGGCAGTTTCTTGTAAAGTTAAACACACACTTCTCATGTGACCAAGAAATTCTACTCCTAGGTATTTACCCAAAAGAAATGAAAACACATGTCCACACAAAGACCTGTATGTGGATGTTCATAGCAGCTTTACTCAAAACAGCCATAAATGACAGCATATCCATACAATGGAATACTACTCAGGAATAAAAAGTAATGGGCTACCCACACATGCCAACAAGGAGAAGTCTCAAAAACATAACACTGATCAAAAAAAAAGACAAAGAAGGGTATCCAGTACACTATATGATTCCACTTAGATGACGTTTCAGAAAAGGCCAATCTAATCATCTAGTGATAGACAGTATATCAGTGATCTCCTGAGGCTCCAGGCTTAGGGGTGGATGAGTGCATGAGAACTGATTAAGAAAAGTAACAAAGGCGGTGGCTCACGCCTGTAATCCTAGTACTTTGGGAGGCCGAGGCGGGCGGATCACAAGGTCAGGAGATCGAGACCTTCCTGGCTAACACAGTGAAACTCCACCTCTACCGAAAAAAGACAAAAAATTAGCCAGGCGTGGTGGCAGGTGCCTGTAGTCCCAGCTACTGAGGGAGACTGAGGCAGCAGAATGGCATGAACCTCGGAAGTGGAGCTTGCAGTGAGCCTAGATTGCGCCACTGCACTCCAGCCTGGGCAACAGAGCGAGACTCCATCTCAAAAAAAAGAAAGGTAACAAAGGAATCTTTCAGAATACTGGAAATGTTCTGTATCTTGATTGTAAAGGTAGTTACATGTAAAACATTTATCAAACTGTACACTAAAATGGGTGCATTTTCTTGAATATAAATCATAACTAAATAAAGTTGATTTTTTAAAAAAGCAAACAGCAACAAACCTATGCAACATTAAACAATACTAAGGCCCAGGAGACTCCATATTCACTAACATCCAAATAACAGCAATATCTCCACTTCTAAAGAGAGTGAATGCTTGAATCTGTATCTAGTGCAAATTCACAGAAGTGACTACTCTATGGTGGGTAAACATATTGCAGCATCTGCTACAGACAGAGTGCAACTAAGATCAGAAACCCATGTTATACTGTGTCTCGCCACTTTATTGATTGATTGGAGGCAGCGTCTTGCTTTGTTGCCCAGGCTGGAGTGCAATGACGTGATCATAGATCACTGTAACCTTGAACTCCTGGGCTCAAGCAATCCTCCCACCTCAGACTCCCAAAGTGCTGGGTTTACAGGTGTGGGCCACATCACTTTAGAGCGGTTCCACCCCTGTTACTTGTCTTATCTGCTAAATTTACCCAGCTAACAAGATTCAGTGTTGAATTCAAATATTTCTTATGATCTCCATGTATGTTTTGGAGCTTCTTTTCCCAAGAAACACCAAATAATTGATCTTAACCCATAAAGGTTTTCTATCTCAGAGACACGTTTGCCTCATTGCAAATAATTAGATTAGTTGTGCTTCAGTCATAACATCGTAAGTTGCTAGGCAGCCAGAAGTGAGTTAATCAGAAAATGAATCATCAAAGACATGGTACGCAATCTCCTTTTATGGGTGTCTCATTCTTAAAACACTTTCAAGGAAACAGAAGCAAATATTTGTCTGCTCGTATGGAATTTATATGATGCAATCCAATTCTTACTATTGGTATTTGACACGCAAAATATTCACAGGCAATTTCATGTTCGCTTGGTGTCTTCACTCACAGGACAAAGCCAGATGGCACAGCAAATCTTTATAATCAAAAGATGGCACTCCTGGGCCAGGCGCAGTGGCTCATGCCTGTAATCCCGGCACTTTGGGAGGCTGAGGTGGGTGGATCACCTGAGGTCAGGAGTTTGAGACCAGCCTGGCCAACATGGTGAAACCCCATCTCTACTAAAAAATACAAAAATTAGCCAGGCGTGGTGGTGGACACCTGTAGTCCCAGCTACATGGGAGGCTGAGGCAGGAGAATCGCTTGAACTCGGGAGGTGGAGGGTGCAGTGAGCAGAGATCGCGCCACTGCACTCCAGCATGGGGGACAGAGCAAGACTCTGTATGGGAAAAAAAAAAAAATGGCACTCCTGAAATAGGACTATTTTTTTTTCCTGACTTCATTTAAGGCAGGGATTGATCATCTGACAACCCTTGGGGTGGGCGTTTATTCAGCGTGCCAGTACCAAGCAAAGCAAGGCTCCATGCAGGTTTGCGAAGTGCCTGTCTGGGTGTCTGCGTGTGTGCACCTCCTCACCAGCCTGGTCCCTTATGCGGCAGCTTCTGTCTAGCCACATTGGTCCCCTGTGGTCTAACCAACCCCTGCCTGACCTGTCCAGATTCCACGCTGCACGGCGCTGCACCCTGGCATGAGTTCCCAAAACTGCTGCTTCCTGCTTCCCACCCTGTGTTCTGCCACTAGCCCCAAGCACCGGCACACAAAAGCAAACGGCTCTGAAGGGCTTCCACCTTCCAGTGGCTTACTTTGCAGAAACCAGTCCATTTTCACAAACATCCAGGCTGACCGTCGCTTAGGGACACCCTCGGGCCAAAATGAATCTGGAGATGTGGTTTATTTAGCCCATATTTTGAACCAGTTGCAACACTTAAAAATTGAGATATTTCATATCAAATTTCCTGTCTCTTTTGAAGCAGCAGCAACTCTTTCCACACAGCAGTAATGGGCTACAGCCGAGTAGCCACCCTCATCCCGTGGAGAACGTGCTCCAGCTGGCCCTATGTGTCTCCAGCAGCCAGCTGCACTCTGCGCTGCCTCTCCTGCCCCCTCCCCTGGCCTCTGGGTTAGAGACTACTCGTCTCAGCCCCAGCAGTAAGCCTGGAACCCATCCAGCCATCCTCCTCTGGGGCCCTGATGATGCGTCCTTCCAGTTAGGTCCATTTTAACTCCCCAGACTGAGTCTAGTGACACTGACTCTCAGAACAGAAGGGGACCATTTTGGTAGTTCCTCAAAAAGTTAAACAAGAGGCCGGGCGCAGTGGCTCACGCCCGTAATCTCAGCACTTTGGGAGGCTGAGGCGGGCGGATCACGAGGTGAGGAGATGGAGACCATCCTGGCTAACACAGTGAAACCCCGTCTCTACTAAAAATACAAAAAAAAAAATTAACCAGGCGTTGTGGCAGGTGCCTGTAGTCCCAGCTACTTGGGAGGCTGAGGCAGGAGAATGGTGTGAACTCGGGAGGCGGAGCTTGCAGTGAGCCAAGATCGCGCCACTGCACTCCAGCCTGGGCGATACAGCGAGACTCCGTCTCAAAAAAAAGAAAAAAACACATTTAACAGAGAGGGCCAGGCGCGGTGGCTCTCACCTGTAATCCCAACACTTTGGGAGGGGCCGAGGTGGGTGGATCACCTGAGGTCAGAAGTTTGAGACCAGCCTGACCAACATGGTGAAACCCTGTCTCTACCAAAAATACAAAAATTAGCTAGGCGTGGTGGCGAGCACCTGTAATCTCAGCTACTTGGGAGGCGGAGACAGAAGAATCGCTTGAACCCAGGAGGCGGAGGCTGCAGTGAGCCAAGATCATGCCATTGCACTCCAGCCTGGGCAACAAGAGCAAAACTCCGTCTCAAAAAAAAAAAAAAAAAAATTAAACAGAGAATTAATACATGATCCAGCAATTCCACTCCCAGGTATAAACCCGAAAGAACTGACAGCAGGGACCCAGATATGTGTGTGCCAATGATCATGGCAGCATTATTCACAACAGCCAAGGCTGGAAATAACCCAGGTGTCCCTCAATAGACAAATGGATAAACAAAATGTGGCATATACAATTAAGGGGATATTATTCAACCAAAAAAAAAAAAACAAGGTATGAAGTTCTGATACATGTTATAACATGGATGGACCTTGAAAACATTACACTAAGTTAAATAAAAGCCAGACACAAAAGGACAAATATTGTATGATGTCACTTGTATGAAATATCCAGAATAGGAAAATTCATAAAAATGGAAAGTAGAACAGAGGTTACCAGGAGCCACAGGGAGAGGGGAAGCGGAATTATTTATTCACTGTTACAGAGTTTCTATTTAGGACGCTTAAAAAAAAAGTTTTGGAAATATAGAGTGAAAATGGTTGTAAAATAGTGTGGGTGTAATTTACACCACTGAATCTCCACTGAATCGGAGACTTAAAGGTGGTTCTAACAGTAAACTTATTTTATATATATATTTTATCACATTAAAGAGAGAAAGGGAGAGAGAGAAGGAGTCAGGATCTCAGTTCCTTTACTCTCACAAAGCTCCCTGTCCTCTATGCAATTAGCCACCACCCCCCAACCCCCCGCCATCAATTAGCCCTGCAGACCAGGGGGAGCAAAGGGACAGCTTGCACAGGCAACCGAGGGGTCTCGCTGTGCTCTCCTCGGGGTCCCTCCTTGCTGTCCCTGAGTATCACTAAGAGAGGCCACTCAAAGGACCTCTCAGAACAAAAGTCATTTCCAAGGTGACTTTCCACCCACTTCTCCAGCTAATGATTTTAAGTTCTGCTTAGGCACCCACTTAGCTACAACAACAGTATGAAAGCCACCACTTTCTGGACATCCATCCACTGCCAAGCACTGCTGGGTGCTGTGGACCCAAGATCCCCAGTCCTTTCCAGGCAACACCTCCGCATCATTAGCACCGTCCACAGCAGAAGAAATGGGACCCCAGACAGCATTAATGACTGCCCAAACCACACAGGCAGTATACCGCAGAGCTGGAATTTGAACCCATGAAACCAAATCTGTCTGGCTCCCAAATCCTTGCTCTAATTCCTATCCCACAGTCCTCACAAAGAGACCTACCTAACCCAAAATGCAGCAAATTAGGAAATGCCTATTTTCTATAATCAAAATGCTGATGGTATCACAAAGTTATAAACTCAATATGCAACTATGAATAAACATAAAATGGATGTGTATGGCTCAGAGCCGGGGGTGGGGTAGGAGGGAGAAGGGCAGTGGGCAGGGGTGGAAGCAGAGTGTTTGATAAGAAAAACTTCAATTTGGCCGGGTGTGGTGGCTCACGCTGTAATCCCAGCACTTTGGGAGGCCCAGGCAGGCAGATCACCTGAGGCCAGGAGTTTGAGACCAGCCTGGCCAACATCGTGAAACTCCGTCTCTACTAAAAATACAAAAATTAGCAGGGCATGGTGGTGGGTGCCTGTAGTCCCAGCTACTTGGGAAGCTGAGGCAGAAGAATCACTTAAACCCAGGAAGCGAAGGTTGCAGTGAGCCGAGATCGTGGGCTACTGCAACACTCCAGCCTGGGTGACAAAGACTCCGTCTTAAAAAAAAAGAAACTTGAAAGTGAACCTTGAAGCTACCACCCACTAGCTGTGTCTACTTAGACAAGGCTGTGAGAGGACACTTTCACAAAGAAATAAAGGTTTTATCATGTAAGTGAGCTACTGCTGACCTCACCCCTATCTGGTTTCTGCAGGAAAGAGGTGTCATATTCACAAGGGTTCTGTAATGGAAGGACTGTGGGCAGAGGTAAGAGAACCCAAGAACAAGGAAGCGGTGCCAAAGCACTTGGAACCAGCAAGGGACTGAAGGAGCAAGAGGGGGAGCTGCTAATGGGAAATAATATTAATACCTTGACCTCTCTCAAATCCTGCCCATCAATCTCCTGCCAGTGCAGCCAGTGATGAGAAACATCCAGAGTTAGGAGCACGGGAGCCCAGGGATGGGCCGACAGGTGAACGGTCCAGGGGCCAGCACATCTGGCTGGGTGGGCTCGCTGGTTATGCATCCCCTCTCACATCCAGCCCTGCACAACTCTGACTTAGTCCCAGCAACAACATGAACTTCTACACAGCCTGATCTAGCAACGAGCCCAAATCGATTCAGCAACTCCAAAGGACTTAGGATTGATGTCATTGGCTATCTAACCCCAGGAATATGAGTTCCTCCAGGGCTGAACTTGCCACAGGGCTTTCTAGATCCCCAATGCCTGGGACACAGTAGGCACTCAATAAATGTCTGTTAAGCGGTCTTCCTTTTATAATGTAAAGTGATAGCTCAGGCTCAGATGCTGAAAGGCCCAGGATTTACTGCATTTTTTTGTTACCTGCCAACTAGCGAAGACCACAAAAGGCTTGAGTAGAACAGTAAAAGCAGGGAGTGAATAAGTCATTTCTAACAAGGCTGGTTTTATAGGCATCACACCTCCACCAAGCCAAATAGGCTCATTGTAGAGGCGGAATCTATTCTGCAAGTGCAGAGACCAAAGAGAAAGCCAGGGTCAGCTCTAACAGCGAGGGCGGCTCTACGGGGCAGCTCAGCCACCGCCTCCACAATAAGAGACGCGAACTTCCACTCACTGGGCTTGTGGGTGCGGGACCGACACCCACAGGAGTCTCTGGGGCCTTCATTAAGCCTGCCCAAGGAAAACGCCTGCCATTTGTCTCAGCCCAACACAAACAAGCTTCTGACAGAGCAGGCAGCGTGGGGGTGGAGGGCATGGAAAACGCTGGAGCTGAGCCCTGGGGGCCCATAGGCAGCCCTGCCTGGTGCATCCAGAGGTGGCCCATCCTAGCCGACATGCACACCAACGTGACCGTTCACACGTTCCCTTCCTTCTGACGCTGACATGTCCCCCCGCCCCACCATCCTCAGCTATTTGCCTGTTACCTGCCAGCCCCACCTGGGCCTCTTGTGGGGGCAGGAGACTCTGGCACGGGATCCTGCCCTCAGCTCTGCCACCATCAGCTGTGAGGCCGCAAGAGGCACTCCCTGGGCTGACCGCAGCTTCTTCATTTTTCTAATGAGAAAACGAGAACATCTCTCTCTGGTAAAACGGAGCTTCAAGATTCAATGTTTAGCCTCCACTGTTTAATTCTCAGCTGAAATTTTAACATCATGTTATGTTAAAATATATGTTACCTGGAAAGAGAGAAGCGGCCCCATATCAAGAGGCCAAGAGCTTTCTGCTCCAGGGCCTTATCTTACCAAAGGTTCACTGGTCCAACCGGCTGTCACCATGACACTTGGGAAAATTCAGAGAATCCCAGGGAATAACACCTGGCCAGGCCTGGCAGGAGAGAGGGGAGTGGCGTCCAGCACTGCCTTACGTGTGCAAGGAGAGGGCGGGTCTAAGCCCACACACTCAAGGCCACGGTCTAAGAAGCTCCGGCTCAGAAGGTGCATTCGTTCATAGGAGAAAGGGGCTGACTGCCCAGTTTGTACACAGCAGAGTTTCTAAACTGAAAAGTGTTTTTAATAACACACAAAACGATTCCAACTTTTCCCTGAAACTCCATCTGGCCAGTTTCCTCCGGCATGCCCACAGCTGATTCTTCTAGAAACTGTTTAACATGATTGTTAAGAATAACCTAACAACCTGTTAGGTTATTTATCCTGCTTTCCCAGAATACAGAGCTGGACTGTGCGGGCAGCCGCTCGGGCAGAGAGGGCTGTGCACTGCCGGCCTGTCCCTGGGGTCTCTGGGGGCTCTCGGTGCACAGGAGCCAAGGAAGCAGCTCCCAATCCATTAGCGAGAAAAACCAAAACACTTTGCAAGTGTCCAAATAAAATGTGCTTACTAAATGTCTACTATAAGCAAAATACTGGGAAAGGGTTACAAAGATTAACAACATATGGTCCTTGCTTTCAAATCAGCTTGCATGACAGTTTAATGGGGAAAACAGATATTTATACAAATAATACAACAATAGCACTTATACAAACCACCTAAAAAAATTCTTATGGAAGTGGCTAGATCTAAAGTTCCAAGTCACGATACTTGGGTTAGGAAATTGCAAGAAAAAATTCAAATCCTATACCCGTGACACGATCATCAGTGGAATTTTCCTAGATCAGAGGGGTAGAATCCCTTTGTTGAGTATAAAAGATCAACTATTTGTCCTCATAGCATCCGGCTGTAAGATTTTTTTATGTTCTGTAATCTAAGACTTTTCTTTTAAGAGATAGGGTCTTGCTTGCTCAACATGTTCCTCAGGCTGGAGTGCAGTGGCGCGATCACAAATTCAACTCCCGGGCTCAAGAGAACCTCTCATCTCAGCCTCCCAAGTAGCTGGGATTATAGGTGCACACCATCATGCCTAGCTAATTTTTTTTTTTTTTAATCTTTTGTAGAGGTGGAGTCTCACTATGTTGCCCAACCTGGTCTTCAACACCTGGACTCAAGCGATCCTCCCACCTCAGCCTCCCGAAGTGCTGAGATTACGGGCATGAGCCGCTGCACCTGACCAATTTAAAACTTAAAATCTTACTACTCTAAGAACTTTATACACATGTGCTTTATAAATGCTGGTTCATATGAAGATGGAATATCCCCCTCAACCCTGTAGGGTGATACACGGCCATACGGAACCATCACAAACTAGTAGGCTACTGCTTTTACTTCAAATAAAACAAATACTCCCCGGGCCAAGTAGAAACTAGAGCCGTTCTCCTGGAAGCAAAGATGTCAAAGCCTCTCACTCTTAGAAACAACCCACAATAGGGTCTGGGCTTTGTGGTTTACTTAAAGGAATTAACATTTGCATCTTCAAAACAAAAACAAAAGGCCCTCTTTATCAGGAAAATGTGGCAAAAGGTTCACCAGTGGTAAATCTGGGTGAAGGCTCCACAGGGCTTATAGGGTTGGTGTATGACTCTTTTACCTTTTCTTCAGTTCCAATTTTTTTTAACAAAAAATTGGGGGAGAAATAAAGGATTTTCCCCAGAAGCTTGAAAGGCCCTGCCAGCTCCTACATGAGCTGTAGATTTTTGTTCTGCTGTTAATCCTGGAATCATCAAAGAAACAGCCTTCATAAAGAATCAAAAAGCAAAACAGCAAAGAAGAACACCTTTTAGCTTTTTGATCTGAACAAGCCTTCATGCTGCCTGTGCTGGGGAAGGGCTGCTGAACCATTCTGAGGCAAGAACACCTCCGTGAAAAACCACAGATTTCCATCCTCATGGAGCCATCCTTCCGGAGACCCAGATCTTGTACGGCCCAAATGCAGGGCGCACCTTCCCCGAGTACAAACCCCAGTGCGTTTCATGAAGCTGTTCAGTATATGCAGAATCAGTGCATTAATAACAGCTTATTGGCACCGAATGAAAAACACACAAGTCTTAATCTTAGGTCTTGAATTTTGTCCAGGTCCTACGTCATACCTGGCTGGAAGGGCTACAGCCGTAAGCATGCTTGGTGACTGGAGGCTGTGTAGTGAGACCTGAGTTTTGAAACCAGGATTGGTAGCTTAACAAAATTTACTGGTTGTAGAAAAAGTAAACTTGCCTCCGGGGAGGTGAGCTCAGCCTCACCATTCTGACAGCAGCCTCTGGTGGCCAGTTTAGTAAAAAGTGTTGGCTCTGATGCTGAAAGCTCGGACCTTCCCTTCTTAATGAAGGTCGCTGCAAGCAGACAGGCCATTCTAGGTAACAGCTGGAGGTGACTGGGGAAGCTGCAGAAATCCAAACAAAGGTGTGACTTTGGACCACGTAAATCACCAAGTCATTGGATGATCTGTCTCTTGCATTAAAAAAAAAAAAATGAAGTACTCTCTTTCAAAAGTAGAAAAATAAATAAAGAGAACTGTTTTAAAAGGGCTCAAGTCACAAGGCAGATAATACATACTCAGTTTGAAAGTAATCTCATTCCTTACTTGCATAGAAAGCCTTTAAATATTCAAGGAGCACAGATTCCTGAACAAAATAAAGCCCAGCCTGTCTGCTTTCTTACATAGCACCCCATGGTACACTAACTCCTATGTACTGAGTGCCGGAAATTCTTCCTGCAAAGTAAGGAATTGCTCCATATGGCAGAAACTTCTAGAAAATGCTGCAACCATTCATTCAGAGAACAAAATTAAATATTCAGGATTGTAGGTGAGGCCTGATTTCTAGTGCCACAGATTCACACCATTTCACTGGATATAAATAGAGGAATGATCAGAGGCTGACAGTTGGCTTCAAAGGCAGAGAGGGTAAGAAGGAGACGCCATCAGCTTCAAGCCAACTTCTTCGTAAGGTGCACTCTGTCCTCAGCCGTCACAGAACAATCTGGAAACAATCTGCTGAGCAGCTGCTCTCATCAACAAACTGTTTATTGTAAGAAAGTGGCTGGGTCAAAGGCTAAACATCAACCCAAGCTGAAAGCATACAGAGCAAAAATCAATACCGCCCCTGCTAAAGAGACCCAGGACTCAGCATGCAGAAAAGAGAGGGTGAGGAACTCATGTTTAGTTCTGAAAGAGTAAGAGTTGGAACAAAACCCCCATATTTCAACATTCAGGGTTCTTCTGCATATTATTCCAACTGGCGACTTGCTGCTATTTGCAGAATGGCCTTGTAATGGGGGCTAAAATGTGGCATTCAACAAGGACATAGAAATCAACTTTGCCCTAAAAGTTACAGGGGTTAATATCAGTTGTTTCTCTCTCACATTTGTTTTGCAACAGGACCAACGTGCTCATCATACACATGTGCTTATTATACACAATGCACAGATACTACAGTCCATCTTTAAATATATCTAATTGGAAACTGGAAGGCTGACTGGACATGAGATTACATGAAGAGATTGTTCCATTTTAGGTATGACAGTGGAATTGTGATTACGTTTTTAAACAGAGCTCGCATCTTTCAGAAACACATACTAAAATATTTGCAGATGAGAAAACTGAAACAGTATCTGGGAATTCCTTCCAAATAATAATGGCAGAGAAGTGGGTAGAAAGAAGTGAAATAAGATTGGCCATAAATGGATAACTGTGAAAGAGAGTGATGAGTACAGAAGAATTCACTCATTATTTATATTTACTTTTGCATATTTGAAATTTTCTATGAAATGTTTGCTTTTACTTGTGTGTAAAGTTCAACAGTTACTTTGAAAGAAAAAAGTTTTCTTAAATATAAGAGAAGTATTAACCTACCGAGGCAAATTAATTAAGTCATATGCCATGGTATTGCTAGGTATCCAATTTAACGTTTTTGAGCAATGTCCGAGATATGGTTGTTATGTCCTGAGTTGAACGATGGAGAAGTAGAAAGAGATGCTCAAAGTGTTCCCACTGCACACGTGCTCCAGCAAGCTAGAATGTGACACAGAAACAGATAAGACGGTTTCCTATGGTTTAATTGCAGTATGGGGCAAGAGGACATACGTGAGCTGCTAGGAAAACCCAACTGTCATAAATAATGGGGACCAAGTTGTTAAAAGACAAGTTAGCTCACAAATTTTGAAAACACAATTTCTTTGTAAATTTGAGGCTGCTATACAGTGTATTGATAATTCTTAAATTAACAGTAAAATTAGAGAATTAGCCTGAAATAAATAAAAATAAAGCAGATAGCAAAACATTCTTTCATTGTGCTGAAGTTAACTGTGAAGATGTATCTATGATTTTAACTTGTTCCAATATAAAGATGAAAATGGTAATAATCACAAATTCTTAGAAAAGAATGCATTCAAAGGAACTGCTTAAAAAGTTAAAAAAATTTTTTTTTAGTCTACTTGCTTTGCCAAGACCAGCATAAATACTGCAGAGAGTCCTGCAAAGGATGAGAAAGGTCATCTTGTCTACCCTCCCTCCCAACAGAACAGAGAAGGGTTTGGTCATGAGAATTTGGTGACCCACCAGGCACGGTAGCTCATACCTGTAAGGCCAAGTACTTTGGGAAGCTGAGGCAGAAGAACTGTCTGAGCCCAGAAATTTGAGACCAGTTTGGGCAAAAAGTAAGACTCCATCTCTACAAAACACAAAAGTAAAATAGCCAGGTATGGCGATACATGCCTGTAGTCCCCGCTGCTTGCGAGGCTGAGGTGGGAGATTACCTGAGCTCAGGAGTTCAAGGCTGCAGTGAGCCATGATCATGCCACTGCACTCCAACCTGAGTGACAGAACGAGACCCTGTCTCAAGAAAAAAAAAAAAAAAAAAAAACAGACACCCACCCTAGTGGGAAGGTGGGGCAGAGATGGGAATGGTTAATGGATGCAAAAAATAAAAAGAAATAAAAAGAATGAATAAGACCTAGTATTTGATAGCACAACAGGGTGACTACAGTTAATAATAATTTAATTGTACATGCTCAAATAACTAAAATAATATAATTTGTTTGTAATATAAAGGATAAATGCTTGAGAAGATAGGTACCCCATTTTATATGATGTGATTATTATGCACAGCATGCCTGTATCAAAGCATCTCATGCATCCCATAAATGTATACACCTACTATGTGCCTATTAAATTAAAATAAAAAAATCTTTTTAAAGCCATCTACCAAGAAAAACTCATTTGGCCAATCTGAGACACTACACCTAACCCCAACATCACAGAAGGAAAAAATACACAGAGCAAAACCTTCAAAATTATAGACCTTTGACCTTTAAAGCATTTTATGAACTAAAAAGCTACAGAAAAACTTAAATCCTGAAATGTATCAAGGTTGCCTATGAAAAGCAATCTAGACAATCCTAGGCAGAGTCTGGCTATCCCCCCACCCCCAAATTAACCATCATTTTTTAATTTATGAAACTACTGTTTGATGTTTCTTTTAAAAGGTGTATTTTCTTATTTACGGAAATTAAAAACAGGAAGAGGGATCAGTGGTGCCATCATTCAATCACTCTTCAGTGAACTACTCTAGGTAGGATTCATTTTTGTTCAGAGAAGAGAGCAACTTACCAAATGTTTACCTAGGGCATACAAAAGCAAACTCAATAAGTTTTCTGAGAAGAATATTCACTTTCAGCCGGGCACAGTGGCTCACGCCTGTAATCCCAGCACTTTGGGGAGCCGAGGCAGGCGGATCACAAGGTCAGGAGTCCAAGACCAGCCTGACCAACATGGTGAAACCCCGTCTCTACTAAAAATACAAAAACTAGCTGGGCGTGGTGGTGTGTGCCTATAATTTCAGCTACTCAGGAGGCTGAGGCAGGAGAATCGCTTGAACCCGGGAGGTGGAGGTTGCAGTGAGCCAAGATCGTGCCACTGCACTCCAGCCTGGGTAACAGATTGAGACTCTGTCTCAAAGAAAAAGAAAAAGAAAAAAAGAATATTCACTTTCAACTTTAATTTTAATTTTTTTAACTTTTCCTTAATGCATGTAGGAGGCAGGCTGAATTAAACTAAAAGTTTTTATAGACCAGTGGCTCAGGAAAGCCTCATGGTGGGTGAAACTGACAATGGTCCTATGATACGCATGTTCAGGACCCAGCAATCTAGCTGACTGCTGATGGGCAACGCTGTTCTCCTTTCGCTCACACCTAGAATCTGAATCTCAGCCTCGGAGGCGCAGCAGCACAGTGCCAAAGCAGCCCTCCTCTTCACCCACAGCCCCTGTCCCCTGCACTCAGACACACATGCCAGAGACCCACCAGAGACACAAACACCTACACAACAAAATTGTGCTGTGAACCTCGTGTCAAGGGAAAGTGCATTTCCCTTTTACCAGAAATCTCCAGACCCGCTACTCTAAGTCTTCTCTCACTCTCTGGGAGAAATGACCACTCCACAAAGGCACGTTCTATCTCAGCAATCTTAAGTTTTTCTGTAGTTCTGGTTAAAACAGACATATGCACTTAAATAAATAAATACATAAATGTATATGCATATATATTATCATAATAACTATATGTATTCATATGGTTGAAATTTTAAAAACTCAAATACCCTTAAAAGTATCGATTAAAACAGACTCTGTTTTTTTTAAATTAAAGCCACGTTCCTCAATTCACGAAATAAAATTTGAGTTATAGAATTTTTTTGTAAAGGACAGTAGCTCCAATGATCAATAAGAATTGAAATCATAGTCTTTAACTCCAATATTTATTTTTTAGAAAAAAATATTTATTTTAATTGACAAGTAAAAAAATATGTACATTTCTGGTATACCACATGATGGTTTGATACATGTGTATGTTGCGGAACAGAAACTCCAATATTCCTTCCACTGATTCTATTATTAAACCAAAGCCTAAAAACATTTTAAGAAAGAAAAGACCTACGACACCAGCAGAGGGATAATGTAGAATTGTACTGGAAACATGTAGTACCTGGAAAGCTGTGTGGCCAAACTCGGCATGCTGTACCTGGGGAGACGCAGCCATACACAGGCAGCTACAACAAAACAAAGAAATTAGGAAGATCTCTCAGAAAAAAGGAGTCTTCCCTTCTTATCTCCAGGAGAAAGTGCCTGAGGGACAGACAGACGGACTAAACTTGGCTGAGTTTTTCTGCTTTCACGAGGAAGGCTGCAAAATCCTCCTGGTGCTGCCCAGCATCGGCCGAGCTCCAGCACAGGAGCGCTCTCCTTGCACCCCAAGTTGTTTCTCCCCTTACCACTCAGGTGGGGGAAATGGGGGATTAAACACCACTCAGGTCCACAAACTGCCTGTCAGTTTTGAAACCCCCGAAACACTATAAACATTTTTCCAAGACAGTCAGTGCAAATCTCCAGGCGGCATTCTCAAATCATTAGCATGCATGGAAACAAAATGTGTTCCCCAGCTATAATTCACATCCCAAGAACTGAAGGAGAACATTTATCAAACGGGATTCGGGTCTCAGACCCCGACATTCCTGAGCTGACACCGCCAGCTCCGCGGCCCGGGAGCGCCAGACTCAACGGTTCCGTCATCGCTGGGCGCCCCACCGCCGCACCCACCTCCGGCTCTGGTCCCTGGCCCTGCACCTGACCACAGGAGCCCTTTGATCATGCTCTCTAACCCGGCACCAGTATGGGCTTATTCCTAGGATGTGTTTTTTGAACTGGGAGACAAAAATCCACGCGTGAGAATGTTCTAAGCCCTTCTGGAGACAGCCTCCACCGACTTCCCCGGGAGGTGAGGCCAGAATCCGTACCCGCTCACACATGGCAGCTATTAGGAAGCCCGGGTAGGAGACAAAAAGCATGTGGTCTTGGAGGATTTTTTTTATTCCAAAAGAGGCCGTTTCCCATCCACAAGTTTGTGACTGCATAACCGGTGGATATAAATAGACGGAGGAAAGAAAACCACGCTTCTTAGACGGGATGCTATCCCAAGAAGGAAAGTGCTGAGCGGGAATGTTCCCTCGGCCTCGGAGACCTTATCACCCCTTCACCAGGCCAGGCAGCAAAGACCGCAACGCACAGAAGCCAGAATCATCACAAAACTAATTAAACGTGGAAAACAACAAAAGCGTTTGTGCAGATTTCCCACAAGCACACATCTCTGCCCCGGGTATTTACTCTGCAGGCGCTGCTTTGAGGCACACTTGTGGAAACAAGATTCAAGTAAAAAGACAGGACACACAGTAGCTGAAAAGCCTTCTTCCCACAAAAATAAAACATTCTAAAGGGAGCACAGGAAAACCCCCAAGTATGATTTCTTTTGCAATTCAACGTCAAAACGCATCATGTCACCTTTTGCCATGGGTATTATGTTTGATAACAGGAAGTCAGTCAAAATGAACAAAAAATTTCCAGCGTAGGTGAAGGGCAAAGGAAGAAAGAAACGAGAGAAAGAGGTATATGAAAGACCCTTAAAAACATTCATAGCTATAAAAGCTTTTAAATGTTTGCTTTAATCTGCCAGCTGCCTTTAGCCGGTGCCGTATTGTAAAACAGCCGCACAAGACCACAGCAGCCACATGTCAAAAGCTATTCAAGGTGCACCTGGAATTCTGACTTCCTCTCTAATTTGGATCTCTAAAAATTATTTTTAAGCTGTATTTTAAAGTTATGCCCAAAGCTTCGCCCTATCTATACATTTGAGACTCAGAACTAGGATTAAAAATAGGAGAAGGGGAGGATTCCACATCAAGTACTATGCTAAAAAATGGCAGGCAAAGATTTTTTTTTAAGTGGAGAATTCTAATTAACTCATTAGAAAAATACATTAAGCCGGGTGCGGTGGCTCACGCCTGTAATCCCAGCACTTTGAGGGGCTGAGGCAGGTGGATCACCTGAGGTCAGGAGTTTGAGACCAGCCTGACTAACATGGTGAAACCCTGTCTCTACTAAAAATACAAAAATTAGCCAGGCATGGTGATGGGCACCTGTAACCCCAGCTACTTGGGAGGCTGAGGCAGGAGAATCGCTTGAACCCAGGAGGCAGAGGCTGCAGTGAGCAGAGATTGCACCACTGCACTCCAGCCTAGGCGACAAGAGCAAGACTCCATCTCAAAAAAAAAAAAAAAAACAACAGAAACGAAAAATACATAAGCCTCTTCACTGTCCTGTACGCCAGCTTCCTCTCCCGGGGGCAAGGACTCCTTCCCCACCCTGCCCTACTTATCAGGGTCACTGTGAGACCCAAATGAGATGGCGACACAGGTAAAAAAGCTTGGTTAACTAGAACGCATGCCACAAAGACGAGGAATTATCCCTTGTTTTCCAGAAACTTCTGCAGCAAGGGCTTGTACTTAGTAGGCACACAGATGTTTGCTACATGAAGGGGCCAGTTAGAGAAGGAGGAACAACTGTGTGTTATGTATGACTGAGTCTAAGTTTCTTCATAAAGCTATCAACGTCTGAAAAGCAGCTCCATCTCAGTATGTTCATGTATATCAAATCATCATGCTGCATACCTTAAACATATACAATTTTTTAAAAAGTAACATAAAGGACTTCCCGGAGTAGAAGGGCCTGTACCCATTTTTTGATATGTTTACAAGTATCTAAACTATCCTTACCAATAAAACCTGCTTTTTATGGGGGGAAAAGGTTTCACAGTAAAAATTCGGGGTTAAATCCAAATGAAATGTCATAACTAGTTTCTGTTTTTAAGTACATATTATCCATTCCACAACTCCCCACTACCAAAATCACACAAACACACCTCATGGTGATTTTGCCCGATCATTTCAGTAACAAACTCAGTTGTCACTTCTTGTGACAGCTACATCTTGATCCCAACTGGACACAGGACCCCTGCTACGAGTCCAGCCGGCTTCTATTTCTCAGGTCACCTACACGCTGTTAGCCACCGCTGGCCACGATGAACACCCACAAGGTTCCCAAGCTTTTTCATTTTGGAAAAATTCTTGTGCTCCCCAGATCCTAAGCAGATGTCCCAGGCTACGGGAGCAATGCACAAGCTCTCTAGTTCCCCAAGGTAAAGGTGCCGACCTTCCTGGGGGCAGCACGTCCAGTTCCCCAAGGTAAAGGTGCCGACCTTCCTAGGGGTGGCACATCCCACCTTCTTCTGCTTCCTCTGGCCTCACTGGGGGGATCAAAAGGGGTCCGCTAGCAGGCAACTCTGCAGGGGTGGAGGGTGGGGGGCTGGCTCTGCCCCACACACAGATTCAGGTCCCAGCCGGTCCTAACCCGCCAGCTGCCCCTCCCAGTGAGACCCTGCAGAGCGTGGCAGCCTGTGCTTTCTTTCTGCCATTGCTCTGGCAGAGATAAAAAGGAAAATGGAACCCAGAGAAACAGAAACAAGGCAGCTAGCTTCTCAACTGGGAAAGAATTACGTTTTCTCTAGAACATCAGATTCGATAGAAAATAAAATCTATTAAAATGTTTCTATAAAATATAAAAGAATTATGTTTTTTTCTGGTGTTCTGTAAGGGAAAGGATTACGTTTCTTCTATAAAATCAGTGTCTCTCAAAAACATTCATGTCCCAGCACAGTAAAGATGTATTGCTGCTGACTGCCTGTCACCCACTGGTGGCAGGAAGATGTGGTGGCCACCAGGTGATCGCACCCAGGACACCCCACAGTGAGCCACATGGTGTATCAGTCTCTCACCCACCAACATCTGCAGAGAGGAAGCCATGGAGAGGTCCCCATATATATGGTCTTGGAGAAACAGTTCAAAGGGCTCTGCCAAGAAACTGGAACATCCAAGCAAGGGTAGGGCACCCAGGGGTACCTTCCACCCACAGAAGCAAAGGGACAGCTTCAGCTCGGAGGCCTCCACACACCAACTCAGAGCTCACAGTTAACCCTGGGAATCACGGCTGCCACAGGCCATGAACAAGAGTCACGTGTTTTACTATCAAAGCGAACCCTTTCTAAATAATATGTCAAATATTAATATTAACCAAAGTATCAACACCTATGAGATTCCCTGCCTTTTAACATTCAAGTGTGACCATGTGTGAGATGCCTTCAAAGTCCAATGACACGCAGTCATTTGTTTTTAGTTTTTAATAACTAATTTGGCTCATTATAAAATAACTCATAACAAATAACCAATTTGGCTCATTATAAAATAACTAATAACAACTAATTTGGCTTATTATATATATAATCATTATAGAAAATTTGGAAAATACAGAGAAAGTTTTAAAAGATTATTAAAATCACCCTTAAGCACTCCACCAGAAATAAGTCCCATATATACCAGATTTCCTTCCAGTCTTGTTTCCTTTTTTTTTTTTTTTTTTTTTTGAGACAGGGTCTCACTCTGTTGCCCAGGCTGGAGTGCAGTGGCGCAATCATAGCTCACTACAGCCTCAACCTCCCTGGCTCAGGCAATCCTCCTGCCTCAGCCTCCCAAGTAGCTGGGACTACAGGTATGCGCCACCATGCCTGGCTAATTTTTGTATCTTCTGTAAAGAATACGAAATCCTGCCAGGTTGCCCAGGCTGGTCTCGAATTCCTGGGCTTGAGCGATCCACCTGCCTCAGCCTCCCAAAGCATTGGGATTACGGGCTTGAGCCACTGCACCTGGCCCAGTCTTCTTTCTACAGAGATAGGTGTGTGGTAAACGTGTGTTTGTGTGTTTGTTTTATGGTTTAACTTTTTGTCATTTTGCTGAGACCCAAATTTCAATCCTGCTCCTGGGAGGTTCAATTAAACGTGAAAGCCTTGGTCGGAGGAAGCCCAGCTCAGCCGCCCACAGCCTGCACCTCAGCCAAGCCCTGCTTCCTCTTGGTGTCGTGCACAGTGACGCTGATGGAGCCACACATGACTGGGTTTTATAGTGGGAATCACACGCTACCATGGTGTCTGGGTGTCAATGAAGGTCTCCGAGCACATCCTTCCCAAATGCCAAGGGCTGACCGTCGCTGAGGCGAGTGTTTTTTCTCTTTGGGTCTTGCTGCTACTCTTTCCAGTTATATCACAGTAACGGAGAAGCACATAAATCTTCTGTGCTATTCGTCATAAAGAGCAAGTGTCAAGGCACCAAACTGTGTAAACACAGCTGGTACGCAGTAAAACTATTTAGATAACTAGCGTATTTATTTTGTTCTTTCATATCCCACACTATAATAGTACCTAGGACACGGTAAACGTTGAATGAAAGATGAATATTATTAACTGGGACATTGAAATAATTTCTGCAGACCCAAAAGAAAGTGCCACCAATATAATGGAAAACTATAAAATTATACTATGTGAAACTGATATAGACAGAAAAAAATTAAATCTCTGAAGAACAACTTTATAGTTCTAGGGTCCTGTATGCGAGGCAGCCTAGCTCAGCAGCGACACCCTGTGGTGAGAGATCTTTGATTCCCAGCAACAGAGTGTCTTGCAGGGCACAGGAAGCAGAAAGCCAGCCCAGGCACCCAATCCCTAAGGCAGGGGATGAGCCAAATGGACAGGCAGGATTTAGCAGATGACTGGGTGCCAAGATCCTCTCCATGGAACTTAATTCCATGAGGATGACTGAGATCTGTTAAGTAGGGATGCCAGAAAGAAAACCAAATACAAAGTACAAACCCAATTCCATTCCCAGTCTCTGTGGTCCAGATCTATAAATACTGACCCATAGCACAGTGACTAGATGCAGGAGGAATTCAGCTGCCTCCAGAAAGACCACCTCAGGCAGTGCATATCCACCGTCAAATTCATTTGCACTATAATCCTTTAGAGAACTTGTATTCCAAGAAAACATCATATAAAACCTTGACTTCTGCCATTTCCTTCTACAGCAGATTCAAGGACACCTAAGCAGAGTTAATAAACATTAAGAGGCCAGGCGCGCCATGCCTGTAATCCCAACACTTTGGAAAGCCAAGGCAGGCAGATTGCTTGAACTCGGGAGTTCAAGACCGGTCTGGGCAACATGGTGAAACCCTGTCTCTACAAAAAGTATTAAAAATTAGCCAGGCATGGTGATGTACACCTGTAGTCCCAGCTACTCGGGGGGCTGAGGTGGGAGGATCGCTTGAGCTTGGGAGGTGGAGGCTGCAGTGAGCCATGATTGCACCACTACACTCCAGCCTGGGCAACAGAGCAAGAACCTGCCTCAAAAACTAAAAATAAACATTAAGAAATGAGGATATGTACAACATACACATACTCATTCCATTCCTTGGGCTCCCAAAGTAAAGCAGAATTCAGTCAGAAATAAGCAGCTGAGAGGAAAGTAGTCCACAGCACAGATATCCAAGAAAATCAACAAGGCCAAGTGGAGGGCCCGCAATGGGAAGTGAACATTTCTGAAAATAATTATTTTCCAAAGTTATTATGTAATAAGGGGCTTAGTAGGGAGTGTCCATGTATGTGTATACAGAGCAAATATTTGCTTTAATCATGTTCAAGCATTTCATTCCCAAAGTTTGTGAAAGGGGAAATCAATACTCCCTCAATTGATCAATGAACAGGTGAAAAAGTATCACCTCCCACTGCCCCAGGCTGTTTAAAAAACTGGAAGGACAAAAATGTGAAGCATCTGTTGTGTGCTTGAATATAAGCAGACACATGATACAAAGCCCTGACATGGGTATTTCAGGTTATACTCATCCTAAATACACCAGAAATGCCAAGAGTTCCAAACTTCCACTCACAAGAGAATAACCTGGGGCAGGGCCACTCTCCCTATCCACTACTCTGTCCAAGAGTCCGGAGGTCAAGTCCGAAGACCAGCATGATCAGAACTCCGAGAAAGGGCAGGGAGCTCTGCCAAGGGCAAGGCCAGGCCACCTCACTCCCGGACTTCCCCAGTTGGGAGCCTCAGAGCAGGCACTGGCTAAGGTAGCCAGCCCCAGCCCTCCGTCCCCAGGAAAAGACGACAGAGAAGGTCTAGGGGACTGGCAGTGCTCTCAGATTTTCTATCTGTCTTCTCCAAGTGAGCCCATCACACCCAGATAGCTCATAGCTCTGCTCTCCTCCAAAAACTAAGGGACACAGTGTAACACAAAAGAAAGTGCCTCCTTTTTAAAAAATGTTGGGATGAGAGGTATAATTTGTTCGTTTCAAGAGAAAGTAGGTAAGTTTAGTGTTTAAAGTCACCTAGACTATTGGGTGTTTGCAGAAACTACATGGTTATGTCATTCAACTCACAAATTTGTCTGTTCAGAGAAGACAACAGAAATAGACAAAATAATTTGTCACAATGACTATGAAACTGATAGTATGGCCAAGCAGGGGGATTAGCAAGAACCTACACCTGGAGAATCTGGCGACCTGCCCAAAACCAGGTATCAATCACAGGCAGCAAGTGCAGGCATGGGCCAAGAGAATTCCCGAACACATTCCCAGCTCCGTGGGCATTTTCCTGTCAGACACGACTCACAGACGTGAAACCCAGAGCGCTGTTGCCACAAGATGGCAGACATTAGCACAAATGTGATTGTTCCAAAGATTTGCTGAAAGTGGCTCAAATCAAAACAAATGTTTTCAATCCCAAATGAATAAAATTACAGTTTCTGAATATACTCTTGACACAGGGACCCTCTTCCCCCTAACATGGAAAGGGCCACACCTGCAGACTTAACACCTTTCTAAACTCTACTAGTTGTCCCTCTCTTATATATAATCCTCCCCCAACAAAATGAATATTTGCACATCTTGAAGATGATTTCCAAACCCGAAGTCAAAACAGAAATGAAAAATCAAAACCAACCAAAATAAAACAATTAAGGCAACGGGTCGCCACTGTGAAGAGGGCCACGTCACAGCGCACTCTGCCCAGCTGAGCCCACAACTCACCTCCGCAGCTGACAGCAAGTAAAGAGGAGTTAAGGCAGGAACTTGTTTCATGTCACAGCTGAGGCCAAGGGTTGTCAGAATCTCTCTAAGGACTTCGTATCTTCTAAAATTGCTTGACTTGAGCAAGTTAAAATCTTCTGGAGTTTGCACTATGTTGGAGCTGGGAGGTAGTTCTAAGTGCACCTGAAGGGGAAAGATAGCACTATGTAAACTGAGGGCACTCACAGGCAATGAGAAAAACAGTTTCTTTTTTCTTTTTCTTTTTTTTTTTAAATTTAGAGACAGGATCTCATTATGTTGCCCAGGCTGGTCTTGAACTCCTGGGCTCAAACGATCCTCCCACCTCAGCCTCCCAAAGTGCTGGGATTACATGTATGAGCCACCACATCTGGCCAAAAAATTTATTTACCAGTTTTCTTCTCCAAGTGAGCACATCACACCCAGATAGCTCATAGCTTTGCTCTCCTCTGAAAATTAAGGGACACAGTATAACCCACAAGAGAAAACTTGAACATGAATTTTTCTAATTACCAATAGCATATAAACTCTGAAGCTGAATATCTGGAAAGTCATGGCCAACAAGAGAACGATTCCAAAGAGCCTACTCAAATTTTGGTTGTCAGGCTGAGAGGCCACGGTGAAATGACCCTGGACAGTCATCGTCTCTCTCCAGGTACTGATGTTCCACACTCATCAGTCATATGACCTTCCGCAAGTTACTTAACTTGATTATAGGAACAAAATATCTACGGCCGGGTGCGGTGGCTCACGCCTGTAATCCCAGCACTTTGGGAAGCCGAGGCGGGCAGATCACCTGAGGTCGGGAGTTCAAGACCAGCCCGACCAACATGGAGAAACCCTGTCTCTACTAAAAATACAAAATTAGCCAGGCGTGGTTGCATGAGCCTGTAATCCCAGCTACTCGGGAGGTTGAGGCAGGAGAATCGCTTGAACCCAGGAGGCGGAAGTTGCGGTGAGCTGAGATAGCGCCATTGCACTCCAACTTGGGCAACAAGAGTGAAACTCCATCGCAAAAAAAAAAAAAAAAAAAAAAAAGACCTAGAAAGACAGTTATGCTGAAAACCTAATTGCTAGTGAGTTCAGGGAGGCAAATGGGTCATGCTGGAAACTTCCATTTTGCCTATTAGCCATAACTGGAAAACAATACCTAGGAAGAGAGCAGCGTTATTCATCATTTTAAGAGCGTTTGCAGGAGGCTGGGCATAAAGGCTCACACCTGTAATCCCAACACTTTGGAAGGCCAAGATGGGAGGATTGCTTGAGCCTAGGAGTTTCAGACCAGCCTGGACAACATAGTGAAACCCTGTCTCTACAAAAAATACAAAAATTAGCCAGGCGTGGGTGGTGCGGCTGTAGTCCCAACTACTTGGGCTACAGCTGCCTGGAGGCTGAGCTGGGAGGATCCCTTGAACCCAGGAGGTTGAGGGTGCAGTGAGCCATGATCGTGCCACTGCACTCCAGCCTGGGCAACAGAGTGCGACCATTTAAAAAAAAAAAAAGAGAGTTTGCAGGAATTCAAAACAGCAGGTCTTTGAATAATGTTGTTTCACTCAAAGTCATTTTGTTATGATGTTGATGAGGGGAAAAAGAAATCACTTCCCAGCCGGGGCCACTGTCTGTGGGTCCGTACGCTCTCCCCATGTCTGCACGGGTTTTCTCTGTTTCTCTGTTTTCCCTCCACATCCCCAAGCTGTGCACATTAGGTGAACCGATGCGTCTACATGGTCCTGATCTGAGCAAGTGTGAGTACGGGTGTGAGTGTGCCCTGTGATGGGAGGGCATCCTGGCTAGGGCTGACTCCCCCACCAGTACCCTGAGCTTCCTGGATGAGCTCCAGCCACGCGGCCACCCACCATGCTGAACTGAAATAATTAGGTAAATAATTATCTTTGTTTTTATTAATCTTTCTTAAATGTACATATAATTCATATTTATTTCAGTGTTTCAGTGTTTTGGCCTTTATTTAGAAGTTTGGTGATGTCTTTGTGACCAGAAATACACTATGGGAACTGATTTCTTGTTTATATCAATTAGCCTATGGTAACATTGGTTTCATTGTATGTCATTTCACTTAAGGGTGCAGTTTCCAAGAACCTATCAACAACTTTAAGTGAGGACTTACTGAGGAAGGCGTACGATTTCTTGGACACCAGAAAGGGCTTTCCTCCCACCCTCCTTCCCCTGATTGAATTTTAAGATTTGGAACTTCACCTAGTTACTTCAGGCTTTGTTGTCTAGTTAAAATTAAAATATCTCCACCTATCAACAGCCTTTGTCTTGGTATGAAGGAACTTACTGGAACCTCTAGCTCCCCTGAGATCAGATTTTAAATGAGCATTGAAGCCTGGAGGTTGCCAGAACACTGAGTACCCAGAAAAGCAAACTGAGCTCGTCTGCCTTATTTTGTTTCAGCTTTGCCTACTGTATGCAAAGCTTCTAGCCTGATATTATAGAAGTATTATGAAAATAAAAAGCATAATGCCAGCTTTCAGGTGACTTAGAATCTCTCAATTCCTACCTTAACCAAGCCAAATATACTAACCAAATGTTAAAAGTTGAGGCTTGGCTGGGTGTGGTGGCTCATGCCTATAATCCCAGCACTTTGGCAGGCCGAGGCGGGAGGATCATTTGAGGCCAGGAGTTTGAGACCAGCCTGGACAACATGGTGAAACCCCACTGCCACTAAAAATACAAAAATCAGCCAGGCGTGGTGGCGCACGCCTGTAATCCCAGTTACTTGAGAGGCTGAGGCACAAGAATCACTTGAACCTGGGAGGCAGAGGTTGCAGTGAGCTGAGATGGTGCCACTGCACTCCAGCCTGGGTGACAGAGTGAGACTCCAGCTCAAAAAAATAAAGGTTGAGGCCAATCAGAAAAGGTCTGCAGGGCACTGTCCAACATGGTCCCCAGACCACAGCTGATTGGCTGCAGGGTGGCTGCTTCCTCCAAGACTGAGGACGCCAATCATGGGACAACAGGTCAGGTGGGCCTGTTTGTAGACAGCCCTGGAGAGGGGAAGAGGCAGAAAAGCAAAACCCTCTAAAGAATCCGTATCCTCACCTGAGGTCAGGAGTTCGAAACCAGCCTGACCAACATGGTGAAACCCCATCTCTACTAAAAATACAAAAAAAATTAGCCGGGCCTGGTAGTGCATGCTTGTAATCCCAGTTACTTGGGAGGCTGAGGCAGGAGAATCACTTGAACCTGGGAAGCAGAGGTTGCAGTGAGCCGAGATCATACCACTGCACTCCATCCTAGGCAGTAAGAATGAAACTCCGTCTCAAAAAAAAAAAAAAAAAAATTCTGTATCCTACTCAGTGCGCTTCTACCCTAAATGTGTACCTCTCCTCTCCGGTGGACAAAGCCATGCCAGTA